>NC_090938.1:765037158-765705908 GCF_040938575.1 Ambystoma mexicanum | reverse complement strand
AACATTCGTTCACTTAGCTGCACGTAAGCTCATACCCAGGTTCTAGGAGGTGGACATGACTTTGCCTCCCCACCCAATTAGCCCCACGTCTCTCATCACCTGTGCCTTCTGCCACGAAGATAGTCTTTGAATTTGGCCTTGCAGAGTATCCGTGCCTCTGGGAATATAAGGGAGTGTGAGCATGTGCTATCGTAGTTCTAGGAGGACATGCCCAACTCTGTTTTGTTTCCATCCTTGACTCACGTGACAGGAGACCACGATCTGGTCCATTTTATAATAATTAAATGTCTTAACTAAATAGAACTTGGCACACATGGTTTTCTTTCTTTGCACCTTAACAAGGAGTTATTTGTCTTCTCACGTTTACTGCCTTGAGAATAGATAACCCACCTTGGCTTGCTTCAACTTTGATACCAAGCCAAACAGCTTCACCATTCAAGTCCACAATCTCAGCTAATGTCTTGCTGTGACACAGGTCTTGAGACCTCTTTCTCCGTGGGTCTGAGCTTACTAATTCATGACACTGATGTCCAGCTTCTATGCAATGGCGGCTTTGCCTGCAGTCTATTCACTACTTATAGCCAGATTCTAAGCCAGCTTCTATGGTCACTTAGTCTACTTGCATTGCGTCATCTGTACAATTATAAAACATCTTGCATTTTTTGCAGTGTTCTTCACACATACAATCTTCTTTTTGGATATTAAAGCTTATTTGATTCTTTACTTCGGTCTCAGCTTCTATAAGGTCCATATGTTTCCTTCTTCTGTCAATCTTTTCAGGACGTCATGTTTGTTTCTCGTGATGTCACCAGCTCTTCTTTCGCTCTTTCTCATATTCCTTCGGGGAGTTCCTCCCTCAGATTGTCATCTCTTCGGGAATACATCTGCTTTCTCAGTGGATACCTTTTCTTGAATATTCACTGTGGTATGGTCACTACTGCTGGTGCCAAGAATAGCACAATCTCGGGCTGCCAACATACTGGAAGGAGGGGGCGGGACCACCTGCAGAGCCATTCAGCTGCTCCACTAAACCAACATTCCTTAATCATAGGTCCCTTCATTAGGCCAAGAATTGAGCATTTTACCTTTGGTTTTCACACAACCATTCTCAATGATATTTTAAAATGTTTACCTTATTGCGAGGCAGTTCCTGACACAAGTGATTCAGTGGAGTCTCCATACTCCAAAACCAGTCTAACTGTAAGAATTTTACTTAAAAAATTAAAGACCTAAAACATGGAAGCCGGTCCTGCGGCACAAAATTTCAACCCAAGGAAACACTATTTTCCCCTTCTCAATTTCTTAATCTTCCCCATAATCAGTAATTGTTTGCTTTCACCTCACTTAGTTATTCACTTTAATTAGACTTCCTACTCTTACACAAGAAACAGCATATTATCAAAAAACATAATGACGGCCCAAATTCTCTTTGCTTCTTCATCATCTCTTCATCTCTTTTATAACATTCTCGACTATGATGTTTTCTTTTTCCAACTATGTGTATAAAAATATATAAGGGTACCTTTAAAGCTACTGGTCCTCCAGGTAAGAATCATAGACATAAACAAAACTGGACCATAGCTCTGAGGTTGGAAAGAGGCTTCTTGCACAGTTCTTATACACGCAAATACATTATTACAAAAATGACATATTCAAATTCATTGTACTGTTTTCTCATAAAACAAATACACATTCCTATTAGAACATCAAATTATTCATTCCACCATGCATGCACATTCTCAAATTATCACATAACCATAAACCACACAGTTAAATGGTTAAATGGTTTATAAACTTTCTAAAACCCTTTCAGCAAACAATTAAATTGACTAATCCTTCACACCCTTCCAAATTATAAGTGTGTCTACTTGACAAACTGTTTTAGCTGTTTAACAGATAGACACATTTGGAAGGGTGCGAAGGATTAGTCGAGAGAATGTCTATGCATGGTGGAATGAATAATGTGATGTTCTAATAGGAATGTGGTTTATGTCTATTTTTCCGAATATGGAAGACACTGTTCTCTACTTCAACTAATCAAGAAAAGAAAATAGCAAACTAGGTACAACATATTGGTTGTGCAAGGTGAGGGCTCTGTCCGCACAGTCAATACAGAAGGAAGGGTGCCAAGGGTATACTCAAGAAAGGTATCTATGAGTGGACCTACTATAAAGATGCCACCACACCTCTAGGTGAGGGTTCCAGCCAACCAGACAAGCAAATGGAAGGGTATCAGGGCAAACCTCACAAATGGAAATGTTGGTGGGGATACCAACTCACACCTCTTAAAATAACAAACTAGGTAAACATTTAAAAAGGACTTACAACATGAAACAGTTAATTCACTCCTCCAAAACACTCACCCTTTCAATCCACCTAACCTCATCAGACACCACACATACACCCCTACTTTACTCTTACCAAAACCCTCAAATCAAAGAAAAGCCCTATTTTACCCTATTACCCTCTTGCTTTACCCACCAAAGTGCTCTCACGTACAAGTGTTCCCCAAAGCACTCTGAATCGGTGCACCTTCAATTCACCCTGCACAGCTGGACCGCAGTACCACACCTTTGGGGAGCATACAGGCCTTTAACCAATATGGCACCTGTAGACTTCTCCTTTCATCGTGCACGGAAGACCGGTCCCTGCAGAGAGCCGCCACAGCCGATTTGTGCAGGCAGAAGACCCCCAATGTTTCGGAAAGCATGGGGTCCCTCCGTGGTCACCAAAATGTGGGGTGGAGCTCCGATCTCCATAACCTAAAGTAGGCCCACCTCTTAAGAAGCAAGTGCACGTTTGTCCATAAAGCAAGTTTATCGTACAAACCGCCGGGAGGGGCCAGATGACGCTGCAGAGTCAAACGAACCCGAGTCTCCTTGAACCGCACAAGTTTACACATTTTATAGATTTTGCAACAGTTAAAACACTCCCACATATTTTATTACAAATTATCCCCTCACATGATTGGTCAAACCTATACAAAGAAATATGATCCCCTTTAGTTCCCATGCTCTCATTGGACACATTTATTTGACTACAATCCCCTTTCAACATATCTTCGCATTTGCTCATATTTACAGCATGCCCCTTTTTGGCATCTTTCCATGGTAGGTCATTACTTTGTTCCATAGTTACACATTCACACAGCAAACATAATTAATTACAAGTTCCAACTGGCCCGGGAACTCTAACCCCGAACATGAGGCACATGGTCTTTGCAAGGACACTACAGCAACATGAGAGGGGGAGGAACAAACAAGTTCCCTTTGAACTGGTGATGAATATCTTATACCGCCCAGACTTGCTGGCGTCCTTATTTCACACTAATCTATATGACTACCAATTCAGCAAGATTGGCATCTGGGCACTTCATCAGAACCTGATCGAAATCCATAAACCATTTGTCAACTCTGTCCTTAAGCATCCCTTCCACCAGGTTTACTACTCTGCTCTGAACTGACTCTGCCAGGTGGCCGGACCTACCTGGACAGTGAATAAGAGGCTCCCATGTACTTAAAAAGATTGCATCTCCTCTCCACAATAGTACCAAGTTGTAAAAACCTGTGCCTGGCCGTAGCTGACCATCTGATGTTATTGCAGCTGCCTGCTGCCTTTCCTCAACCTTCAGCCTTGCTCAATCATCTTTCCTGGTCACACAGAGTTTATCTTGCTACCCCAGGCTTCTGGGCCTGCACAAACCCTAGCTATGAGCGAACTTGCAGCATAAAGATTTGTTTCCTCACCATGTATCCCATGCACCCCAACTGTCCCAAACCTATTTCCCTAAAGACCCCAATGCATGTATGTTTGTGCATGTAAGTTCAAGACTACAGTGTCCTCTCACAGTAGTTTCTCCATTGCAAATCTCCTCTCTTGCATGCGCATATGAAGCTCCTCGCTGCCCAACCTTTAGGCGCTACGCGGCACGCCACACACCTACATTGTCTTTATATTGTATCAGCAGATTTGACATTATCTTGCTGCGCATATGCAAATGTAAAATGTAACAATTTAAACACAAAGTAACTCTAACAGTAATACGTATCCCTTCCTTATTAACTACACTAGATACATACTAAATCGCAACATCGCCGTCCCCCAAGTCGCCAATATGGTGCACGCAAAGCGAACCCCTCGTTCTCATTGTGACTTTTATGGACCACCAGAACACTACCGGCAGCATATCCAGAGCTTCTGCAAGAAAAAGATGCGCCACCTCTAGAAAGCCAGCAGCACTGGGGTGCAGCTGCAGTTTCAGGGAAGGAAGGGGATGAACATTTAAGGATGGTACCATCAACGGGTGGTTTATTGGTTTAGGATACATCTCCAAATGTGAAAAGGCAGATTTGAAAATGGAAATATGTGGGTTTGTTTCCTATGTCGGACAAGAGTGTGATTGTAGTGTCCCAAAATGAAGCAAAGGATGGTCATGAGGAAGGCAAGAAAGCACTGTTAGAAAGAAATATATTGCTAGAAACATTTCCAGAATGGGCTCGAAAATTAGATGCTTAGCAATATTTGATTGTGTCCCTTAATGGGGGACTGGATTGGACGCAGCAAGGACTTTATGGGCATGCATCCACGGCATCCTCAATAGGATTGGGGGGAAGTGGTGGACATATGTTATGCTAGTCTTTCAATAAGAAAGTGTTCCCAAGAATAGCATGTGCCTGTAAATGCTACTTGTCTGCTCTTTCTGGGGTTTAGGATCCCACCCCTAAACCAAATTATCTTCAAGAGGCCAAGGAAAAAGAGCAGAATTCAAAGAGTAAGGGGCGGGCAGCTGTACAAAAGGGTGGACCGTCATCGGGATTCCCACCTCAGTGAAATCTGAGACACTTGTGCATTGGTTGTAACCTTATACAGCAGTAGAAGCTGAATATTTTTTACGCAGCAATTATCCTGTGATCTGCCGCACAGACTCCCAAATAAAGTGTGATTCTATTTGTAAAAATGAATCCTAATAGCTATGCTACGCGATCTTCAAAAGTGAATCAATACATCATCTGTATAAAAAATATGCCACACACTGGTGTGTATACAATTCAAAACAATATAACAAGATCTAGCCGACATGTGTTTCACCCAAATGCGAGCTTCTTCAGGGTCTAATTCCTTCCAATACACTTTATGTGATTAATCTTAATACCTACTCCATATGAATCAGTAGTATCACATTTTGCAATTGCATCATTAGTACCATGAGTAAAAGTATCAAAGATAATATAAGGATAACAAAAAAACAAGAAAATAAGTGGAAAAAGAAAACAATGAAAAAACTCTAAAAAATAAGAGTAGAACAAATAGTATGAATGTGTCATAAATGTTTTCACAAAAATAATGATTTTTATAATTCCTGGTGGACCACAGTGCATTAAATAAAATAAATATATGTTCCTCATATATTAGTTTATAGGTCTTAAGAAGAGCATTTTTGATAATTCATGCATATAGTCCTTTTGAATAATGTTCATTTTGTTAGATATATCTAGGGTGGTTTAAAGATGATCAGTATCTCCGTCTAAAAATGGAGGTGCATCTTTGAATATAAAGCCACAAGGCAAAACATAGAGTTGCGTGAATTCACTTTTAAGGTCAATGAGTAAGTAGGGTTTTAATGCCAGGAACAGTTTTTGGACCCTCTTAGTAGCAGGATATCTCAAATGACCAGTTCAGGTCATTTTGATTAGTGAATCTTGTCCCACTATTCCTGGGTTTTACTGTGATTATTGTAAAATGGCACTATAATATTTAGACAATATTGATTGTAATTAGATGGTAGAACTTACTTCTTGTTTTAAAGATGGCAGAAAATGATCTATTTCTTTCTACCTACATCCTACGTGTTATGGTAAGCTGATTAACACATGCACACCATGTATTTTTTATGCATGACAATTAGGTTTACCAGAGCAAATTTGCAATGAAGAAAGACTAAGCTAGCCTCTGAGGGGGCCTTCAGGGATTTTAAAGTGTTTTGTGAGGAGAGCAAGATCTATCCCTTGTTCTCGTTAGAAGCAAAGTTGGAGTACATTGGAAAGTTACATGAGCTCAGAATGGATGTGTCTTTTGCCAGGAGATGCTACGCTTCACAGCAGTAGCATTTATTTGCAACTTTGAGGGAGGCACAGACTTGGATGAACAATTTCCTAGTGAAGGTCTCGTTAGCATGATCACAGAAGATAAAAAGGTATTGTTCATGACTCAGGAGAGAATCCATCCCAACAAGGGTCGTAAAGCCAACAAGTCTGCCCTCACTAAACCGAACAGATGACATTCATTAAAGGGACCGAAACAGCGTGAATTGGTCAGGATCAATGATTGTTAGGGGACCATTAAACAGAGAAAGTAAATTACAATAAATGTGTACAAAAGTAACTAGGAGAACTAGAACCATGGACTGTTATAGAGGCAATCATTTAAAAAGACTACCCCAAGAACTAAGGGCGAAAACAATTATGGAAGATTAACCAAAGCAAACAGATTCAAGGTCAAAATCATAGGAGAATTGACTACTCACATTTGATAGAGAATTCGAAATACCTGGATGAACAGTTTGTAACTCGAAATACCTGTAGGTGGAAACAAGTAATGTAGCTCACAATAAAATAAGATATTTAATGGAGACAAGGGACAAAGACTTTGTGTTACCAGATACTGGGATATCACAACCCCTTGCATATTGCAAAAAAAGAACTCATGTATGATGGTTGTCACGCCTTGCCCCCCCAGTGTTGAAACGATTGGCTGACAGTCAGTTATGAACCCTGACACTTTTTTATAATTATAATTGTTCCTTTATGAAAGTATCAAAGAGTAGTTTCTAAACTGCGGTTCGAACCTGTGTTGCTATGTGTTGTATTGCTTCCAAGATAAACGTGTTGCCCCTGAGCTATCCTCCCTGCCCAATCCGAGTGAGATCAAGAAATTAATACGGTTAGGGGATTAATCAGTACAAATGATTGTGAGAGCACAGGAACAGTCAGCATTTGCCTGGGGAGTGCCACGTTTGACATTGGGGTCTTTAAAGGCAGGGCGGGGTGGGTTTGGGAGGGGGTGTGTGCATGAATACATCTTTGCTTGCTGTTAAAAGTTGGTCTTGCTGGTGATAATTTTGGGAGATTGGAAATACAGGCCTCCCACTCTTGGAGGGGGTTGACTGTAGTCCAGTCTGCCTGGTGTTTTTCTGGGTCCCTACTGTGGATGGCCAAGGGGTCGACAGAGGGGGGCAGAGGTAAATGAGGCCATATTGATGGAGAGGGTGGGGGCCATACATCTAATCCTTCCCCACCACTGAAAGGTGCGCTTGTTTTAACTTTTTCTAGTGCAGTGGACTTCAAACTGTGGGGTTGAACCCCCCCTCCGACTCCTGAGTTGAGCCCAAAAGATGTCACAGGGAGCACTAGAGTCCTCAAAACAGAATACAGTATCTGCTTGCAATTTAGCAGTAATACCTGATAGTGGTAACGGCCTGGGGCCCGAGGTACAGGCCGAGCGCAGCGGAAGTCCTTGCAGATGTGCCTCTATTCTGTTAATACCTGATCTGGCAGCCCGGATCGGGTCTTATTGCTATTATCACCCTGGGTTGCCAATTTGCTAACCCGGGGTGTTGCCAGTAATGTTTTTTGTATGAATGAACGGGACGCCTCGTGGAATCCCATTAATTCATACAAGAAACTGACTCAAGATGGCCACCACAGAGCTGGAAGACGGGCTCCGCCCCGTTTCCATTTCCATGGGGGCCAGAAGGTAGAAGGAGTGGCAGCAGCTGTGGCAGCGCCATCACCACAGAAGGAATCATGAAAGTTGGGGTGGGAGGGAGAGAAAACGAAGGGGATGTGAAGGGATCATGGGGGGAAGCAGGCGTCAGGTTGCTTGGAACGCGGGCTTGGATCGTAATAGAAAATATAAGCATACGGGGCATCTGAAGGGGTCCGGCAACAGTATTTTTACTCAAGGGGGCTCGGCAGGAACACGTTTGCATACCACTGCTCTAGTGTATGTAGTAATGCAGAGCCGGTCTTCCGGTGCGAAGGCCTTCTGAGGGGAATAACATCTTCAAGGGGTCTGCATCCGGAATGGCAGCCCTGTACCGCAGCAATGGCAGACACGGTGACTACCCCACCCACTGGTGAAGGCAAGCAGAAGGTGGGGGGTGTTATGAGTGAAAGGATTACTAACGTGGGTGGGGCGCGCCAAGGATGAATGTACTCATAGGAGCAGGCACACAGGGGAGGGTGCTCGGGGAGATTCCATGCACAGCAACACTGCAGGGGTGCATAAGTATAGCCCTGCAGAGTAAAGGCGCCAAGCTATTGCACCAGCTGTGTATTACCCTTCTCAAGGATTGCCCCGGGGCTTCCACCGATAATAACCAGCAAGAAATGCCAAGCAGGTTGACGCTGTTGCATGTGGGCATTGCGACTGGGCGGGAGGGCCACACGTCAGTGCAGTGAGTCAGTATCAGGGAATACAGGGTGGGTGCAGCCTTTACTGAAGGTTAGCCAACGAGTGGCTGCTGTGCGTAACATGCATGTCAACATATTTAATTTCATTCTTGTGGAGCTGGAAATCCGGCTTTCCATTTGATACATTGTGTGATCCTGGGCAAATCCCTTGAGTTCACCGCACCTCCCTTTTATGTAAGGTGTCTTTTGTGAGCTGAATTGCGAGATAGGTCTGGCAGACACTTGAGCACAAATCTGCACTAGCAGAGGAAAGGGTGACATGCACAGGTATCAGAATGTCGTTCACAAATAACTTAGATTGTATGTTAATGGTAACTTATGTATTAAGGAATTTTGGAAGCCTATTTGTGTAATTGAATGTATAGTCATTTTAATATGGTGTTTATCAATGAATTTAATGATATGACATGATATGGCATTCATAATGCGCCTGGATTTCTTGTTAATGTTTGTGCAAGGTTTCTTTTTGTGTAGTAAATGTACAACAACAAAAATAACGATTTCCTTATTCTGTGTCATAATCTTTAAAAAAACAAAGAAAAGAAAATCCCTACATTTATCGTGGCATAAAGTCGATTAATTACTTTGATTAAAAGTCAGTCAATTTAATTTAGTTCATTTATTTTAATTTGATTTAATTTGTTTCAATGTATTTAGTTAATTTAGAACTTTTACAATTTCATTTACTTATAATACAATCAAACAACTATTACAAAATCATTTCATGAATGTATTTGTAAATTGAAAAATTAGAAAATAAAAAATGTTCTTTAGCCAAACAGCAATAAAACGATTAAAACGATTAACGCACCATAATAAAACCTACCCATAAAATCCTCACAGACCTTTCATTACAATTCAATATCAAAATCAGCTCCCAGTCAATTCATTCCAATTTCAGTCGAGTTACGGCTATTTCAATCAATTATCAGTTTCAGTTGTACAATTTTCCATACCCTGTGAAATACCAAGTGCGTTGTGTGGTGTTGGAGCAATAGGTCCAAAATCTATAGGACTTAATAGTGTTGTAATCGTGCACTGCGTTACCCAGAGTGGTCATTTACAAGGGCCCGAGGCACGGACACTCAGTGAGGAGATGTTTCGCTGTCTCCCTATTGGCAGGGATCTTACACATTCTACAGTACCTTTCATTTTGAGATAAGTTCCACTTGGCACTGCATACCGCGCACACCGGGAGCTGATTAGTACGCATCAGCAGCCGGAATTTACGGGCCTCCGGATCAGGACAGAGAGACAGATAACATTGGAGTTGCACCTATATAGAGATAGAACATCGTGAAAAGAAAACCCTGCATAGGAAGGGACAAATTTGCCAACTGTGTAATTTGTTAACCCAGTCTAGTTTCTATTTCACAGGTGTTTTTGTGAGTACGGCTATTAGACATTTCAACTCCCAGATATGTGTAGGAGTCAGTATAGTCGATAATACCCAGACTGGTATTCAAATAAGTTTTGTTGACTTTTATTTGCCGTAACTAACACAATTTCAGTCTTCTTTAAGTTGACAGACGTGCCATGTTCTTTCGCATAACTCCCCAGCTCCTTCATGATTGCTTTCATGCTGGTCAGCAGCTGGTCAAAGACCACTAAATCATGCACATACAGGATGGCAGCAACAATGAATTTCCCTAGTTTGGGGGGGGGGGTGGGGGGAGCACTTTGCACTTTTCCTCAGTCTAGCGAGTAAGTCAGCGACGTAGATATTAAACAACAATGGCGCTAACATACATCCCTGTTTTACTCCCTTGTTGATTCTTACGGGCATGACAGGTTTCCATCGTTGTCTATATACTCTATATACTATACTAGGGCAACCCCATGCCCTAAGTTTGTTCCATAATAGAGTATGGTCTACCTGGTCAAATGCTGACCTAAAGTCGACAAAAGTGATACATACCGCCCGTGACTGGTATCTTTTAACCCGGCCACTTATGGTTTCCAATAACCAGGCATTATGCACCGTACTAGGACCAGGCCTGAAGCCGGTTTGGAAGTCATGTAGAATATTATTATTAGTGACCCGGGAATGCAAATGTTCACGCACATATGATGCGAATATTTTGCCCATTACATCAAGTAAGGATAATAATCGGTTATTCTCAGGGAATACACAATCACCTGATTTAAACACTGGAATCAATATTGATTTTTGCCAAGACCCCGGTGTCGATTTTTCCACGCATTCCTTCTGGAACTGGGCATATAGAAGATTAGCCCATAGAAGGGCATCCCCTTTCAATACTGCTGCAGACAGCCCGTTTGCACCCGGGGCCCTGGAGTTCTTTAGATTCAGTATGTGAGAGTATGCGTTTTCTGAAGTGAAACAGAGCTTCCAATGCCAGTTGTACTTGGGATCCCTTTCCCCACCCTCAACTATCACAAACATCTGATTTTCAACAGAGTCAACCCAAGAATCCGCCGAGATGGGATTTAATACTAGCTTATTCGCCGGCCCCCTAGCAAGCGACAGCATTCTCCACAAATTCCTGGATTTACCACTTTTTAAGGCTATTACCATCTGTTGCCAACTTGAAGCTAAGCCCCTAAGGCGCCTTCTCCGAACCCATTTTCTATACCGATTTTATTAATCGCTGGGATTCCCTCTGGTACATATACCAGTATTTCCCTTGATTTTTATTCCCTTACCTCGTTATGTAGCAGTTGTTTGGCCTTATTGACCTCATTGTCCCACTCAAAGTGATACGTTTACCAATGGACCTGCCAGTTTGCTCTGACAGTGAGAGTAGCCAGGCTTCAAACTCATCAGAGGTTGGCCCATCTATAACCGAATATGCTGTTTTCACCTGCAACCGGAGAGTAGAGCAGGCCATACGTACATTACATTCCAACCAACTCACCCTATTGCCCGGGTGATTGGGTATACGCCCTGCAGGTCCTGTTGGCGTTATTATGGGTTTCTCCATAACCCACATTAAAGAGAGGGATGCATGATCACTGGGTTCCCTTCTGCACACTTTCAGACCAATAACCATCTCGGGCAAAGGGATATTTCCACTCACGTAATCGAGGATAGCCTTCACTTGACCCACAGACCAGGTCAGCTTCCCCGGAATATCACCCTGTGTTCTACCATTCAAAGTGTCCAACTTCCAGTCTCTGAGAGCATACACGACTGAAAATTATTGCTAACAATGGGCCTCATTATAAGTCGCCTGGTTCTGTGATAATGTGCCAGTACTAATGCATACCTGTACGTTACTGCACCGGCCAACTACAAGTTTTCCGGTGGGGTGAGATGATATAGCATCTATAACCTGTCTGTACACCTGTAATTCCAACATCCTACTGGCAAAAATAGCTTGTATCACCAGAACTGGTAATACAGGAACCCCCCCCCCCCCCACTACATGGAATGGCGATTTACCAACCTTTCCGCCACTTGCAAAATGGCGGTAAATCCACCTGACCAAGTGGTGGTAATGGTAAATCTGCTTATTCATATCCTGGTGGATTTAACGCCAGGATACTGGCAAAATTATAACGAGGTCCACAGCTCCTGTATTCCACTGGCATACTCTACATTTGAGCCACAACACTGCATCTTGCTGAAATGACTTTTGATTTTTTTATATGAGAAAGAGAGGAGGGGGAGAGAAGGGAGGAAGAAACTACCGGAATGGAGAGTCGTTCAGAGGGTGTGTGTGAGAGAGAAAGAGAGAGAGCGAGAGAGAGGGAGAGAAAGAGGGGTGCATAGAGAGCAAAAGAGAGAGAGAGAGAGAGGTGCAGGGAGAGGGAGAAAGAACCCTCCCAAATGCACAGGATCCAAAGGAAGGGTGGGACAGAGGTGGACACACAAGGGTGATAGAGAGAAATAGGCAGAGGAGTGAGAGACATCAAGAGACAGACACAGAGATTAAGACCGACGGATTGAAAGAGTCTGAAATAAAGAGACACGGTGCATTTTAGACAAAGACACAGTGTGACAAGAGGTCTCCGGGCCAATAACAAAGACTGCACTGCACTGAAACAGAGAGAGAGAGCACAGTGAAGAGAGAAAACTAGGTTGAGGTATGAGACGTCAGGTACTGCTATTAGAATTCAGAAATTGCAATTGATATCTCAAGTCCTATATCGAGTAATGTCACGTTTTGTTAATGCAGTTCCAGAATGCAGTTCAGAATGAAGGAGGAATTTCTTCCGATAGACAAATGTATAAGATACTAGAGAAATTATTCAGTCTGCAGTCCATAGTTATAAATATCAGGAAAGTATTGTGCTGACATTTGCCTTTGAATTCACAGTGAATTGTTTCAAACACATTATAATGAAATAGTGTTATGGTCTAAGTAATTGATGTTGTATGTCTGGCAATCCCTTTGGCCATGGAATATTTACATTTCATGCTCTTGGTTCAGCCCCTGCCTGATGGTCTAAAGCTCTTGTATCCAGAAATATTGTGCATTCTAAGTTCCAGTACTTTGTTCCGGCCGCACAGCAAGGGTTCTGATGTCAGTGCTCGTTTCCTTGCCCGGGTTTTGTAGGTAGCATTTGGTTACAGTCTGAGAACCATCCTTGTTTCTTTTGGCTTCGAGCTATTCTAATACAGTTCTTTGTCGCGCTGACTGCGCTTCCAACATGAATCTGGGAGAGAATGCTTTCAACATTATTTATTTAACTTACTGATATGAAATAAATACGTTGTGCTGATGGTGCATGACTCCATCCTCTGAAAACATTTCAGTGGTTACATTTTAGGTTTGATGTTGAGTCCAGATTCATAGAGGAAAGCCGTCAGGGTGTTGACCTAGTTCCGCTCAAAAGTGTAAGTTGCCTCGAGTCCCATTCCAACCTGAGCTATCCAGCGAGGGAAGTCCTGCTGGCATGACCAAGAGAATCTGCAGCAAAATATAATGCAATGTTGCGACTTTACCTGTTTCTTATATGTACCTCAGAGGTACTTTGCCTTTCCTCTCCTTCCCCCAGAAGCTCATGGTATCCCAAGCTCTGGTTCTCTCTAGCTTGGACTATTGTAACAGCCTTTTTCTAAATCTACCTGCCTCTACTCTCCGCCCTCTACAAATAATCCAGAACAGGACTGCGAGAATTGTCCTTGGCCTCAAGCCCTAGGATCGTATCTCTCCAGCTCTGAAATCTCTCCATTGGCTCCCAGTGGATGCAAGGATTAAATTCAAAACCCTCTGCATTGTCCACAAGGCTTTCTGGGGCCTGGGTCCAAAATACCTTCAGCTATCCCTCCGCAAATACCTCCCCTCTCGAGCTCTTCGCTCCTCAACCTCCAACTCCCTCAGGGTCAGTCGTTTTTCAAAGAAACAAGCTGGGGGTAGATCTCTGTCTTCGGCTGGGGCCTCCCTCTTTAACAGCCTCCCTGCCACTCTAAAACTTGAGGAGAACCATCTCTGGTTCCGGAAGCACCTCAAGACCTTCCTCTTTTCTTCTGCCTTCGCTCCCCTTCTCCCCTGCTGATCTGTTCTCTCTTGGCACCATGCACCTGGCCACCCTCTGTCCTGCGGGCCCAGTTACCTGCTCACCCTGCCACCCTCCCGCACTGCCTCCGTGGCACCCCTTGCACTGGGGTCTGTATCTGTACCCATACAGCCCCCCCTTTTTCTTCCTGCACTTATCAAACCTACCCTGTCTGCTGCCTTAAACCTAGCACTTGCAAATTGCTGGCTGCACTAAAACTGTTGTTGCCTTTATTATTTTTTATTGTTATTTATCTGTTTCACCTCTGCTTCGCACTTTCCACTTCTCCCCCCTTCCATGCACTTTTCCCCTCCCCCTCTCCCATCACTTGCGCGTTCTCAATGTCACTTGGCCTAGTAAGATCGCTGTTTTTTTCTCCCCTGTTCCCCTCCCTTGCCTTGTCGCGCTCTGAAACACTTGTGTACGAGCGCGATACAAATAAAATATCATATCATAACATGTATGTATGGAATTTATAAAGTGTAAGCATAGTGTGAGGAGTCAGGAATGAAATGCGGACACAAGTTTGTCATGTTTTTGGTTAAAGCCTTTTATTGAAAATAAACGGTTTGGGAAAAGGCCTCATTGACCCTGCTATAAGAGGAATTTCCCTACCAGGGATCTGTCTGTGTCTGAATGTCAAAATCAAAACTGTCCTCGTGTCCAAAAGTTCTATTCTCACCCTCACACTATAAACCAAACTACAAGGTGAAAAGGGAAATGTCTTTAACCTTAGGTGCTTGAAATAAAGTTTGTGAAATGAAGAATAAACGGTTCCGGTAAAAGTGAGTCACTTCACAATTAGTCTCTTTGCTTTCTCTCGTTCTTCCATTCTGTTTACTATTATTCTTGTTTGGCGTGCTCGCCGATATGCCTCAGGGTCCCCACTATCGTTTGGTTGACTCACCGGCTGTTACTGGCATTTTCAAGCTTGTTCGAGGTCAACCGGCAAAGGTGCACCGCTGTTTCCTCTTGTGACTACTTTCTCTTTGTTCTGGTGTCTCTCGCGGCTTCGCTTGAGCAAGCCTGCTTCACTTCAGGATCTGGTAGGTACATGTAAGGAAGGCCTGGTATCACCAGTAAGACAGACACAAGTGACCACAGTTTAAGGGTTTAGAGAACTTTCACAAGGGTGAGATAAACACCCATCTAAGTTTAAATCTACAGATGGGAGCACGCTACGACCATCAAATAATAATAATGCAGTCCTAGTGTAGTCTTGTCAAATTAAAAAGTTTGCAGCATAGGACAAGGCGGTTCACTCAAGCAAAGCACACATTCTGGTTGCTGCGGCACAAGGATACAGTTCCACAGTTCAAGACCTTCTGTTTCCAAGCCACTTTACTACTTGCAAGTCTCTTGACTAAGACGGCCTGCTATACAAAAACAACACAAAAACGTTATTTCCAGTATTCATCTTGGGTGTTCACCCTGGATCCCCTCAGCCGGGCTCAGATCCCTCCCAAAACAAAAGTTTAATGTTGGATCCCCCTCGTCTGGGCTTAGATCCCTTTCAAACTAAGTTCAGATAATTCTTTCTCGGGTGACTCACGGTGCACCCCAGATCCCCCTCAGCTGGGCTCAGATCCCTTTCAGTCACTCAATTGGTCTCCCTCAGCTGGGATCGGACCAATTGTGATGTACTTCAAACTATCGTAGACTTTTGAATGTGCACGGGGTTTAGCTTGACTCGTTGCATGACCACTTTGATCTCAATGTTCCTTTTACTCGCACTCCGCATCAGTTGGATACCTACCAGAGGCTTTCGAATGAGTACTCACGTGGCGCCGGACCACTGTGTGTACGATATCTTTCTTTTCTTGGCCTCCAAATATACAATTATAAAGTTCAAATCATATCTTCGTTGCTCTTTGCAAACGCCTCACACACTGTTCTTTTTGTACAATGTTGCTGCTTGCAACCTTGCTTCAAAACACAAGCTGGTTTGGTATCGGTCTCTCTGAATCACCGGCTGTGCTGTCTTTTCTGATGCCATTTTGTTGTAGGAGCCAAGGACAGTCGCAGTGGCAATCGCTCCTCCCTGCCTTGGTTATCGATGCGGGAGAGCCCCGGGTACCTCTGACACACTGTGCAGGTTTGATCAGCCTTAGTTCCTGGTCTTCCGTTTCTTACTTTCCAAGGCTCATGAAAGTAACAGTCTTTAGAGGTCACGGGTACTTCCCTCCTTTCAACTCTCTCTGGTCTCGCCGTCTTTCTCATTGTACTAAACTGCTGTTTCCTTGTGCAGTTTGCCTTGCTCACTGTGTGCTTTCCTGCTCCGCCTTATATCCCTGTGGGGAAGTTGATTGCCTTATCTTGCCTGGCTTCATAATTGGGACAGCATGGCAGGCTCTCATAGGAAGTTATAGCCCTTGTATTCCTATGGGGATTTTTTCTGTCTCCTGGTACATTTTATGTTATCCTAGGAGGGTTGGTAAACTCAGAAGGGTGCAAATCTGGGGAGTTGTGTTTGTGGAATGAATTAGATAAATATATAAAATAATAGTTTGGAGGTTTGTCGAGGGAATAACCGGGATTGTTGTGGTGTAATGGAAATGGAAAGAATGCATTTCTTATTGGTTTCCGGAAAGGGTCAGGGGAGTATTGATGCACTGCTTCTTTGAAAAGAGAAGACCCTGTCTTGCCTGTGTTTTCCCCACTTGCGTTTTCCAAGTATCCCTGAGAAGAACCTGGGAGAAACGGCTCAGGTTTCTCACTTAAGGTACTGCTTTCCGTGGTCGGCAAACATCCCAGAGTCTTCCCAAGGCTCCTGGCATTTCTGCAGTGTGTTCTAACCTTGCAGCATCTCCCTTCTTCCTGGATGCTGAGCCGCGCGACTCCACCACACCGGTCTGTGCTTCTCAGAATCTCGAGCCTCACAGAGAGGTGAAACGTTTTCTCGACAACAGCCCCTACCACTTTGCCCCAGTCCTTTAAATTTCCCGACCACAGGTGTTTTCGGAAAGCAGCTAGAGCACTTATTGGGCCTGTGGCTTCTTCGGCTCTGCACTGCTCTTTCTCTCTTCCTCGTCCGAGTGTTCAGGTGATTCTAGGAAAAGAAGTCCATTGTTGATGGTTGGGTAAAAATGTGGTTAAAAGGCTTGGATAATCAGTTTCAGTAGTTCCAAATGGCAGATCAGTTCTAGATGATATACAATTAGAACTGAAGAAGGCAGTGTTATAATTTCCAAAATGTAGACCAGAGTTGGAGGTTTGATCTATATGATTTTGTGAAAGGTTTTCCTTATTCTTCCTAGGGGGTAGGTGTGTACGTATGGCAATAGGCCATAAGGGTATTGGACATGAGAGGATTGCCTTCAAGGGCAAATGGGGGATACCATGTCTCATCCAATGAAGCCATGACATCTCCCGGAGGTTGTCTCCTCCCATGTGATCCTCCTCTATATAGCCGGTCCCAGGGTCAGCATCAGGTAGCGGCTGCCGTCCCCTGGCCACATGGGAGGAGGTCACCTCTGGAGATCAGTGATGACTCCATTGGGTTCATAACAATAGATGGAAGCAACGGAGCACTGTACAAAGGGGATGCACTGGGATTAGAGGATGCGTGCAAGGATAGCACATGACCTGGGCTGGATGAAGGCTCCACAGGGGGAGAATTAGGGTTGAGTGGAGCTATCAGCAATTGGTGATACGTTCCTTTCACAGTCGGGTCTTCATGTCTTTCCTGCAGTGTAGGATGGAGGTGGCCAATCTTCCTTGCATAGATAACCTGTTTTTTCCTCTTTGTTTCCAGTCTGACAGTGTTGTGGTTTCTGGTAGTGTTCTGGCCTTCAGATATGATGAGTTTCTCTGCTAAGTAGATTGTTTTTTTGGTTGTGACTGCTTCATAGATGATGCAGGAAGTCTTCAACACAATGGATGCTTGGAGGGGTAACCAGTGCAGGTCCCTGAGGATAGTTGAAATGTGGTCGAATTTTCCTAGTCCGGTGATGAGGCGTGATTCAGCATGCTGGAAGGCTTTCAGAGAAGCCATGGTGACATCTTGGACTCCTTCTAGCAGGAGGTTGCCACTGTTCAGGTGATCAACCGTTCTGAATCTTGGGGCAGGGATAAAAGGCTTTCCATTGGAGGGGAGGTTACGCTGGCATCATGCTGCTTGGGTTTTCTTGGCGATGTGTGTTTTGAATGAGAGGTCACAGTCAATGGTAAAGCAGAGAAAGTCTGCAATGGGTATCAGGTCCTCTTGGAAAAGAGGAATTAATAAGTCAGTAACCACAGTCGAAGGCTACTGGCCTCCTACTAGAGGAAGACTTTTTTTCTGAGAGCACCTTTCACTAATGTATATCTGATAGTGGAGTGAGGGCTCAGGCGAAAAGGCAGGAGATGCACGACCAGCAGCTGTCAGAAGAAAACAGTTTATTAATACACAAACCAGACCAACAATATGTTACATTAAGTCTTGTAAACCTTGACCCACCTGTGCTGGCGTGGGTTATAATGTTGGACCTAGATAGGAGTGTCAAGTAGCCAGTGGAAATCCAGGGTGCAGGGTTCTAGTCCGGGTCCAGGAAGAAGGAGTTCAGCAATACAGAAGGAAGTTGTCTTGTACATGTACCCGACAACACGAGGACGTCTCGCAAAACTATACCTGTGCGGAATTAGGGCACAACTACAGAGTTCCAGTACAGCGCTGTAATCCAAATGTGAAGGCGAGTAAAGTTCACTTTGTAGGATGTTGAAAACTGTAGGCAAAATGGAGGAATCGTGATCGAAGTAGCCGGTGGTAAGTCAGAACAGAATAAACACTCCCCATGGAACTGCTGGGGAAGCCCAAGTATAGGACACTGAACGTTGTAGCACACAAAATGAGGGAAAAGGAGGGATTCAGAAGTACAATTCAAGAAACAGAGCCGGGGTCGGGGTTGCCGGTGAACAGTTACCAAAGGGACAAGAGAAGGCAGTCCAGTAAACAAGTCGAGGTCAGGGTTGATGCTATGAAAAAGGAATGAAGAACAGGAAACAACAAAGATTACCAGTAAATGGGGTTTGGGAGTGCCGAGAGATATGTACAGCCTGTATTATGCAGGAGCTGACAAGATGCCGTTCATTGCGTCGTCAGACGCTGTGCGTCGAAGCGATCAGCAATTCTGGGTATTGTAGTTCATGACTGCCGAAAGAAAGGTTTCTGCTGGGACAACCTCCAGGGAAAACACCAGTCTCTTTGTTTCGTCGGAAAACAGGGAGGCAAGCCGGGATCCTGACACTGGGTGAAAGTTGAGGTTTGACTCCATCGAGCTTCATGTCAGCCATGTCTGTACTCGGGCATGCTTGGTTGTTTTTTTTGTGAGAATTGATTTGGTCTTTGTAGGGTTGCTTTTCAGGTAGAGGCTTGCCATTAGAGTTGAGCTGCTTCAGATAGAGACTTGACCTTAGAGTGGAGCCTCAGGTAAAGGCTTGGCATTAGAGTTGAGCTTCAGGTAGAGGCTTAACAATAGAGTTGAGCTTCAGGTAGAGCCTTGACATTAGAGATGAGCTTCAGGAAGAGGCTTGACATTAGAGTTAATCTTCAGGAAGAGGTTGGCCATTAGCGGTTAGCTGCAGGTAGAGGATTAGCATTCGAGTTGAGCTTTGGGAAGAGTCTGGGCATTCGAGCTGAGCTTCAGGTAAAGGCTTGACATTAGAGTTGATCTTCAGGTAGAGGCTTGACATTAGAGCTGAGCTTCAGGAACAGGCTGGGCATTAGAGGTGTGCTTCAGGTAGAGCCTTGACATTAGAGTTGAGCTTCAGGAACAGGCTGCGCATTAGAGGTGTGCTTCAGGTAGAGCCTTGACATTAGAGTTGAGGTTCAGGTAGAGGCTTGACATTAGAGTTTAGTTTCAGGTAGAGGCTTGCCATTGATGTTGGGCTTCAGGTAGAGGCTTGACATTAGGGTTTAGTTTCAGGTAGAGGCTTGAGATTAGAGTTCAGCTTCAGGTAGTGGCTTGACATTAGAGTTTAGCTTCAGGTAGTGGCTTGACATTAGAGTTTAGCTTCAGGTAGTGGCTTGACATTAGAGTTTAGCTTCAGGTAGAGGCTTGACATTAGAGTTCAGCTTCAGGTAGTGGCTTGACATTAGAGTTCAGCTTCAGGTAGTGACTTGACATTAGAGTTCAGCTTCAGGTAGAGGCTTGAGATTAGAGTTCAGCTTCAGGTAGTGGCTTGACATTAGAGTTCAGCGTCAGGTAGTGACTTCACATTAGAGTTCAGCTTCAGGTAGAGGCTTGAGATTAGAGTTCAGCTTCAGGTAGTGGCTTGACATTAGAGTTTAGCTTCAGGTAGTGGCTTGACATAAGAGGTTAGCTTCAGGTAGTGGCTTGACATTAGAGTTCAGCTTCAGGTAGAGGCTTGAGATTAGAGTTCAGCTTCAGGTAGTGGCTTGACATTAGAGTTTAGCTTCAGGTAGTGGCTTGACATTGGAGTTTAGCTTCAGGTAGTTGCTTGACATTAGAATTTACCTTCAGGTAGTGGCTTGACATTAGAGTTTAGCTTCAGGTAGTGACTTGACATTAGAGTTTAGCTTCAGGTAGAGGCTTGACATTAGAGTTCAGCTTCAGGTAGTGACTTGACATTAGAGTTCAGCTTCAGGTAGAGGCTTGAGATTAGAGTTCAGCTTCAGGTCGTGGCTTGACATTAGAGTTCAGCTTCAGGTAGAGGCTTGAGATTAGAGTTCAGCTTCAGGTAGTGGCTTGACATTAGAGTTCAGCTTCAGGTAGTGACTTGACATTAGAGTTTAGCTTCAGGTAGAGGCTTGAGATTCGAGTTTAGCTTCAGGTAGTGGCTTGACATTAGAGTTTAGCTTCAGGTAGTGGCTTGACATTAGAGTTCAGCTTCAGGTAGTGGCTTGACATTAGAGTTCAGCTTCAGGTAGTGGCTTGACATTAGAGTTCAGCTTCAGGTAGTGGCTTGAGATTAGAGTTTAGCTTCAGGTAGAGACTTGAGATTGGAGTTCAGCTTCAGGTAGTGACTTGACATTAGAGTTTAGCTTCAGGTAGAGGCTTGATATTAGAGTTCAGCTTCAGGTAGTGACTTGACATTAGAGTTTAGCTTCAGGTAGAGGCTTGAAATTAGAGTTTAGCTTTAGGTAGTGGCTTGACATTAGAGTTTAGCTTCGGGTAGTGGCTTGACATTAGAGTTCAGCTTCAGGTAGTGACTTGACATTAGAGTTTAGCTTCAGGTAGAGGCTTGACATTAGAGTTCAGCTTCAGGTAGAGGCTTGAGATTAGAGTTCTGCTTCAGGTAGTGGCTTGACATTAGAGTTTAGCTTCAGGTAGAGGCTTGAGATTAGAGTTCAGCTTCAGGTAGTGACTTGACATTAGAGTTCAGCCTCAGGTAGAGGCTTGACGTTAGAGTTCAGCTTCAGGTAGTGACTTGACATTAGAGCATTAGAGTTTAGCTTCAGGTAGAGGCTTGACATTAGAGTTTAGCTTCAGGTAGTGGCTTGACATTAGAGTTTAGCTTCAGGTAGTTGCTTGACATTAGAGTTTAGCTTCAGGTAGAGGCTTGACATTAGAGTTCAGCTTCAGGTAGTGGCTTGACATTAGAGTTCAGCTTCAGGTAGTGGCTTGACATTAGAGTTTAGCTTCAGGTAGAGGCTTGACATTAGAGTTCAGCTTCAGGTAGTGGCTTGACATTAGAGTTCAGCTTCAGGTAGTGACCTGACATTAGAGTTTAGCTTCAGGTAGAGGCTTGACATTAGAGTTCAGCTTCAGGTAGTGGCTTGACATTAGAGTTCAGCTTCAGGTAGTGACTTGACATTAGAGGTTAGCTTCAGGTAGTGGCTTGACATTAGAGTTTAGCTTCAGGTAGAGGCTTGACATTAGAGTTCAGCTTCAGGTAGTGGCTTGACATTAGAGTTCAGCTTCAGGTAGTGGCTTGACATTAGAGTTTAGCTTCAGGTAGAGGCTTGACATTAGAGTTCAGCTTCAGGTAGTGGCTTGACATTAGAGTTCAGCTTCAGGTAGTGGCTTGACATTAGAGTTCAGCTTCAGGTAGTGACTTGACATTAGAGGTTAGCTTCAGGTAGAGGCTTGACATTAGAGTTTAGCTTCAGGTAGTGGCTTGACATTAGAGGTTAGCTTCAGGTAGAGGCTTGACATTAGAGTTTAGCTTCAGGTAGAGGCTTGACATTAGAGTTTAGCTTCGGGTAGTGGCTTGACATTAGAGTTTAGCTTCAGGTAGAGGCTTGACATTAGAGTTCAGCTTCAGGTAGGCAATTGACGCCCAGGCTTGAATGAGGGACAGACAGTGCTTGAGCCAATGGATGCTGTTTATGCACTTGATCTTTAGGGAAAGTTGTGCATCACCTGCACATTGGTGCATCTTGGTGTTGGTTTTGACAAGGAGTTGCTCAAGAGGTTCTTTGTAGAGGTTGAAGATGACAGGGACAGGATGGATCATTGTGGAACTCTGCCCGCTACTGAGTGGCACTGGGATCCATTGGGGCCATCTGGGTGAGTTGTTTTCTGTTGGAGTGGTATGAGACGAACCACTGCAGGACCGTTCCATTGAAGCCCATGCATGTGGTGAGGATGTTGCAAGGTGCTTCATGGTCATGGTATCAGAGGAAGCGGTGATGTAGAGGAGGACGAGTAAGCAGAAGTCCTGACTGACCAGCATGTGCAGTGCATCATCGACAGCTTGGATGGCGGCGGTCTCTGCTGCATCAAGGTCAGAAACTGGATTGGTAGTTCCACAGGAAATTATGCAGAGTGATCCTTTTATGCAACTGAATGGTGGGAGTTGGGCAGGTCATCAGGGTCTATTGTGTCATTCTTCAACAGGGGGAAGATCTGCCCTGGAAACGTGCCTTGTGTAAGAGATGCATTGCGAACATCAAGAAGTGGTGTGAGTGCTTGACTGTTGATGAGCTTCCCAATGGAGGAGAGAACATTGTCTTTGTAGTTGGTGGGTTTGAGGACTGCAGTTGTGTTGGCCAGGTCTTCTGGAGTAATTGTTCTGAATTGCTCTGCTGCGAGCTGGTATGGGTGGGACGATGATAGTGTAATTGGAGCTGTCAATGTGTTGCCTTATCTTGCCTATCTTGCCTGTGAAGAAGCTGTTGTTGATGTTGGATTTGACTGTGGATTGTGACATTACAAGGTCTGTTAGGAGGTTGCTACAGGGCTTCATGGTTTGGAAGATAACTCTGCTCTTGTTGGATGCTTCCTGATGGTTGTTATGAAGTAGTTTGCTTTGGTTGTGACGATGAGTGTCCTGAACGATGATTGGAGGGTCCTCAAGGTGATTAGGTCTTCTAGTTGGTGGGATTTTCTACAGAATATTTTTCTGTGGATGGTGCGCTTGCTGTTGATGAGTTCCTGTTTCAGGGTCTGAAGGCCACAAACAAAAGACGCACATTGTGGAAGGTGGACTGTGAAGGCCACACCCGCAAGGTAAGTCTTATGCCTCCCCCCTTTGCCCATGTCCATTTTGATGGGTTCCCCCATACCTCTCCTCGCCCTGTGCGGTCTTGCCACCGCACTCCACCCACCCGCACCACTTACCCGTACCGGTACCCACTGCCTCCTCCATCTACTCTCCGACTGCTTCCCCGAAACTAGACATACTGTGTGTTGTGCACCGTGACACCGGTGTTAGGGGCGGTCTAGAGACCGGAATCAGAGTTCCTGTGTGTACCAAGGCGTGGAGGGCTTATGTTTGTTGGGTAAACGTTTCAGTGGTGTCTGAGTGTTGGTGGTGTGAGTTAGGGTGTGGGCTGAGTGCGCTGAGCTCGGCATTGACATTCCTAGAGACTCAAATTGTGCCTCATTGAGTATGACAGTAAGGGCAAAACATGTATTATTTTAAATATCTCATCTTCTTAGAATACTGTCTAGCTATGCATGGAAAATGTACTGCACGGGACAAGTAGAAAGTACAGGACATTTACCCCACGCAGTACATTTTGTATTCTTCAGGCAGTAAATATCCCATGCAATCCAATATTGTGGGCTATCTTAAATACAGAGGGGTTTCACCAGCACAGCCATAGTCGTAAAGAGGCCTTTAATGGTAATCATTTTATGAACCTCGGAAGGATGAAAAGTGGAGGCAGCTGTGCTGGGATTTGGACCGGTTTCCTCCAAAGCAGATCCTGAACTTACTGAGCTGCCTGACAGGTTTTTCGATATGAAACCTCGAACCACACCCCTTTGCTCATTGCACCCGACCCCAGAATTTTGGCACCACCGTCAGTGCCATCCTGTGTCGATGACTCACATGCTTTTGTGAACACCCTTAGAAGACAAGCAGGGCTCAGATGCCAACTTGGGCAATGCTCCTGCCCACTCCCAAAATGGGGCAGCAAATCCTCAGATGGCAGTGACGTGTCTGGGCACGCCATGCGGGGCGCGGCTGTTATTCAGGCGTTGCGCCCGAGCCCTGCCCCGTCACGACGATGGCGCTGCAAATGGATTATTGGTCAATGTCTCTGTGTTTCATTCTCATTTGCAAACTCCGCCCGACACCATCACCGCCTAAATAGCAGCGCTGCCAGGTGCACAGCAGCATGGAACATTGCAGGAAAGACGTCTAGGTCTTCTTACGTGCATCTCCCGGGGAAGCAGCAGGGTTAGGCCAGCAGAGCCCCGAATGAGTAGGGGACCTGAAAACAGCCAACTCTTCAATAGGGGGGTGATACCCCCAAGGTCAGAGCAGAAGCTCACTGTTTACTTTTAATGATTGAAAGCGCCCCTCAATCCTGACTTGGTCAGCCAAATACAAAATGTTGAGCAATCACAGACTCCCTTGCACTCTTCACTGTCTTCGAAAACTATGAGGCCCGAGGTCTGCGGGAGGCGATGCGCTGGTATCTGATGAACATGTTTTAATTATGTTTTAATAGAGAAGGTAAAATGACTGAGACCGGCCTGTCCGATCGCGTGGTGGAAAAGGGGAAAACGCAATTGTTTGTGTAGGCATCTTTTCGGATTTCAAATAAGCTCACCAGGTAACCTCAAGCGCTTCCGGTGTATATTGTAAGTTAAACCTGAGACGTAGCTCTTAGAAGTGTAAGGCATATACATATGTGTGTATATATATATATATATTAACAAAAAACGTTGTTAAAGGGACGTTATGGTTAAGTTGTACTACTCAAAAACCTATGCAACTCATTGGAAAAACGTTCCTACAGGGACGTTATGGTTACAGGTAAAACCGAAAAACTTCACAAATACACCAGTTATAGAAATTAACAACCATAACTCGCACTAACACTGCAGTGCAAGGACTAACACCCATGACCGCAAAGAGGACATCACACATGTCATTGATGACATCACTGATGACATCACATGTGAAATTAATTTTGATGAAAAGTCCCTTTTACTCTTTGTGTTTATAATGTTGGTAACAAGTTGTGAGGTGTGATTGGGAATGTTAAACATGTAATAACTAGCTAACAATTCAAGACTTACTACACACTTCTGCTAATATGAAGACCCACAATGCATACAAATCAGAGGCACATACAGGGAAACTAAAGTAAGGAAGAAAGAAACAGCATCATCAGAAAATGTCAATAACAATGAAAGTTGATCTTCATTTATACAAATGAATTGTGTGTTTGAGGCCTGCCTATTGCCCCATGTATGTGCACCATGAGCTGAGACCAAACCCTAAGGAAAGTACTTTAAGAGCATTTGACAAGGTTAACGTCTAGATATACAGCACAGCACCTTTTTAATATTAATATTCGAACTGTCAGTGAACAAACCACCTGGCCTAGATATGTCAGTGAACAAAAGCGAGTGGGCCAGATATGTGATGTCATCAGTGATGTCATCAATTACATTTGTGATGTCATCTTTGAGGTCATGGGTGTTAGTCCTTGCAGTGCACAGTGGCAGAGTGAGTTATGGTTGCGTACCTTACCATAACTGGCGAATTTCTGGGGTTTTTTGGTTTTTACCTGTAACCATAACGTCCCTGTAGGAAAGTTTTTCCAATTAATTTCATAGGTTTATTAGTAGTGCAACATAAAGGGACGTTATGGTTAACAATGTTTTTAGTTAGTTAATTTCACAGGTATTTAGTAGGGCACTATAACCTTAACGCTGCTTTAGGGTAGTTGTTTCAATAAAGGGGAAATGTTTGAATTAGCGCAATTTAGCCATAACGTCCCTTTAACAAAGATTTTTGATTGAATTTCATAGGTTTTTAGTAGTGCAACGTAACCATAATGTCCCTTTTAACAAAGTTTTTCCAGTGATATTGATAGGTGTTTAGTAGGGCACTGTGAGCAGAACTTTCCCATAGCATAGTTTTTTCAGTAAAGGGGATACGATTTTAGTAGCACAGCTTAACCATAACGTCCCTTAAACAATGTTTTTTTATTAGTGAATTTCATAGGTTTTTAGCAGGGCACTGTAACGGAAACGTTGCTTAAGAATAGTGTTTGCACTATAAGTGACACGTTTGTAGTATCCCACCTTCACCATGACGTCCCTTTAGCAACATTTTTTGTTAGTTATTTGCATATGTTTTTAGTAGGACATTGTTACCGGAACGTTGTTTTAGCATACTGTTCTCTGTAAAGGTAATATGTATTTGGTACCGCAATTAAACCATTAAGTCTTGTTAAAAACGTTTTGTCACTGATAGCTTAGTAGCCCTCCTCACAAACTTTTGGCAAGGCCAAATTTCCCTGTGTATCTATCCATTTGATCTACCCCTTCCCTTGCCTAATAGTGTCAGTGTATCTTACAAATGAAAGGTGTGCATGTTAAGTGTTGGTGACACTGAGAGTGGTGTTTCTTTTTGTGTTAACATAGCATGGTGAATGTGTGCCGGACATCACTAGCCGAGATAGCTGCAGGTAAGTAATGTGGAGATTTCCTATGCACACTGCACATGGCCGGCGTATGTGCAATCACAATGCAGGTATCCGTAGGACTGCAGTACTAGCCACATGGCGGCATGTTGTAAAGCTCTTTTAATTACTTGTGGGAGCACACGTCTATCCGTTTTAGAACTATGTCCATGCTTAGGGCAACTTCTGAGTGCTGGTAAGAGCTCCTGTGTTGCCAGCCTTACGGATTGATGTGGTAGGCTACTGAATTTCAACTACTGGTAACGACTACGTGAGTTGCTCTGCAAACCTACCAATTTATTGCTGCACCACGCCTGCCTGTATGAGGCCCACTGGAAAACAAGGAACAGCAACCTCGAGTGTACAGTGGGCGTGCTAAATGTCACAATAGTTTGATGAATGTGCTGCTGGCCTTTTCATGACCCGTAAAACAGACACACCGTCTCTGCACTATGCTGGAAAGTGGCAAGGGCAGGGTCGGATTGGCCCCTCGGCCTTTGAGCTTGTAGCCGGGCCAAAATCGTCCTTGGGGAGTGGGGGCTGTTTTCTGGCTACGCCTGGGCAGGTTTGGAAATAAATAATAGACATTTGTTATTTTTTTGTCACATTTCTTTTTTTTTTTCAAAAAGTCTTTCGTCCTTCTTAGGTCGATAAAGGAGTACCTACACAGGCTGGGTGATATTGTATGCACATTTGTTATATAAAAAGAGCTTAAGGGTAAGTGCTATACAATAACATTATCATTTGGCCTTGGACGTCTGCTTGGATTCACAGTAATTTGACAATATGGATCTTTACACACAGATATTAATGATACATATGGTGATCCGTCCTTGTAAGAAATGTATATCACATTAGTGAAATCATAACCATATTTTTCGTAGTGTACTTAGGAACAATGCTATTTGATGCCACTCTCTGTTTTGTCAAGGGGTGAAAGGTGGTATTTCATCACTTCCCGGGATATCATTTCGGGGTGGGGTCAAATGACATCACTTCCATTGATGTCATCAGAGGTCAAGGTTCGTGAGGCGAGGGGTGGGCCACTTTTTGAGGCGAGGGGTGGGCCACTTTTTTTGGGTGACCAGGCCTATTTCTTGTCCCAGTTTGACCCTGATCAAGGGTTCCCCTGCGGGTCGTAGAGTTGGAGATAAGATTTAATTGCAGGTGTGACATTTTGTAGTGATTCTGTGAAATGGCAAAGCTGGTGCGGCTTCGTCACTAACATAGTAGTGCATGTTAAGGAAAGTAAGCAAACAGCAGAATCTTCAGAGAGTAAATATTGGCACTGGTGGTTAGAACATTACTATAGCCGCATGGGTCGTGCTTAATAAATACCTTCCTCCTGCACGTACTGAGGCTGCATTTCTCCTTGCTGTAAGCATTGTTGTATTTCACAATTTATTCATCTCCGTGCATGCTAGTCCTACGGCTAATGGCGTACCATGAACCGTCCATACCACATGTGACGAGAACAGCAATGCAAGCATAAGGGACCTGTTGACAGGGTACTACCCTTCCAAAAATGCAGTAGGGTAATTTCATGTACAGCATTCTCCACATAGACTGCAGCCGACAACAGGGGCACTCCGGTACGGCATCAGAGTGTTAAAAGACCCTTGTACACCATATGCTGCGCTAATGATCCTTACCTGCCAAAGGGCATTGTAGTGCGCATGTACTGCAACCCGGTACTCTACAGAGGGAAGCTACTTTGAAGTGCTTGAGAAGAGTCCGTCTCATGACAATGAGTGGTGGCTATTTAAGTGAGGACCACCCAACATTACCCTCTCTGCGCATGTCCCCTACGATATCCCTGTAGGTAGTGGTCCTTCGGTGGAGCGTATTACAAGACCAAAAGAAATAGTAATGAACTGGAAAAGGAGAAAAGGTAAGTAAAGAAAGCTTCTTTCAGAGTGCAACCATGTAAGTGCCAATGAAGGGAGGCAGGGTGCCGTGCATCGCATAGCCTCCACAGATTGTGTGCTAAATAGAAGGAACCGTGGTACTGTGGAAAACGCTGCAGTCTAAACAGGTAGCATTGGGTGGATGTTGAAAAAGATGGTTTTACGTGTTGCCATGCGTTTTCAAGAGCGCAAGTGCGCACCACCTACCACAAACATTATTCCTATACTTCCAAAAAGGGGAGCAAGGCAATTTCTGTTGGCTGTGCAGAAAACGGAAATGCAGTAATGTTAAGAGGAACGCTATTTGTGGGGAAAACTCTTCGTGCTGTGAACCATCAGATTCCCATTTGTAAAGTACGATATTGGCACAAGTCGTAAAAAGGAAAAAATACACATCTTCACAATGTGCCGCACTTTCTGCATTTCCGGACCAAATGAAAAATAACATTCCTACATGGGTGTCTGCGTAATGGGATAAAAATGATGCAGAAGATAGGAAACAGACGCATGCCCTGGCCATGTGCGTCCTTCAGCGCAAACGGCACTGAAAATTGTGTTACATGTGGTGCAATTTTCCATCCACAATGAACAACAATAATATCGCTGTGATCGCGCATCACCACAGTCTCACACACACAAACCAAAATCAATCAATTAATTGTAGGTACTCCATACGTGTACAAATCGACATGATACAATCCACAATGAGCTCCCTCTGAACTCTGTTTTCTATTCACTGTGAAGTACTGTATGTAAAACCCCCACACAAAGCACACACTGTGGCTTGTGCAACACACAGCCATAAGCGCACCCTCTACATTTTGCTGGACAAATATACAGTGTACCACAGTCCGTGCATGCACTCCACACCCATAAACCTTATTGACTATTGACCAATCCCGTGCCCTCCACAGCCCCAAATGTATGGCCGTCATGTGCAAAATGGGCGTATGTCACACGTACAACCCTGCAACTGTCACGATGTCTGCTGACATTTCCAAGTTGGCACGTGTGGGAGTAGGGGAATACATGTCAACCAGGGTATGGGATGTCGTTTGTAGTAGTGGCTCTCAAAAGAGCTGTTTTGTATTCTTTTTTTTAAAGGTGCTTCCAGAGAAACAATTATTTTTCGGGTTTTTATAAGTGTTTTTGTTTGTTGTACTTCACCACACATTCTTATAATAGCGTCTTCAGTGCAGCATGTAGATTGGAAAACAAAATGTCATTCCCACTGGACGACAATGAAATGCCATTTCCATTGAGAAGATGCACATATCGATAAACAATGTTGTCATTCTCACAGGACTACATCCCAGTAGCACGCAAGAAGATAAACATGCTTCTGTTGATAAGTCGCCTTCTGACCTCTGGCTGCCGACAACATTCATTGCAATAGGTGTATGCTGAACTTGGTGGTATACATGAGAAAAGCATGTGTGTAGTGGGAAAAATGTGGTTCACTGCTTTCATCATCTTTTTGAGTTGACGGTACACACTTGAACAAGCAATGGAACCCAAAGCAAGCCTCCATAGTGCACGACCACAACATGTACAGTTGTGCAAGTGGTCACTCATTGATGTTCTGCAAGCAAATGGTTGAAAGTATGCAACACCGCACCACAAAGTCTCCACTTCCTCCAAATTCAAATTGCCATTAAAGCCTCTTTACAAGGCATACTGGAGCAGATCTGGCACAAAGGGAGCACCCATTATGAAAATGGTGTGTCTCGCCATCCCTGCCAGCCTCACTACACAGAGTAATGAAACAAAATATGGCCACCCTTTCTTGTGATGCACACTCTGACCACCTGATTGGAAAATTTGCACAGTCGCATTTCCATTTTTCAGCATGGCGAGAAACACATTGTGGCACGTGCATTCTCTGTGTAACACTAGTAGTTCGGTACAACAGTCCCCTGCATACACACCACACCCAGAAACATTGTTGCGCAATCCCTCAGCCTGCACAGTCCCATTTCCATGGCCACCGGCCTGAAAATCCCTGGATGAGGCTTTTGTGCTGCGTGCGTGCATGGGGGAAGAAATGTCAACCAGGGTAAGGGCTTTCATTTGTAGAGGTGGATCTGAAAAGAGCTGTTGTGGGGTTCTTTTTAAAATTTTTTTATTATCTGCTTCCACACAAAGAGCGCGTTTCCGGTTCCATGCAGTTGTGTGTTCTCTTTCAGTCCTCAGAATCTAACAGGAACCTTTTGAGTGCATCTTGGAGATGAGCACACAAAACAGCATTACCAGTGGACAACAAAGAATTGCCATTGCATTGGAAGAACTATGCATTTGCAGAACTAATGATGTCATTGTTACAAATAACATGTCACGAGCGGACATGAAATCAGACATTAGAGGTTGGTGGATTCAAAATATGGAACCTGTGCACTTTTGACCACTCTAATGATAAGTAATGTAAAATTGTGTTAAAGTAAACCGGCAGCGATCATCTCTTCCCTCCAACTCATCCACCAGGGTTGGAAAATTGAAAAACAAAGATACGGGGTGTGGGAAGGTGATTCACGCTCAAGTTGAATTTAAGTAAAATACTACAACTGCAATTAAAATATGCCAAAGGATTTTTCGTGCTGTTTAGTTCAAATCATGAACAGCTGACAGGTGTTTAGACACACTGGTCATTTTCAAGTCTGTAATTTGCAACATTGATAATTATAATGGTGCATATTTAGAACAAATGGACCATCCAATTGGTCCATTATAACCGAGATATAGTCATCAAATAAATAATAAAACATAAAACATTGCAATGAAAAACCAGCAATTGATGAACATTTGAACATTGTTATAACAAGAAAATATCAATAATCATCAGAAACAAGCATACCACAGTTTGTGTTTGAAGGTGGAGGGGTCAGTCAGTTTGAACAAAACAGCAAAACAATAAAATGAAAAAGAAGACAAAGGAAAATAAAAGACAAATGAGGTCACGTGTCCAATCCATAAAACATACTATGATGTATTCCATATTAATTGATGAAGTTGAAAAGGTATTTTACCCTGAAATGAGGCACCAGGTCAGACTTGACTTGCCACCAAAACATCGACAAATGTAGTGTTGGGTTCATTCCCTTAATAGTCAGATTAATGGACATTATGAAGATTCAGCGTCTCACCCATGTGACTGACAATGTTTTAAAAATGTGTTAAAATAAAATTGTGGGTGGTAGAGTCCTGCCAATACACCAAGGTTAAGACGGAAAGCTGCTCTTACCCTAACTCATAGCTTACAGTGAAGATTTCTGCAAAAACATGTATGAAAATAGAAACCTTAACAGCAAGTGGTACGGATCATAGAGAGCGTTTACTGTCCAATTTTATAAAGACTAGCTAATGATATGAGGTGCGGAGTACACACCTATGAGGAAAAAATAGTCCTTGCAAATAAACTGGTAAATCCAGGAAATGAAGAATAGTGGGTGGATAAACTGACTTTATAAGAAAACCCAGTAATTGAGGTAAGTAATCTAAAGATGGTTTAATAGATATAATATGGATAGAAAATGTAATAGATCATACCTGCGACCTTAGTGAAGTGTCGCCTGGTCCCAGTAAATCAACCAGCAGTTAGCCACAATCATAGCCCTTTAATATGGGAGCGGACTTGAGAAGTTGAGAACGACAAATTATAAACCTAAAGCCAAAGTGTGAAAATTGCGCATTAGATCTACAAATTCATGCTCAATCTATCAGGGGTGGCTAATCTACTCAACTCAAAGAGATGATCCTTACCCGTGTTTGGAGGAGAAAATGGTTCAGGGGCCCAATCCCCGCAATGCAACATTAGCATTTGGTCTTCAATGGAGAATGACCGTCATTATACAATACAATGGACATGCAGAAATGTCTGTCACGTTATTAGCGTAATGACGTCACATGTACCAACGTGTGACGTCAAAAGTAAACAAAGGGGTAGAATCGTAATGGCTATGCTGCAATCCTGCAAATAATAAAGAGTCAGTAAGACTGTTGTAAATGAGGTTTGTGTTTAATGCGCGGTGACAAAATAAAGAGGCCAGATGCCTTGATGTTTGTAAGAATAAGAATGAGGGTGTGGTAACTTTGAATGAATTAAAAATAAAAATCAAATTCTGGTCTTACTCGACAATGGAGGTGAAAAATAATCATTATACAAAAAACGATTTAAATAATTATTAGATGCAATTGTAACATGAAAACAATGAGTGCTAACAAGACCATAGGCCATTGGCCTCTGTATTTCTTATAAAGATAACAAATTGGTCAAGCATGTGTGGATTCAAGTGCCCAATACATCCTAATCAACATTTAATTAAGAGACAAGCTATATTAGTCAATGATGTGGACAACCTTAGTCAAGAGTATGTTAAGTGAGTGCAACATATCAAGCCATTTAGCCTAGTATGTAGAGTCCCAACATAAATTTATAATGCATAGGTGACAATGGCAGACAAATTGGCCTGATAGCTGGCGCCACAAATCAGCAATTATAAGAACGCATTAATTTCATGATCAGTGTTCAAGCCCCTTGTGGTACTTCTTAAAAAACAGATTAATTTAGGTTCCATCTGTCTTTATTGTTGCCTACCCACTATAGATTTATCTTGGGGCGAAGTTATAAGCTGCCGAAAAAGTGTTCTTCCTATGAGTTTAGCAACTTAACCATAACTACACGGCCGCTACCGTGGGCCGTCTAATATTATATTTATATATATATATATATATATATATATATATATATATATATATATATATATATATATATTACACTGTGCCTTTTTCTGCGGCTTATAACTTTGTTCCCCCTGGAGAAATCCTCACCAAACTGCAAAAAAAAGGATATAGACGGCTCTAAATATTTTCACCAAGTTGGGTGAGGTTTACTTCAGGGGGGGCAAAGTTATAGAGGGGGGCCCCACATTTTTTTTTCCGTAGACTGATTGGGGAAAAATCTTGCGCATGGCTACAGCCCAAACGGCTGGACAGATTTTCACCAAATTTGCGGCAGGAGTGGGGGCTTGGGTCAGAAAGCGTGCTTTTGTGTGTTTGGTGGAAATCGGACCAGTAATATTTTTGCAAGATACTGAAATGTGCATCCCAAAAAATGAGTGATATCTGGGTTGCTCAGCGGACCCATTTCCCTGTTCGCTCGATGGACCGAAGTGTCATTGGTCTGCAGTATGCCGTGATGTCAGCGAATATTGGAAGCAGCCGTTGGTTGGCTGGAGGGAAGCGTGCTGTCCGTCAAAGTTTTTGGGAAACACCGCGTCAGAGGATAGTGGCTCGCCGAAAGGCATTGGAAAACATGGTTTGCAGGATTGGCTGGGTGAAAGAGGGTGAAGCGAAGATATTGGCAATGTTTTTTGCTGTAGGCTACGGCTGCCGGTGGTTATGTTGCCTTAGTGCGTTTGTGTTTTTTGCAGCAAAATGTTCGCATGCTTATATGACTTGCCTTGTATTGGTTGTGGGTAAGACATAGCCTTTTTACTGCATGAGAATGACATGTAGAAAGAGCCTAGGGCTTGGGCACCACCCCCGCAATGTAATGCCTCCATCCATGGGAGAGCAATGAGGCACTTAGCAGTTAGGTATGCAGCCAAGTCTGGTCACACCGTTGCTGCAAGGGAGGCCATAACGACATGGAGAAATGGAAGGATTGTTTGCAGCACACTGTTGCAATATGGACCATTCCTGCAGCTACTGACATGCACTGCATTGGTGGTTAGGTGCACAGGGGACTATAATATGTTGGTCAGTGTAGGCAGACTGTATAGGGGATGGGGAGTGCATTGGTGATAATATGAGGATATTTGCAGTCAGTGTACTATGTTGTGTTGTTCCTGCAAAGGCCCTACTGCCTTGTGTGCATGGCTACCGCCCTTGGCCGTAACACTGTGGGCACTGGTTGAAAGTAGGTGTGAGAATGTTGTCTTGTTTGTGTCAGTTAGTGTAGCTATACGTGCTTGTAGGCAGGAAAATTCTGTGGGAAATGTTACCATGGATGCCTCTATTGCCTTCCAGTGACTGTGTAGTAGGAGTAGGCAATTGGGTGCATGGGCGGAGGCCACAGGCCTCCACCTATGTACTGAAGAGCCTAGGGCTTGGGCACAGCCTTGCTTTAGGGAGGGCAGTCAGACATTGGCACATGGAAGGAATGTGTATGCTGGTACTCACATATACTTTATTGGTGGGCAGTTGTGGAGGCAACTATCATTTTCTGGTGAGTGCAGGGAGACTCCATCATGGATGGGGAGTGCATTGGAGACAATATGAGGATATTTGCAGTTGGAGTGCTATGTTGTGTTGTGCCTGCAAAACCCCTAATGGCTTGTGTGCATGGCTGGGGCCCTTGAACATAACAGGGTGGCCACTGGTTGGAAGTAGGTTATAGAATGTTGCCTTGGGCTTTGGACATAACAGGGTGGCCACTGGTTGGAAGTAGGTAACAGAAACTTGTCTTGATTGGGCTCATTACTGTACCAATATGTACCTGTGGACAGAAAAGGTAAGTGGTCACATGTTTCCATGCATGGGTCTATTGCTTTGCAGCGGGTGTGGCGAAGGAGTAGGATGTTGCTAACAAACCGGCACCGCAATGCTGCTATGTATGGGAGTACTGTGATATTGGTATGTGGATTGCAGACATATGTACAAAGAGTACTTTCACTTTGCCGTAGGTCATTTGCATAAGTTATTATAAGCATACCGTGTGCCATACAATACACTTGTAAATATGTAAGTGTCCTAAGGTCCGCACCTTTGCAGAATCACTGTGGAGGACATGGTGTAGTTCGTAAAGGAGCTTTGATGAGAGAAGACACCATTTGCGTTAGGAGTGGTGTGGCCGTGAACAGAGCCTCGCTTCAGGGAGTGTAGTAAGAAAGTGGGACATGAAAGGATTGTTTTGCTGCGTAACATTTGCGACATGGCCCGTGTATGCAGATGTCAACATATAAAGCGTTGTGGGCAACAACCCTCAGAGGCTATTGGGGATGGGGAGTGTATTGTAGATGATATAGGTATTTTTGTCATCGCTGTACCATGTTGTGCTGAGAGTGGCAAGTGCCTAGTGGCATGTATGGATGGCTGCGGGCCTTTGACGTAACAGTGTGGACATTGTTCGGAAGTAGGTTTCAGAATGTTGCCTTCTTTGGGTCAGTTCTTAAACTGATATGTAACTCCAGCGTACACGGTTGGAAATATGTATGTCTCCTGTGGGTGCTCACTGTCACAGCAAGGTTGTGGAGGACATTTTGCAGTTGGCAAACCAGTACAGGTGGCGTGAAGTAACTGCTCTTGAATATGGTGTATGTCATTGGCCTTGTTGCCATTCATGGACTGAGATGCCACAATTAATGTACAGTATGGTATACCTCTCATAATACCCTGTACTTTGAGAGCAAAGGAAGGTAGTGCGACATGACACGAGTTAATAAGCATTACACATGTAAAGTATGGATAATATACAGTCCAACATATCTCTCAACTCACACGCCACTTAGGCAGGTCTCTCACCCGCCAGGCTCCCTAAACGCCCATAGGAATCAATGGGCTTTCACATGCCAATTACAAAATTGGGTGTTTTCACCCGCCCAAGGGCTATGAAAGGTTGAGAGTTATGGTCCAACACACATACATTTGCAGCCAACAACATAATGAACGCCGTTAAGTCCAGTCATATACAGGATGGCAGGCCACCTGACTGTTACTTTTGTTTGGTGTACTTGTTGGGATGGGCAACAGAAGCGGTTGGAGCTTTTAGTGTGTGCAATTTTAATGTGTGCATCGCTTCTGTTAGCTATGCCTGTGTGCAGCATACACCATCGCAGCAGTCACTGGTGTCAGTGACTTTACTTGTGGACAGTTGTTCCTCACGGCGTTCACTCCAGGTATTTATTTTATGTGCATGCCAAGCGTAGCGCACTTTGTCATGTGAGCACCTAGCTCTGGAAAAGAACAACATAAAAAAAAAGCAAAAGCAGACATGTGCACACAGAGTATTCAGTTCCAGAACAATCCACACTTTAGTAACAATACAGTGAGTGGTTGAAAGTGCTTTATTTTGCTACAGAATGTAAACAACAACATGCCAGTTGGTGCATTCACCGCTCTTTTATTTGGCAAACAAAATCCAGTGTCCATTGCTGTCAGAGCCATTCTGTACTTCTGTTCTTGTCTAGAAAATTGGGAGAAGGAGTACGCAGTGGTGCTTGGTGGCCCGTGTGGAGGAATGCTTTTTCTCTGAAAGGTAGAGAAGGTAGCATCTGGTGCCTCTGGGATGCTTTACAGAATAAAGGTCTGCAGGTTGGTTCGTATAGCAGGAACCGCAAGTGACTTAGTGGGCTGTATCGGTCGGCCCAGATAATAACGATGGAAAAGCAATTGTGTATGGTAATCTTACAATGGTTGGTACACCATCCGTCTATTGGAACCTGGAAGGGGTGATACGCGCAGTAAGGTGCAGGATATCTGAGCAGAAAGAGGAATAAGTGTAGATGTAAGTAGTGGGTATTAGTTGCAGCATACAGGACAAAACTCTGCGGGAAGGATAATGTAGTAATAGCTGCCTGCCTGATGGACCATGAACTGTGTGTTAGTGCGTAGTGTCATATGTAAACCCACTGCCTTGATCTCTGGTTTGTAGGTAATACTGTTATTGTACGGCTGCACACAAGAAAATGTCTTGTAACCGTTTGGGACTAGATGCTGTTTTCATGTGTTTTCTTTTCACAAAAGTTGACAGTGGTAGCGAGTGTAGTTGGACCCATGGCACAATGTGTCTGTGTGTCTGCAAAGAAAGTAATACAACAAGAAATCTAATGGGGGTCACCTCGGATTGCTGGAGAATGGAGGAGCTGCTTTGGTAAGAAGTGCATCAAAGAAAAGTGAGCTGTAGATGTTTGTGTGCCGGTTGACCGCTACGTGCACCTGTGGCCGTTCTAACGTTTAGTACACTGAGGGTGCGTAGATGTAGCAATTCTGTGAAAGGGCATGCAAAGGGCAGAACAGGGAATGTAGCAGTGTACGAGTGCGCAGAAGGTGTGGTGCTTTAGTGTACGACTTGAGTTCTATGTTTGTCTTGCCCTGTATGTCTGCATTTGGAGGGGGTGGGAACAATGGCAGCAAAAGAAAGTACAATGACAGTTGCAATTTACTGGGAATGGTGGAGACATGGCAGTGTAACAGCGTTTTTTTACTGTCGTCAGAAAGGTATGTGTAATGTACAGAGAGAAAGTGAGCGGTAGAGTAAATTTTGAAATATGCATACTGAGAAGCACGTTAATAAATGTTAATCGTCATACACATGGGATGTAAAGGTGTACTTACATAATTTTTGAAAATTCCATGCTTTTATTGGGTAGGTGTGAAATTGCAGTGTATGGCGTATGGGATCATTGCAGACTACCTTTGGGGTACATGGACATAGGAACTACAGTGTAAGTTATGTATCTTTTTTTGCTACACTTCTATACAATATCTGCCCTTGGAGCTATACATGCTTCCCCCTCAAGCCTGTTTTATAATGAGCGTGTGTCCTGTTGAAGGAGAGGTATGTTTGGTTTTCGATTTCCGGAGATGATGCAGGAAAAAAAGTAAGGAATCAGCCGGCAACGGGTTTCGATTGTATCATGTATTTACAAATGTTTGTAGTGTGATTACGGTGAACGTAGTGCAACGTACAAATTGAAATGATGGTGGCGTACAAATGGTGCCGTGATTGTAACGATGGCAAAATATATCAAATGTGCTTTTACAGTGGGAAAGGACTAGTTATATGTGCAGCGTGTTAGGAAGCAACGGTGGGTGATGTTCGCTGTTTCAGAAGACGTGGGTGGGTGGTCCATCATATGCAGTTTGGTGTCGTGCTGCATGACCTTGTTTGGGGCTACTGTTCAGGAAAGGAAAGCAGTTAGTGTGAACATTTGTCTAACATTGTAAGGCGGTTATGGGCTTTAAATGGTGTTTCCTTTACACAATAAAAAAGGGAAACAGAAGTTTACAAAGTTAAGCAGTAAAACAGTGGTTGCAATATGGCTGGGGAGCTATGATCTATGCGCTGCAGTGAAATATGGGTTGGATACGTTTCTTGGAAATGGTGTGCACAACAATGAAAATGACCTAATGGCCTACACAGTGCCAGTGGAAAGCAAGGAGCCAAATGTTGCAGCAGTTACGACAGTTACGTAAGATGTATTGATGAATGCATGAAGTTGTATTGTTGTGATCGTGCAGATTGTAGGGTAGGTTACTGTCATTTTGTTCATTTAGTGTGTGCACTTATGATAGGCTTAGGTGACAAGTGTACGTAGGAAACATGTTATGTATTTTGTGGAAGAGATAGCCGCCAATGTCAACTGTATGGTTAAAGGGTAGGTGGCTGTGATATGTGTGTGGTTAGTGGTACCTGGATAGATTATTGTATGTATAGTTCTGCAGTGCAGCGGCAATAGTGGGAAGGGTGTACAATGTTTAGTGTATGGCTGGATGTAAAGGGTGTAGTGAAGTGTGTAGGGCGTAGGCACAAGCTGCAGAGTGTAATATAGGTGTGCATTGTAAATGATTGCATTGGTATGTGTATAGCAGAAATAAGTGCACTTATTGCACTGTGGATATTGTAGAGAAGTATAATAGCAATCGTTGCAGACTTACTGTTTGCATTGAGGAAGGCCTGCACTGTGTTTTTGTGTGGGGTGTAAAATGTTGTGGTACTGGTTGCTGCATTATCTGTGGGAAAAGAAAACAGAATATGTTAGCGCAGGTATTTCGTTAGTTTGCAGTCCACTACATAGCATGCATTTCTTCCTTTTGTGGACCCTCATAACTAGTGCTTCCTAAGTACTATGCGTTGAACTAGTATACTGCGCAATCAGCACAATTCCTGTGGTACTTTGCATAATCATTGGGTCTGTGGGAAAAAACAATCCATGCTGGATTAAAAAAAAACTCAGAATTTCATTGCTGCTATGGTGCACAATGAATGATAGTGACGCTTGGAGTGGTGACAGCACTTTTTAAGGTGTACTCTTGAAGTAGGAGGAAATGTAATGGTGTACGATATCTGGACTATATATGTTGGTAGAATGGGTGGCGTTGTATAGCAGGTGGTGATTTGTAAATGTTTACCTGCTTCATTTTTGTAGCACTATTTGTTTATGCATTTGGCTGCTGCAGGTTGTTTGCAAGTATTATGAAATTGTTATGTGCTAGTGCAGAATTCTGACGGTAGTTACGTACCTGTTGGCATACTGTAACTGCTCATACTTTGGAAGTGTTTGACGCTATGTTTGTAGCGTAGTAGTTGTTGAAGGTTGAGTTGGGTAGTTGTGATGCTGAAAATAACATTGTCGCATTCAGGTTGTAGTTAGATACCACTGTTTAGAGTGTCCCATTCATAAAGGGTACGTAGAGAAGCTTGTGCATTCCTGTGGTTACTTGGACATCTGTGTACATTTTGAAGTGGTACTATCCATTTGCGGATTTACATGGTGATATGTCCATATGTGTTGGAGTTGTATGACTATTCTTGGAGAGATGGCGACTGATTTGCATAAGTGGTAATTTTAGAGGTTACTGAGGATACTTTTGAACCCCCATACTTAGCATTTTCCCTTCCACGTATCCAGTGCAAAATAATGGTACTGTGCTTTGTGTACACCTACTGTTTGTGTGACTGTACTCCTTGGGTTCATTGAGGATAAATTTGTCCAACACACACTGTAGTGCATTTCATCAATGCTTCCAGTATGGTACATTGCTTTAGGTCGATAGTGTGGAAGGAAAAACATTTTTTGTCCACTTACAAAGGTACTGGTTGGTGCTGGGGAGTAAGGTATAGTAGGTTTTTACATCAATGAGTTAATTTTGGCTTCATGAATATTAAGTAGGCATTAGCAAGATTTGCAGGTGGTCTGTGCTTTGGACTGATGGAAGCATCATTGCATTCCCACCATGACCATTGCTTTCTAATGTATGCAGTATAGTGGCCTCCATTGGTGGAGCCCCCTGTGTGGTAGATTATGGCTATAGTTGTGAAGGTTTTTTTGCCAAGTGATACCTGTCCGTGTGTGAAGGCAGTAAGTTTGCAGTTGTTTTTGGTACCTTCGGCATTGTATCTTAAGAGCATTAATATCACAAATTGACTATATGAGTGTATATGTAGCGTCAAACAAATATCAGAATTGCATGACGTACACCACATGTACCACCTATGGTTTGCATTTTGCACCAGTTCCTGAAATGGAATAGAGTCACAGTTAGTTATTGATACATACACAAATAATTTTTTAGGGACTTGCTCCTGAATGACATGGTTGCAAAGAGTGCATTTATGTTTCCACGTGTAGGAAATGTGAAAGATTTCATTTATAAGTATGTTTTTTTCCAGTATTTATAGTAAGTACATTAGAAATTCCTGTGGATCTGTAAATGGTGTCAGGATTACTTACTGCATTTCTGTGAAGGACGAGCATTTGCAAACACAACTGGTCTGAGCCATTTAAATACATGTTTTCAACAACTGCTTGTATTTGGAATAGAACATTGATTGTTACATTTGCGTAGCAATTAACACCTGTTGTAATGGAAAATTTGAATGGTCCAGGCACTTCTGTGTCTGAGCCCTTTGATGGAAGGTACATGGTTTCTTTGCAGAGGCTTTTTTTGTGGGTGGAGTTGGGTGTGGTTTGTCTATTTTACTCCTTTTGTATTTGCTTTTGGTAGTTGCTTTAGCCTGGGTTTCTTTCAATGTCTTTGATGGTAGTGTGGCAAAATCATTTATTACTTCTGATGGAATATGCCTTCTTTTCAAACCTTTTGATTTTTGAGGAATAGGGTACATTTTTAGATGGGGTGTGTTCAGTGTATGTAGTCTATTGTACTCTATGATGTAAGGAATTTCTGTACTGACTGCAGTTGCATCAACATTAACTAGATGCAGCCCTTCCAGTGTACGTAGTCATGACAGTGCTAGGTAACTCATGCCTTCCTTGAAGACCGTGTTGCCAATATCAATGAATGCTTGATCTAAGGTTAGACCTTGTGATTTATGAATAGTTACTGCATAAACTAGCGACAGAGAAAACTGTTCCATGCGTACATGCATATCTTTGAAAAGAAGGAATCTCGCAGTTGTGCCTCCTATATTTTTGATTTCTGAAAGTTTATCAAACTTGATGTTCACAAACTGAATGCTGTTGTCCCGTGGGTATGTCTGGAAGCCAACAACTGTACTAGGTGCTCCATTATCTAAACCTTGCTCTACGTCAATGTTACGCTTTAGCATAACTCTACAGTTGACACATAAAGCATAACATTTTCTCCAAACCAGCTGTGTTGGAGATGGAGTTCTCCAAGGCCTGTAGTCGTGCTATGCCTTGTTGACACATAGGTATTGTCATACCATGTACGTCCAGTTTGTCTGTGGCATGGATTTGCACTAGTGGTTGTTTTTCTTTTTGCAGCATTGTTGCATTAAATTGTGCACAGCTTGCTAGAGTTGGCATTAAAGCCGTACAGCTGAAATTTTTCTGAGATATTTGTTCCATGACAGCAGTAGCACATGTGTTACGCCCGTACAGCTCATGGATGTGTCTACTATTGAAGGTAGACTGCGCCTCCTTTGATAGTACACCAATCCATGGTTTTTAAAATGTTGGCATAGGTGAGGTCTGCAGACTGATGCATGTTTTGACTTAGTTCTCTGTATTGGAAATGTTACCAAAGATTTACATTCCCAATACTTGCAAGATTTTCACAGCACTGTTTGTGTCCTAAGTTTTTGAAGATAGGTTCACCTTTGACTGGTGTCAATTGAAGGAGACATGTTTTCCTCCAAAGAGTTCATCGTAGTCTGTTTTGAGTACCTGTTGCAATCTGTAGTGAATCAAAGCCAACATTAGGTTGAAGACCATGCTCCCCTCATCTATTAGGGACATTTTCATTTGTTTCAAAACTCTGCATAGCTCCATAACAGATGCTGCTGAAAGTTTATAGTACTCTCATTTGTTTTGGTGTTCTACTGGAAAGGGTAGCTATCGGTATACAGTGACTCCACCTATGTTGTAGGCATCCAAACCTGTAGGGGCGATTATAACTGCAGGAAGGTTGTTGTTTGTTAATTGTTGGAGGTACTTACTGATAATGTGTATTAAGAATGTTTTACCTGACCCAGCTTCACCACTTACATACAGCAGTACAGGTTTGTAGTTGTCACAGATGCATGTTTTACTTTCGTGCTGTATACCATATTCAATGGTTTTACTTACTTCTACAAAAATGGTATGCTGTTCATCGTTTAGTTGGGATTTAAGTACTGCCAACTCTTCTGTAGAGTGCTCATACTGAAGCATAGTTGTGGTTACCTCTGTGATGGTTATTCTGCCTCATTTTTCTATGAGTGGCTCTCCAAGTTGTTCTTGGCTGCCTGTTTGCGAAGGTTCACTGCTCTCAGAAGTATCTACAGTTAGTTGTACTTGAAGTTCTTCTTCTTGTTGGCGTTCATTGTCCAATATGGTTTTGTACTGTGTAAAGTTTTCATCTGTAATTGTACTTTCAGTGGCTTTGAAAGCATCTTCATAGGAGGTGTAGGTGGCTAATAAATCTTCTTTTCTCCATGGTTTGAAAAGTTGCAGTAGAGCCATGTCGTACAGTTATTTGTGTTGATGAGTTTTTAAGGACAACTTCATATGATTAATTAGGTTGCATTTGGTAAGTCTCACCAGGCTTCCTTCACAACTTTCCACTCTGAATCTACCTTTTTCCTCATTTGGTGTAATGTTGTTTTTGTATGATATGTTTTGGGCTACATGGTACAAGCATAAGGCTTCTAAAGTACTACTTCTGTTTGGGCAGTATGTGTCCAATAAGTTGTTCTTCAAAATGTCCTGGCTGTTGGGATCGCTTTTTGCTATTGTTTGTATGTCTTTGTACAATTTAAGTACTCTTCTTCTGGATACAGCAGGCCCACGGCTTAGCCACACTATGCTGTCAGATTTCCCATATAAGGCTTTGCCAGTTAAGCTGTCAGCAGCTTTGTAGCTGCCACACTCTCTATGGGATGTCATTTTAATGCCAAAGCTGTACAATTTTTCTGTCTGTGTTTTGTCAGAGGATATGAGATCCCAGAGGTCTTTGAGCTCTGTTTTCTCTTCTTTGTTTAAGTAGGCAGTGACGTATCGTGCAACAGCAGTGGAATTGTCTGCAATGTACTGTACATCAACATTGGCATTTCATAAGAGGGCAATAATTGCATTATAATCATTGATGTACTTTGATGCTTTGCTCCTTTTTATGCAGTATGTGTTTTTAGGAGATTTTCCTTTCACACTGTGTCGAGCTGAAGACATGAAGCTGTTTACTTGGCCTGTTGTTGAAACTGGTCTAGGAAAACCAAAGCGGCATTTGGTGTTGTATTTGCCTCTGTTCTTATATTTGGGTTGACAATGCTTGCCACACTTGTGTCTTTGGAATTGCAAAATTTGTGCTTATAGGTCACCATGGTTACTTTCCAAAGGGATTTCGTAAGTCACATATTTGTGAATGAACTGCAAAACAGTTTCATTACTTTCCTCACCAAATTTAGGAGCATTTTTAATTCACAAAAGCATGTGGATGTGTGGAGCTCCTCTGGCTTGATATTCTTTTCTCCAAAAGAAGTGTTCCACTTCTCCGAGGCAAATGAAGTGCAGGATGGCAAGGAAGCAATGATGAAAGTAGCGTGAAACATTTACTGGATCAAGAGAGCACAGCTCTCCTGGTGTTTTCATGTCTAAACCTGTTTTGTTTTTGTTTGCTATCCGTAGGAAAGTGTGCAAGTCTTTCCATGCATACTCAGCACAACTTAAAGTGTCAAATCATGTGGGAGGGCCAAGGTTGCGTAGCATACACTGTACATATGTGTGCGTCGGAACCAGTACTCTTTCGTACCACACATGTTTGCCAAGAGATTTGTAACACTTGACTGTAAAACGTCATCCTTCTCTTGCACCTTTTGAAGTAGTTGTGTAGCACACATGTTTTGGAAACGGGAACCTGTTTTTAATGTGTGGGCAACTCCATAACATAGCGTTGCTAGTTCACTTTCAAAGAGTAAGTGGAATATGTACTCCACGTTCTATCTAAATCTAGGGTCTTCAGAATACATTCGTAAACTGCGGTATTCTGAAGCAGTTATTTGTGTGCTTCTTTCAATCTTCCACCTTTTCCAATGGGGAAGAGTAGAGGAAAGGCTTGTGCTTCCACACTATTTTCCCATATACTGATTGGCGCTCCTTTGGCTTGCCACATTTGATATGTTTCTAGTGCATCGTCTATGGTGTCTTTGGAGTGCAGTGGGTGAATTGTATAGTGGTCTAAAATACTGGAGGCTGCACTAGGATCTAGACGTTCAAATTGACCACTGGTTGAAGAGTCCTGAATTATTTCAATTGTTTCTCTCAGGTTTTCTTGAACGTTTATTTCCTTGTAGTATTCATTATTTTTTTAAGGTACTGCAAGGCCTCTCTAACTTTGGTTTGGTTGTTGCCAAATTTCTTTGTCTTTTGTAGGTACACCATTTACCAGGATAATCAAAGATTTGTGTATTGGCCTTTGCACTCGTAGAGTGTCTACATTTTCTTTGAGATCTAACGGTAAATAGACTACTTTACTACAAATGCCTTTCAGTAATTCGGTGGGAGGTAATTGTCATGGTCATGAAGTTAGGGGCACAGGTATGCAGGGGTCGCATGCACAGGAGACCTAGGTGGACACTGTCCTGGCACCTTTGATGCCAGGCTCATGAACAAAAGTAAACAAGAACATCCATTTAACACCAACAAGCTTTTATTATGGACATAGCACTTCAGATGCATTAACCTTGAACATTTCATCCATTAAGCAGGATGCATCAACCTTGAACATTCCATCCATTAAGCAGCCCCAAGTGTATTCTTGGGTGTGGCTGCTAATGGATTGCCTTCATACGTGCTCACTCACACGTCCTGGTAAGCCGGCCCTAATGGGCGTGCCCATGATCTCAGCTATATAAGCTGCCCCAATCCTCAAGACAGAAGCTTCGCGTTATTCTGCACTTGCAAGCAGTGTAACTCTCACCGTTGCCTGAGGTCAGACTTACCTTTAAAGATACTGCTTCCTGGACATCATGCTTCCTGCTAGCATTCTAACCAACTGGGGAAGCTGTTCTTACCTGTACAGCTCTTCGGCGAACCAAGTATTCATCTTTACACTTTCCGGAACGCCGAATACTTCATCTTAGCACTGTAGCAAGACACGCTCAATCGTCGACAGCAGTCCCTCGAAGGAAAAACAGAAGACAAGGTTAGACATTGAAAAAAAAGTCAGTTTAAGGTTGTGCTTCGCCGTACTTTGCGCTTTTCTTAAACCATCACTTACCTGCTGTCGAAAATTGCAGTAGCATACATCTTCCAGCCGGCCGCGTCTCATGTCTCACAGCTACATTGAGGCTGCATTTCCAACTAAGGGAAGAAAACAGAAGAGAGACATTATTGCGGGCATAAATAGGAGCAACATATAAAGACATTAAACAGAACAAACAGCATCACAAGAGCTCAAGAAAGACTTACCAATCATAAGGAGAAGCATCGTCGCAACTGGACTGGACTAATCCTTATCAGGGATCAGTGAAGGAACGAGATCCCATTCGACGTGCCCCTGCCAGAAGTTGCAGGACGGAGAGCTTACCTTCCATAATTCACAGATGAGCTTTATGAGCCGGCGTATGCCCACAGAAACCGTACTTTGGGGTGAAGGGTTTGAGAGTTACTGCAATCACAGATTGGCGCACTCACACTGTTATCTCCACGCAGGAGCAATATCACCATGTACCACCGCTCACAGCTTTTCTACTGAGGGAGAGGCCTGAAGGGGGTGATTCAAGTTCAGGGATGGCTGCAACCATGCCCCAACACCTCTGCAGAGACCAGGTGAGCGTAACAGTAATTTAGCAGTTTTTGGTTGAAGACGTATTATTGCTTGAAATGGGTGCACTGTTTGTATTATAATGCTGTCATACAAATTCAGCTGCTGCAGTGCGTTTGGCAGTTGAAACAGTTCCAAATTATTACTAATTGCTGGTGAAGGCCTTTGGTTATTGTCCAAGTTTTGCAGTGCAGTATGTACACAGTATGGAGGTATTGGTAATGTCGTACTTGTTTTCTGCTAGAAGGTACAGAGCTAATTGAAACCATTGGGATTCCTCTTTCCCTTCTATTTTCTGCATTATATCTACAGTTTTGGTGCTCTTTTTATTGAAAGTTCTTCAACAACACACATACTTGGTTTGGCATTTCAGTAGAAGTGTTTTTGAACTTTTGTGTTTCTTTTCTGTATGTGTGATATAAATAGTTGATAGCTGCACTGTTGTCAGTACTGTTGTCTGAAGATATTGGAGTGGGTAAGTGCTTTTCAGTTCCACAGTATTTCCTCTGAATGTGCTCAATTTCATTGAGCACTTGTTTGGGTGTACCTTGTAGGAGAACATCATTTAAATGTTTTCAAGTGCTAAAGATGGTGTTTTTGCATAGTACAGTTTGTACACTAGATTTATGACTGTAGAATGGTGGGTTGCTAACATTTGAATACGGTGGAAGGTGCTTTTGCAAGCTGGTCCAGAAATACTGGCTAAGGAATATCCTTGTATTTCAGTGTAGTTGCGCACTGGACAGGAGTCCATAGTTCGTAGTATGTTCATTTTTCTTTTGTCGTTGCCTTTGACATACTGATTGAGGAATTGTTGCAAATCTTTGATTAGGCATTGGCTAACTTTGCACATTGATGTGCAAGGCCATTTATAGGTGAGGCATGTTGCTTTGGTGGATTGGAGAGTGTCATCTAAGTTTGCTGAGGATATTTCTGAAAGCAGTGTTTCCTCTTCCATCATGCTAGTGTGTATCTTTTCATACCCTCGTCCACTCTCATGTAAGGCAATTTGGTTAGTTTGTTGTTTGTATGATTCCTCATTGAAGTATGGCTCTGTGTTGGTTGGTGGTGTGACTCCACTCATCTGTACAGATGTGGTCAAAGGTATCTATGGTCACATTGCGTTTGTTTCGAAGTAGTGCTTGCAATTTACCAATTAATCTTCTTAGTGGTTGAATTCTCTTCAAAATTACTACAAACAATTTCCGCTTCACGCTTATAGCACTGTCTACAAGAGCTTCTAGGATGATTTTTCTGCAGTAGGTTTTGAGGGTTGAGCGTGATTTCTGCACTCTACTTGTAAGGTTCTGAAGGACTCTGGTGGAAAATTATTTGTAAAATTACTTTTTTTAGAATGCTTGCTTGTGATTACATTACCATTTGTACATGCTCTCTTAGCAGTAGTGTGCCTTGCACTGTATTTAGTGGTTTTCTTTACATTTACACATTTTGCCAGATCACCTACACTGTCTTTACTGGTAGATGCATTTATTTTCCTTAATGACTGAATTACCTCTTCTCCTTCACCTTTCTGTTTACGTTGAGATTGCAGTGGATGGCTACTTTCTGTGTTTTAGGTTGCGTGGCTCTCTCTCTGCATTGCTTTCTATGGAATTGCCGTTTGGTAGGCATTGTGTAGTAGCTGTTGGTGAAGAAAGGCAAGTGTGAGTGTGCACATTTTCACATGTATATGTGTGTAATGTGCGTCAGTGGGTGAATGGGAGGGTAGGCAGATATTTAAGTGCAAGTGTGTGGCTGTGCAGTGGTGTGCAAGGTTAGGTTGGGGACACTATGTTAGTATGTGGGCATTATTCTAATGGTGGCGAGATAAAAACACTTAGCACCTGTAGAGGTGTGACCAGTAACAAAGAAGTACATACTGCTGGATGGGCACACATCTATATGCTACAGTACAATAGTGCACTAGTTTAGTAAGACATACAAGAGTATGCTGGTATTGTACTTACTGTATTTTGAAGTGCACACTCCAGTAGCTTTCCAGAGACAGGTGGGTACTGCTCCTGTATAGGAAGATGGTAAGAAAATATGTTGGCTAACAACATAGTGCTTACATTTGTAAATTACAATCTTCAGAACTATAGGGGGGTGTCTTGGCAGGAAGACGAAGTGTGTGTGCATAAATGGAAGGTGTACAATATGAAGGGCGCTTGGGAGCATAAGCATGTTTGTTAAGGGAGTAGCTGGGCTATTTGGGAGATTAGTTTATCACTGGTTATGAAAAACGTGTGTGTATTAGCGTAGGCCTATTTACTTGACAAATGCAGTACTGCGCATTGTGGAAGGATGAGACAAAGGTGCGGAAAGATGTACAGAGTGCAAAGCATAATGTTTTTGGGCGTCCATTTGCATGCAGTTCTTTGCATATGTGTGCTAAGTACATGAGTGCAGGCATTGCTGGTGGGTTTTAATTTCATAATGCACATTTACGAACGTTACTATTGTGAATGTGGCGATAAGTTTTTTATTGCTTAACTTCTGTTGCTATGTATAACGTGCGGGTGGAAACTGTTGTTATGCTTGAACTGTATGCACTTTTCATAGTTTGGTCGGAAAGGCTGCCTGATAGTTTTGAGTGCGATTTGTACACATTTGATCAGAGGTCCATTAATGGGGGAAAGCATTGTAAAAATGAGGGAACAAAAGAACACAGTAACCTTTTTGTTTACCAATCCCTTTTGTGGGCAAAACGGAACCTTTGGCACAACTTACCATTGTAGGAGCGATTTAATGGTAGGTGATGGGAGGCATAACAGTACAAATTTTGAGTATGTTATGGAGATTTACTCCTAGGTACACTGTTGCTACGTACGCATAGCTCTCAACCTTTCATGGCACTTGGGTGGGTGAAATACTTTAACAGTAGCCAATCAGGGAGTGCTGCTGAAAGATTACTTGAAAGGGAAGAAGGACTGGCCCTGCTATACTGGGCAGCGGCCCTCGCAGTAGTTGGGGAAATCACACATGCTACATGCTGTCCTTTGTAATGTCCTTGCTATGGAAATGGGACTATGGTTCAGCGATTCATGTGTGTGTCTGCTTTTGTGTAACATGGTAGGAAGTTCTTTTGTGTCCATGACAACGTTAGTGCTTGTAGTGTGATGTTTGTCAGTGGCGGGTAATTTTTTTTCTCCTCCTATTGCAATTAGTAATCTGTGGCAGTATATACAATGTACGCTGCGGACACCCGTTGTACGGAGGACAAGCCAAGAGCAACCCCTAACAAGGAGCACACAAAAGGTGTTTCTTTATATGTCCCTTTAGCAAAATTAGAAAAAAAAACACTTTGCACAACTTTTATGAAGATACCCACTTTCTATGATGCTTAAAATGTACACAGGGCAATATGTTGGCGAAAGCTGCGCCTTTTGGGGGTGTGCATGTGCTACATCCGGTTCTTTTGAGGGTCGCTGCAATAGAAATGGGACTGTGCAGGAGTTGGGATTGGTCAATATGAATTTGTGGGTGTGGTGTAGCAACAGATTGTGCCAGAACGTCTGTTTGCCAATAGGATTGAACATGGTTTCGGGGATGGTTGTGCCGTTCAGTAGGCAGACTATATGGCTGTTGGGGGACTTGTTGATACATTGGGTACAAGTTTACGCAGAGTGTTGTGCACTAGCAGCACACCTGGGTTTCCATAATGTTGATGTGCACTGGTACGGAATACATGGGATGCAGTATTTCTAGGTGGGTCCCTTTTGCACCAGTTTGGTGACACTTGCTCATCCAAACATTATTATTATTCATTGTGGAGGGAACAGTTTAGGGCATGTTACCAGAATTTCACTGCAGTTTGCAATAATCGGCAACTCATGGAAATGTTTCCAAAATTACACATTTCTCTCATTGCCGAGAAATAGATGTGGCTGCGTTCTTCCTTCTGTGGTCCACAAATGGAGAAAGCGCGGCGCAATGTGAAGAAGGCTGTTTGTACTTTTTTGCGTGACGTTGGCATGTTCTCCTTCCACAATGAAAACATTACGTTTCAGAGTAGGAACATTTTTCGTTCAGATGGAGTTCATCTGACTGATGCTGGCAATTAGATCTTTCTGCGTAATATCCAAAATGCTGTGCAGCGCTTCCTGCAAGTGTAGGATGCATTTTCCCTGTGGTTGTTCAGAACTTTTAATGTTGAAAATACAAACAGCAGAAAAAGGCTCTTTTCACAGCCACAACTTCTTTTTGCAAATGCGTACAATGCTTTTGACGGTGTCCCGCCGCCCATTGTTGACATATCTGTACACAGCTCTTATAGGCAGCGTCACCGCCTGCTTGCTTGAATTGAACTTCTATTTTTGAACAGTGCATGGTGGCTCTGAAAAGAGCCTTTTTGTTCCCCCCACCTTCTGGCTGTGTAGCATTTTTCCTGTTATAAGACACGCCAGAAAAGCCAGCAATGGAAGGCAAAGGCAAAGGGTACCAACCACAGCAATAAGAAATTGTACGTGGAGAGCGGACGATGTGGGGTGCACCTTACTTGGGTAGGTGGCAGTGTTTGTCATGGTCCCTGACCGCAGCCGCAAAAGCACTTCACAAATGTTCTCCCCTACACAGTACTGCATTGCATTATATGCAAAATACAGTGACCTTTGAAAGGTAGGGGTCTGTTGCACTGCATATGGCCTGTAAGGCTGCTTGCGGGTCGCGGTATCCCACTGGAGTGTCCCTAGTGGTGGCAGGAACAGATGCGGAGGATGCTGTAGAGGACAATAACCTATTGTCTGCTTGGAAGGGGACATCCCTCCGAATAGCTGCCTGCTGGTTCGCTTTCAGGTGCCGCTGCATGGAGGTGGTGCCACAGCTGTACAAGCCAGGTTTTCTGCGACTGAGTTGCACTCAGTGTACTGTGCCTTTTTAGCATGAGATTGTGGCACATCTCCAACGGTCCTAAATAGTTTCCACACCCAGGACTCACACTGGCTGCAGGCGATGGGGATTCCTTCTACTTTATTCTAATTTCCTTTTCGATGTCCCTCCACATTATGATGCCTGTCCCCTTGCTTAGGACTTTTAGAAGGAGGGGTTGGTGGTGAGGGTGTGAGTGCTCCTGAGTTAGAGGTAGTAGCAGAAGCTCTAGTGGACATTACTTGGAGACATTACTATAAGTAGTTTGTATGCACAGAATTGGTGAGAAAGCAATTTTTGCCAGAAACAATGTGCACCGGTGCTCTTCTCTAGAATGCCAAACAGAGCACTTGTGGGGTGTGCTCTTTAATAGGGCTGATGTGGAGCATGTGACACCGCAAAGTGGCACTAACTCTTTCCCTACAATATGTACATATAGAAGGAAGAGTGGAGGATCTCTGTAAGGGTTACTTAAACATATGGCACGCATACATTCCACATTTCTACCTACGCTTGCTGTGAGCACGATAGAGTAGATGGAATGTTTACGTGGAAAATTCTCGCCGGACTTGGGTGCACGCTTCCAGCTACTGCAACTACATCACACGTTTATTCACATATGTTCACCAGGGACAGTATTACCAAGCGTCACATGACGATATACGCATGTGTGCAGTTGTGCCACAGATAAATGGATGCTCCTGCAACTATTTACATATGGTTTTGTAGAGAAGGTACCAATATGAAGAGGAGGTACCAACAGATGAATGCAGTAGGCGGCAGCCCCCCGACTTAAAGCTAGGCATAGAAATTTGTGTGGGGTAATTTAGTATTGTAAATGTGTGAAAATAGAACTCATAGGGTTAAAAGACATTAATACTTTAATGGTGTTATGTTTATAAAGTGGAAAATGCTTTTATCATGATTTAGTAATTAGGCAGGATACAGAATATGTATTATAAAAATTGGGTAGAAAAATAATCAAGTTTTTAAATGTAACCAGACAGAAAAGGAATCCACCATTTTGTGTAAGTGGCCAAATGCCTTTAATTCAAACAATGCCTTTAATGACTGATAGAATGTTTCTAATGAAGCTCATCTTTGCAGACAGTGTTGAAGTGAGTCAGCCCTGAGCGGGAAAGTTTCAAGGCCACAGAGCCCTGCGGAATCAGATAAGAAGCCTGAGGCCAGACAGATAACAAGGCCGTGTCTGGGTTTTTAGCCAAAGGATACAGTTGCATGACCATATAAGTGTAGCTTGACTGGGAAAATCCAGTGATGGTTGCCAAAATGTATCTCAATTTGAGGGTTTAAGCAGAGAATTAATAATTGCCAGGTGCGAGAGTAAAGTCAATGGAGAGCTTTGCCTGGGCATGTATTAAAAAAGGGTGGGGGTTCGACTCTCTTTCTCAAAATGCTATTTAAACAAGCTCAGTTTTCAGCATGGGGCCAGAGTTCCTGTACTTGATAAATATGCATTATGTGTGACACTCTGGCGTGAATAAACGTAACGTCCCTGAAAAGCTGTCTCTCCCTCATGGATGCTGCTTGAGTGTTTTTTCTGAGTGCCGAGAGCCCAAGAAGGTCCAGGAGAGCCCAGCAGAGCCTATAGCAGCCAGAAGAGGCGCTGAGGAGCAAGATGGGGATCGAAGGACCTCGAGAACACATGGCGAGCCGTTCCAGGAGAGATAGGTTGATGAACATACTACATCTCTTCAAGCCCAAAAGAACCTGGACAGTCAAGACTAAGGTGAACATACTGTTCTGCCCGAGATAAGAGTAGAGTAAAGGGAATAGAAAATAAGAAAGGGATAGGGCAGACTGCAGCTGCCCTAGCCAATAGAAAAGAAGGGACAGGGCAGGGAGGCAGAACAGTATGGCAGAAAGGGACTATATATATTTTTGGCAATTTTTCAGGGAAAAATAATGATGCCGGCCCTGATTTGGAGAGAAAAAAGCCAAGAAATTAACAGCATTTTAAAAACAACTGTAAAACATTAATTGGGAACCACGTTAAAAGGTAACGGAGGGAGGTGGGATATGATGGAAAATAACATCAGAATAAAAGTATAATGTATATATAAGGGAAAAAATATTGACTCGAGGTACCCGAGCAATAAATAGAGCATACCGGGAGGACACCCAAGAAGAGAGATAGCGGGGAGCAGACCCGAGAGAGAGGATATGCCCAGATACCTATGCTTAATATAGCGGTTAGAAGAAGCCTGCATTCAAAGTCCTGAATTAGTAGGACGCAGTAGGAGACCAGAATCAATGAAAGAGGCGATCTGAAGGAAATGGGCTTACATTCCATGTCGGAATAACAATAGGGACAGGAGGTTCATGTAGCCGGCCGGAGTCTGTCTGATGTTGTCATATGTCATGTTGTCGTTTGATTTTGTCATATGTCTTGTTGTTTGTTTGATTTTGTTATATGTTATGTTGTTTGCTTGATTTCGTTTTACGTGTCATATTGTTTGTGTGCACTGTATGATATTGTTTATGACAATAAATGTAGTTCAAGATGATCTAAAAACTTGGTTTTTTTCCAAGTTTTAAAGTGCCCAAAATCAAAAAAAAATTCACATGGCTAGATACTATAGTTCAAGGTGAATAAAATTGTGGTGGTCCCACCTCAAAAGAGCCAAGCAGTTCTGAGATAAATGGAAAAGAACGGTTCCGCTTTTAGCCATTGCAAATAAAATAAAACCAGCAACTATGGAGTTAAATGTTCGACTTCCTAACACTAGATAAGATAATTAATGAATCATGCCAAAAACGATAGAGGTTCGCTTTAAATGACTGAGTTACCGTGATTTAAAAGAGTGCTGTTGTATGTGAGCCCTGAAACTGTGCAGAGTTGAAAGGCAGAATGAGAGGTAGGGACCTTTAGAAGCTTTTTGCGAATAGAAAATCGTGTTAGATTTATAGTGATTAATGGACAAGGAACTGTGGAAATGTAAAAGAATGATTTAATGAGGCTCAGATAAGAAGCGCTGCATTGTGAAATTCCAGTCTGTTTGTATGTTTGAAACTAAGCGTATCTTTAGCAAATTAATTTTAGGTGTAGACACGATTGTCTTGTAGATAGAAAAAAAGAACAGTGTTTTGGGAACACTAGGCAGATAGAGAAAAATGATGTCATGTTTTAGGCTGTGTTCTTGTTAAAGAGAAATGCTGTGTTAAAAAACTCAGTTGGCATTTTGTTTATAAGATTAAAAAAGCATAGGAATATAAAGTCAGAGGAAATTGCTTAATTTCCGCACAGTTGAGAAACATGTGAGATTTAAACAATGTTGCTATGTGCAGCATGAAGTGGCAAACTGTTACGCTCACCTGATATCCCCGGAGGCGCCTGGAAGGCTATGAGATCTGGAGCCCTGGATGCGTAGTTGCCCAGTGCTGAATAACGAATCTGCAATTACAGAAGGGAGGATTTGTGATAACTGTCTCTAATGGGTGAATCTCCCACCTTAGTTATTTGTAGGGTGAGCTATCCGTCGTGCGTTTCTTGTGCAGGGGCACTTGACTTTTGTTGGCGAGCTGCCCAAGTTGCTTAACTGGTGCAGTACGCCTTCCTTGGTCCCAGGCCTGCTGTGACCCCGAATCTGCTGGTAGGCAGGTAGGTTTGTTAATTGTAAATCTTTGTTCTGCTTATGGTGGGAATTTGTTAATGTCTTTATCTCCTTCTTTTCAAGTGCGAAGGTCTTGATGCTGGCGTGCTGGATGGAGAGGCACGTTTCTAGGGAAGAGAAAGCGCCAAGCGTAGCGGCTTTGTTGTCTTTTAAAGCTAACCTGTGTTTTCTTCTTCTTCTCCTCACAGGCCACTGTGGTGCTGCGAGTAGATGAGAGCACGATGAAAAAAAAAGGCTCCTGGAATCCGTTAAGGTAAGTACAGCGCTGTGCGGTTGTTTAATATTGAAAGCGAACCTGAATATGTCTCTTTTCCTTTGCAGATGTTCCTGTGGTGCTCAGGATGGAAGCGTGGCGTAGCGCAATGGAATTCAGGTAAGACCTATGGAATTCGATGTTTTGGAAGCACGCGTTCTAGTATTGTTTTTCACTTTCTCGTTATTGCAGGTCGCAATGTTCAAACAGCAGCTGTGGTAGCGGTTTGCCGGAAGTCCTTAAGCTAGTACTCACAGGTGAGTGATGTTTCTTCTTCTCTTGGTTTCCACAGATTGCAGCCCAGTTGAGATGCTGAGTGCTGGATGGTGTTTTCTCAGGTAACACACAATAATCTTGTTCTTGTTCTTGCAGGATTACAGGAAGATGCTGAAGACCAGGAGCTGGACATGGTAAGCGTCACGCTGCTGGTTGCAGAATAACACGAAGCGTGTTCTGCAGTCAGGGTATGGTTTATATAGCCATGGTAAAGTAATAGCAGGGAAAGTAGTTCCAGGCCTGCCACACCCAAAACACTAGACCGCATGGCTTGGTTCTTAGAACTAGACTGTGTGGGTGCTTCCATGTTGGATTTAAAGGCCCATGTACATAAATGGGACATAGTTTGAACAGCCCCTCCTTCCTACATGTGAGCCTGGTACTAAAGGCGCCAGGAATGGCTCCAGGAGCCCTTTTGCAGTGGTTTTAAGGCCCACAGGGTTCTGGTGGAAGCCTGCTTGTGGCACAACTTGTGCCCCCTCACAGTGGTCATGACAGCACTCCCCCCCAAGGCCCCTCTCATGGTATCCTTCCTGACCGGTCTGGGTTTGGTGGGGTTATCCAGGTGAAACCTCTTAATCAGACGTGGTGTGTGAATATGTTCACTTGGTTCCCAAGTTCTGTCTTGAGGCCTGTACCCTTTCCAGTCCACTAAATAGTATAGCTTAGATCTGGTACGTTTCAAATCCATGATGTTTTAACTTCAAATTCAGGCTCTCCATCAACTAGCACAGGTTTTGCTGGTGTTAAGACTCAGGTTCCTGGTTGTACAGTTTCTACAAGTGACACATGGAACACTGTATGAATTTGCATGCTTGTTGGTAAGGCTATCTTGACAGCCACTGGATTTATCACTGATTCCATGGTATAGGGTCCTAGCTATCTTGGATGAAAGGTCCGGATACCTTTTATGGGTACATGTTTTGATGCAAACCAGACTTTGTCCCCAACTTGGTAATCGGGAGCTTTCTTTCAATGCCAGTCCGAGAATTAATTTTGTCTGTCTTTGGCTTGCAGTAAACGTTCATTTGCCCTTTTGAAGGATTGGGTTATGCTTGTGTGTAGAGTCTTTACCGCTGACATTTCCAAGGTCGTGGGGGAATCTAGTTCAGAGGTACGTGGATGTCTTCTGTTTATTGTGTAGAACGGGCTTTGTCCCGTGCTGGTGTGTATGGAGTTATTGTATGCGTATTCCGCTTTCCATAACAAGTCTTTCCAATTCTCTTCCACTTGATGCAGCATGCAACGTAGATACTGTTCTAATGTCTGGTTTGTTCTTTCTGTTTGTCCATCAGTTTGGGGGTGATGGCTAGTGGATAATTGAACATTGATTTGTGCCATGGTACAACATTTCCTCCAGAAGTTGGATACCAATTGGCTTCCACGATCTGAGATTAGGACTAAGGGGAAACCATGCAGTTTTATAATCTGTTCAAGAAATGCTTTTGCCAGACCGGTAGCATTAAGAAGTCCTTTGAATGGAATGAAATGTGCCATTTTAGAGAACAGGTCTAGAACCACCAGAATGGTATTAAAACCTTGACAGGGAGGTAAGTCCGTAATAAAATCAAGAGAAAGAGTATGCCAGGGAGCCGGTGGAATATCCAGGGGTTGTAGGAGGCCAGCTGGTTTCTGTTTTTGTGATATATTCTGTGGACATATCCCATAGGATAGAATGAATCGAGCAATGTCCTTACGCCAGGTGGGCCACCAATAATTCTGTTTAACCTTGGCTAGAGTCTTAGCAATTCCGGGATGGCCTTCGATCAGGGAATCGTGATAACCAGACATGACCAATTCTTTCAGATCTTTACTTGGTAGATATAGTCGTTCCCTGAAGTAGGGTAATTCATCCAGAACCGTGTGATGTTCATTTTGGGAATTCCATTTCTTCAAGATCTCGGGGTTCATTAAGGTTCAAATCTTATCTTGAGGTTCACTCAGAGTCAATGTGGTGGTGAGTCCCAGTAGTTTATCACTTGGGATGATGGCAACAGGGTCCAGAGTACTGTTTGTTTTTTCTTCAACACCCATACGAGACAAGGCATCGGCCTTCCCATTCTGAACTCCCGGTGGGTATGTTTTTATGTAATCGTATTCTGCGAAGAATAGAGCCCACTGCAACTGTCGTGACGGTTGGGCTTTTGCTGATTTTTGGTATTGATGGTTTTGGTGATCTGTGATTACTGTGATGGCATGTCTGGCACCTAATAGATACTGCCGCCAGGCTTTGAAGGCTGATTTTATTACCAACAATTCTTTGGGCCTCATCACGAGTTGGGCTGTAACCCTTAAATGCAGTGGTAACGGTATTACTGCCACATTGAAGGGCTGGCCGTATCGCGAGTTGGGCGCTAAATTGGCTGTTTTACCTCCAGCTTTTTTCTGGAGGTGAAAAACCCTGTTTTCGGCAGTATTACAGCTGGCTGTATTAGCCCACAGTATTAGCACCAAAACTTCCCCATTGGATCCAATGGACCAATCAGGAATGGGATTTACCGTTAAGGCCCAACCCGTGATCCGGTGGTAATACCACCAGACCGGTCGGTGCTAGGGCTATTACAGTCGGCGGTATTACAGCCGGGAATACAGCCCAACTCGTGATGAGGCCCTTTGTCTGTAATTGCATAGTTAAGTTCTGGTGGTGAGAATTTACGTGACCAAATGTCCACAGGGTGTAATTGACCTGTCTCTGGATCTCTTTGTGAGAGAACTGCTCCCATAGCTACAATGGAAGCATCAGTTTCCACTACATAGGGGATATCAGGGCGAGGATGCCGTAAAATTGGCTCAGAGATGAATCTTTTCTTGAGTTGTTGAAAGGCCTGTTCTGCCTCTTCAGTCCATTGGAATTTTTTGTTGTTTTTTTCTCAGTCACAATGTGATTGGGTGGACTATCCATGACAAATCTGGAATAAATCGCGATAAAAATTTGCAATGCCGAGCATGCTTTGGGTTCCTTTAAGTGAAGAAGGTGACGGCCACTTAAGGATGGATCTACTTTGTGTAAGTCCATCTTGACTCCCTTTGGCGAGAGAACAAAACCAAGGAACTCAACTTTGGTGACATGGAAGGAACATTTCTCGAGTTTAGCGTACAGTTTGTGCTGGTGAAGTTTTGCAAGGACTGAGCGAACCTGTTCCACATGATCTCTTTTAGAGGGGGAACACAACAGGATGTCGTCAATACAGACCAGCGCACAGACATCGGTTAATTCCCGTAATACATAATTCATGAAGTATTGGAACGCCGCGGGAGCGTTGCACAGCCCGAAAGGCATTGCCTGATATTCATACAGGCCACACTTGGTGCGAAACACAGTTTTCCATTCATCCCCTTTCTTAACACGTACAAGGTAGTATGCTCCTCTTAGGTCTAGTTTGGTGTAGATTCGGGCATCCTTGACTTGGTCCAACAGTTCCGGGATAAGGGTCAAAGGGTAGCGTTTTTTTACTGTTATTTGATTAAGTGCGCAGTAATCAATGCAAGTCTTCAAATCTCCTTCCTTCTCAGGTACGAAGAATAAGGGAGAGGCTGCCGGTGACTTTGACGGGCGGATAAACCCATTAGCCAGGTATTGATCCAGATAGGACTTCAAGTGGAGATTTTCGGTTTCCATAAGTGCATAAATACGACCACAAGGAACCTGTGCACCAGGTATCAGGTCAATCTGACAGTCATAGGGCCTATGTGGCGGTAATGTGTTAGCCTGTTCCTTCTGAAAAACATCTTGATAATCCTGATATTCTTTTGGTAAGGTGTCCATTGGTTCCGCGATCCCCGATGCTATTCCTTGAACAGATTACAGGTTTGGCTGTGGTATAGATTTTGGGTAGCAAGCGTGGGCGCATTCGTCGGAAAAGGTCAGTCTCTTTGCACGCCAGTCTATGTGGGGATTGTGAGTTACTAACCATGGCATCCCTAAGATCAACCGGAACTGAGGAGTTTTGATGAGGTCAAAGGTGATTGCTTCTTGATGACCATCCTGACATAGAAGGGTTCATTCTGTTGTGCATTGGGTTACTGGTCCCGAAGCAATTTCTGTACCATCAACAGTAGTTACCTTTTCAGTTGATGGTTTTGTGCATAAGGGAAGTCCCATTTCTGTTGCCAGATCTCAATCTATATAATTACCAACTCCTCTGCTGTCTATATATTCCTCTATGCATCAGTGACGGTCGTTGGTGATTAATCAAGGTTACTGGTAGGGTGAAATGTGAGGTCTGTGACTCATCCTTCACGCTCGACAAGCGGACCTCTACACTTGCCGGGCCTGATAGTTTTCCAATTCCTTTCCATTATCTTCTTTCTCTGTAGCACCTACCACCTTCCTTGGAGGTTTCACTGGGCATTCTTTGAGTTAGTGACCCACATTACCACAGTATAGGCATAACTGTAGATGTCTCCTTTGTCTCTTTCAACCTTGGTTAAAGGGGGTCGTACTCCTCCAATCTGCATGGGTTCTGTGGTGTTTTCTGATGGACGTTGAACATTATCTTTTGAATGTACGTACATGGCACGATTTTCAAGTCTACTTCTATCTGTTCTTCGATCCTGTAATCTGATGTCCAACTGAACTACCAGGTTGATAAACTCTGCACAGTCTTTAGGTGGGTCTACCACTTGAGCAAGAACATCCTTCAGGTCTCCTCGTAGGCCCCGATGAAACAACGTGGTTCTTTTATCTTCTGGCCACCCCGCTTCTACAACCAGTCTATTAAAGGTGGGAATATAAGTCAGCAAATCTTGATTCCCTTGGTGGAGGGACAGGAGTTTGTTATCAAGAGCTTGTCCATGCAAGTGTCGAGTAAATAACTTTTCCATCTCCTGTTGAAAACCCCTGAAGGTCTGCAGTAATGGGTCATCCCGGCTCACTAAAGGTACTGATCAGTCTCCGGCACTTCCACTCAAATAGAATAATACGAAGGCCACCCTCACCTGGTCGTTTGGGAAAGCCCCAGGCCTGCAAAGAAAATGGAGGCGGCACTGGTTCATGAATGTTGCGTACCTTCTTGGGTCTCCATTAAACCATTCTGGTGGTGCCAGGGGTACTGCTCCTGGCAACGTTATCTGTACTGGATTGACGGATGATGGTGTAGTGACGGATGGGGCGAATCCGGGTAATGGCGCCTGCCCCGCCTGTGTTTGTAGTAGCTGTTTGCTTAGTTCATCAGTACGGTCTTTTGTGACTATTAGCTCTCGTCTTAAGGCATTGGTTTCCTGCCGGGCTGCGTGTACCTGGGCGCGTAATTGACCCAAAAGCTGGGCTAACTGATCAGTTTCAGATGTCTCCATGACGCCCAGGTGGATAATGTTTAAAGGCTTTGTGTTCTGTTACACTCACCTGATATCCCCGGGGGCGTCTGGAAGGCTCTGAGATCTGGAACCCTGGATGCGTAGTTGCCCAGTGCTGAATAATGAATCTGCAATTACAGAAGGGAGGATTTGTGATAACTGTCTCTAATGGGTGAATCTCCCACCTCCCTCTGACCGATTTCCTTCCCACTGGATTCTTTTCTCACCTTAGTTATTTGTAGGGTGAGCTATCCGTCCTGCGTTTCTTGTGCAGGGGTACTTGACGTTTGTTGGCCCCAGTTGCTTCACTGGTGCAGTACGCTTTCCTTGGGTCCAGGCCTGCTGTGACCCCAAATGTGCTGGTAGACAGGTAGGTTTGTTATTTGTAAGTCTTTGTTCTGCTTATGGTGGGAATTCGTTAATGTCTTTATCTCCTTCTTTTCAGGTGCGAAGGTCTTGATGCTGGCGTGCTGGATGGGGAGGCACGTTTCTAAGGAAGAGAAAGTGCGAAGCGCAGCGCCTTTATTGTCTTTTAAAGCTAACCTGTGTTTTCTTCTTCTTCTCCTCACAGGCCGCTGTGGTGCTGCGAGTGGATGAGAGCGCGATGAAAAAACAGGGCCCCGGAATCCGTTAAGGTAAGTACAGCGCTGTGCGGTTGTTTAATATTGAAAGCAAACCTGAATATGTCTCTTTTCCTTTGCAGATGTTCCTGTGGTGCTCCAGATGGAAGCGTGGTGTAGCGCAATGGAATTCAGGTAAGACTGATGGAACTTGATGTTTTGGAAGCACGCGCTCTAGTATTGTTTTTCCCTTCATCGTTATTGGAGGTCGCAATGTTCAAACAGCAGCTGTGGTAGCGGTTCGCTGGAAGTCCTTAACCTAGTACTCACAGGTGAGTGATGTTTCTTCTTCTCTTGGTTTCCACAGATTGCAGCCCAGTTGAGATGCTGAGAGCTGGATGGTGTTTTCTCAGGTAAGACACAATAATCTTGTGCTTGTTCTTGCAGGATTACAGGAAGATGCTGAAGACCAGGAGCTGGACATGGTAAGCGTCACGCTGCGGGTTGCAGAATAACACGAAGCGTGTTCTGCAGTCAGGGTGTGGTTCATATAGCCCAGGTAAAGTAGTAGCAGGGAAGGTAGTTCCAGGCCTGCCACACCCAAAACACTAGACCACATGGCTTGGTTCTTAGAACTAAACTGTGTGGGTGCTTCCATGTTGGATTTAAAGGCCCATGTACATAAATGGGACCTAGTTTGAACAGCCCTTCCTTCCTACATGTGAGCCTGGTGCCAAAGGTGCCAGGAATGGCTCCAGGAGCCCTTTTGCAGTGGTTTCAAGGCACTCTGGGTTCTGGTGGAAGCCTGCTTGTGGCACAACTTGTGCCCCCTCACAGTGGTCATGACACAAACTGGTACACAAACAGCAATGGTGTTTTTGTTTTGCTCAAAAGCAATGATTGAGATAAAAAAAACACAAGCACTCAGACGAAAGGGCATTGCACATGGATGCACGGTGTTGGCCTTGAAGATCACATTGCCAAGTTCAGGAAATTGGCCCATGTTGAAGGAGTGCAAAATGCGCATCTCAAGCCACATTTTAATACAGACAGGCTTCATGTGTCAAATACAGATTACAGATGCAAAGGGCCTTACTGAGCATTGTTGCGCATTATGGATCACCTGAAAACACTTGAAAGTACAATCATTTTGAAAGCATTTGTAAGTTCGGTTCATTATTTTTCTTAAGCGCTGCATGAGTCAGACTACAACTAAAAACTGAACGCTCTATTCCTTCCTTTTCCTCATTTCGCTCATCTCTTAAATCTCTCCTTCTCCATTCTTCTCCTTGAAACCCCTCCCTTATCTCCCTCCCCTCCCCCACTCTACCCCTCCTTCCCCTTGATTACCTCCCTCCACTTCCCCCTACTCCCCATTCTCTGTCAGTGAACCCTTCCGCTTTCCTCCCCTCCTCCCACCTTTCCCCCCTCCTCCTCCCAGTCCTACTGCACTACTCTCCCTCTTCCCATCTGTCTAATTGCTCTACATACTGTTTTGTTGGTCTGATTCAAATTGTAATTTGCTTCTTCTGTTACTGTTAATTGTTATTGTTATATTTATTCTGTTGTTATAATGTGCAGCGCTTTGGTGTAAAGCGCTATATAAACTTAATAAATACAAATTACAAATGCAAATTTTGGGACTATAAGGATTGTTTCTGATTGAGAAAAGATGGGGGTAAAATGACATCTCCAAAGTCTGCTGCCTATGAGAGAATTGCGATAAACTGACGAGCAAATGGGAAGATATAAAAATGAGAATTCTGCCAGGGGTACAGCAAATAAAATGCACTGTTTGGCATTTTTGAGAACTTGGTTGATGAATTCCAGAAGGGGAAGGGCAGCAAGGATGATTTTCCTTTCTGATGGTTTATTTTGAGAAGTGATCAAGTCAGTCGAGAGAGATAGCGTTGTATGATTCGTGGGTGCACCAGTTATGTGTGCAGCTGGTGCATTTGCTGGATGGGAGCTGCTTTCTAGCGCTAAGAGGCTGGAAAATGCTCAGCTAGTTGTGTTTTATATGTTGCATTTATTGTGAAAATAAAGTGCATTACATAACAAAATTAATTTGTTGCAGAGGACAAGTAAGTAAGTTTACATGTAGCCTCAGCAATATGTAAACACAGAATACACCGTGATACCTGGGAATAAAAGATGCCAATCTACAAATAAGGAATACTTTTGCAAAACAGAAAAATGAATGTGTTTCACAGTAGGACAGCCTCATTGGGCGACCTGATGCGGTTAGAAGTGTTAAGCAGCACTAAGGTTTTAGAATACAAGGAGAAATATGTCAAGAAAAAATGATTTTTTGGTCTAATGATAGACAGTGGGACTGTGTGTTCATGGAGCAAAGACGGCTTTTAAGATTACAAATGCGGCGTTGTTTTAGCAGTCTCTGAGGAGAATGTGTTAGCTGTGGTGTAATTGCAATAGACACGTGCCAGTATTGGTTACTTAAAGGCGCACATCAGCACAGGGCCATTGTGGCACGAGAACAGAAGGTTCAATGGTACAGGTACAAGAATAATTGAACAAGGGAAGAATTAGCACATGGATGGCATTGTTGTAGTCAGCTTAGCTATTCATCATGGTGAGATCACGAAGTGGCTTGGCTGAACATGAATGTTTTCAGCTTTTTGAGGAAAGCAATGTAAGGTCTTTCATTTCCTAGTGCTATGGGCAGTGCATTGCAACTTTTAGGAGCCAGGTGTTGAAAGCTGGACCCCCCCAGTGTTGGTTCTTTTAAAGCAGGAATATATATTGGACTAACCAGGTGAGACCTGATGGTTGTGGTGGATTAATGAGAATGATTCACTCTAATAAGTATGAAGGTGTGTCGACAAAAAAGCATCTTTGTGTGATGACCGTGGGTCTGAAAAGGATGCTTCAGTTACTGATAGCCAAAGTGCTTCTTTCCTAGCCTATGAGAGGTTTCCTTATGGGGATATTCATTATCGCCCCACAGGCATTATTCTGTGTGACTTATAATTTATGGAGGTTTTGGGCATGGATGCCCAGGAAAAAGGTACTGCAGTAATTCAGTATTGGTGCCTACTGTACTTTTGGCAATGAATAGACAATTCCTAGTAGAGAGGAAAGGCTTAAACACATGGATAATTTTATTTATTTTTTAGAATGTATAGAGCACACAGCAGCCCTTAGGCATTGCGGTGCTGTTACACAGAAGAGACTTGCAGGTTACAAAGAAAGTGGCATACATAGTGGTTGCATGCCACATCTTCGCTTGTGGTTATAGGACATAAAATATAGAATGTAGTTACGGTGGATTAGTTACATGTTTAGCTTACATTGGAATCAGCAGAAGTTGAGTAAACACATGGCATGGTGGTTAATTAAGCAGCAGGGGGGAATACGTACAGATCCTTCTGGGGGAACTAGTAGGGTTAATTCAACAGGGTAGTTTTGAGGGTTTTGCAAAAAATGAGGAGGGATGGTTCTGCTTTATGTTCGCTAGGCAGGGCATTCCATGGTTTGGGAGCTATGTGTGGATAGCCTAGACTTCCAGCATTAGCTTTTCCATTTAATGGGACTTGCAGTTGGTTGGCATACTGACTTCTTTGGGTCAGGCTGAACTGACTCTGTTGATAGGATCAGTTAGATATGCTGCTGTTGTGTGATTCATGCATTTGTGCATGATGGTTAGGATTTCAAAATGAACTGTTCCTTCACGGGTAGCCATTGAGCAGCTTGCCTGGCTTGAGTAATGTGTACTCTTTTGAGAATGTTGAGAGCTGCACGCAGCATTGCTCTGCACTATGTAGAGCCTGTGCAGATTTTTGTTAAAGATGCCTGCAAGGATGGCAGTGTAATAGTCCAACGTAACTCTGATAATGATACAGGCGATGGATAAGCAGTTTTGTGGGGAAAGGAATGGCTTGATGGCATTAATAAGCTTGATAGTGAACCTGAGGCTGAGGCAATGGCACTTAATGATAAGATAGAGATTATAGCATTTAACCTGGCGTGACATGGGCAGGGTTTGAGTCAAGGAGTACTCGTAGCGGTTGTTTTACAGCTACAGAGACAGTGAGGCATTGGTGAACGTCATGAGATGTAGCATAAGTGATTCTACCCAGTTTTTAAACTAGTGTGCGGGCAGGCATCAACTTTGCAGCTGGATGGGCTGATTTTTATTCATGAGCTCTATTATTTTGATTTATAGAGCTCTCCGAAGTTGAAAGGTGTTATTGGCTCTATGGCCTGTTTTTCAGGGAGTTTTGAGGATAGCATAATTTACTGAATGAGGGTTTTGGGGTGCTCTTAAAATTCCCTTTTCAGGAGCTCCACCTTGTGTAATGGGACAGACTGAATGGTGTTGCACCAGGGTTGGTCTTTTATGATTTTTTGGGGCCTTGGCGGGTAGCATGGAGAAAATTCTTTGAAAAATAGTGAAAAACCTTTTTTCATGCAGAACTAACAGTTGAGATTCTATTATTTTAGGATTCAGATGGTTGAGAAAAGGATTTGATGACAAAGCCTGAAAGCACAATGATGTTTAGGTTACCAAGGAAAGCATGTTTTGTTTATTTGGGACATGCACCATTTATATATGGGCATAATTCTGAAGGCATGAAAACGGCAGAAGGCTGATGAGACTGTTTGAGTAAAAACTAAAGGATTTTATTATGAACATTTAGGAGACAGATGGCCTCCATGCATTTAGAGGCAGCCATAAAGTAGGGAAGCATGGCGAATGATTAAGGAGCAAACAAAAAAAAATATGAATCATGAAAGACAGTAATGGTTCAGATAAAAAGATTTAGGTTAAACAACAACACAGAGGACGGTATAGCCACACAGGGCTTAATGGAGTATAAAGTGGTACTCTCCTTAAAACATTACACAGCAAAAAGACAGGAAGTATGTTTTAGTTTACATGACAAAAATGAAAAGAGTACAATTAGAAAAAGGATTAAAACATTAAGGAGACTTTGGGACTTTTTGCACAGGACCAGAAAAATGAATTGGGAAAAGATGAAAATGATTGATTATCTTAAGTAAAAAATGAATAAAAGAGAAATTGAGAAAGGGAACGATTGGACAAATGAATACAAGGATAGGGAATAAACCCAGAAGCATAAAACAGGTAAATAAATCAAAACATTTGAAAACAAATAGCACTAAAGAAGTTTCCTGGCCAACATTAAAAAAGAGCTTAGGGCAATAAAAAGCATCAGTGACCATGAAGACCGAGAAAAGGAGTATGGTTGACAGAAATTGGGTCAACCGAACAAAGAAAAATGGACACGACGCCATTTTAAGAAAATATATCGAGGTAAATAAAAACAATTGTGCCTGTAATGGTTTTGATTTATGTTACAGATAACAGTCATGGATCTTGCGCGGAAGCACGTGAAATGTCCACATGGCCTTAATTAGGGAGAAAAAGAAAAAGGTAAGTACTAGTTCACGCTAAAAGGGTGTGGACACACAATTGATCAGCACTAAAAGTAAGAGGATCCAGGTGAGTAACAGGAAAAGAGGTAATAAGAGACACAATGTCTTCAAGTGTTTAGCTGTTTTCCCCAAGATAGGTGCAATCAGGTGTGGAAAGAGTAGGGAATAGATGACAGCATGGCCATTTTAAACAACCACAGAAAACAGAATTAATATTCAAGGTGGGTAATTATTTTTGTGTTTGTAATGCCAAGGAAGGTTGATGTGACAGGGGTATAAAATTATTTAGAAGAGTCAAACATTGTTGTGTACGATAAACAAAAAAATAATGGAGGCACATAGTAAGAATTGGTGCCATAGTCTCGAAAAACAGGGGTAGACTAGATTAAGTTAGGCAGGGACTGTGTGCAGCGAAACACCTCTCTTTGTCTCAACAGGATGAAAGTAAAGCACAGAAGCAGAGACCATGGTCCGACAAAATCAAGAGAAACAATGAAGTATTTACTGCTAACCTTCAAGCATGTTCTGTTGAGCTGACGAAGAATGTGCATCTAACGTGGAAGCATGTGCTGCTAAGCTGAACAAATTCTAAACATTAAGTATTGAAAAGTAGTTGTTTATGTGCACCAACAGATAAGGGAGGGCCTGTGAATAAAATGGGCTGAAAAGCATAACCAATGATCCAGAAAGCATTTTTTGTTAGCAGGGAAAGGAGGAAGGGGTTTAAGTTAGGAAGAAACCTTGACCCCCTTGTCAGTCCCTGAATGGCTTTTGCCTCTATTTTGATTTCCTACAGACAACAGGGATCCCCAAGGACATCTTCATCTATTAGGGATGTGCCTAGAAGACAAGAAAAGAAGAAGATATCTTCTTTAATTGTTATTTTTATTTCCCTAGGGTTGCATGTGTCACCCTCAAGATAAAAATGTGTCCCATGAAGGACAAATAGTGTTATGCATGATATTGAAAACAAACCCAGGTTCCAGCCGGCTGACACACAGTAATGAATGTTGGGTGTAGTTTGTTAAGAAGGCAGGAATGACCCATAAAAAATGTTTAAATTAAAAATGAAAAACTAGTTTTCTCTAGGAGGCAGGGGTGTTCAAAAGAGATAATAACCTGTAGTTTTTCCTAGGAGGTAGGGTATGAGAGCTAGAATATGCAACCAAGGGGTTTTTAAGGAGATGGGTTGGTAGGAAATGTGTTAAATAAAAAAGACATGCTTATTTCACAAAAGAAACTCATTCAGTTTTATATTACAGGTATACATTGAGGGACCTGTATGCCTCAGGAAATTAACGTCGAACCGTGTGAGGAAAGAGGGAGGTCACAGAGAAACCCATTTGAAAGCCCTGCCAAGATGATTGAATTGTGTCTGCAAAAGACTCCCCCAACCTTGTGTCCCCATGCTGAATCTCCCCCTCTTCGAACTTATTTGAACAAAAAATATGAGTACTTTGTTGAAAGAGAGACACTGGAGAAAACAAAAAAGACTTGCTGCAAAGCAGCCCAAACAAGAGGATAAAGGTGACAGGACACAGATGGTCCACTGATGCCAAACCGAGATGAGTTGAGTGGAAGATATGGAAGATGAAAATGTTTGGAACAAGAGGGAAAAAATACAGTTTGAAAACATTGTATATATGCATGGGCAGAAGAGGAAGATCAAGGAGAGATTGTATTTCGTTGGGATGGGAGTTGTGGACAGGATATGACATATGAAAAGACAATGGGCTAATGGGTTATCTCAAAGCTTGACTAAACTCTCGAGCCTCACAATGGCTGTGAAATTATCTGAGGAATATAGTTAGTTTAAAGTAAATTGAGAAAGGAAGGTGGGGCTCAGATGAAAGAAGATAAAAGAAGTTTAGAGACAAACACATGTTTTGTTTTAAGAAGAATAATGTGTTAGTATTTGACAAATTGTAGGATTATGATAGAATATTTTTTAGATAAGTATCAAGGAGGGTGGACATGGATATGGTTGAAAGTAATTGTTTAGCAACCAAGAACTTTCCATGCGGGGGAATGTAGAAGAGTTACCAATATGAAGAGGAGGTGCCAACAACTGAATGCAGTAGGGGGCAGCCCCCCCAATTAAAGCTAAGCATAGCAATTTGTGTGGCGTGATTTAGTATTGTAAATGTGTGAAAATAGAACTTATAGGGTTAAAAGACATTATTACTTTAATGGTGTTATGTTTAAAAAGTCAAAAATACTTTTTTATCATGGTTTAGTAAGTAGGCAGGATACAGAATATGTATTATAAAAATTTTGTAGAAAAATAACCAAGTGTTTAAATGTAACCAGACAGAAAAGAAATCCACCATTTTGTGTAAGTGCCCAAATGCCTTTAATTCAAACAATGCATTTAATGACCAATAGAATGTTTTTAATGAAACTCATCTTTGCAGACAGTGTTGAAGTGAGTCAGCCCTGAGCAGGAAAGTTTCAAGGCCACAGAGCCCTGTGGAATCAGATAAGAAGCCTGAGACCAGACAGATAACGTGGCCGTGTCTGGGTTTTTAGCCAAAGGACACAGCTGCATGACCATATAAGGGTAGCTTGACCGGGAAAATCCAGTGACGGGTGCCAAAATGTACCTCAATTTGAAGGTTTAAGCAGAGAATGAATAATTGCCAGGTGCAAGAGTAAAGTCAATGGAGAGCTTTGCCTGGGCATGTATTAAAAAAGGGTGGAGGTTCGACTCTCTTTCTCAAAATGCTATTTAAACAAGCTCCATTTTCAGCACGGGCCAGAGTTCCTGTACTTGATAAAGATGCATTGTGTGTGTCAGTCTGGCATGAACACATGGAACATCCCTGAAAAGATGTCTCCACCTCATGATATGCTGCCTGAGTGTTTTATCTGAGTGTCGAGAGCCCAAGAATGTCCAGGGGAGCCCAGCAGAGCCTATCAGACCCAGAAGAGGTGCTGAGGAGCAAAATGGGGGTCAGTCGACCTCGGGAACAGTTGTGTACATGCAAACATGCGGCACGTAATGACACCCAGTGGATGCTTTTATCTGCCTCCTCCTCCTCATTTCTCTCACTTGCAATCATCCCCACTAGTGCTGTGCCCTTCACATGTACAATGGCCTTGTTAAAATGAAAAAAAGGGACATACACAATCAGTACAAATTAACATATCATTCTTTATTAGCACACATTCTTAGCGACTATTCGGAAAGGGAAGAGGTACAAGAAACAGATACATACATTGGGGATTTTCCCATTTCAACAAGCTGCTGGTGAGGGGAAGAAGGGATTGAGGTCTCATCAAAGCATCTTTCATGACACTTAATTTGCAGGGAAGGGGGGCTGGGAAATGGGGAATGTGGGCATGTGCAAGTTGGGCAGTGATATCTTATTTTCCCCATTATATGTTATTCTACAAAATGTGTCAAGGCTGCAAATTGGAGGAGCAACTGATCGATTTTGGCGTCCAGGTGGTCAACTTGTATATGCCCAGTGTTTACTTCAGTTTCGGTGGCCGTATGTTCCTGTGGAAAAGGTGCCGCTTCTTGTGTATTGTTTTGTATTCCGACTAGGTTACTATGCTCACTCATTTGGTCAAGCAAGAAATTCTCCTCCAGCCATTCCAGGGTGCTTGCCCTTGCAGTAACTCTTACCCTTATCACAGTGCGGCGGCTAACAATGGGCCTATAGTCATCACTCATTTCTTCATGCGGAAAATTCTCCTCCAGTAACTCTAGGGTGGAAGCCATTGCTTCGCACAAACAGAAAACATCATACTTTGCTACTATTGTACACTACCGGACATGTGCAATTACAACAGACACTTTCGTGTATTTACCACATTGCTCTGACGTTCTGTTTTTGGTAGTTGCCCTTTGCTCCTCTGCCTCTTTGTTCTATGTTTGATTGTGCAGCAGGCGTGCAGTAACTTTGATGAAGGCAAACGTCACTTCTCTTCTTGATGCTTTCCATTATGCTGCATATCCTACGCCTTTCTGCACTTTGTTGCGAAAGTACAGATTTTGTACAGCTATGGCACTTTCCCTTCTCGTTCACTCGCTTGCTGCTGTTTGTATATGTTTTTTGTCTTTGCTACACATTACAACATTTGTGATGTCATCTTTGATGTCATGGGTGTTAGTCCTGGCAGTGCGTCCCTGTAGCAACGTTTTCATAGGTTTTTTAGTGGTGTAATTTAACCATAACGTCCCTTTAACAACGTTTTTTGTTAGTGAATATATATATATATATATATATATATATATATATATATATATATATATATATATATATATATATATATATATATTTCTCTTAGGATTCCTGTGCATTGCAAAATGGAAGTGTTTTTGGATGGCATTTCAACCCCAGCAGAGCAACTGATTTTCCAACCATTGACTCATCACGCCCTAAGAAGTATGAAGCTGTGCACATCCTTATATAAGGTTCAATGTTACTAACATTGTTTTATTAGTGTGGGTGTTGTGAAAAATGAAAAAAAGGCCCTGAGCCCAGTGTGCATCTCTACTTAGTAATACAAGCATACAGTTATTTTATCACAAGCATTTTTCTCACATATAAAGATCTGTGATAATCCTTATTTTCCCAAAATGCTCTTTGATTTTATGCAAAGTAGGCTGGAACCCTCAGTGATGTTATTTGTCCCCTTCCCCTTTTTCATAAGTGTATTTCAGAAGCGTACAAAAGGATTGTGCTTTGTTTTGATTTGGGGATTTATATAGTACTAAATGACCAAAAAGGGGTAACACATCAAAGAAGGACAGATAATTGGATGAAAAGAGTCTTCAACCATTTTCTGAATGTTGTTAAACATTTAGTTTTCAGAAGCTCTTCTGGAAGGGCATTCCAGAGAACAGCAGCTTATAGTTGAAAGGAGCACCCCATGGCTTTTTTTAACATTTATAGCGAGATACAAATACTATCATAGAGCCTTGCAAGCTCAATGTTTTTGGCCGATACCTATTGACGTTCTCCTTTAATAAGTAGTTAGGCGATTGTCTATATAGTGTCGTATGAATGAGGATCTATGCCCTAAGCGCTATTCTGTCCCTGACGGGGAACCGGTGGAGCTGACTCAATGCAATGGAAATATGAGCCCCTCTAGTGGTCAGCAAAACTATCCTGGCTGCGGTGTTCCTCAAAGAGGATAGCACCGGGACAATGCGCTGATCTTTGAAGCAAGACCACGCAGAGAAACAGAGGTTTGGGTCTGGGATCCGCGCTTAGAAACCAAACTCAGGTACGGTATTAGGTGCATTATAAAAAACAACTAAAATGAATTTACATTAAAAAAGTGATGGCGGTTGTTTCCACCAAGGTAGAATACATTCTAGTAAACCAAGTATAGCACAGACTATAGTGGCGCAACTAGATTAAGGCAGAATCTGTTTTACCATCATCTGCTAGTAGCTTGATGACGATAGTGGTATTATCCAGGTATTATTTTTATTATTTATTTATTTATGTATGTTTTTATATAGCACTGCAGCACGCAGGCATCAGAGCGCATTCCATATAGACAGGGACATAATGACAGGACAACATTTATGTGTGTATGGTTCAGATGTTCAGGTATTGGATTTAGTAGTGATTTATTTGAATAGCAGGGTTTTCATTTTTTTTTAAAGCATAGCAAATTTATTTCAGTTCTTAAGGTCTCAGGTAATGTATTCCATTTTTCTATTGCTCTGGTTGAGAACGCCCTGCCTAGGCCGTTCATTTTTTTTGATAGTGAGGACTGTAATAGGCCTTTATTCGTGGATCTGAGATTCCAAATTGGTTCGTATCTCCTGAATTGTTTTTTAGGTATATTGGGGCATTTCCAAATAGGCAACAGTGAACCAAGGTCAAAGATTTGAATGTGATTCATTCATCTATGGCTAGCCAGTGTAGGTCTCTCCTTTCTCCTGTCATGTGTTCCCTTTTTGTTTTGCTGGTTATAGTTCTTACCGCGTTGCTCTGAATCACCAGGCACTGTCTTAAGGCATTTATTACTGGCGCCCAGCAGTAGAGCATTTCCATAATCTAACCGTGAGGGTATAGTGGCCCTTGCTATGGTTGTGCTGTTTTCCTTGTTAAGTAGGGGTTTGATTTTCCTCAAGAGTTTCTGGTAATAATGGCAATTTCTTTTTAAGTAGGCTACCTGGGCTTCAGCTCCCAGTGATGCCTGCATGTAGATTCCTAGCATTTTGACTTTTTCTGACACCTGAATTGGTGTTTCTTTGATGTTAAATGTGGAGGAAGCTGGGCTGAGTTTTTTTCTGGAGTGGGGCCAGGCAAATTATCCGGGCAGACATAGGGAGAGAAGAATCAAAGATCATTCCAAGGGATTTAGCCTTCTCCTGTGTGCGGATCGTCTGCTGAGTGTGGATCCTTGCGTCTGCTCTAGTAATCGTAGCATGATCGGATGTCAACCCACTCTGCAAGAAATCAGAGTCAAGCAAGAGGAATTCTGTTTCACTCTGGTTCAAACTGAGCCAGCTGTCCCACATCCGAGTCTCTCATCAATGGTGAACAACACCAGGATACAGGTCAGGTTTTTTCTGCAGTGGAGCCACAAAGCCTTAAGGACACTTGAGTATTGTCTGTGCAGTTTTGAAATGACACGCCTTCCCCAGTGATACAAGATCCTGTTGGGATTTGATAAATATAATATGGAGAATTGGGTACAGACAGGACCCTTGAGGAGCACCACAATCCATTGTCGAGAAGAAAGACTTAAAGTCGTCCTGTTCAACCAGTGGTACCTTGCCTCGAATAAGAAATGTCAACCGATCTCTGGAGTGTAAGTTCATACAAATACCTGCCTCTATTTTCTCCAGCAAGATGGCCTGACCCACATTATCAAAATCAGCATTAGAATACCCCATCGATCGATTTTAATCAGATGAAGAAGGCGTTCCCTGACTTCAATGAGAGCATCTAAACCCATACTGTCTATCTCTCCACAATTTGTACCAATCAACATGGGCATGGATTTGACGTGAGGCAGTTTTATCCAGGACATTTAGGAGGAAGGTGGTAATGGCAAGAGGTCTGTTATTGGTGTATAGCCAATAGATATGTATGATAGTGGAGTGATCCAGGTCTTCTTTAAGGTGTAGGGGACAATACCTTCGGAGAATGATTTGTTGACAAAGTTCACGAACAAAACGTTTAGCAGATTACACCAAATCCTTTGCTGTGGTGGAAGGACAAGGGGGGACCGGGCAGGTTTTGGGGGGATTTTGATTAGATTACTATGGAGCGCATATCATCGGGCCCAACAGGCTGAAAAGCAAAGTTCAATGAATGAGCTTTGTACCCCAGATTTTGTGTCGGGTCCTCTTTTATTGAGGACGTAGTTTCTGGTTGACCACCCAAACAGCTCAACACAGCGTGAAGTGGCCAGCTCAGGTCCAGGAAGTTGTCTAGACCATTTGAAACCACTATAGAGGGTGCATGTATTGGCTCATAGATAGCCCATTATGCTAAATGGCAATTTCTGGCCTAGTTTGTTGTTCCCAAAGAAAGTCCCCTAAAACAAAATGGCGGACAGCAGGATTTATATGGATGTTGCCGGAGGGCTCACATGTGGGCCGACCTGCCTTGAGGTTCCCTAGACAAAGGAAGCTATAAAAAGTGGCTTAGAGAAAAACTTAAAAGAATATATATTGGTAATTGACTAACTGCCCAAAAGATACATTGGCTTAATAATACAGTAAATCTGCTTGCCCCCCAGGTAAAGCCAAAACTAAATTACAGCACCCATCAGCCTACTCCCTAAAACCAATGTAGGGTGATACAATTACCATAGGGCCCAAATCATGGCTTAGAAAGCATCCCAGTCTCATCAGTATTATGGGCTGCCATGGGACCATATGCTCAAGTCAAAAAAGGGTTGCAGTGGCAGGAGGTCTTCAGTAGAATTGGCTCTGTCCATATAAATAGGCCAAACATCCAAAAATAAGAATAGGGTTTTGGTGTGGGGTGGAGGGAATTATGGGGGTCCTAAAAAGATACTTGCAGAACTTCCAAAAATTAAATTCTGTCTTACCATTAGTCATCCAAAGGTATTTTGGTAAGAGGATGCAATGTAGGAGTTACTCACCATAGTGGCTATGGTACTCTTAGTCCATAGTGTAAGGGCGTTGAAGAAGGAGGCTGACACAAAGATGGCATGGTGGTGGCGGCTATAAACTTTTATTCATGGAAAAAAATACATTCACTATCCCTATCTTCTAAGAGGTGTTTCCCTGCCTCAAACGAATACTAAAGCATCAGTCAAAATCAAGCTCCACCAGGCTGTGTCACAACGTCTTTCTATCCCTTACACTACAGCTAAAGAATACTCCAACAGAAAGTTCCTTCTCCAGGAGAAAGACTCGCTTATCCTGATATTCGGATAGTGTTCAAAGAAATGTTCTCTTGCACAAAGGGTACCCAGGGGAATGACTCCCTTCCCCTGGTTTACGGGTTCCACACAGTCTTTGCACAACTCCACATTCTGCACCAGGGGAATGACTCAGTCCTCCTGGTATTGGTCTGTACAGTTTACAGTAAGGCCAGGGGGAATGACCTGACCCCCAGAGTGTGCAAAGAGAGAAGAGAGAACTCTTCTCTCAGTATGCTGTCACTGCTGTGCCAGCAAATCAATGTTGTGCAGAGCTGCAGATGAATTATTTATTTATTAATCTGCCACTCTGCAATGTTCAATGTGTGCTGGGCTGCTGGCCTAGGCCCATGCCAACCTTCAGAGAGGCAGGGCACATCCGGATTTATGCAGATTTTCTTCCATTGTAGAATGCGCACTCCACATAACCCATACTCATTCAGGAGGCTGGCGGGGGCGCTGGAGGCGTGGCCTGCACTATTGGAATTTTGTGCAAACAGCACACCAGCCTCTGCATCCTGTGCCCTGAAGAGTCCACTGCTAGCAGGCCATGCAGCATAGCAACAGGTTGTTTATGGATTATCATTGGCTGTTGACCAGCCAATGACAATCCGAGTCTGGGTGGAGTCGGGTCATGGCACACGGTGTGCCTCACCTTCTCATTCTTTCTCTGTTAGCTTGCTGGTTGTGGTGGACTTCTTCTTTCGAAAGCTGCCCAGAACTAGGCCCACCACATCCATGTGTGCTACTGCAGCCCTAACCCTCGCCAACTCTAAGGTAAGTGTTGTGTTAAAAGTAATATTGATTAACTACTGAGAGTCGGTAAGTACTTGCAACCCATTCCAGGGGCCCCTGGCACATCCATAGACTTTTATGCATGAATGTGCCTGAGGGCCACTCTTCTTTATCGAGGTAGCCTGTGCTACCCAGCTATTCCCAACTCTTGGATCCTGTTCTGCCCTCTTGGGGAGACCATCCTCGAATAGTGGGAACTTCTTCACTGCCTCACCCACCTTCCTGAGTTGCTTCATCCCCTTGAAGAGACCCCATTTTGAACTTAAAAGCATGACCGCATGCATCAGCACCAAATTTACTTTTGAGCTCAAGGCTCCACTCATCGTAGGGACTGGACTGCCTCTTCACTAGGGTTCGGATTGTGAAGGACTGCCTATAAGATATTTGCACTGTGTGACCCCTTTCTTTGCAGGTTGTGGATCTGTACTGTGTAACATCATAGTTAGTGTTGTGTTGGTTTCGTTAATACTGCTGAAGATTCGCTTTGTGCTTGATTTAAAAAGCCTTTAATAAATGTATATGTCTTTTTTATATATACACCTGACTGAGAGTAATTTGTGGTGTTGTTTACTGTGTGTGCTCATTGTGTGCTTTCGATCACCTTCATCCCTCGTGAGACCTAGTCTTGAGCGCCGCCAATACTACCTTGATTGATCTGGCTTGTCCAGAAGGTTACCCTGTTCCAAGAAACTAGGCCAGCCTTCTGACCCTCTGACCACCAGGTCAGAGTTCAGAAATCCATTTTAACAGTTGGGTGCTCAGCTTTAAAAAATAAAATAGAAAAGAAGCCCATGTTTGTAAGTGGTGGGGAAAATCAGATGGATGGCAGGTACAGACTAAAGAATTGTGTCTATGGCTAGGTGAGAGGGAGGCATGCAAAAATGGAAAGTCATAAGACACATATTTCGAAAAAACCTGCATATTGGTCAACCAGAAGCAAACGTATTGTCCATTTGGAAACTGACTTTGGAAGAATAGGATTGGGGAGTCTGTTGCCACTTACCTGATGATGTCCTGGTGTATTCCAGGTGACAGTTATGCAGTGATTGCAGTTTTATTTTACAGCTGAGAAATCACACCACCTTTGAAACCCCAGAATGCCCTCTTTCTTTCCCATTGCTTGGGAGGGGAAGTGTGATGCAGTTGAAAAAATCAAAGTGCATTTCTCCCCACATTGTAAAAAAATATTTTTTAGAATAGTATTAACAGAACAAACTTGCCTCATGTATTCCATAAGCACACATGTACCATACAAGTGCCAATACTGGCTGGTGTCACAGTTGCTAATAGGCATGTGTTAACTCATGCAGATAACATCTGCAATTAGACCCAACTCGGCTGTACTGGACAATGACACGTACAGCTGAGTTGGGTATAGTTGCAGATGTTATCTGTGCCTAGCACTCACAAATTATACTTCCGTGTTATGAAAGAGCATACCTTTGAACAATTACTACATGATCCCATATAAATATTCACATCATATTTTGCTTATTAACAGGTGTCACTCTTGCTGAAAATGAATTTGGTGGATCATTTGCTCACAAAACCATTTTCCGGACTCGCACACATTGAAAAACTGGAGCTGAAACGACTAGGGCCTGATCGGCCAGATTTTAAAATGTAACAGTCCACTAAAGATAGGGGAAAGCCCTACGCACACACATATTTTCCATGGTTTACTATGAAAAGAAGACATGGCTCACTGGTAGCGTTGCTAAGCAGTCTTTGTTCAGCTTCCCCTGCCTGCTGTTTGGAGGTGAAACGTCCTGGATGAAACAGGAGCCACTGACTTAATGCATTTGTCAGAAAAAAGCAAGAGACATGAATGATGCAAATCTCATATCGAGAATATATTACAGCTGCGGATGTTGGGAAGTATAAACATTGCAACACAGTTGGACGATGCCTGTTGCTGGAGCATGATGCAGCATAGTGAGGATGTGGATAAAACAAGATACATCTTGTTAAAGTTAAACGACTGTGTGCATTTTTGCCGTGCATTTGAATTGGCTTTACGTGGACGTGATGAAACTGAAGATTCTATGAATCCTGTGGTATTCAGAGGCCTGGTGGATTTTGTATCCAGCATAGACAGTGCAATGGAACTGCATTTAAAGAATGCAACAGTATTTAAGGGCACTTCAAAAACAATTGATAATGAGCTGCTGGACTGCATGCTCACGGTCACCAGAGAGATCATTGTAGAGCAGTTAAAACGCACAGATTATTTGGCTATTCAGGCAGACGATACAACTGAGGTTTCCACTAGGACTCAGTCTGTGCTAGTCTATCGCTACATTGATGAACGATACAGAATTCTTGTACGGTTTTATGGATTTACTCATCGGAAAGACTCTAGTGCGCAGACCATTGCTACTGCCTTAATGGAAAAATTGGACAAAGTATTCCCTGAAGATTGCCGCAAAAACAATAATCATGCAAACATATAATGGTGCGAGTGTAATGAGGGCGGTGTCTGGTGGAGTCCAAAAGAAAGTAGCTGAAGTGTATCCAAATGCCGATTATGAACATTGCTATACACACCTGCTTAACCTCGTCATGGAACAAGCTGTTTTCAAAATATCAGAAAGTCACATTTTCTTTACTGATATCTCTGGCTTCTGTGCATTTTGTTCTCGTTCTACAAAAAGAACCAAAGTTCTAGAAGCAGTATCAGATAAAAGACTTCCAAGACCATTGTGCACTCCTGGAGCTACCATATTCGGGTAGTAGAAGCCATATATCAGCACAGGAACGCACTCTGTAGATGCTGTGAGATCGTTGAAAAACAGGATGATTTTGAGGGAGTTACTGTGCATGAGGCCCGGGGATTCACTAGGACTCCTTTTCTTCCTTTTTTGTTCAATGACATAATGCCCCATGTTGACATTCTAAATAACCAGCTTCAGAAGTGAGATATTGATTCTGTGTATTTGCAGAAAGCTACTGCAACTTTTATCAAGTGCATTGGCAGAGTATGTGAAAGCACTGACAATGTGGAAGCTAAACTTCCACCAGAGGCATCTTTTGCAAGTTGCAATATAAATATGACCACCTTGAATCGTTTGGCAAAAGAAGTATGTGATATCATAGATAAACAAGCCCAAGAACGCTTTGCATTTACTACACTTGGAGGGGGCCAAATTGTTGCAGAGTGGCCTATTTCAAACACATGAACAGTCTTTTCCAAATGATGCACTGACTGCAACTGTCTAAGCGTACCCCATGTTAAACAAGGAAAGACTGCGCACTGAGCTTTCCATTCTTTATGAGAGACCGGAATTCTGTAGTGAAAGTGGGGAAAATTGTTCATTGAAAACAATCCCGAAGAAGCATTTTGTGAGACAATGCATTTACTAAAGATTCTGATTACTACACCTATGACAACAGCTGAGTCTGAGCGCTGTTTCTCCACCCTGAAGCAAGGTAAAACATTCTTGAGAAACATAATGACTGAGGATCATCTGAATGCATTGGCCATGCTGTCCATGGAAAAAGAACTAATTCAAGAGATCCCTGGCTTCAAAACACGGCCTATTGATACATTTGCCTCTCTGAAAAATAGACGTGCACAATTTGTGAAAAAGCTTTCAAAATGATTGACAGGTGAATGTTGTTCTGTTACAAGCTATTTGCAGTTTTTTTGTGGGTTATACTTTCATTGATTTAATTGTTTCAATGTCCTTACATGTTAGGATTGTGTGTAAGGTTACAGTGCTCTATTTGACAGAACAGTGAGATATGTAAAGTGTGTTTAATTGTTGATCAGATTATGATGTTGTGGTTGTTGGTTGTGATAATAAAACACTGAAAATAATAAACTTAGTAAACTATTTCTGTTGCATTTTTCTCCATGCAGTGTGTATGTGCTATTTCTGTGACCTGTGCATTCCACGTTTTAACTTTGAGCAACTGAAGCAATGGCGGCTCAACGAGGCAGACCGCCATTAGAGGTAGGACAAATGTTGCATTAAAAAGTAATATTTTAGCTTACTTTCTCCCCTTTCAGAAAATGCCTAGAATCCCACCTTAGTAAGAGGATGAACGCATATGAATGCCAGTAACAGCATGACAAAATGGCATTTTTCCATCATTACTGGCTATCTATATAATGTGTTTCTTTATGCATACAGCATAGTACCAGCTATTCTCAATACAAGCTGCTGTAAAATATGCCATTACACTTGCACACGTAACAATAATGGACCACCATTTGTATGTAAAACCTAATGCTTTTTATGTCATATTTCGGTGGGTTTGGACAGTAAATTGCACATTTTGGAAGCCATTTTTCAAAATATTTCATGGGAAGAACCTCCCCCACTCCACTTAGTGTGGTCTGGACTTGCTCCCAAATTCAGCCCTGGAAAATGTATACCACACCATCTTTCAAACTCACCAGCCGTGACTGCTGTCGCTATGAGCAAAGTCCCAAACCCTACTATGGTGAACAAGGGACTTATCTTTGCTACTCCAATGAGGAAGTCCTCCTCTGATGCTCAATTCACTTATGTTTAGTCCCCGACCCATCTCTGCTGGTCAGTGGTCTTATTATTGCCACTGCCATACTGCCATGAGGAAGTTCTCTTCAGATGCTTTGTTCACTATAGTTAAGGTCCCTGACCCATCTCTGCTGGTCAATGGTCTTATGGGATCCAGTAGTTTTTTGTTACTACTGGGATGAGGGAGACCCTCCCTGATGCACTTGACACAGTTCTGTTCCCCAATAGCCCTAGAGATGCCACTGGGGTGAGGAACATTATGTTGTCCCTCTTTCTGCCTCCCCTGTATCCTTACCGGATCTCCCGTGCCTCCCTTTACCTTCTCGTGGGATGAGACATGTCACCAGTCCTTCCTGGGATGGGGTTCTTTGTCAGCAGCTTCCTCTGCTCTTTTTGTCCACTTTGACTGTCCCAGTGCACCTTTGCGGTCTTCCGCTCCCTGCGGTCTTGGCTTCGCTCTTGGAATTACGACGGTCCACCCTGTTGCGATCACGCCACCACTTCTTTCTCTCTCCTTTTCCGGTCTCTGCCGCACCTCCCCTGCCTTCCTCAGTCCCCCGCCCACCTTCCGCACCCGTGATTGGCTGCTCCATTGTGTGAAGGCAAATCCTCCTTTTCAGACCAAGACCAGGACGCTCTTTCCATCTTGCATCCTGGCCTGGTGAGGTAGGTGACCCCCTTCTCGTTCTCTGTGCCCCACCTCCATTCTGATATCTTTCTTCTTCATTACTTTCTTTTTCTGCTTTTCCTCTCCTTTTCTGGCCTCTGCCAGACCTGTGTGTGTTGTACGACCCATCCGCTACCCTCTTCTCGCTCTCTGTGTCCCCTCCTCCATTTTGCTATCTGTTTGCTTCATTTCTATCTTTTTCTCCTTCTCTCCTTTTCTGGCCTCTGCCACACCTGTGTTTGCATTGACAGGTACTACTGCTAAGTATCAAGGAGAGTATAAGGACTCTGAAAGAGATGCACCATAGGTACTTCTGGACCAAGGCATTAACAATAGAGAACAATTGATTTTCTTTTTACCAATATTCTCTGTTTATGTGTGTTGTGTGGTTTTATGCACTTAAGTATCAAGGTCCGAATAACCCTGAAATAATGTGTATGTGTTTATATCTGTATACTTAATGTGATTGTAGTATCTAGGAGAGATACAATTACTGTATTATTTTGCACTTTGTCAGTCTATTGGTGACTAGCACTTAGCACTTTGTTGAAGCACTGGTCATTTTGCAAGCCTCTTTAGATGTTTGTTTTTAACAATATGTTTTCCTTTATCTAAATTAAATAGTATTTATTTTAAATGATTAACCATAGAAGTCTGGTTGTATTTTCCATGGACTTCGCTCTGCATTGTTTGAACTGGCTTGACAGTGTGACACATTTTGAACTATTCAGGGTACTGTGAATCCAAACTTTCTGTAGGCAAAGGAGCCCCCCCATGTTTTTTTGCTTTGTTGTGCACCCTCCTCCCCTTACCTGCATTCAGCCCAACTTTTGTAAACTGGCCTTACTCTGCACCTGACCTATTGACAGAGGAGGCCTTTCTGTTCACACTTAGCCTATTTGTTCAGGTTAGCCGGTTAGCCATGTTTTGCACTTGGTCAATTGCATAGGTTAGCCACATGCTCCCTGCTGAGCCCTAGAATGGATATTGTATAACGTCTGTACTGTGTTGGGTTCTGCTCCCTAAGTTGGAATTTTGGGGGTAGGAAATGTACCACTCTTAAGTGAGATGGATTGTTGGGGGTAGGAAATGTGTTGCTCCTAGCTAACCGTACTAAAAACTCACCCTTCTACATACTCGCCCTTAAACTCTGAACTTAACACAACCATACTCTACCACACCACAAACCACACGCACTTAACAACACCCAACATGAAACCAAACCATGCACAACCATACCTCAACACCATATGATGGCTACCAACCGAAAAACGCACCGACGCTCAGTGATCGGTTTCTCGGAACTGAAGTTGTCAACAGCAGATCAAAGCGCTCTAGTTCTTCTCCCTCTCAATCCCACTAACAAACCCCCAACCCTCCTTCCTTTGCCGATCTGCCAGAGCGCCAAGAGACCAGGCAAGTGGCAAGAGTGCGCAGTACAAGACCCAGTAACATTAACAACATATCTTATCGACAAAGAAAGCCCGAATTGTGTTACACCGAGTAATACCGGTAGGCAGACCCTCGTGTTTGGGAGCCTCTTGGGGGAATCTTTTCATTGGATTAAAAAGCACCTTTTTCAGAGCTTGCCACAGTATTAAAATAAAACATATGACTTGTTTGTGCTGCTTACGGAGGGTTTTTAAGGCGATCCTGCCGCCGGCAGTGGGCTCCTTTCCAAGCTTCTGACAGGAGCCCGAAGATTTCTTAAAACTTCTCAGAACCCTTTTTCTATTTTTGATGATTTAGCGATACCTTCAGATTGGGCTGCGCCCACAGGGGAATGCAGCTGATTGCCAGAATATACACAAGACTAAAGTTATGATTGATGGAACTTAGATATTCTTCTTACATAGGGGAAAAAACTCTTCCAGCCAGTTTCGAGTTAACCCGATAAATAACGGGTAAAGCAGATTGTGCTGGGGTGTATATTACTGGGAGTTAAATGGTCCCAGCCGACCAGCAAATGGGAGTCGCTATTGTCAAAGAGAAACTTGCATGTGAAGGATCTAGTCCACGGGGTTCCATGTGTTAATGTCGGCAGGAAAAAGTCGGCTGGTAGGCAACTATTTTTTCCCCGACCCCTAAAATTCTTTCCAAAAATATTCTATGAGCGGTGTAATTATATATCATCACCTCCAATCCTAGAATATTTGGGGAAAGGTTTGGATCTTCTTGAGGGTGCATTTTTGGGGAAATGTCGCCACCTGGCGGCCATTTCCCTGGCGACATTATCACTGACCATTCACTGTACAGCCCTTCACATGTGTACAGTCATCACATGTAGAGGCCCACATTCAAATGCCCTTTTTTTCTTTTCTCCTTTGCACATTTGCAAAACTAACGGGGCACTTGGGTAGTTTCAAAAATGAGATGCACTTTAAAATGCACAGAAAACAAGGGCATCCTCCATGCCTGTTTGGGACAGGCGCAAGGGGGTGCGCTTTGCACGACAGGTTATTTCCTGACCCTATCATGCATTTGTTTCCCATGTGACAAAAGCGGTATGAACCACTGCCGATTCACTTGCATTTCTATCCCTCAAACAGGGGTAGAAATGCGTTTTGCTTTCTTTCACAATTCAGGTTAAGGGCCTGTATCTCTGCAATGCACTCTCAGCAACCACCATACATTAGTGTTGGGCGCGCGCTCCTGACACTTATGCATGCAAGCGGGCTGGGCAGCGCATCTTTTGCATTGCTGTCCACCCCTCATGCACAGATCACCTTTAGAATTAGGTGACCTGTACATTTCTGAAATGAACGCAAATGAAAAAAGCGCATCCTTTGTGTTTTTTTTAAATGTTCCTTTATTGTATAGAACATTCTCTTGGGTGATTACATTTAGTCAAGGATATAAGTATGTATTCAGGGCCACGTTCTCAAAAACATTGACTAACAATTGTGTATACCTCCTTTGCATGCTTGCACTTATCAGTGGCGCTTCAGCGCGTTTTTAAGTGCACCCTGTATTCCAAAATGGGATGCGCTTCAAAATGTACAAAAAGCATCTACACCTTCCTGTCCCTGATTGAAACAGCTGCAGGGGTGTGTGCATTGCATGAGAGGGTCTTTCCTGACCCCGTCATGCATTTCTTTTTAAAGTCTGACACCAGTGGTAACAGCTTCTGCTTTCCCACATGTATTTCCATCCCTCGAGCAGGCCTGTGCATGCCTTTTTCTTTTTGTCACATTTCCCAGTGACAGGCTCTTTAATAGCAGATGTGTTTAGGCAGATACTGGGTCATCCACAGAGCCTGTGCTGCAGAACAGAAGGGAATACACTGGCCCTTGCTTTTAGGTCTGCAACCATGAATGACGTTAACTGGCCGCGTTTAGACGCACAAACATCAGCACGCTGTAAAGGCGTACTGCAAAGCAATGCACGCATTGTAGATGAACGCTCAAAGTGGGTCACGTGTGAATGCTTGGGTCCTCCCATTACTAAAAAAAAAACGACCCTTGACCCAGCCATCCCCACAAACTACCGGCCCATCACCACTGTCCCCCTGTGCGGCACACCTACAGATCCAGACCTACCGGGAAGCTAACAACCTTCTGGGCCTGCCGCAGTCTGGTTTCCGACCAGGCCATGCCACTGGATCTGCCTTGCTAGATCTCAAATACCAACTGGTTGAGATCCAAGACTCTGGCAGCTCAGCCCTCCTTCTCCTACTTGTCCTACCGGCGGCCTTCGACTTGGTGGACCACCCAATCCTAAGCGTCACCTTGCGCCTGCAGCACATTTCTCACCCAAAGCCATCACCTGGATTAATTTCTTCCAGTCAGAGAGAACTGGGAGAGTGCTTTCAACAATCACTGTAGCCCCCTCAGCCCCCGTCACGTGCGGTTTCCAGCAAGGGTCTTGTGTTTCCCTAACCCTGCACAAGATATTCACAAAACCCCTCTTTGATTTGCTCGACCCCACACCAACTATGTGGATGACACTCAGATTCTCCTACGCCTCATGGGAAACTATGAAAGTGATACCCAGAACCTACGCTCAGTCTACCACACCATCCAGACCTGGATGGTGTCCCACCTCCTCTGCCTCAATGACGATAAGACAGAGATCCTTCTGGTTGGCTCTCAAACTACACTCAACAAGTCTGACCTATCCTACAAATCTGTTAACATAGCTGGCACCACCATCCAAGTCTCCAACAATGTCAAAACCTTGGGCGTTTACCTTGACTCCCTCTTTACTGTTACGCGGCTGGTCAACGCGATTGCCTCCTCCGCGGCTCACACTTCTAAGGTGAGTAACGCATGTAGACCATTTCTAACCCGACGGTTGCATGGCCATTGCCAGGGCGCTCATTGGCTCTAGACTGGACTGCCACGCCCCAATTGCAGGCACCTCCGCTCACGATATTAAGGCAGCTCATGCAAAACAGTGCCCTTAGGGTGGCCCGTAACATCCCAAAGCATGAACATAGCTCAGCGGAAAGAAAAAGCGCACACCGGCTACCCATACGAGAGCACACAATGGCCATCACGCACAAATGCCTCTCCAACACTGACCCCAAAATACCTGCCCAAAACATTCCCCAAACTCCATCATCAAGACCAACCTGCACCACCTAATCTCACCTGCTCTCCGTACCTCGCTTCAGGCGGATGAGGTCAGGGGGCACAGCGACCCAGTTATTGGCGCAAAAAACTGGAAGTACTTACCATTCTCACTAAGATCGGAACAATCATACTGGGCTTTCCCTAAACATCGCAAGACTACTGTCTTCGGACAACAAGCTCTTTGTCTAAATAACCACCGGAACTTGAACGCAGACCATTCACTCCTGATACTGATGTATGTAACCAGCGCCTTGAAGCCCTCAGGCTTAGTGCGCTAAACAAATGCTAAAATAAATGTATTTGCAAGCAACCATAGTCTGTGTTTTGTGTAACTGATGCTAAACTTGGAGTGTAATTATTTCACATACTCTGTTCATAAAATGTGTGACAGGAAAGTAACAGACAGGGGTGAGTGGAGGGCTTACTGAGAAGCACAGACTGGAGTGTGTTGCAGAGTGAGTTTACCTCAAGGCGGCTGCGGATGCTTTTCGGTGCCACTCAGGGATTGAGGAGTGGCCAGGCAGAGGAGAGGTTGATCGGTAGGAAAAGGGGTTGTTAGGGGCTGCGGAAGGTCTACTCGGGATGGTCAGGAGGGCAAACACACTTTTTAGCAGGTTGGGAAGAAACCACTTGATGCAGAGACTTTGAGGGGGGGCGGTGATGGAGAGCAGGGTGGGTGTCCGCTCCGAGGGGGCGTAAGGGTGGCCACACAGATGGAGAATTGGGGTGAGGCATCGAAAGACCAGAGGGGTCCAGTGAGGGGGGTGAGAAGATGAGGTCTAGCGAATTACCGTGAGTCCACATAGTAGGTCATGGAGGACGACCAGTGGAGTGGAGCATGGCGTCCACCTGTAGCTGCCAGGCCTTGGTGGGGTGAGTGGGGGGCTGGGCACTGGATGAGCGAGAAGGTGGCGGGGGAACAGGTGGGCTGGGATATGTTTGGATGAAGAGGGAGCAAAGTTAGAGCAGTGGAGAAGCGTTGGCGGTGTTCTCTGGTGATGGAGGCGGGGGAGGGGGTGGGAGAAGGTAGCACATTCAGTGTGGAGGGCAGCCAGCGCTGCGTGTCATAAGGGGAGGGGGGCAGGTTTCTGTGACGTCTCTACGGAGTGTTTGCACTGATGGCAATTAAAGCAGTCAGTGAATGGGCCCAATGTCATCACTGGAGTGGACCCCATATATATTCAAAGGACGGTATACACGCCCCTGCAGCAAGGCACTTCAGTGAGCTGCACTTAGCCCGCATCTGACAACCTCAGCCGGGAAGGATACCCGCCCTGCAGCAAGGCACTTCAGTGAGCTGCACTTAGACTTAGCCCGCATCTGACAACCTCAGCCGGGAAGGATACCCGCCCTGCAGCAAGGCACTTCAGTGAGCTGCACTTATCCCGCATCTGACAACCTCAGCCGAGAAAGATACCCGCCCTGCAGCAAGGCACTTCAGTGAGCTGCACTTATCCCGCATCTGACAACCTCAGCCGGGAAGGATACCCGCCCTGCAGCAAGGCACTTCAGTGAGCTGCACTTATCCCGCATCTGACAACCTCAGCCGGGAAGGATACCCGCCCTGCAGCAAGGCACTTCAGCGAGCTGCACTTATCCCGCATCTGACAACCTCAGCCGGGAAGGATACCCGCCCTGCAGCAAGGCACTTCAGTGAGCTGCACTTATCCCGCATCTGACAACCTCAGCCGGGAAGGATACCCGCCCTGCAGCAAGGCACTTCAGTGAGCTGCACGTATCCCGCATCTGACAACCTCAGCCGGGAAGGATACCCGCCCTGCAGCAAGGCACTTCAGTGAGCTGCACTTGGCCGCATCTGACAGCCTCAGCCATGAAGAATACCCGCCCTGCAGCAAGGCACTTCAGCAAGCTGCACTTGGCCGCATCTGAAAGCCTCAGCCATGAAGGATACCCGCCCTGCAGCACGGCACTTCAGTGAGCTGCACTTAGACTTAGCCCACATCTGACAGCCTCAGCCGGGAAGGATACACGCCCCTGCAGCAAGGCACTTCAGCGAGTTGCACTTAGCCCGTATCTGACAGCCTCAGCCAGGAAGGATACCCGCCCTGCAGCAAGGCACTTCAGTGAGCTGCACTTAGACTTAGACCACATCTGCCAGCCTCAGCCGGGAAGGATACACGCCCCTGCAGCAAGGCACTTCAGGACGCTGCAGTTGGCCCGCATCTAACAACCTCACTGAGAAGAAGTGTCATCCGAACAAAGTGCCATAAATCGCGAGTGACCGCAAGAGAGAGATTACAGTCTGAGAGCAAAGACAGAGCTGGAGACAATGAGCGCTCTTCTGCGTTCCAGTGGCGTGGGAATGTGGCAGGCTACCGAGACCTTTCGGCACGGCAGAGGCGCTTCCCAGACAAGGTGTCACCCCGCCTTTCCTAATTGACGTGCGCCAGTTATTGCGTTCATCTTGACTCAGGCCCGAATTTCTGGTTAGTAGTCGCTGAGCTCTGGAAAACAGGCAAGCTCCAACTGGTTGCACTGTAGACGCCCAAGCGCCTGCAGGGAGGGCGTCCAGAGCCCAGAATACACCAGCGAGGAAAAATATCAACGTCATCCTACCGCTCCACGCCTCACCCCAAAGCATTCTGGGAATTGTAGGCCTGATTCCTCCCCGGCCCTTTCCCCATTGTCTGCACACCACATAACTCCTGCGGTCATTTATCGAGGCATCCCCCCCAGTACCCCAGTCCCCCACCCCACCCCAAATCACTTCCAGAAGCTGACGCTGGGGTTGGGGGGGCCAGGGAGGGGTATAAAAGACCCACTTTATAACTTTCCAAATTGAAGCAAAATTTCAAAACACTATAATTCTCTAATTATATAAATAAAGCCTTACTTTAGAGATGACTTCTCAACAGCGGACAGCAATCACAGACAAGGGTCTTCGCATATTAGAGCTTTAATTAAGAGGTGTCACCCATCACAAATGATAACAAACGCCCCACATAGCGCCCAGGCAGCTTTGTGTCGAAGCATTTGGCCTAGAATGGAAGCAGCTGCCAGGCGGGTGAGGATTCCTTTTTTTTTTTTTTTTTTTGCGGGTGAGGATTCCTGACCTGGCATTGAAGGTTTGGTTATACAATAGCAGCGCTGTGTGGACACTTACCCATGATGTGATAGGTTATTTATAACTCGCTTAATACCCAGGGGTCCTAAGCGCGGACCCGGGGATCGAACCTGCGTCGTGGTCTTGCTTCCAAGGGGAGCAGCTTGCCCCTGATCTCTCCTCCCGAGACTAATGCCAAGTGAATGCCACTGCCCTGGGTCGAACTGCATTAGCTTCAGACCTCAAGCATCTTCTCGAAGCTGGCAGCTGCCCTCAGCCACCCCATTTCCCGGGTGCGGATCTGCCCTTTGCTGCCAAGTTATAAAACTCGGGGTGTATCTGGCAGGATCATTTGTGTAGTGAAGGCCAGGTTAGTGCTAAGGTGCAGTCTGTACTCTCCACTCTCCGTCTCCTGCGGCAGGTTTTGCCTTTTGGTCCATCAGAAAACCATGCAGTGGTAGTTGGGACTTTGGTCAACTCCCAACTGGATTACTGCAATAGCCTGCCCGCAGGGTACCCTGTCTAAACAATGCCAACTATGACAAAGGGCCCAAAACGCTGCAGTGAGACAGGCATGCAGGCCGAGGAAGTCCTCCATCTCTGGATGTCGCTGCCTCCTTCACTGGTTATGGGCAACGCCGCAGGCACCAGGCGAGGCCTGGTAACCTGTGCCCCATGACAGCAAAGCAGGGGAGAGGGACGAGCAAACAGCCCAACAAAAGGATGGGCAGTGCGCCTCCCTCTCCCCCAGGACAGTACAAAGCGACACACTGGCCCGGGAAGAGAAGAAGGAAGGGCGAGGTGTGTAACACCTCGCCCTTCCTCCCAAGTGGTGCTAATTTTGCATTTATTTGAAAGTCAAACTTGGGTGTAATTTTGTATCTAACTTTGGCCATTGATTATAACCAGCTATCCCAGTGACGGTTCAATACTGCTTGTAAAGCCCGAGTGCGACAAGGGCGAGTGACTTCTGCACCCACTGTTTGGCTGTTTGGCTGTTTGCTGCTGACCGCTGACTGGAGGGCCCGTCATTGCAATTAAGCGGCAGCTCGAGCCTAAAACTGCCAGTGAGTCCCATGACTCGATCTGCCGAAGGTCCCCTGACATGGAGGAAGACGTTGCACGATCGGAGAATGGCCAACCAGTGGACAGCATTGAAAGCCGCTTCGGACGTGGGCGGCAAGGTAAGCAGAAATGCTCCCTGGCCCGCATCCTTACCCTCTGCCACACCCCCTCCCAAATTATCCACCAGCGCATTGACAATTATCAACTTGTCAAAGGATCTGTCTATTTCTAATGAGGATTGTGATTGCTTAAGCACTAACAAACTTGCAAAACCCGCTGTCTCACTTCGCGAATGCAGTTACAAAGAAATGCATCGACATTCACACCCATGACTTTTCTACTCAGATCACTGAACAATTGCAAAATAACAGTTGCCATGCCGTTCATACTAGACAACATTTGGTTGCTGAAGCAAGCGCAATACAGAAGGAAGTAATAATAAATATACCTGGAACCGCAAACATGCAGGCACCGATGCGGCCTTCGTCACTGCCTCCGTCTTTGACACCCAATATACAGACTGCTGTGTCTGATGGGCCTCACTCACAGATAAAGATGACCATGTTAATGAAGAGTGACCTAGGGAACTCGTCCGACAACTTTACCCTCCCTCTGTCTGCCATTGAGGTGACTGACGCTGATCTAATCAGTGCTGCCAATGGTCCGAATGTTGATCAACAACTAGCCACTAATGACATTCAAAAACAGGCGGAAGGAACTTTTCTTAAAAACACCTTCAATGAAAACGAAAAACAGACAGCTCGAACATTAACCAAAGACGCTTCTGTTTTACCAACACATCTGCGCCTGAATGCTTGTCAAGGAGCCATTACACAGTTAATAGAGACTCCCTTACCATACTCAAAGCAACAAGTAATGACAGGAAAAAACTGTACCATTAATAATAATACGAAGATAGTGTTGGACGCCCACGATGAACGAGCTGACAAAACTCTCAATGATGCTGCATTACCAAGCAATAGGAATAATTTACCTGCACCTAAAAGCAACCTCATTGGAAGTTCAACTCACGACAACATGGAGAAACGAAAAATTAATCAGGAAAAGGAAAGCGCAAATCAAAGCGTTTATGCATGCCAAGTTCCAGACAACTCAGGGACAATCAAATTGCCAATATCAGGCATTGATGCTGTGGAAACAGACCAAGGACCACCTTGCCTATCCCCCAGGATGGCAACCATGGACTCAAGCTCAATGGCAAGAGCTCGCCGCCTTCAGCGAATTATCGAATTGAAACTAAAACTAAATCAGTCGGCGTTTGACGAGTCCACACCATTACCAACAAATGTGAGTACTCCATGTACTAAAAACTACAACAACTCCAACAAGGAAAATGCTAAAAAAGCACAAAACTCCTCACTGCAGGATGAACAGTTTGACTTGGATCACTCTCAACAATCATCAAATGGAAACAACTCATTTGTGCAAGTAGCACAAGTAACCTTATCTGTCGATACTTTAACTCAACTACACAATAATATTGTAGCTGCCTCTTCAACAGTCCTACTACCCTTTACCAAACTATATGAATCCTTGAATGGGACAATTAGTGATCAAGGGGCAATGCTCATAAATCTAACAAACAAAATGGAAAAACTCGAACTTTTTACAGGTTTTTTACAGAAACAAATAGAACTACAGGCAGATTTGTCTGTCCGCTGGCAGGAACGAAAGGTGATTTAGCTGCACAACATCATTACCAAAACGATAATTTAATGGAAAGTCTGCTGGAAGCAGTGAAATGGATGCGTCATCAGTCCGGAGAGGCAGTAAAGAAAACTCAGACGTGTGACACCTTTTTGATGCGAAACAATTTGCCAAAACCGACGCCTCCACAAAGTGGAAACAGCACTTCAAAGGATCAGGGGCATAGTTTGGCAACCACGTCATCAAAAGTACAAAGCATACGGCCATCAATGCTGCCACCTCATGACATCCATCCCCTGCCAACGACTATGGACAAACCTGAGTATCAGGCAAGATTTCAGCCTCTCGACTCAGACAAAATTGAAGTCAGGAGTCTGGAAACAAACAACCAACAGTCCATCGAAGCCACCACAAATGCAAATAACATCTTGCAAAGTGATGCTGGAAAGTCACTGCCCGACTCGTTGGCACATGTGCCCCTCGCCTCAACGAGCAACTCGGAGAACTCAACATCAACAGTGCCCTTCAATATCACAAAGAGTTCATTTGACATATTCAATGGGTCATCAAAAACCATTTCTATGACCGAAAAGCCATTTAGAACGGCAAGGAAAGAAAATAATGCACCACTTAAAGAAATAAAAAAAGACAAACAAAGTCTAAATTTCCAAACGTGAAAACATTCATAAGGAATCTTACAACGCCATCAAACCACGCTTGTTTGACCGTACAACAGGAACAAGCAAGCAGATGACAAATTACGTGCTTGTCCAAGATCCAGACAAAGGAAATGATCACGAGCCCAACAAACAGTCAACAAAACATTGGTGTCTTGAATCAGACGAATCGAGTAATGGCAGTCCTGACGACGCCTCGGAAATAGACTTATGCGATTTATCAATATACTCGGCAGAAGCCGACGTCCAAGTGAGCCAACAAATAAAGGCTATCCGAAAGAAAGTGCGAGCATCCAAACGAAATTGTCCACCGACAATCGGAAACAACAAAAAACACTGCCCGGAAAAAAATCAACCGGGACTGGTCCACAAAAAGATGTGGCAAATTCAACCGAGAGACCATTGTCACTATTAGCTTCTAAGCTAAAACCAAAATTGACGTATAATCAAAGAGATACCAAAACCCGATACACATTCAGGGTACACTCAAGCAAAAACCAAATATCCAATAACCGGCTCTGGAAATTACGACTTCAAAACATCCAAACTGATGACAATGACGCCAACTTAAACAGAGCAAATGTCATGAAATTATTTGCATGCATCCCAGTTCTACGGACAATATCGTCGGACCACATAAAGATCGTAGAATATCCAACCGAGTTAACATCTGACCAAGTACTACTACACATTGGCTCTTCAGCAGTGAAAAATATGCTATTGTGAGCAACAGAAGAACTACTCACTTTCGGTTTCGACTTAACTCTAGAACCTGAACATGAATATCAGCACGATACCCTGGAGCATACCGCTCGTGCAAAGGCGGAAGGAATGGACACTCAACGTGCAGCCCTGCGGAAATCATTGGCTTACGCTGTTGCTAAACACAACGAAAGCAAGACCCATAGCTCTCCCCCTCGAACACGGACAGGAACCCAGCTTTCAAATGGTAAACATCAATAACAATGATTGAAGACGACCAACGCTCCCCAAATCGTGCTATCCTGGAACACCCGAGGTTTCATCCACCTATTTAACAACTTTGAGGTGCCTATGGACAACATCCTTGCCGTATGCCTACAGGAAACATGGCTACGTGAGTCACCGACCCAAGACGGCTTCGTCACATTCCTAAATCCTGCAGGGAAAAATTTGACTAGTCGTCCATTTTCTGGGTTGGTTACTTTATTTAAGATCCACAACTGGCTGAAGCCGCTGGAATCCCTAAACCCGAATCCTTTTGTCCAAGGCACTGTGGTCCAAATAACAGCTACAACAACGTTGGTGAAACAACACCTACTCCTAATAAATGGATACTGGAATCCTGCCAAGATCTCTTCAAATAGCTTCATCAGTACTGTGACAACTCTAATTGATGAGACATCATTGAAATATAACAATCTATCGATAATGGTATGTGGTGACCTAAATTGTAGTTGGTACAAATATGACAAAACAACACAGATGAACACACCGAAGAAGTCGGAGGAGGTTGAACCTAGAGCAAAGCTTTGGTCTGATGCATTAGCAATAAGAAATTGCATCATGGTTAATGGGAAAACCAAAGGGGACCAGCCCTGTAATCCAACATGACAAGGTCCATACAGTCGAAACACACTGCACTATATTTGGGCATCCCAACACCTCTTTGACCAAGTGGCTTCCCTAAATGTAATACCTATGTCTCAAAGCGATCACAATCTATGCCACCTAGTTTTGGAGACGGACTGGGGGGAACCTCCTGACAAACACGACTTACAAGTTACATCAAATGCGGCAGGAAATCGCCTGAGGATCAATCGGTCGCAAATTGGGAAACTCACAATTGTTCTAAACAGCGAGAATAACGTGGACTATGTCCCCCTGTTGTCAGTCCGCCAGCTGGAAATTGTAAACTCCAGAGTAATTGGTCACTCAGATAAACACCTGTTCAGCAACGTCATCGCACAAGCAAAAAGGGAATTAAGGAAAGACTTGCGACAGATCAAGAAAATGAAGTCACCATCAGGAAAAATAGTGATCAAAGTAAAAGCAAGACGTCAAGAATGTCGACATTGGCTAAAGGCCCACTCAGTGATGATCGAACAAAATCGTGCTGAATTGATGCTTAAACTGCTGATGACAAAAAACACGCGCGATATATGGGCAATTCTAAACAAAGGCAACACAAAAGTTGCACCGACGATCTCCAATCCAAATGATGTTACGAAATGGGCAGAGTACTTTGAGAAAGTGTACAAAAAACCCACTGATGACATTCAAGCTAAAGAAAGTGCTTCAGCACCACAGTGGGATATACTTCCGACAAGTGATGAAATAGAAATAGTAATTCAGAATTTAAAAAATTCAAGAGCAGCAGGTCCCAACCAAATTTCGAATATCATGTTGAAGACAAACAAAGATCTTTGGGCCAAGTTCATGGAATCTCTGTTTAGAATAGTGTCGGAAAGCAAGAAGATTCCCGAGTCTTGGTTAAAAGCGATTGTGGTACCAATCTATAAGAAGGGCGATAGAAACAATCCAGCGAACTACCGCCCCATCGCCCTTCTAGACACAACCGGTTAAATCTTTGGTTCCTTCCTTCGAAAGCGACTCTTCTCATGGGCTTCCAAGTCAGGGATACACGACACTCGACAAACAGGCTTCACCGAGGGGGTTGGAGTCGATGTAAACCTACTTATACCGAACATCCTAAACCTCGCGGCTCTGCGTGCAAGGAGGAAAATCTTCTTTGCATTTATAGATTTGAGGCAAGCCTTTGACACGGTAAATCGGGAGAAATTGTGGTATAAGCTAAAAAAGTGGGGATTTCCTTTAACAATCTTGGAACCACTAAAAGCACTTCACTCAAACACCACGATACAGATCAGGTTAAATCAACAAGGCGAGCTGAGTTTACCTGTAACAACCCACAAAGGTGTCAAACAAGGATGCTCGTTGGCAGCAGAACTATTTACAATTTTCATAGCTGATCTGCCGGCATGGTTAAACTCTGTACCATGCTTCTCGCCTAAAATTAATGACACCACAATCAAATGTATTGTCTACGCAGATGATGTAGTACTAACCAATTACACACAGATCGGATTACAGCGCTTTCTGACACGACTGAATGAGTACATGATAACAAATGAGCTGCTGATAAACACCGAAAAAACAAAAATCATGAGTATCAGCCATACGCTCAACAGGGCAGACAAAAAATTTAAATGGCAAATTGCGAATGACAACCTCAGTATCGTAACATCTATAAGATACTTGGGAGTGATGTTTAACAACTCCGTATGCGAAACAGCATGGATTAACAATCTGACCAGTTTAACAATTAACCTTGGTCTACAAGGAGCAAAGATTAACCATGACTATGGGAAATTTACTATCGCACCAATACTGACATTTTATCTACAAAAGGTCATTCCAACTATAGTGTTTGGCACTGAAGCAGGCTGGAACTTAGACTACCGCTTATGGCAAAGACTGGAAGGTATGTTCTGGAAACGGGCTTTGAGGCTTCCTCATTACATTCCGATATCAGCGTTGAGATACGAACTGGCACTGAATTCCCTTTACATGACAGTCATTTGGAAATCACTCTCCACCATGAGGAAAATGTACTGTGGCCAAAAGATATCTGCATATAAAATCTTCAAGATCGAAAATGATGACATGCAATCCAAATTAATACAAATCTGGAAACAAAAACTAGACGTCATTATGGAAGCTGCAAATATAAGCAGATTTGTGCTAATTAATCGCCCCCAATACGCTAAAAAAAAAACTAGAAGAATGGGATTGGATTCAAAACATCAAAAAACGCATGGATCTTAAAACTGCCCTACCATCCGGCCCAGGAGAAATCAAACTGCTTAAGCCACCGAAATATCTACTAGACTGCCCTTCACGTTACCACAGGAACAGATTCCTAAAATGTAGGCTAAATGCCTTAAACAACTGAGAAAGCCTCTGGATAAGACGAAACAAAGACACCATGGACAACAAATGCAGATTTTGTGGAACATGTGAAACAGAGTCGTTAAAACATTTGATACTTACCTGCACAGGCACAACTAGCCAGCAGACCTTACACTTGAATAGGTTTACACCCCAGGCCCACGACATGAATGAATGGTGGACATAAAGTTTGATATTGATTTATTGAACTGTAGTTTTTTTTACAATAAAAAAAAATACTACTTGTCTTTCTTACTCCTCCCTCTACCGCCTCTCACCTCCTCTCTTCACACTCATGGCACTTTCTGTCTCTCCCATCTATTCTAACTGCTTCTCTATCAGCTATCCTTCCCTTCTCACTAAGTCTGAAAAAAATAAATTTAAAAAGGATATCTTGGCCTCCAACCATGGTCTCCCTATCGCTGTTACCTATATCAGCGCCTCTTCCAGACAGACCCTCACCGACATCCTCTTTGTTGTTCCTTCGCCGGATCTGTGGATCCCCCATATGATCTCTGTGCTCTTTCCTGTCTCCTCCTCTCCCAGAAATAGTGGCACTCGCTGGGATGTCCACATGGCTTGCTTCGACTCCTCCAGAATCATCCTTAACGTCTACCTAAATGGCACTGTCATGGTCCATGGTCCTCAGGCCAATCTCCTCCTCTTTGATAGACGTTTCCCTCGCCTCATCAACTTCCTCTCATCTCCAGCTGTCCCCTCCTTTCACTCCTTGGCTACCTTGCCCACTTTTTCCTCCTCCGCTGCCACTCTGCAAACTACCTCCACACCTCCGCAGGGCATACCTCTGATTTGTACCCCTCCCCGGAAGGTCTTTAAGTCTGGCGACCTTCTTCATCTTGCGACTCTCCACTCTCGCTCTGCTGTGAAACACTCATCTGACATCTGCCACCTCCTTGAAGAACTGGACCTTGATGTCCCCGGTGTTACGGAGACATGGTTCATGGCCAGCTCTGTCACGAGCTTGGACACTCTCCTCCTTGATAGTTACAAGATCCTCTCCGCACCCAGATCCACTTGCCCTGGAGGGGGCGTAGCCTGAACTTTCCTGAGTGGATTCCTGCCACTATCATCCCCACTCAGATTTACGCCTCTTTTGAATGCCTTGTCTGCAGGCTCTCAATTTCTCCTAACCACTCTCTTACCGTTGCTACTCTCTACCAGACACCGGTCAAATCCCCTCTTTTCTCTCTGAATGGGCTGACCTCTCCTCCTCCCTCCTTGCCCCAACCACTCAACTCCTCCTTGGTGACCTCAACATCCACCTCGATTCTCCCTGTCCCTCATCTCTGCTCTTTCGCAACCTCTGCGATTCCCTCTCCCTCTCTATCCTCCCCTCTGGCCTGACACACTCTGCTGGACACACACTTGATGTCATGATCTCCCCTAGCCTCCCGCTCTCTATTCCTTTGACCACTCCTCTCTCCTGGAGTGACCACTGCCTTTTCTCCTCCCATCTCTCACTCTCTTCCCCCAAACCAACCCCACCCCAACACTGCCACTTACTTTCTCGGATATCCAACCTATGAAGCATGTGTCAGCTGAGGCTTTCGCTGCTACCTTCTCTCCCCCTCCTCCTCCTCTGGCTGACTCAAACCCGACACAATCCTGTCCCTTCTCTACTCTTCTATCTCTGATACTCTTGATCCCCTTGCCCCTGTTATGAGGATCCGCTTGAAGTCCAAAGCCAAGTACAATTCCTGCTATGACTCCGACCTAGCTACACTCAAACGTATGTGTGGGGCGGCTGAGATGAAATGGAGGGCTTCTTGCTCATCCTCTGACAAACTGGCCTGTCGCCTGCTCCAAAGGCAATACCGACTCTCTGTCCGCACTAAGAAGAGAGCCCACATTCAAGTGTCTCTGCGGCATCTAACAACTCGGCCGAACTCTTTAAAATCTGCAAGGAGCTTGCCAACCCTGCGTCAGTCTCCACCCCTCCTCTTGCCACCCAGGCTCTCTGCAATGCCCTTGCCTCACACTTTATCTCAAAAACCCAGGACATCCTGTCCACCCTCTCCTTCCCTGCCCCTCCTATTCCCTCTCAGTCTGTGCTTGCTGACCCCCTTTAACCAGCCTCTCTCCGTCCTTCTCTTCCTTTTTCGATTTTCTCCCCTGACGAGGTCGCTAGACAAATCCGATCTATGAAAGCCTCGTCAAAACAAGTTCATCCCTGCTCCTCTAAAATCATCAAAGACCACATTGACACCCTTGCTCCGGCCCTTGCCGATTTTTGTAACCACTCTTTCGCCTCAGGATCCTTCCCCTCCCCTCTGAAGCACTCCCTCGTGCATCCTCTTCTCAAGAAACCCACAGCTGATCCTTCCTGTCCAGCTATCGCCCAATTTCCATTACTGCCTTTTTGAGAAAACTCCTGGAAACGCTGGCCATCTCTCAGCTTAACCTTCATTCAGATTCTGTTGGCTATCTCCATGACCACCAGTCTGGCTTCAGAGCGTCCAGAAGCATGGAAACGGCTCTCCTGAACATCCGTGAAGATCTGCTCTCCAACCTGGACTCCAACATTCCCTCTGTCCTCATCCTTCTTGATCTCTCTTCTGCCTTCGACACAGACAATCACACCATCCTGCTCAACCGTCTCCGTGATAACCTCGGTATCACTGATCAGGCTCTGGCCTAGCTGACCTCTTTGATCTCCGATTGACCCTCCCAGGTCCAACTGGGGTCCTTCCTATCATCTATCTTCCTCTCTACCTGTGGGGTTTCCCAGGGGTCTAACCTCTCACCCTGGCTTTTCAACCAATACCTGGCAACTCTCGCCCACTGCATTGCCATTTTCTGCTCAAAATTCTAGTGCTATGCTGATGACACAACTCATTTTCCAGCTGCCCTCAGGCCACCTCCCCTCCCTCTCTCATCTCTGACTGCCTAACTGCCATTCAAGATTGGTGTGCCACCAATGATTTTTGTCTGTATGCCAGCAAGACTGAGATCCTCCTCATCGGCACATCATCTCCATCATTTTCCCTCACTCTCTGGCCACCCTCCCTTGGCTCCCCTCCTACTCCTACCTGTGAGGCTAAGAAACTCAGGGTCATCTTTGACTCCACACTTTCCTTCTCCGCCCATATCTCTGAGGTCTTTAAAAAGTCAAACTTCCTACTGCACCTCCTCAGAGGTACTCTGCCTTTCCTCTCCTTCCCTCAGAACCTCACTGTCTCTCAAGCTCTGGTCCTCTCAAGGTTGGTCTATTGTAACAGCCTCTTTCTAAATCTACCTGCTTCTACTCTCCACCCTCTGCAACTCATCCAGAACAGGACTGCAAGACTTGTCCTTGGCCTCAAGCCCTGGGATTGTAAATCTCCAACTCTGAAATCTCTCCATTGGCACCCAGTGGATGCAAGGATTAAATTCAAAACCCTCTGCATTGTCCACAAGGCTTTCTGGGGCCTGGGTCCAAAATATCTTCAGCTATCCCTCCGCAAATACCTCCCCTCTCAAGCCCTTGGCTCCTCTACCTCTAACTCCCTCCGGGTCAATCGTTTTTCAAAGAAACAAGCTGGGGGTAGATCTCTATCTTCGGCTGGGGCCTATCTCTGGAACAGCCTCCCTGCCACTCTAAAACTTGGAGAGAACCATCCCCAGTTCCGTAAGCACCTCAAGACCTTCTTCTTTGTTTCTGCCTTCTCTCCCCCTCTCCCCTGCTGACCGGCTCTCTCTTGGCACTGTGCACCTGGCCACCCTCTTCTGTCTGGGCCCAGGTACTTGCTCACCCTGCCGCCTTCCTGCGCTGCCTCCTGGCCACCCCTCGCACTGGTGTACCTTCTTTTTCTGCACTTATCAGACTTACCCAGTCTGCGCTGCCATAGACATAGCACTTGTCACTTGCCACTTGCAGGCTGCACTACCACTGTTTATTGCCTCAATTTTCTATTTATTTTGATTTATTATTTATTTATCTGCTCTCCTCTGCTCCACACTTTCCACTCTCGCCTTTCCATGCACTTTTTCCCTTGCACTTGTGCATTCTCAATGTCACTGGGCCTAGTAAGATCGTTGTTGTTTTGTGTTTCTCCCCTGTTCCTCTCCCGTGCCTAGTCACGCTCTGAAACACTTGTATGAGCGCGATACAAATAAAATATCATATCATATCATATCACTGTTAGGAAAGGGGGGCAGGAAACCGAGTAGGCTCAGGCACCACATGGTGCATTATTGCCGTCGGCAGCAGCTGGCGGGGGGGCGACACCCAGTCCCCCACACAGGCACAACAAAGACCCAGGGGCAGCCCAGGGTCTAATATAAGGAGCTGCTTTAGCAGCGAATGCCAGAATCAGCTTTTGTTCCCTGCAAGCGGACCCAAGCATTCCAGGTCCAGGAGAAACAAAACCACACAGCAAAAGGGTATTTTTCTTACAACAAGAACACAAAACCGAACGAGGTAGCCGGCTCAGGCTCGAAGGAGGAGCTTGGAGAGAAGCACGAACCTTCGAAGAAGGGAGTCCTGGCGAAGGTTGCCTGGCAACGAGCAACGGACTAAGAATACGAAAATTTTCACTGAGGACATGGGGTATTTTGCAACAGTGAAACTAAGATAGTTGCAAAAAAAGAGATTGGAAGCAAGACGACACAGACAGTCCAAGCATCACAAAGCGGCGCTAAATAATTTGTGTGGGTAGCAAAAGCGAAACTTGCTGGACGAAAGAAGCAGGAAAAAAACTGGTTATCTGCTCTATTGGGGCACAAAAGATAAGTACAAAAGAACTGAAGGAACCAGCAGCTCCTAGTTTTCAAAGCAGGATGACGTGGAACAACTCAACACACACAGAGCTGTTTCTTAAAACAACTGGCGAACTTTCAGTCTATGAGTTTTCCAAACAAGAATTCAGTACCCTGAACACAGGGCATGAAATAATTAGGCTATTAAACCACAAAAAACATACAGCTCGTTTAAATTACAAAATAGAGATCTCCAATGCACAGCACAGCTAGTCGGCGGCCCGCAATGGGAATACAGAGGCCAAAAGCGTTAGAACACTTACAACATTGTAAACATTTTCGAGTCCTGGCCGAGGTTAGCATGGCAAGGTACGCTCGTCGTACAAAAATGTTGGAGGCAGGACGACACAGATTTCTGTCTTTCTATGAAAGGAAAAACTTTTAAGAGGAAAACATTATGATGTTCCCTTTGCAATATAGGCTCGGCATACACAGAAGTTGCGATCCAGGACGACACGGAGCATGTTTTTTTTCTGCAATAAGGAAAACCGTTAAGAAGAAAATGTTACAATCAAAAGTGCGAAAAGGATTAATTAGTTTTCCTCAAAGAGGCCGTTGATTCAAGAATGTTACAAGCCGAATTACTAAAAACACGTGCAATGTTGCGAACCGACACAGCACAAAACAGCGGGAGAGGCCAGAGGACGAACTATTCCATTGGCCCTCATTACGACCCCGGCAGTAAGTAATGGACATTACCGGCATGGCGTAACTAACGTATCCGTGCTGGTCATGAACCATTAAACGCGGTAAATTACGACCTCTCGGGCACGAGCATTGCGCCATGCCGTTAATGTAATCAGCGCCATGCCGGTAACCTCCCAAAAACGTCAGCTACCGCCATCGTATGCCGTGTAAACTGCACCACCGCCACCCTACCCACCGATGTTAGAGACCACCGCTATTAGCGGTGACCGTAAAAAACCAGACCCGGAAATTACGCCATCGCACCGGAACGGGAAAGAGCACGGCGGCCATCTTTAAAAACACAATCCATTGCAATCCTCCACAACCACTGTGCATCTGACCCCGAGACCTTGCAGAAAACTACACCCACATCCACACAACCCCACAATGCCAAAAGTTGTCAAAAAATCCTGCGATCGGCAGCGGCAGGACCGCTTCAGTAGGGAAGAGCTAACAATGTTGGCGGAAACGCTCCAGGAAAAGGTGGACATTGTATTCTCCACTGAAATTAGCAGACCGGCAATAGCAAGGAAAAAGGCGATACGGGAACTAGTTGCACAACGGGTCAGTGCTGTAGGAACTACACCCCGCACCACCAAACAGTGTTGTAAAAGGTGGGACGACCTCCGGCTCCGGGTAAGGAGCATACTGTCGGCCAACCGCAACATGGGCATGGCAACTGGCAGAGGAGCAGACTCCCCAATTAAAATGCAGCCGTGGGAGGAGATATGTGCCACAACGATCGGCATTGAAAGCATCAAGCAGGTCGGTGGAATGGAGAGAGGAGCCCCGACATCAGGTGACACAGGTAGGTGCCTCAAATTAAGCCATGCGAAACCCCCTGAAGTCCACATAGATGGGAATCACAATCTTGCCCTATAGGGTTAACGCAACACATCAGCAGAAGACTGCCAACAGGCATCATTGACCTACACCTTGGCAGAGGGGGCTGCCAGTAGAGTCCACCCAGTGGATCAATTCCACATTAGGCACTTTGACACAGGGATCCACGCACTTTTGTGGGGTGTTGAGGGGGGAGGCGGGAGTGGGTGTGTTGCGGAGGTGAGGGGGCAGGCGGGAGTCAGTGTGTTGGGGAGTTGAGAGGGGAGGCGGGAGTGGGTGTGTTGGGGAGTTGAGGGCGGAGGCGGGAGTGGGTGTGTTGGGGAGTTGAGGGGGGAGGCGGGAGTGGGTGTGTTGGGGAGTTGAGGTGGGAGGCGGGAGTGGGTGTGTTAATTGAATTCACATTTATAATACAAGTTTCTCTTTATCACAAGTTACATGTGTGGACATTGCTCATTGCGTATGTGTGCTTTATTGGTGAAGAGTCCACAGTGTCCATATCCCAGACACACACAGTGCCCCAATTGCCATCTCCATGTGACACCCACCATTATTGTGTGCTAGAAACATTGGTTGATCAGAGTCCGACGCATTTCACGCCCCTCCTGTGCATCGCTGCCTCCCTGAGGTGCTGCCCCATCCCCACCCTCCTCATCCTCATCGTCAGGTGGTTGCAGTTCAGCGTCAGGGTGCAGGGCCACATTTCGTCTGATGCACATATTGTGTAGCATGACACATGCCATGACGATCTTTGCAACCTTCTCATGGTGGTACAGGAGTGCCCCACCAGACCTGCTGAGGCAGCAAAATCGTGCCTTCAGTAGGCCGAATGCCTGCTCAATCACCACACGGGTACGTGTATGTGCACGGTTGAAGTCCTCCTCGTGCTGGTTCTGTGGGTTCCGGACTGGTGTAAGGAGCCACCTCTTCAGGGGATAGCCTGCATCACCTGTATGTGGGCAACAATGTATGTGTCAGTCATGACATCAAATACCAAACATGATGTGCCACCATGGCATGCATTTGAATGTTACTTCGTACCAATTTAACATGCACAAATGGATTCACACTATGTGACCGGTATATGTGTATTACTCTCATGGACTGTTTTGCATGCCAACAACCAATGTATGCAGGGGGGGTCAAGTGACTTGTGAGTGCCCATCCACTGTGTTCGTTCATGGCGTTTGTTTTGGTGACCTGGCACGTGTCCTGTGATATCAACGCTCACGTCATGGCAACATTGCTGTCAGCCTCATGATGACCCCAATGAGCACTACTGATGTTGATAGGGACATTTTTGGGGCCTCGCTGTCTGTGTAATGGTGTATTGATGTTTCTGTCCGTCATGTGCCTCCTTTGTGCGCAGTTATGGGGGACAGGCCTTTCAGTTGATGGTGTTTGGTGCCGTGCATGTAGGTGCATTTCTTTAAAGTCAATGTGGTCCGAATCGTTACAATGCACTTGCAGATGGTTGTGTCATGGTTGGGACACACCTTCATTCACATGGTAAGGCTGCTTACATCGGGCATTATGTGTACAGGTGTCAGTTGACGTTTGTGCTGCTTTAGGGTATGAGCTGGCTCCATTGCCTCTGCTACTCGCAGCCAGGTAAAGTATGCATCATCCCCCCCCCCTTTCAGCCAGGTAAAGTATGCATCAACCCCCCCTTTCAGCCAGGTAAAGTATGCATCATTCCCCCCCCCTTTCAGTCAGGTAAAGTATGCATCATTCCCCCCGCCCCCTTTCAGCCAGGTAAAGTATGCATCACCCCCCCCCTTTCAGCCAGGTAAAGTATGCATCATCCCCCCCCCCCTTTCAGCCAGGTAAAGTATGCATTGGTACGTCAATCACCTACCCACTTCACATTTCCATGGCCATGACATGAGACTCACCGAGTAGCCAGGATTTTGGCCCTGCATGTCGCTCCATGTAGCGTGGTATTGTGGAGTTCCTCAGGACCATTGAATCATGGGTTGATCCGGGGAATCGGGCACAACAATGTGTGAAGATCCTGTTGGATTCACGTTGCTTGAGTGAAATAGTTTACAGTTGCGGTACGGTACCTCCATGGCATGTGGGACCACCAATTCCACATGGGTGCAGTCGATGGAACCAATGCAACCAGGTATGCTGGCTAGTGTATGGAAACCCACTTTGGTGTTTGCAATCTCCTGGGCAGACCGTGGTAATGAGATGTGGTCGTCTGTGTGCTTGAGGAGGGCATCGAGCACTTGGATCAGTGTACGTGAGAATAATGGGTGTGAAATGCCATGCAAGTGCCCCACTGTGTGCTGGTAGGTGCCTGTGGCCAGGAAGTGGAGCACGGACACTACCTTCAGTAGTGGGGCTTGCTGGCCCTGCCTTGCCCTCCTTCTCCTCCTGCGTCTCCTCTGTGCTGCCTGTTGTTGTTGTAGTTGTAGTTGTAGCACTTGCATTGCAATCAGGTCCTCCAGCCCCAACATTGCTAGTCGTATTGGAATCATTGTGGAGTGTGACTGGGTGTGGGAAGGGGTGGGGTGTGCTCTTTTTGTACTTGATGAGTCTGTATTGCCTCCACCTGTGCTGATTCTGTGCACCTGTGGCAGCTGGATACACTGCGCATGGCCATTTACGGTTGTTTCGCGATGGCGGAATTAGCACCATGGCGGTAAGGTACTTAACGGCCTTTGTGATGGCGTTAAGAGCATGTCCGCTTGGTTCGTGATTCGCGTACCTTTGCGCGATGCCGGTATTTATGGCATGGAAGGTCGTGTGCGCGCGACCTTGGTGCAGTTAGCGGCACCGTTAACTACGATGCTGCTAATAGCACTTTCACGGGTCATGATCGGACCTCAGAGTCGTAATGAGGGCCAAGGTGCTGAGTTTCAACCAACACGACACAAGCGGCGCATGTAGGCGTGAACATTTCATCTTACAATGCCAGGTCAAGAAGGCCAACACAAGGGAAGAACAAAAAACAAATGGGCCGCCTCATTCACAACACATTTGAAAGGTTAATCACAAGCGTGGCAAAACACACGCTGATAAAAGGCGTTTTTGATTTGGTTGTCCTTGGGAAGAAAAACAAAGCAATTCAGACTAAAACGCGAAACAAAGACCCGGCAGAATTTAAAGGGGAAGTCGCGATGACAGGAACTTTCAATCACATCAATTTACCGCAGCACCAACAACTGCAGCAAGAAACTCAAAACTGCAAGCATCGTCTAAGTTTGTTAACAACACAAGTAGTAGGACCCTGAGCACGGGGCACAACAGGGAAAAAACATGCCTCCAAAGGAATCATCCACATACTTACCACAACACCCCCAAAAAAACTCCACCAGGAGACACACACATGGCAAGAAGGCATGTTAGCTAGAAGAAAGAAACGACAGGCAAAGCTATCCGGAGAAAGACGGATGAATGCGCCGGGGGCAAGAAGCAGCGCCCAGATGCCAGAGGTGGCGGTAGCACTTTACTGTTAAAAAAGTAGCATTGCAGAATGCAACAAAAAGTAGGTGGTGGTCGACCATTAAGGTCAGCAAACGCACAAGCCAACGCGTGCCAGTCCACTGAGACAGCGGCACGCTGTTAGGTGGTTCAAGATAACAGTCTGCAGCAATAATGGGCACAAAGTAGCCACAATCAACCGCACCAAGAAGCTAAGCTTTTTGAAATGCTTCCCCACTTATGTAAGGGGAGCAGAAGCGCAAATGTATATCAGCCAGACAACTGAGACGGCCAACAAAGGGGGAAAGCCATCTACACAGCTATCCATACGGATCACGGCAAACTATTTCTGTGTACGCAGAATAAACAACGGAGCCCTCAAACGGGGTTTGAAATGCAGTATTTTCCCATAAAATAAGGAGAACCCGTACACGGGGGACCCATATTGCGGCACCACTCCATAACAAGACAACGGAATTAGGTCGCAAGCACAGATTGGGGCGACACCAATCCAGAAAAATTGGCCAGAAACAGACGGAACATGGCAGCTAACGCTAAGGAGCCATGAGAAGAAGGGGAGACGGCGCCGAAACACCAAGAACAGGGTAAGCAAGAGGACATCAAAGGGGAAATGGACGGCACACGATGTGCAAAAATGCCGACCTCGCCATAACCTTGCCAAGGGCCCAATAAATCACTCACTGAGACAGACAATAACCAATCCAGAAACAAATAAACTAGAAAGATTTAACAACTGATCTGTCAGATGGCACTGCAAGCAGAGCGTTCGTTTTACATCCTCTGACAGACTGCGGATCCAGGTCCCAGTCCGGGCAGTACCAAACACAGCCCACCAGCCTTACAAGATCAGAGTATTATCCGGCACATATTCTTAACCCGCACAGAAATACAGAGCCGGTCCGACAGCACAGCGAGTAGTGCGCTCGTTTTTGACATCTGGCCAGAGCCTGCTGACTCAGTTTCGAACCCCGGCAGGGCCAAAATCAGCTTTTTCATACTCACGAGGTTGACTAATGAGCACCACACGCCGTGGCCAATAATAAGCAGCGCTCAGATACCTGAGGTTTCATAGTGATATATGCATAGAGCGGACATCAAACACAAGAGGCAGGCCACAAAGGTACAGAGCCGAGCCAGGTAGGGCCAAACATCAACCCACAGCCCAAGCTTAGGGCATAAGATAATTCAAAGTTAGCAGGGCCAGGAGCCATTATCTTCCCAAGGTATGCACACTAGCAGCATCCATACCAAAGGGTAAGCGAAAAGATTAGAAAAAACCCGAAACTAGGGTGTCACTAATTGAGAAGCGTTCCAGACATTTGGAGTTCCCGCAGCAGGCAGTACGCAGGATGGTGAATAGTTTTTCCAGCTTTTGGAGCGCGACAGCCCACAGCCAGGTCAAAACGGGTTTGAGCCACCCAAGGAAAACACAGAAGCACGGTTTCCTGTCAGCGGAGTAGAACAGAGACCAGACACAAACGTATCCAGTCGCGGGATAAGACGCAGCACCAACACAAAAAAGCAGGACAAACAAGCAAGACTGTTGCCTGAACAAGAGCCCATGTTTGCCACATTGGGCAGCCAAAGTAACAGAAAGGGTAAGATATCTCTAAACAGAGACACCATCCCGCCAAAGTGTACAGAACAGAAAAGAAGGGAAAAACAAAATGGGTGAAGGAACACTAAAAGAATAAGGTGTAAGTTTAAACACAAAGTTGGGCTATAGCATATGATCACCCCATCAACCTACCACCCCCACTGCGCCATACAGATTAAAACACACACTCGTGAAGGAAAAAAATCACAAGTCATGCAGGTAGTACATAGGATGCTGGAGAATAGGGTGACACGGCCCACAAGGCAACAAAAATACGCGGAGGAAATGCGAGTAAGAAATAAAGCTAACAAGAGGCCAACGCCCGAGGGCCGGGGCCAGAGAGCTGCAAGTAGCTCTGAACCCGAAAACGGGTTCTAAAAAATAATAAGCAGTAGAAAACAGGGGTGGACTGTCCCATAGGAAACCTGGGAGATTTCCCAATAGGCCCCCACACCTCAGGTCTCTTGGAGGAGGTAGCCCATTTTTCATAGGAATATGGTTGGGCTTGCTCAGACTATGTACCATGGGCCATTTGGAACAAGTATTTCAGGGTATCTTTTGTTTCCCACTCCACCCCTGGTGGTAAAACAGCATGCAGGTCAATATAACAGGCCAACACCGCAAGGGCCGGGGCCAGAAAGCAGCTAATAGCATGATAACCGAAAACGTTTTGAAATATAAGTAATACTGGAAAACAGGGGTAGCATGGAGGGCTCCCCAGGAACAGGTGCAAACACTAGCACAATCCAATAAGCAAATTAATAACGCTAAGCCAGCCCCGCAGCGAAGACAGTGTTAAAAAACCTACAGGCATAGCGTATGGACCAGAAGGCCTTTACAAACGGGGCTATATGTAAGTACTGCAGCAAGTAAATTGAAATAGAAGGGGGCTCAGAACTAGTAAGACGGGAGGCGGTCAGAGCAGGAGCCACCCTACCCAAGAGCAGACAATGTCTAATTTTCCTTAAAAAAACTGAAGTAATTGGTTTATCAAAAAGAAACAAGCGTAGGCAGCCATACAAGGGGAAATAAGAGGCCAACACACGAAGTTGGCCACACATATCTACAATCCCGCAAAGTGCAGGCAAACAGCCGGGGGATGGTGTTTCAGTATTATCACACTCCGTTAAGGATAAGGCCAGGTAATGAAAAAAACCCTCACAGGGCCCAGTACCAGGCACGGGCAAGGGGCGAGCCTCAACTAGTAAGAACAGACAATTCATCTAGGGGAAGAGATGAGCAACAACTTTTGGGGGAACCTGGACAGCCGGTAACCCATTCAGGTCATGGCAGCACAGGCCAGAGGGGGTAACCTCGGGACCTGATGCCCAAAAGTACAGCATATTATGGTTACTGTAATTATGCTTATGTTTTTTTATTACCATAAGTGTGCAATAAAATCTCACAGCCTTTTATTGCCAACACTCACCCAATGTTTTCTTGTACTCCCTGGGTTGAAAAGGCATGGGGCTTGTCACACCCAGATTATGTTACCACTCTGCCTGCATATGGGTCCACTGGTTATGGACAACGCCGCAGGCACCAGGCAAGGGCTGGTAACCTGTGCCCCATGGCAGCCAGGTAGGGAAGAGGGACGAACAAACAGCCCAACAAACAGATGGGCGGTGCTCCTCTCTCTCCCCCAGGACAGTACAAAGCAACACACTGGCCCGGGAAGAGTAGAAGGAAGGGCGAGGTGTTAAACAACACCTCGCCCTTCCTCCCCAAGGGGTGCTAAACGTCACTGTCAGGAAAGGGGGGCAGGAAACCGAGTAGGCTCAGGCACCACATGGTGCATTATTGCCGTCGGCAGCAGCCGGCAGGGGGGCGGCTCCCAGCCCCCCACACAGGCACAACAAAGACCCCGGGGCAGCCCTGGGTCTAACATAAGGAGCTGCTTTTGCAGCGAATACCAGAATCAGCTTGTGGTCCCTGCACGGAGACCAAAGCGATCCAGTTTGGGTCCCTATACGGGGACCCAAACAACAGAGTACTCTGTGCACTCAGAGTCTCTTTCTTTTTCCCAGAACCCTCCCATCCTAAGTAAAAGGACGAGAAGAAAGAGAAAAGGAGACAGGTCACTGTACGGTGACCACACTGTCATGGGACAAGAATGGCAGCACGGGCCAGAGGGGGTAACCTCTGGACCCAATGCCCAAAAGTACAGCATATTATGGTTACTGTAATTATGTTTATGTTTTGCTATGACCATAAGTGTGCAATAAAATCTCACAGCCTTTTATTGCCAACACTCACACAATGTTTTTGTGTGCTACCTGGCGGGAAAAGGCATGGGGCTTGTCACACCCAGATTATGTTACCACTCTGCCTGCATATGGGTCCACTGGTTATTGGCGAGTGACAGAACCGATCTCAAAGTTCTCTGTACTTGAACAATTTGCCCCCAGCTTACTTGCCAGATCCATCCTCTCGCTGCGGTCTGAGGATACGTCGTTATTGAGAATTCCATCATCCTCTTGTGTTTTCATGGGTGACCAAAAATTTGCAGCCTATGGACAGAAACTAGGGCACAAACTCCCCTTAGAGATTCGGGCATCAAAAGCCCTTTTCCAGTTTCGTAAAAGCATCCAAGTGGTTTACGGAGGTCAATGGGTCAACTTATAAAATGTTGTAATGATAAAAGGTTTGACTATTGTTCAGGAGGATTTTCATGTCTGTGCTAATTCCCTTCCACCTTAGAAACCCTCAGCTCTTTTGCTAGTTTTAGGACTTTTTCATTTTAACACTGGAGTGAGTGAGACCTTTTTCCCACTCGCTCATGTGTTTTGCCCTGATTTGGATTATGTGTTTCCATTGTTATTGGAGTCTGACAAACTCCATAGGCATCTACTTTTTGTATGGTGACACAGCACCTTCAGTGCAGTGACACAGAGAAATCCTTTTAGATTTCTCATAAGGTTTAAATACCTTTTCTCGTGTGAACTACTGTTCCCAAGAATAGTAAAGTGAAATTGACTTTACTCAACTTTTCTCTTTGTAGGTCTAGCACACACCATTTTATGTGGAGTGTTGGGGGGTTACCTAGTAGCCCCTTATCCTACTCTCTCATGTAATATTTTGTATGTTACCCTCACTACTTTAAATGGCTGGTGGCAGTGGTTTAATTTTTCCTACCATTGTGCTTTTCTACCGCAGGCTGAACCCTCAGCTACAGTACAGCACCCATGGGTGTCTATTCAAAATGGCCCTGTCTTCTTTTTCGCCATTTTCTGTGTGTTTGGTCGTTCTTGGGTTTTACTCTGTGCGCTGAAACAGGTTTGAGTCCTTTGTTTGTCTTGTTTGTGGCGGGCTTCAGCCCAGAAGCCCGCCCCTGGCTCCAGTGTGTCTGGAAGGACAGGGTGTGAGGGAGGATCCCAAAACTTCCCTGTCCTTTGGGAAGGCTGCATTCAGATCATTGTCTCTAGGAATTCCTGAATGCAAATAGTCCTGATTGCTGTGTGATTGGCAGCCTGGGCTGTGCATGAATGGGAGAAACCTGCCTAAAAGGTGGGGGTTTTGGGACTACAGGCAGAGTCGACCACTGGGAGAAACACCCAATGAAGAAACCGTGAACGCAGCTTGCTGCAACCTCCTGGACCTTTGAATTTGCCGGTGAAGCCCTGCTGCTGTGCTGACCTCCTTTTTCACCCCGACAGAGAAGCTCCGGACAGAAAGACTTCTCCCCTTGGGTTGGTGGGACCAACTAAACCTGAGACAAACTCCACTGGACTACCATCCCTGACTTTCTGTGCTTGAGAGCCCAATGCCCGGGGTGGAGTATCCGTAGTAGAGTGCAACGTTTGCCATGGAACAAATCTGGCCTGAAGCTCTAGGAGACTCCTAAGGACCATCCAGAAGCAGGACCTCCAGATCCAGAGTCCCCTCACCAGAGTGCAGGACCAAGGGAGCAAAGAGAGTCCAACCAGTGTCTGGGATCCGCATTGGTGCTGTTTGCTAAGCACTGAAAATGCAAAGTGCCTCTGAATCGAAAAGAGCCCGTAGCTTCTGACGACCTCCCAAGTACCGCAGCAGGAGCCCTCCAGACATCCTCCCTCTTGTCCCCATGACTGAGGCTCAGGAACCAGGGTCTGCACCACAGTAGCAAGACTGAATCCAGTTGGACCACTCTTCTTCAAACCAGAGGTACTGTTTAGGCGTGGGGTACTTACCTCAGTCTTTAGACGCACTCTTCTTACTTGGGAATTGCATTGGCTTACCTTTTTGAGTTGATTTCAACTCCCTTCTCGCAGGCTTAACAGTGTGTTGCCCTACAAGTGATTTTTCTGAACTCTCTAACTTTGTGCAAGATTTTTATCCAAGAAGTGCATCAGAATCATAGACTGTGTCCAAATGACATTGGCTGTTCTGGCTCCGTAAAGGCACACCTCTAAATCCATTGACTTTGATACTGTTTGTCCCTCATAGGTGGTATCTTGTGTAGACTGTTACTGCTGGGAAAGGCTTATCTACATTTCATTGGAAGAGTTAATTGTCCTCACATATACTGAGAATCTGTCTAACCTTTTTCCTTCCCTAACTTTTCCTTTCTGCAACCTCAGAATCTGCAATGTTTAACTAGTGTGATATATAAATGCCATTACTCTCCTAGTGTATGAAGTCACCTCAGTGTGTAGGAATTGTGTATGAAGCATATCCAAAGATTATCCACTAACTTGTGCTGATCCTGAAAAGTAATTTTAAAGTATATTTACATTGTTACAACAAAGTGTCTTTTTAAAGAATACTTATTTAAAACCGATATTAAATAAATAAATATTTCCAACTGAAACCTTGAGTGTAAGTGTTCCATGGCTACTTGTATCTACGGATTTCATTTCTACAGCTCTACAGCTCACATTTACCCCTCTTGAGATAGGTCTGGCTGCTCAGTCACCCTACTAACTTGTGTAGTACAAACCTGTACCAAAAGATGGGTTACCCAATACCAAGCAGAGAAGTGTTGTGTAGTCTCACACAGTGTGCCTGCATCAGTTCTTACCTAACAACTATCAACCCATCGAAAAACAAAAGTGGTGCACTGTGGGAAAATGATGACACCACATAGGAACAGAACCGAACAGATTGGGGGCGATCGGACCGAAGCGGCTGTTTCCTTTGATTACTTGGGGGTAAGGCTGAGTGGGAATGGGGAAGTGGGGATAGCCTATTGGGAAGGCGCATCTAATTCTTAATAAATAAAAGAAGTGATGCTGAGTTTTGCAAAGACGTTTGGAGACAGTATAGCCACGTGTACAGATCTCCAGCTGTTGCAGCCATTTGGGGACATCATATAAGTAAATGAAGAAATAAGCAGAATCTTTTCTTTTTTAAAATTAAACGCCGCTCCTCCCACACAGTGAGGCGCATGTGCTGATATCATGTGAGGTCCTGCTCATCACTCGGGAACGCAGCATTAAAAGCGCTGCTTTACTGGGGGCTTTCTCTGATCGCTGCATCTTTTTATGTACTTCATCCTCAGCTTCATATCATATATATTTTGGCAGTGACTGGTAACACTACCCTCCATCCATCCTTGCCGTTTATTGGCTCTGCTTCTTCAGGGATCTCGTTCAAATGGCCATCTTAATTCTTGGTATGCAGATATGGTTTTCTCAATGGGTACCTTGGCTCCCAGATTCTCTTAGGTACTGGTCCTTTCACTGGGACTGGACTGAGTCCATATTCTGCTCTTTGTTGATTCAGCTGCTCTCTATACGTCACATACTCTGGTTTCCAGCATACAGGTAAAAGGGATGGGTCGATTGAGGTGGGGTACTTGGCTCCTTCTCTAAAGGAGTGGTAGCAGAAGACAGTAAGATAGCTCAGTGTCTTAATGCTTCTACCGTAGATATCTGTGTGCAGTCCAAGTTAATTTGGGTCTACTCTTAACAATATCAAAAGATAGAACTACATGGAAATCAACGCTAGTTGGCCTAAAGTCAGCAATTAATATTGCCCTCATGAGACCAAGTGTCAAATCACAAGCTAATTGGCTGGCAGCCCAAGAATCAATTGAACGCATATTAAAGTGCATTGAAGGAATTGGAAATCTGAAACCGATGGAGAGGGTGGTGTTCCCACCAACTACGGCCTATGCGGATATGGTCAGGAGTTCGCCTATTGCCAAGGATCTGAATGTGGACCTGGAGGACACACCTCTATCGGAATCCGTTCTGGAAGAATTTGGAAGACTGGCAAACATAACCATGGAAGGGCCGGAACAAGGAAAGCAAATCATTGACTTGACAGGCAAAGCCGCATTGAGTACCGAGGGGGATCTTCAGCGACCCCAGACACGGTGTAACGAGAGTACAGGACCAAGGGAGCAAAGAGAGTCCAACCAGTGTCTGGGATCCGCATCGGTGCTGTTTGCTAAGCACTGAAAATGCAAAGTGCCTCTGAATCGAAAAGAGCCCGTAGCTGCTGACGACCTCCCAAGTACCGCAGCAGCATCTTCAGCGACCCCAGACACGGTGTAACGGGAGAAGTCTTGGGAGGATAGCTCAGGGCAACATGCGCGCCTTGGAAGCAAGACGACACGGAGCACTACAGGTTCGATCCCCGGGTCCGCACTTAGAAACCTATCTTATCATATAATAACGAGGCACAAAAGGAAAACAAATCCAGCTAATGAGACTGCTACAAGTGTTGGAAACTACTGAGCCTAAATCTATAAATAAAAAAAGTAAAAAAATAAAGTAGGAGCTCTAAATCTTCCAGATAACGAAGCGGTGAAATCTTGCAATAGGGCTCGTCCCCAAAAGAAGACCTCAATGAAAGAATAGGCCCAACAAGCCACCCCTCCTCCAGGCGTAGGAGCAGAGGAAGCTGTGGCTTTAACTGACTCTCTGAAGACTACTCAACTGGTTGGAAAGACTTCGACTGGCCCTCAAACAGAGGACCCAAAGGGAGTGAAGAAGCTGGAACCCATATCTCTCAGATGTAAGAAATACCAACCGATTACAACTGTGGCTGAGGCTAAAGACTGTTTACCTGATGACCGAAGGGTCGGGATAGGCACCAGAGAGAAGGGGATGGCAGCGCAAACATTAGAACACATTTTCAAGAAAGTAAACAAGTCTTTTTGGATTACTGGGGACAACGTCTCAGTCCATCTGCCAAGGGGACCATGGGCAACCCCAGGAGCTGGTTCTGAGGGTGGGCCACTTCTTATAGAAGCCTCCGCAAGTACGACAACAAACCAGAAAAGGCCAAGGAATCGTGTTCCATTTTCCACGAGGGCAGATAGTCAAACCCCGGGGACGAATAATGCGAGCCCATTGGCTAGTTTGCCTCCTTTTGCAATTCCAAGGTTATGGTTGTACCAATTTGAGAGAGGGAAGGAATTTAGGTCTTTAAATAGAAGCACAATTCTTCTTGTATTGACGATGATTCCAAATGTATATCTATTTGCATTGGATGACATTGAGTTTATTTGCTTCCCGCACCAAAGTTGTACATGCATAGCGTAGCTGGGTTTGGAAGCAAGATGGGGGCGGAGGCCGTCATCTCAGCAAAGAAGGACTTGTGAGACTTGGGGTTGGAAATATCTGCACAGGTACTAGTGGCAGGGAGCAGCGCTCAGTTTTCTGTGAAGAGGGGGGGAAATAAGGCAACCTCAAATTGGGTAGGTCCTTCCCGCACAGCAATATCCCTCTCAGTGTCTAGCGATATGGGCCGGGAGACAGGTCCCAGAGACACTAAAGTGAGTATGGGGGAAATACTACCTGCAATAATAACCCAAGATTCTGAGGAATTGAGGGGAAATGAAGATTTGCTTCAGCCAATAGGAATTTGAGAATATTAGGTTTGAATACGCGGGGTTACAATTCATTCCAAATTAAACATTTGAAAGAAGATATCTTTGGCAAATACAATCTTGTTTTATTTCAGGAAACATGGTTGCAAAAGTGTTTACAGCTTGATGGATTTCTTGCAATATGACGATTGGCCGTCAGAGGCCTTTGTGCCTGCTATGCAGGTGGTGGGGGGGCTCTTGATCTCAGATCAGGCCACTATATGTTAATCTATTGAGCTGTTGCCTTCCATCATTACAGGGCTACTCGCAGCCCACCTAACATTAAAGTGCTCCCCACTTCCGATACATCTAATAGTGATCAATATTTATTGGAACCCCGCATGTGCCAACATAGTAGATTTCTGTGAAGCACTGTCAGAATTAATGACAAATTCAAAGATTTCAGAGGCTCTGGCAGGGATACTTATAATGGGGTAGTATTTTAATGTTTTATTGGCTTCTCACAAACATATATTAAAAGAAAAACCTTTAACATTCCATTTGACTTCATTTAAGTCTCCATGGCATCACATTGCATTTCATTCTTTTAACATCACAACATTAAATCATATTTACAATTTGAAATTTACAATTTACAGCTACGGTCTTCCTATGCTTATCATCCATTCCCTAAATTACTCTTTTTCTTTTAGAATCAATTCCACAAATGTCATCACGGCCAGAGCTAGACTGGTCTTTTCCCCCAATTGTACCCACTCCCACCAGTCTTCAGCTGTCAATGATCGTGTTTGAATTATTTGAGCCCCTATAAAGTACATTCTATGGTCATTCAGCGCTTTACAGCTGGTTACTGAATGGAACGAGGTTTCCACCTTTCCATTCTCCTCACAGTATCTACAGCGTGAATTTTCCACAGCCATTTGTCATCTGGCCAATTGTACTTCTCTAGTAGCCATATTGTTCAAACGACATCTCAACAAGAGATTTCTACAATGTGCTGAGGGGAATTTTTGGAGGTACTTGGGGGGCTGATTTAAACCTTTGGTCTCCTCTCTCAATACATAGCTCAGTTTATCCCTTCCCCCGCCTTCCACTATTTCAATCCAGTTTTGTTCTCAGGTTTTCTTTTCACTTTGCAAGTATTGCATATGAGGACATCCTTTTAGATGTTATAATCGCTCCTCTATCTTCAATTTCCAATGCCTCAATCTTCCTTAATCTCCAGCAGAAGCAGAATCGCAAAGGGTATCATGCCATCCACCATAATGCATTTTCTATAGTGATATTTTTTTCCATAGCACTATCGATGCCATAGATTCGAGCCGAAGTTTGTATCTTGTGGCTACCACTGGCCGCGAATCTGGGAGCCTTAAAATCCGCCGCCCAAACAAATCCCTCATGTTAATCCTGTACCACCTTCTGTTTGTAGAAGGGGATATGCGGAAGCATTGGAAAGGTACCATATCTCTTGTGGATTGCCGCACCCTGTGTAGTGAGCTTTTTCACTTTATCCCTAGGTGCCATGTACGGACCCTTTTCATTAATGTTTTTATTGATCACTATACGTGATCGACTCTACCACCTCCAATGTCTAATCCTCAACCCTCCATCTAAAAGGGTCTATTTGTTTCCTATACGCCAATGACATTGCCATCACTTTTGATTTTCTCACATTTATTTTCATTCCATTTATTTTTAAATACCTATTAAATGCCTCCAGTGTTCACTGTAGGCCAATGGGGGTTTGTTCCAAGAAAACAATTTCATCGGGGTATAGAATCCAAGGAAAGTCAAATGCATTTATTTTCGATGGGAAAGCTCGAAATTCCTCCTGCGATTTTCCAAGATCTGACATATGCAGACTAAAAAGCAGAGGTGCCAAGGTACACCCCTGCTTTAGCCCACAAAATGTGTTGATTGTTCTCGGCAGGGCCCCCTCAATAGCTAGCCTTATTTGAGTCGATGTACCAGAGTAGAGAGATTGGATAGCCTCTAGCAGATCTGTCGGGCAGTTCCAATTTCTGAGTTTGGCCCATAAGCGTTGCCTATCCACCCCATTGAAAGCCTGTTCTAGATCAATAAAGGCCATGTAGATACAGGGCTTTGCCTCCAACGCCCTCTGTTTCAGAATAGTAAGAATAAACAGGTTCAATGGCCTCCCCAGTCCCCTCACAAATCCCGTCTGCCTGGGATGCAAACTACCAGTTTTTATGGCCCAAGCATTTAGGTCCCATAGCATGACTGATGCAAAATCTTTCCCCAAAGAATCAAGGAAGGGGATCGGGCGATAGTTTTTCGGATCACCCTTCTTCAATATAGGTACCACAATGGCCTCTCTCCAGGACAGTGGAACTTGTCTAATTAGCATAACCTGCATAAACCAGTCCACCACCAGCTTCCCCCAGGCGTCGATATATTCAACTTTAGGGTGTAATCTGATAGGCTGTCAGGGCCTGCTGCCCTAGATGAGCTAAGCTTGCCCAACATACATTTCGCCTCCATGATATCAAACTCAAATGACCAACTCTCACCTCTTATCCAATCATTGGTTTGAATTGCTTCCCCACCTCTCGCAAAAAGTGCAGGATAGTGGCTTACCCATCTCTCTTCTGTTACCAGGCCCATCAGATGCGCCGATCTAAGGTTACCCCCATTACTAATTAGGTCCCACAGATTTCTTGTGTTTTTCACACAGACCACGTTCAGCATTTTTTCACCATCGTTTTGCTTCTACATGCTCTAGTTGCCCTTACCCAATTTCTATATTTCTGTTTAGTAACCTTATTTTTTCTTTCAACGATGGGCCTCTCTCCCTTTTTAACCTTTTAATATCAGCTCTTCTTGCTGTCACTAGGTCCTGGTCACAGGCGTGTTTGGGTATAATAGATGGTTTACCTCCTTTATCAACGACTTGTCTAAAACCGTTCAGAATCCATACATATTCAACCTTATCTGGGTTTCCGACTATGGACTCAGCGTATAATTTAGAGATTTTAATAACCTCACTTTGCTTTATCCGTAGCCTGTTTTTACCCCAGGTAACCTCCACTGGGGTCATTTTATTCCTGGCCTGTGTATAGATGGTCTCTTGAAGCGTAATGGATAAGAGGTCATGATTACTTTGAGCTTGTTTCAAAATTTCGAATCTCTCCATCCTTTGAACAATATTTCCAGTGGCAAAGCAGTACCCCAGACATGCCCTATGTGCTCCATTTTCCCATGTACAAGCACCTGGCCTATCCCCCTCAATTTGTGCATTCAACGGTCCTATTTTCTTGTCCCCTCTTCCAGTTGCAAACCTTTTAATGGTACGCCATCTTTATTCAATAATCGACTGTTTAGGTCACCACAGATTATAATCTGAGGCTCGCACCATTCCATTAATACTTCATCCACTGCATCCATTATTGATTTAATGAAATCATCTATTTAGAACTTGTGAACACTTTGATATACATTTCTTAACAAGAGATTGGATTCCTCCATGTACACGTAGGGGTTTGGGTTACTTTGACTATTAATCATGAAACCCATGTCCACCCTAATCAATGTTAGCATCCCTGAGAAAGGTCAGCCCACAGAACCTTTGCAGGCAGGGTTCATATCCTTCACAAGAGGGCTTTGTCCTCATCCAGGTCTCCTGGAGACACAAGATATCATACCGGCCCAAATTCCTACATTTATCGGTAAACAAGGATTTAAATCCCCTTGTGTTCAGGAGCCTGTCTGGGTTTTGTTTTCTATCTGGTTCTCATCAGTCTAATGCTGTTCCGGTGTCCCCAATGCTCCTGCTAGCCAATTCCAGTTGGTTAATTTCATATCTCTCTGTTGATGAGCATGTTTGCCCGGTCCGGTCCCTTTATTTTGCAATCGGTTCTCTACAGTGGATTTTAGGGGTTAGAGATTTTTAGATGTGAATAGCTGTTAGTTTCCCTTCACTGGATTCTCATATTCTTTTCCACTATTTTGTTCCTCAGATACTGTTTCTCAATGAGCTTCAGTAGTCTATCAACTGGCTGATTCGAATTGGGGATGTCACCTTCCTGATATTTACTTAGTTCATAACCCAGAGGTAGAAGCTTATTGCTGTGTTCCGATAATGCTTCTTTAATTAACTGGGAGTCCAAATGGAGGATGACCCAATCTGCCCGTTTCTCCATTACAAACTCCACTACCCTGATGTCATACGGTTATATGTATATCAGCGCCGAGATGTGTTGCAAACGTTTCATCACATTACTGTGGTTCAAAATGGGAGCCTCCAGGCCTTCTGATATTTTCTCCAAGCATACTCTCAGGTCTTTATTTTTAGGCGGAAGGACCCTTCTTTCCTGTTCCCTGTATCTCAGGTCTTTACTTTGGGCTCTGATGGCATTTATTTCGTTGCCTTGGGTCCCAGCTCTATGACCAGACTGAGACCGACGTTTCCCTCCCAGGGCTAGACTTTATTCTTCTAGCGTTTGGAAATTCTGAGCCGTTTTTATAGGTTTCTTTTGTGTTCCCTTTTCTAAGTCTTTAGTGCCAATTTTGAGTGGAGATTTTGGGACCAATTGGGTTTCTTGTCTTTCAAGCTCAGTCCAGTCTGATCTAGTTAGATTATTCCAAACCTCATCATCGTCTTCTCTGTCCATAATCTCAATTAGGTCACTTAAGCACATTTCTGAGGTTGCATCTCTCTCCCCTGTTTCACTTGATGGACTTAGACAGGGGACAGCTGATTGTTCACATTCCGTTAGTGGGACTTCCGTTAGTGGGACTTCTTTAGGTATCGTCAGTTCTCTTCTGGGCCGCTTAGATGTTTGACTTGGCTCATCTTGGATTGGGGTTTTTATATTCCCTAGAAAAGCTATCAAGCCATTTGATTTTCTCTGCCATCCTGTTTTAATATTTTTAGATTTCTTTTCCATATTTTCTTGACCTTTTTTTATCTTTGGACAATTTCCCTCCAAAGGTTCTTGAGTTTTGGATGATTTAAGTATTGAAAAGTATTTACTTGCTTGATTGGGATTGGAGACATCAGACTTCTAGATCTGACACCTCCTCTATCAATAGAGTAGAGCTTACATCATTATAGTTTATTGGGATTGGTTCCCTAGGCATCACTGGCACTATTTTGCGGCTTTGCCCCAGGCTCCCCTTCCATAGGCTGAGCATCCACTTACCGTCTTCTAGGAAAGCTTCCATCAGTGTAGTTTTGTCAGTAGTTTCACACCTGGCCAAATCACTGAGACGATTCTGCCACTGAATTGAGCCTTTGGCTTCTGCGTTTAGCCTTGTTTCTATCTTAGTTACAAAGGCTTCTAGGCTTTTCATGTAAACCGTTGTAATCAGGGTGGCCTGGACTTGTAGTGTTGAATTAATTGATTTGTATAGCTTGCAGAAGGGTGACATTGATATAGCAAGTGTAGCCACCATCGTATTTTGGATGTGGCTCAAGTCTTCTCTTAGTACATCTTCATCTCTTTTCCAATGACCACCCTCTTCACGATATTGATTTAGAGAACTTCTCTTGAATGATGATAAACTATGACTAACTCGAGAGTTTCTAAAAATTGAATTTTCCCCTTCTGATCTCATCATCCTTTCGTTTCTTAGCTTCTCGCTCAAACCCATTTTTTGGGGTTGGGGAGTTTTCATGTATGATCTCCCTGAATTTTCTCAGACGGAGGATTTTATTGTATAGGTATTATACCGGTCCGTTGTTGGTGACTCATAGCTTAATGCATCCAAACGATCTTTGATAGTAGAAAGACTTTTTGTCTGTTGTAGTGTGATTTATTTCAGTGAGATCCGTGAGATTTTTAGCCAGTTGTGCCAATAAATCTGAATTTCTCACTTCAAGCTTCACAGAAGGCATTGACAAATCTTGTTCAGATCCCAGACCCACCCTTTTTTTCCATTTTCCTCTTCGGCTGCAACTCCGCTCTAGTTTGATTAATTTCATCAGCCGTTTGTAACTGCCCGCCACAATCCTTTCGTTCAAAGGAGTTTTGAGTCCCTCGCATTACATTAGCAAATGACACATTTTGCAATGATTGGAGCCAATTAGAAGGTAAGGGAAAAGCATTGGCGCCCTCTGCAACCTTAAGCTGGGGTGAAATAGTTGCCACTTCCTCCGAAGATCCCCTATTAACTACTCCCCTTCCGGCCTGATCTTTCGCGTCTATACGACTCCTTGTTATGGGAGAGCAGCCAGGACACCGGCTCCTCCTCTCCGCTGGGCGCAGAATCCCTACCATCCGAGCAGCCAACCACCTCCTTCTCGCAGTTTCTCCTTAGGTTAGGGCATGCCTGGATCAGTGTATGCACCGGGGATGGGATAAGAAGTTCACAGGGGTGTCTGCAAAAGGGTTTGGGGTAGCATATCTTCTTACCTGCTGTCTCGTTCTGGCACATGCAGGGTTTATTGTGTTGATGACCATTATCCAACGCTGGGAGCCACATGCAGAGATGTTATATGAAAGGAGCCCACCTTCCCCCGCGAAAACCAGCATACACCACTTGTCTCCACTTCGTTCCTCTTCGTGGATGATGCTGGGTTTTAACCCTTTGCACTTCCTGTTTCCTGCTCAAGCCGGGCAGGGCTTGAAGAATTAAAGGGACAGTGTTCCTCAGAGAGCAACAGGAAACGCCAATCCCGCGGTCCAACACCAGCAAACACCACTTGCCTCCACTTCGCTCCGCTTTGCGGAGGAGGCTGAGTTTAAACCCTTTGCACTTCCGTCTTTCTTCTCAAGCCAGGCAGGGCTTAAAGAATTAAAGGGACAATGTTCCTCAGAGAACAACAGGGAACGCCAATCTCACGGTCCAACACCAGTAAACACCACTTGCCTCCACTTTGCTCAGCTTTGCGGAGGAGGCTGAGTTTTAACCCTTTGCACTTCCTGCTTCCTGCTCGAGCCGGGCAGGGCTTGAAGTATTAAAGGGACAGTGCTCGTGAGAGAACAACAGGGCACACCAATCTCACAGTTCAACACCAGCAAACCCCACTGGCCTCCACTTCGCTGCACTTCACAGAGGAGGCTGGGTTTTAACCCTTTGCACTTTCTGCTTCCTGCTCAAGCCGGGCAGGGCTTGAAGAATTAAAGGGGCAGTGTTCCTCCGAGAGCAACAAGGAACACAAATCTCGCAGTCCAACACCAGAAAACACCACTCACCTTCACAATCGTTTGTCTGCAACAATGAGTCTGGAGTGTAGCTACGGAGGGACATCCACATATTTAAATGTAATGGTAAATAATTCTAAGAACCGGATTGTGAAGTATAAGGGTAATGGCAAAGTCTTAAATGATAGGCGGATACAGCGGATTAGGAATTAGCCACATTTTGTCATCATTTCCAGTTTGTAAATATTTTACGGGAGATTCATCAACCGAACCCTCTCCTTTCAGGCATGAATAAGAAATGTAAACATGCTTTTGGTGAAGAAACTTGGGCTAGGAAGAGATCCTTAAGAACCGCTATTAGAAATCTAAAGTGCACAGCCTATACACAACAAGAGAATAAGATTGAGCGGAACGTCTTGCAGAACAACTATAGGAATTGGTCGCGAGTGCATAAGTACCTTTGCCACCAACAAGACGGGGAGAAAATGTTGAATGTTTTATGTGCTTAAAACTCACATAAATTTTGGAATTTAATTAATAATACAGCCTGCTTTCAAGTTCAGTCCCAAAGTAATGTGATTTCAGATGATCTTCGGTGTACCTATTTTGCAGCCATATATAAGCGATTGGCATCAGCAGAGGGTAAATATGTAATGAGCACGAGTTGACAATTGACCTTAGATCAGGACGTGTTGGGAGATTTGATTAGAAAATCCTCTTCTTCTAGGGCTCCAGGCCAAATGGTCTCACTATTTTAAAATCGAACACTGATCTATGGCCTCAGATTCTTATGGTCCTTTTCGAACAAATTTGGGAATATTCAATAATTCCACCCTCATGGAATCATTGTTCCTATCTATAAAAGGGGTGATCGGACTGATCCGGCTAATTATCACCCGATCGCCTTCTTATATGTGGATGGTGGAAAAATGTCTGCTGCGACCGTCCTCAGACACTTAGAGGAGTGGATAAAAATAGATAATATTCTGTCAAAACAACAAACAGGATTTAAAAAGGGTCTATCCACGTCACTCAATGGGCTTGTAATGACAATTGCCTCTCAGTCAACTGTGGTGAAAAATGGGCACATATTGTATGGAGCTTGGATAGATTTACCTAAAGCATCAATACCGAATCAATAGGGAACACCTCTGGGCCATCCTCCTGCCTTGGAGGATCACGAAAAGTCTTCTGGCCATAATTGTGGCCCTACATGACGGTTCTTCTCTACGGTTTCGTCTAAATGCTCAAGGAGATCTATCAAGGGAGGTCCCAATGCAAAGAGGAATGTGGCAGGAGTGCATTCTTGCCCCCCGCCTCTTCATTATTTGGCTGATTTGGATAGGGTGCTGTTTGGACAATCGACGGTGAGTCCTAAAATTGGCAATAAGCCTATATATTGTGTCGCACATGCTGACGATATAGTCCTGTTGGACCATTTGCCGCTAGGATTGCAACGTCGGCTTTCTGCCTTTGGCCAATATGCAGAGATAAATGACTTACAGGTAAATACCATTAAATCGAAAATTCGTATTTTGAAAAGACCCAAGAAAAACCGGCCAAGTTTTGAGTGGGTCCTTCAGAATCAGGTCATTCTGGTGGTAAATTAATTGACCTACCTGGGGCTCAAGTTGAGATCGGAGCTGTGTTATAAAATGGTCAAATGAAGATTCTCAGCTCCTTCTGTAAATTCTCAATACGTCCATTGATTGGTTACTATAAAGCAAAGGTAATTTCATTTTTGTTGCATGGTCTGGAAATGTCATCGGGGGTAGATTTGAGGGTGAAATCTGGAAGCGGGTTTTGCATTTGCCAATGAGCTGTCCGATGGTAAGCCTGCGCTAGGAGTTGGGGCTCCAGTCCTTCAAGTCAACTATGGACTGGAAGATCTTGACATGATATAGTTCAATAATGATGCCTTCCAATGGATCCCGTTATGAAGAGGTCTTACTCGAGATAAATGGAGGCACTAACGGAGCAGTGATGGCACTGAACGGTCCCGCTGTCTCTCTCGGAACCGTGTGACCGACCGCTCGTTACTAGAGCTGGTGGAAAATCCAGCGGGAGTCAAGCAGGCATGGTTAAGAATGGGCTGGTTTTCTGGCCAATCAGAGGGCCAGATCAGAATACGACTCAATGTGGTTAAAACAGAGCAGATCTGTTCGATTTATGAGACGCGGGTCTTAGCCTCAACTGTTTGTAATGTGTGTGAGGAAACCGTAACCCAGACTGTATGTCACTTGTTAATATCATGTCGGGGGACCAGCATTCGAGAAGAGTACTTTGGCAACTTTGTGGACAATCTTGAATGGCTTTTAACAATGGCCTTTTGGGAAAGACTAATTGTCGGCCATGAAAGAAGCCTCAATGTTGCTGTCTTAAAGGTTGTGAGTTCCATGGGCCTGGTCTCCTTTAACTACCGCGGGATGGCGTCGGTGGGTGTGATGAAAACATTCCGCCTTCTCTTTCGTTTTTGCTACATTGTACTTGATGTAAATTCAACTGTTGTATAAATTTTATGTGCAGTTTGGATTTTATAATTCATTTAAAATAATTGTTGTAGGTGTGGCTATCTTTAAAATTTTTCTGTTTTTGTTAAAAGCTGTCAATTTCGGCTATAGCACAATAAATACAAAAAAAGTCTTCCCATCCCCATGAGTGGGCTAACTCTGCCTTTTATCCTCATGCTGTAGATAAAATAGGTGCTGAATCCACAACTGTTCGTTTACAACTTTGAGAAGGGCCAAGTTACTCCAAAATGGCGTCCCCTGTCTTCTGTAAAGGCGTGGCTGAGATTATCAAGGTGATACATTGTGTAAGATGCTATTGAGTTTGAAAATACTTGAGAAGGTGCTCTCTTCTCATGCGCTAGGAGAATAAGACACTTTTTATTCGGATAATCTTAGGCATGTTGTTTTTTTATTAGTAGCAGTTTAGGATGTCTTTGGGAATGCATAATACAGGTTTTCTTAAAGGACGAGCAGGTGTGCTGCTGCATAAGCGTCTGCGGCAAAGGGTACAAGGCTTGCAAAGCAAACACACGGCACAGTCCCCAGGTCCAGGAAGGCAGAAGGTGGCGGCCATTTTGTTTCGGCGGATTGCTCTCATGCTCCAGGACAGATAGTAAATTAATGCACATGTGGAGGTGGCCAGGGGTACACTGGGAACCAAAAGAGACACGGGAAATGCTTTTTTTATATTGACCCCCCTATCACACAGTGCAAGTTGTAGCAAGGAAGCCGAACCCCTCTAAGTAGGGTTTGGGGAATTTCCCACCCAGCAACAGTGAGGATACGCAGTTCTTGTTCCCCAGCCCTTCCTATAACTTGACGCAGAATTGGTGAGTGCTGCTCGGTGCTAGTTGGGGTCTCCTTTCGTGGCAGCGCTTGAAGAGGTGCTAAACCTTGTTGCAGAGGTTTTCATCGCAACACTTGTGGTGGACCGGCCGCACCGTGCCCTGTACGGTCAATTGCTCAATGATGTCACACTTTGTGGCGTTCAGGCAAGATGCACTCTTCACTTCCGCTTGCGAAACTGGAAAACAATAGAGCGACACGCATTATAAAGGTTTAACATGTTTCTGTCCCCCCACCCGACTCCACCTGAAGGCATTCATCAGCACAAGTTACAAAACGGACACAACAAAAAATACACAAAATATAAGGCAGCAAGCAGGCCACTCCCCAAGCCTCTAGTCTGGGTGTCTATGTAGGAGGGGGTCTCCCGTAGGAAGGTGAACATGAGCCCACCTCTTAGGTTCACAGTCTGTACATGTCTGCAGTGATGCCAGACTGGTGCACCAGTAACTATTTAGTAGGGGGCCACACACCACCAGGCATCTCTGTCTACGTTTATGGCAGGGGCAGTTGGCCGTCTACAATGGTTTGGCTTGTTGAGTACAGCGAAACTCTGAGGATCATGGCCATGTGAAAGGGGTTTGCATTGACCCAAGTGGGGGCGCGTCCATAATGGGTGATGGGACGTTGACTGGCCACTCATTATCGATAAGCCGAGCCAGCAGAATGAAAACACAGAGTGCTCCCCCAGCTGTAGCAAGCCACTGAGGGAGTGCTCCTGGGCTGGCTTTAACTGTCAATGTGAAACATGGCTTCCATTTGACAGTTTACAGAACCCCAGCATGCATGTCCAGTGGACCATGCAAAGCTGGGGGGCTGGGGGTGTTTGCTGCCCATGCCTTTCATGGCCCATTGGGGATGCAGGCTGGGGTAATACATGTTTAAATTTGCATTAGGGGTGCGATTGCGCCTCCCCGCACATTTGGGTGTCCTGGAGCAGAATGACGGAGGCCCTCCAGCCCCACTGCGTATGCCCTCAGGAACCAGGAAGCGCCCTCCTCTACCTGGTTCCTGTTGTGCACTACACAGGAGCAGGAGGCCCATCATGGCAGACTGATACCGTAGTGAAGGTAAGAATAAAATGCATTTATGTTTATATGTATGTACGCATGAGTTTGTATCTGTATGTGTGCAGATGAGTGTATGTTGTTGGGTGCACATGTGATGAAGAGTGTATGAGTGCTGTATGAGTGCAGGTGTGAATGTGTATGAATGTAGTGTGTGTGTGCACAAATGAATGAGAGAGTGAGCGTGCATGAATTAATGCTGTGTGAATGCATTTGTGCCTGAATGGGGAGTGGGCTTCTAATGTGGGTGCAGGGGAGAGTTTCTAGGACATGTTTTCTTACCGTGGCATGGCATTTTTGACTGAGTATAAAGGGTAAAGCCAACACGATGAGTGTTCTTATATATTTGTGTGCATGTGGAGGCAGGGGAACTGTTGTGCGCATTTTTACAGCAGCAGCCATGATATGTTTTCTTATTGTGGCATGGCATTTTGTGCTGGCCATCAAGGGTAAGAGCACCATAATGAGTGTGATTACCTGTCTAGACTGGCCTACATTGGTGCAGACAGCATGCATATATTCTTTTTACTGTGGCATGGCATTTTTATTACTGGGCATCAAGGTTAAAGAAAACATGATAAGTGTTATTCCGTAGCTAGACCTGGCTACATTGGTGCAGCCATTCTGATATATTTTCATACTGTGGCATGCTATTTTTGTACTCGTATCAAGGGTAAAACCAGTATGAGGATTGGAATAACGTGGCTAGTCTATTCTACTCTACATTGGTGCAGGCAGTATGGATATAGTTTCTTACTGTGGCATGACATTGTTTTCTGGCATCAAGGGAAAGGCCAGCATGATGAGTGTTCTTATGTTCCTAGGTGGGCCTTTATTGATGTAGCTAGTGTGCACATATGTTATTACTGTGGGATGGGATTTGTTACTGGGCATTAAGGGTAAACCAGCATGATGAGTGTTCTTAGATAGCCTGACTGGCATACACTGGAGAGGGTGTTCTTGACATGTTTTCCTACTTTGACATCCCATTATGTACTGGCATCACAGGAAATCAAACACGATGAGTGTTCTTATGTGCCCATACTGGCCTACATTGGTGCAGTCAGTCTGAAAACATTTTTTTACTGTGTCTGCATGAAAATGGTTTTATGTTGGGATATATTCTGGGTAAAAGCATCATGCAAATATGTTGGAAAATACTCCTTGGCACTGTTATTGACTTGCATCTATTGCATTTTTTCAGGTGTTACCCTACAGAACCAATTTCAAACTGTGTGGCTATTTACCCAATTTTTCACAGAGAGTGTGCTGCAAAAAGCGCCATTTAAGCGCATTTAAAAGAAGATCTCAGTGGAGCACTTTCCCCGAAGCCCTCTTGGTTGATCCAAGCTTCCTTGCTTTGCTCTGCTCCTCACTTATGCATATTTGTGGGCCACCCTTGAATCCCTCCTATTAAACAAATGTCGCGCCAATAGGTTCTTCCTATTTCAAACCCCTCATCTCCCCTCACAGGATGTGCAGCTTGGTAGTTGGTGAAAACCAATTGTTCTCTTCTTATGGGGATTTCACCCACAGGTTTACCCTCTAATGTAACAATAGTCTGTTTGCAGCTCTTAACCCAAGCCAACTCCTAGCTCCTCCATTGTCTAAGTCTGAAATTATTGATTCTGTTTGGCATGTGGAATATTGTGTTTTAAATGCCGTTCTCTCCCAAACTCTCTATAGACTACCATTCGCTTTTGGGGGGAGGGCTCCCCGAGTCTCGGCGAGAAGGTGCAAACTCTGGGCACACCACACTTTCTGGTGGCACTGGTATCATGCTGGAGCATCAGCCACTGTTTGCTGTCTGGCCACGTGCCGCTAGGCTTTTAGGATATCTCCTCTAATTTGATTGAAACATTGAGGGCAGCTTTGCAAAGAGAACATGCCTCATTAATTGCAGCTGTACAGGGAGCAGCGTGCCTCGCTGGCTGCACTTGGTTTGGAACACTGACTGTATCCTTGTAAGAATTAGCACGCCTCACTGACCGTAGCCTTGCATGCAGCAGAGCTTCTCATTCAATGCACCTTTACAAGTAAAAGTGTGCTTGATTGACCTGCAACTTTGCTCAGAGCAGCGCGGCCCATTGACGATTGGCTTTGCTTGGAACAGCGTGCCTGATTGATTGCTGGTTTCCACGAGGAGGTGCATTTTCTTGACTGCAGCTGTTCCTGGAGCAGCGTGCCTGATTGATTGCTGGTTTCTACGAGGTGGTGCATTTTCTTGACTGCAGCTGTTACTGGAGCAGCGTGCCCGATTGATTGCTGGCTTCCACGAGGAGGTGCATTTGTTTGACTGCAGCTGTTACAAGAGCAGCATGCCTGGTTGATCGCTGGATTTCATGGGGCGGTGCATGTTCTTGACTGCAGCTGTTCCTGGAGCAGAGTTCGCAATTGATTGCTGGCTTCCACGGGGCGTTGCATTTTCTTGACTCCAGCTGTTCTGAGAGCAGCATGCCTGGTTGATTGCTCAATTTCATGGGGCGGTGCATGTTCTTGACTGCAGCTGTCCCTGGAGCAGCGTTCCTGATTGATTGCTGGCTTCCACGGGGTGGTGCATTTTCTTGACTGCAGCTGTTCCTGGAGCAGCGTGCCCGATTGATTGCTGGCTTTCATGGGGCAGTGCATTTTCTTGACTGCAGCTGTTCCTGGAGCAGCGTGCCCGATTGATTGCTGGCTTCCACGAGGAGGAGCATTTTCTTGACTACAGCTGTTCCAAGAGCAGCACGCCTGGTTAATCACTGGATTTCATGGGGCGGTGCATGTTCTTGACTGTAGCTGTTCCTGGAGCAGCGTTCCCAATTGATTGCTGGCTTCCACGGGGCGTTGCATTTTCTTGAATGCAGCTGTTCCTGTAGCAGTGTGTCTTTTTGATTGCTGGATTCCACGGGGTGGTGCATTTTCTTGACTACAGCTGTTCCGAGAGCAGCATGCCTGGTTGATTGCTGGATTTCATGGGGCGGTGCATGTTCTTGACTGCAGCTGTTCCTGGGGCAGCATGCCTGATTGATTGCTGGTTTCCACGGCGCGGTGCATTTTCTTGACTGCTGCTGTTCCTGGAGCAGCGTGCTGATTGATTTCTGGCTTCCACGAGGCAGTGCATTTTCTTGACTCCAGCTGTTCTGAGAGCAGCATGCCTGGTTGATTGCTCAATTTCATGGGGCGGTGCATGTTCTTGACTGCAGCTGTCCCTGGAGCAGCGTTCCTGATTGATTGCTGGCTTCCACGGGGTGGTGCATTTTCTTGACTGCAGCTGTTCCTGGAGCAGCGTGCCCGATTGATTGCTGGCTTTCATGGGGCAGTGCATTTTCTTGACTGCAGCTGTTCCTGGAGCAGCGTGCCCGATTGATTGCTGGCTTCCACGAGGAGGAGCATTTTCTTGACTGCAGTTGTTCCAAGAGCAGCATGCCTGGTTAATCACTGGATTTCATGGGGCGGTGCATGTTCTTGACTGTAGCTGTTCCTGGAGCAGCGTTCCCAATTGATTTCGGGCTTCCACGGGGCGTTGCATTTTCTTGAATGCAGCTGTTCCTGTAGCAGTGTGTCTTTTTGATTGCTGGATTCCACGGGGTGGTGCATTTTCTTGACTGCAGCTGTTCTGAGAGCAGCATGCCTGGTTGATTGCTCATTTTCATGGGACGGTGCATGTTCTTGACTGCAGCTGTCCCTGGAGCAGCATTCCTGATTGATTGCTGGCTTCCACGGGGCGGTGCATTTTCTTGACTGCAGCTGTTCCTGGAGCAGCGTGCCCGATTGATTGCTGGCTTCCACGAGGAGGAGCATTTTCTTGACTGCAGCTGTTCCAAGAGCAGCATGCCTGGTTAATCACTGGATTTCATGGGGCGGTGCATGTTCTTGACTGTAGCTGTTCCTGGAGCAGCGTTCCCAATTGATTGCTGGCTTCCATGGGGCGTTGCATTTTCTTGACTGCAGCTGTTCCTGTAGCAGTGTGTCTTTTTGATTGCTGGATTCCACGGGGTGGTGCATTTTCTTGACTGCAGCTGTTCCGAGATCAGCATGCCTGGTTGATTGCTGGATTTCATTGGGCGATGCATGTTCTTGACTGCAGCTGTTCCTGGAGCAGCGTTCCCGATTGATTGCTGGCTTCCACGGGGTGGTGCATTTTCTTGACTGCAGCCGTTCCTGGGGCAGCATGCCTGATTGATTGCTGGTTTCCACGGGGCGGTGGATTTTCTTGACTGCAGCTGTTCCTGGAGCAGTGTGCCCGAATGATTGCTGGCTTCCATGGGGTGGTGCATTTTCTTGACTGCAGCTGTTCTGAGAGCAGCATGCCTGGTTGATTGCTGGATTTCATGGGGTGGTGCATGTTCTTGACTGCAGCTGTTCCTGGAGCAGCGTTCCTGATTGACTGCAGCTTTACAGGGAGCAACACACTTCATTGACTGCAACTTTGCGTGCAGCAGCACACTTCCCTGATAACCGGTTTGCATGGAACATCACACATCATTCACTGCAGCTTTGCATGGATTAGTGTGCCTTGTTGGCTTGAGCTATGCATGGAGCAGCGAATCTCGCTTGACTGCAGACGCACATGGAGAAGTGTCCCTCACATACTGGCTGTGACTTTTGACGGGGCATCACACTGCATTCACTGCAGCTTTGCACAATGCAGCCATGCACAGAGCAGCAAACCTCATCAACTACAGCTTTGCTTGGAACAACGTATCTAAGTGACAGCAGCTTTATATGGAACAACACACCTCATTGGCTGCAGGTTTGCAGAGAGCAGCACTCTTCACTGACTGCAGTTCTGCATGATGCAGCATCCTTAACTATATATTTGCAAGAAGCATTAAATTACACTGCTCAGTGACAGAGTCGCATGCTTAATTGATTGCAGCTTTGCATGGAGAAGCATACCTCATGCCTCATTGTCTGCAGCTTTGCATGGAGAAGCATACCTCATGCCTCACTGTCTGCAGCTATGCAAGGAGCAGCGCGCCTCACATACTGCAGCTTTTCATGCACCAGTGCCTCATTGCCTGCAGCTTTGCAGAAAGCAGCGCACCTCACATACTGCAGCTTTTCACGCAACAGTGTCTCATTGGCTGCAGCAGTGCATGGAGCAGCGCGCCTCACATGCAGCACCTTTTCATGCACCAGTACCTCATTGGCTGCAGCTTTGCAGAGAGCAGCACGCCTCACATACTGCAGCTTTTCACGCAACAATGTCTCATTGAATGCAGCAGTGCATGGAGCAGCGCACCTCACATACTGCAGCTTTTCATGCAACGGTGCCTCATTGGCTGCAGCTTTTCACGCAACAATGTCTCATTGGCTGCAGCAGTGCATGGAGCAGCGCGCCTCACATACAGCAGCTTTCCATGCACCAGTGCCTCATCGGGGCAGACCACACGTCCCATTCTCTTCCACGCTGCAGTGGGGAGAGACTCGGCAGACCACACGTCCCACCCATTCCCTTCCACCCTGCAGTGGGGAGAGACTCGGCAGACCACACGTCCCACCCATTCCCTTCCACCCTGCAGTGGGGAGGGACTCGGCAGACCACACGTTACACCCATTCCCTTCCACCCTGCAGTGGGGAGGGACTCGGCAGACCACACGTCCCACCCATTCCCTTCCACCCTGCAGTGGGGAGGGACTCGGCAGACCACACGTTCCACCCATTCCCTCCCACCCTGCAGTGGGGAGGGACTCGGCAGACCACACGTCCCATTCTCTTCCACCCTGCAGTCGGGAGAGACTCACCAGACCACACGTCTCATTCTCTTCCACTCTGCAGTGGGGAAAGACTTTGCAGACCACACGTCCCATTTTCTTCCACGCTGCAGTGGGGAGAGACTCGGCAGACCACACGCCACATTCTCTTCCACCCTGCAGCGGGGAGTGACTTGGAAGACCACACATCCCGTTCTCTTCTATGCTGCAGTAGCGAGAGACTCGGCAGACTACACGTCCCATTCCCTTCCACGTTGCAGCGCGGAGAAACTGGGCAGACCACACGTCCCATTCCCTTCCACACTGCAGTGGGGAGGGACTCGGCAGACCACACGTCCCACCCATTCCCTTCCACCCTGCAGTGGGGAGGGACTCGGCAGACCACACGTTCCACCCATTCCCTTCCACCCTGCAGTGGGGAGGGACTAGGCAGACCACACGTTCCACCCATTCTCTTCCACTCTGCAGTGGGGAAAGACTTTGCAGACCACACGTCCCATTTTCTTCCACGCTGCAGTGGGGAGAGACTCGGCAGACCACACGTCCCATTCTCTTCCACCCTGCAGCGGGGAGAGACTCGGCAGACCACACGTCCCACCCGTTTCCTTCCACCCTGCAGTGGGGAGAGATTCGGCAGACCACACGTCCCACCCATTCCCTTCCACCCTGCAGTGAGGAAAGACTATGCAGACCACATGTCACATTCCCTTCCACTCTGCAGTGGGGAAAGACTCGGCAGACCACACGTCCCATTCTCTTCCACGCTGCAGTGGGGAGAGACTCGGCAGACCACACGTCCCATTCTCTTCCACGCTGCAGTGGGGAGAGACTCGGCAGACCACACGTCCTATTCTTTTCCACCCTGCAGTGGGGAGAGACTCTGCAGACCACACGTCCCATTCTCTTCCACGCTGCAGTGGGGAGAGACTCGGCAGACCACACGTCCCATTCTCTTCCACCCTGCAGTGGGGAGAGACTCGGCAGACCACACGTCCCATTCTCTTCCACGCTGCAGTGGGGAGAGACTCGGCAGACCACACGTCCTATTCTTTTCCACCCTGCAGTGGGGAGAGACTCTGCAGACCACACGTCCCATTCTCTTCCACGCTGCAGTGGGGAGAGACTCGGCAGACCACACGTCCCATTCTCTTCCACCCTGCAGTGGGGAGAGACTCGGCAGACCACACGTCCCATTCTCTTCCACCATGTAGTGGGGAGAGACTCTGCAGACCACACGTCCCATTCTCTTCCACCATGCAGTGGGGAGAGACTCGGCCGACCACACGTCCCATTCTCTTCCACCCTGCAGTGGGGAGAGACTCTGCAGACCACACGTCCCATTCTCTTCCACCCTGCAGTGCGGAGAGACTCTGCAGACCACACGTCCCATTCAATTCCACCCTGCAGTGGGGAGAGACTCTGCAGACCACACGTCCCATTCTCTTCCACGCTGCAGTGGGGAGAGACTCGGCAGACCACACGTCCCATTCTCTTCCGCCCTGCAGTGGGGAGAGACTCGGCAGACCACACGTCCCATTCTCTTCCGCCCTTCAGTGGGGAGAGACTCTGCAGACCACACGTCCCATTCTCTTCCACGCTGCAGAGGGGAGACACTCGGCAGACCACACGTCCCACCCATTCCCTTCCACCCTGCAGTGGGGAGGGACTCGGCAGACCACACGTTCCACCCATTCCCTTCCACCCTGCAGTGGGGAGGGACTTAGCAGACCACACGTCCCACCCATTCCCTTCAACCCTGCAGTGGGGAGGGACTCGGCAGACCACACGTCCCATTCCCTTCCACTCTGGAGTAGGGAAAGACTGAGCAGACCACACGTCCCATTCTCTTCCACCCTGCAGTGGGGAGGGACTCGGCAGACCACACGTTCCATTCCCTTCCACCCTGCAGTGGGGAGAGACTCGTCAGACCACATGTCGCACCCATTCCCTTCCACCCTGCAGTGGGGAGAGACTCGGCAGACCACACGTCCCATTCTCGTCCACCCTGCAGTGGGGAGGGACTCGGCAGACCACATGTCACATTCCTTTCCACTCTGCAGTGGGGAAAGACTTTGCAGACCACACGTCCCATTTTCTTCCACGCTGCAGTGGGGAGAGACTTGGCAGACCACACGTCCTATTCTTTTCCACCCTGCAGTGGGGAGAGACTCTGCAGACCACACGTCCCATTCTCTTCCACGCTGCAGTGGGGAGAGACTCGGCAGACCACACGTCCCATTCTCTTCCACCCTGCAGTGGGGAGAGACACGGCAGACCACACGTCCCATTCTCTTCCACCATGCAGTGGGGAGAGACTCTGCAGACCACACGTCCCATTCTCTTCCACCCTGCAGTGGGGAGAGACTCGGCAGACCACACGTCCCATTCTCTTCCACCCTGCAGTGGGGAGAGACTCTGCAGACCACACGTCCCATTCTCTTCCACCCTGCAGTGCGGAGAGACTCTGCAGACCACACGTCCCATTCAATTCCACCCTGCAGTGGGGAGAGACTCTGCAGACCACACGTCCCATTCTCTTCCACGCTGCAGTGGGGAGAGACTCGGCAGACCACACGTCCCATTCTCTTCCGCCCTGCAGTGGGGAGAGACTCGGCAGACCACACGTCCCATTCTCTTCCGCCCTTCAGTGGGGAGAGACTCTGCAGACCACACGTCCCATTCTCTTCCGCGCTGCAGAGGGGAGACACTCGGCAGACCACACGTCCCACCCATTCCCTTCCACCCGGCAGTGGGGGGAGACTCGGCAGACCACACGTCCCACCCATTCCTTTCCACCCTGCAGTGGGGAGGGACTCGGCAGACCACACGTTCCACCCATTCCCTTCCACCCTGCAGTGTGGAGGGACTTAGCAGACCACACGTCCCACCCATTCCCTTCAACCCTGCAGTGGGGAGGGACTCGGCAGACCACACGTCCCATTCCCTTCCACTCTGCAGTAGGGAAAGACTGAGCAGACCACACGTCCCATTCTCTTCCACCCTGCAGTGGGGAGGGACTCGGCAGACCACACGTTCCATTCCCTTCCACCCTGCAGTGGGGAGAGACTCGTCAGACCACATGTCGCACCCATTCCCTTCCACCCTGCAGTGGGGAGAGACTCGGCAGACCACACGTCCCATTCTCGTCCACCCTGCAGTGGGGAGGGACTCGGCAGACCACACGTGCCATTCTCTTCTACGCTGCAGCCTGGAGAGACTCTGCAGACCACACGCCCGATTCTCTTCCACCCTGCAGTGGGGAGAGACTCGGCAGACCACACATCCCATTCCCTTCGACGCTGCAGCGGGGAGAGACGGGGCAGACCACATGTTCCATTCTCTTCCACGCTGCAGTGGGGAGAGACTCAGGAGACCACACGTCCCACCCATTCCCTTCCACCCTGCAGTGGGGAGAGACTCGGCAGACCGCACGTCCCACCCATTCCCTTCCACCCTGCAGTGGGGAGAGATTCGGCAAACCACACATCACATTCTCTTCCACCCTGCAGTGAGGAGAGACTATGCAGACCATACGTCCCATTCTCTTCCACCCTGCAGTGAGGAGAGACTCTGCAGACCATACGTCCCATTCTCTTCCACGCTGCAGCGGGGAGAGACTCTGCAGACCACACATCCCATTCTCTTCCACCCTGCAGTGAGGAGAGACTCTGCAGACCACACCTCACATTCTCTTCCACCCTGCAGCGGGGAGAGACTCTGCAGACCACACATCCCATTCTCTTCCACGCTGCAGTGGGGAGAGACTCGGCAGACCACACTTCCCATTCTCTTCCACGCTGCAGTGGGGAGAGACTCAGCAGACCGCACTTTCCATTCTCTTCCATTCTGCAGTGGGGAGAGACTCGGCAGACCACACGTCCCATTCTCTTCCACCCTGCAGCGGGGAGAGACTCTGCAGACCACACATCCCATTCTCTTCCCTGTTGCAGTGGGGAGGCACTCGGCAGACCACACTTCCCAATCTATTCCACGCTGCAGTGGGGAGAGACTCGGCAGACCACACTTCCCATTCTCTTCCACCCTGCAGCGGGGAGAAACTCTGCAGACCACACGCCCCATTCTCTTCCACCCTGCAGCAGGGAGAGACTCGGCAGACAACACATCCCATTCACTTCCATGCTGCAGTGGGGCGAGACTCAGCAGACCACACGTCCCCCCATTCCCTTCCACCCTGCAGTGAGGGGAGACTCGAAAGACCACACGCCCCATTCTCTTCCACCCTGCAGTGGAGAGAAACTCGGCAGACCACACATCCCCCCCATTCCCTTCCACCCTGCAGTGGGGAGAGACTCGGCAGACCACACGTCCCATTCTCTTCCACCCTGCAGTGGGGAGGGACTCGGCAGACCACACATCCCATTCTCTTCCACGCTGCAGCGTGGAGACACTCTGCAGACCACATGCCCCATTCTCTTATACCCTGCAGTGGGGAGAGACTCAGCAGACCGCACATCCCATTCTCTTCCACGCTGCAACGGGGAGAGACAGTGCAGACCACACGTCCCATTCTCTTCCTGGCTGCAGTGGGGAGAGACTCGGCAGACCAGACGTCCCCCCATTCCCTTCCACACTGCAGTGGGGAGAGACTTGGCAGACCACACCTCACATTCTCTTCCACCCTGCAGTGGGGAGAGACTCGGCAGACCACACGTCCCATTCTCTTCCTCCCTGCAGTGGGGAGGGTCTCGGCAGACCGGAAGTCCGATTCTCGTCCACCCTGCAGTGGGGAGAGACTCGGCAGACCACAGTCCCATTCTCTTCCAAGCTGCAGTGGGGAGAGACTCTGCAGACCACACGCCCCATTCTCTTCCACCCTGCAGTGGAAAGAGACTCGGCAGACCACACGCCCCATGCTCTTCCATGCTGCAGTGGGGAGAGACTCAGCAGACCACACGTCCCCCCCATTCCCTTCCACCCTGCTGTGGGGAGGAACTCGGCAGACCACACTTCCCATTCTCTTCCACCCTGCAGCGGGGAGAGACTCTGCAGACCACACGCCCCATTCTCTTCCACCCTGCAGTGGGGGGAGACTCGGCAGACCACACGTCCCATTCTCTTCCTTCCTGCAGTGGGGAGGGACTGGCAGACGACACGTCCCATTCTCTTCCACCCTGCAGTGGGGAGAGACTTGGCAGACTACACGTCCCATTCTCTTCCACGCTGCAGTGGGGAGAGACTCTGCAGACCACACGTCCCATTCTCTTCCACGCTGCAGTGGAGAGAGACTTGGCAGACCACACCTCCCATTCCCTTCCACCATGCAGTGGGGAGTGACTCGGCAGACCACAGTCCCATTCTCTTCCAAGCTGCAGTGGGGAGAGACTCTGCAGACCACACGCCCCATTCTCTTCCACCCTGCAGTGGAAAGAGACTCGGCAGACCACACGCCCCATGCTCTTCCACCCTGTAGTGGGGAGGGACTCGGCAGACGACATGTCCCATTCTCTTCCACCCTGCAGTGGGGAGGAACTCGGCAGACCACACGTCCCATTCTCATCCACCCTGCAGTGGGGAGAGACTTGGCAGACTACACGTCCCATTCTCTTCCACGCTGCAGTGGGGAGAGACTCTGCAGACCACACGTCCCATTCTCTTCCACGCTGCAGTGGAGAGAGACTTGGCAGACCACACCTCCCATTCCCTTCCACCATGCAGTGGGGAGAGACTCGGCAGACCACACGTCCCACCCATTGCCTTCCACCCTGCAGTGGGGAGAGACTCTGCAGAACACGTGTCCCATTCTCTTCCACCCTGCAGTGGGGAGGGTCTCGGCAGACCGCAAGTCCGATTCTCGTCCACTCTGCAGTGGGGAGAGACTCGGCAGACCACAGTCCCATTCTCTTCCAAGCTGCAGTGGGGAGAGACTCTGCAGACCACACGCCCCATTCTCTTCCACCCTGCAGTGGAAAGAGACTGGGCAGACCACACGCCCCATGCTCTTCCAAACTGCAGTGGGGAGTGACTCGGCAGACGACACGTCCCATTCTCTTCCACCCTGCAGTGGGGAGGAACTCGGCAGACCACACGTCCCATTCTCATCCACCCTGCAGTGGGGAGAGACTTGGCAGACTACACGTCCCATTCTCTTCCACGCTGCAGTGGGGAGAGACTCTGCAGACCACACGTCCCATTCTCTTCCACGCTGCAGTGGAGAGAGACTTGGCAGACCACACCTCCCATTCCCTTCCACCATGCAGTGGGGAGAGACTCGGCAGACCACACGTCCCACCCATTGCCTTCCACCCTGCAGTGGGGAGAGACTCTGCAGAACACGTGTCCCATTCTCTTCCACCCTGCAGTGGGGAGAGACTCGGCAGACCACACGTCCCATTCTCTTACACCCTGCAATGGGGTGAGACTCGGCAGACCACACATCCCATTCTCTTCTACCCTGCAGTGGGGAGAGACTCTGCAGACCACACGTCCAATTCTCTTCCACCCTGCAGTGGGGAGAGACTGGGTAGACCACACGTCCCATTCTCTTCCACGCTGCAGTGGGGTGAGACTCGGCAGACCACCCATCACATTCTCTTCCAGCCTGCAGTGAGGAGAGACTCGGCAGACCTCACGTCCCATTCTCTTCCACGCTGCACTGGGGAGAGACTCGGCAGACCACACATCACATTCTTTTCCACCCTGCAGTGAGGAGGACTCGGCAGACCACACATCCCATTCCCTTCCATGCTGCAGTAGGGAGAGACTCGGCAGACCACACGTCCCATTCTCTTCCACCCTGCAGCGGGGAGAGACTGGGCAGACCACATGTCCCATTCTTTCCCACGCTGAAGTGGGGAGAGACTCGGCAGACCACACGTCCCCCGATTTCCTTCCACCCAGCAGTGGGGAGAGACTCGGCAGACCACACGCCCCATTCTCTTCCACCCTGCAGTGGGGATAGACTCAGCAGACCACACATCCCATTCTCTTCCATGCTGCAGCGGGTAGAGACTGGATAGACCACACGTCCCATTCTCTTCCACGCTGCAGTGGGGTGGGACTCGGCAGACCACACGTCCCCCCATTCCCTTCCACCCTGCAGTGCAGAGAGACTCGGCAGACCACACGCCACATTCTCTTCCACCCTGCAGTGGGGAGAGACTAGGCAGACCACATGTCCCGTTCTCTTCCACATTGCAGTGGGGAAAGACTCGGCAACCACATGTCCCCCCCATTCCCTTCCACCCTGCAGTGGGGAGAGACTCGGCAGACCACAGGTCCCAATCTCTTCCACCCTGCAGTGGGGAGACTCTGCAGACTACTCGTCCCATTCTCTTCCACCATGCAGTGGGGAGACACTTGGTAGACCACACGTCCCATTCCCTTCCACCCTGCAGTGGGGAGAGACTTGACAGACTACACGTCCCATTCTATTCCACCCTGCAGTGGGGAGGGACTCAGCAGACCACACGTCCCATTCTCTTCCACCATGCAGTGGGGAGACACTTGTCAGACCACACGTCCCATTCCCTTCCACCCTGCAGTGGGGAGAGACTCGACAGACTACACGTCCCATTCTATTCCACCCTGCAGTGGGGAATCACTCGGCAGTCCACACATCCCATTCTCTTCCATGCTGCAGCGGGGAGAGACTGGGCAGACCACACGTCCCATTCTCTTCCATGCTGCAGTGGGGAGAGACTCGGCAGACCACACGTCCCCCCCATTCCCTTCCACCCTGCAGTGGGGAGGGACTCAGCAGACTACACATCCCATTCTATTCCACCCTACAGTGGGGAGGGAATCGGCAGACCACACATCCCATTCTCTTCCACCCTGCAGTGGGGAGGGACTCAGCAGACCACACGTCCCACCCATTCCCTTCGACCTGGCAGTGGGGAGGGACTCGGCAGACCACACGTCCCATTCCCTTCCACCCTGCAGTGGGAAAAGACTCTGCAGAGCACACATCCCCTTCCCTTCCACGCTGCAGTGGGGAGAGACTCGGCAGACCACACGCAACATTCTCTTCCACCCTGCAGTGGGGAGAGACTTTGCAGACCACACGTCCCATTCTCTTCCACACTGCAGTGAGGAGAGGCTCGGCATACCACACGTCCCCCACATTCCCTTCCACCCTGCAGTGGAGAGAGACTCGGCAGACCACATGCCCCATTCTCTTCCACCCTGCAGTGGGGAGGGACTCAGCAGACCACACATCCCATTCTCTTCCATGCTGCAGCGTGGAGAGACTGGGCAGACCACATGTCCCATTCTCTTCCATGCTGCAGCGGGGAGAGACTCGGCAGACCACACGTCCCATTCTCTTCCACCCTGCAGTGGGGAGAGACTCACCAGACCACACGTCCCATTCTGTTCCACCCTGTAGTGGGTAGAGACTCAGCAGACCACAAGTCCCATTCCCTTCCACCCTGCAGTGGGGAGAGACTCGGCAGACCACACGCCCCATTCTCTTCCACCCTGCAGTGGGGAGAGACTTGGCAGACCACACATCCGATTCTCTTCCACGCTGCAGTGGGGAGAGACTCGGCAGACCACACGTCCCCCCCATTCCCTTCACCATGCAGTGGGGATAGACTCGGCAGACCACACGTCCCATTCTCTTCCACCCTGCAGTGGGGAGGGACTCGGCAGACCACATGTCCCATTCTCTTTGACGCTGCAGCTGGGAGAGACGGGGCAGACCACACACCCCATTATTCTCTTCTACGCTGCAGTGGGGAGAGACTCGGCAGACCACACGTCCTATTCTCTTCTGGAGACAGACTCGGCAGACCACACGTCCCATTCTCTTCCACCCTGCAGTGGGGAGAGACTCGGCAGACCACACATCCCATTCTCTTCCACCCTGCAGTGGGGAGAGACTCACCAGACCACAAGTCCCATTCTGTTCCACCCTGCAGTGGGGAGAGACTCGGCAGACCACATTCCCCATTCTCTTCCACCCTGCAGTGGGGAGGGACTAGGCAGACCACACATCCCATTCTCTTCCATGCTGCAGCGTGGAGAGACTGGGCAGACCACATGTCCCATTCTCTTCCATGCTGCAGCGGGGAGAGACTCGGCAGACCACACGTCCCATTCTCTTCCACCCTGCAGTGGGGAGAGACTCACCAGACCACACGTCCCATTCTGTTCCACCCTGTAGTGGGTAGAGACTCAGCAGACCACAAGTCCCATTCCCTTCCACCCTGCAGTGGGGAGAGACTCGGCAGACCACACGCCCCATTCTCTTCCACCCTGCAGTGGGGAGAGACTTGGCAGACCACACATCCGATTCTCTTCCACGCTGCAGTGGGGAGAGACTCGGCAGACCACACGTCCCCCCCATTCCCTTCACCATGCAGTGGGGATAGACTCGGCAGACCACACGTCCCATTCTCTTCCACCCTGCAGTGGGGAGGGACTCGGCAGACCACATGTCCCATTCTCTTTGACGCTGCAGCTGGGAGAGACGGGGCAGACCACACACCCCATTATTCTCTTCTACGCTGCAGTGGGGAGAGACTCGGCAGACCACACGTCCTATTCTCTTCTGGAGACAGACTCGGCAGACCACACGTCCCATTCTCTTCCACCCTGCAGTGGGAAGAGACTCTGCAGACCACACGTCCCATTCTCTTCAACCCTGCAGTAAGGAGAGACTCGGCAATCCACACATCCCATTCTCTTCCACACTGCAGTGGGGAGATACTGGGCAGACCACACATCCCATTCCCTTCCACCCTGCAGTGGGGAGAGACTCACCAGACCACAAGTCCCATTCTGATCCACCCTGCAGTGGGGAGAGACTCGGCAGACCACATTCCCCATTCTCTTCCACGCTGCAGTGGGGAGGGACTCGGCAGACAACACATCCCATTCCCTTCCACCCTGCAGTGGGAAAAGACTCTGCAGACCACACATCCCCTTCCCTTCCACGCTGCAGTGGGGAGAGACTCGGCAGACCACACGTCCCATTGTCTTCCACCCTGCAGCGGGGAGAGACTCTGCAGACCACACGCCACATTCTCTTCCACCCTGCAGCGGGGAGAGACTTGGAAGACCACACATCCCATTCTCTTCTATGCTGCAGTGGCCAGAGACTCGGCAGACCACACGTCCCATTCTCTTCCACCCTGTAGTGGGGAGACACTCGACAGTCCACACATCCCATTCTCTTCCACGCTGCAGTGGGGAGAGACTCGGCAGACCACACGCCCCATGCTCTTCCACGCTGCAGTGGGGAGAGACTCGGCAGACCACACGTCCCATTCACTTCCACGCTGCAGTGGGGAGAGACTCGGCAGACCACACGCCCCATGCTCTTCCACCCTGCAGTGGGGAGTGACTCGGCAGACGACACGTCCCATTCTCTTCCACCCTGCAGTGGGGACAGACCCTGCAGTGGGGACAGTCTCTGCACACTACACGTTGCATTCTGTTACACCATCCCGAGGGGACAAACTGAGTAGATTACAAGACTGTGATGAAATGACTACTGTGCAACATGCGCACGAGAGTGAGTAGCGGCTAAGGCGCCTACTCAGCCTCCTACTACTACGAACCTAGCAGTGATCCCATTATTAAAGACGAACAGGGCGCCACTCCTCCCCTTCTTTTGGTAGCGCGGGCAATGGGCAGACTTTACTCCCAGGAGGGGCTGTGAGCACAGTAGCCACCCAAACACAATAGTACAATAATTCCAAAGTCAAATAATGTCCAATCTAGGTTCTATAAAAATGAGGAACTTTAATTAAACCAAAAATACATACATCTAATTAAGACACTAAAGACCCATCTGTGTAAGAGAAACACATATAATGCAGACTTTTGGTTACTAAAAGGGCACTCTGGGCTGATGAGCGAGATAAGAGAGAAGATTCAAGCTGCAATGTTAATGTTCAAGAATTTGTTTTTAAAATGGCCGAAAAGGGGTCTTAAAAGTCACTATTTTCCTTTAAAGTGGACTAGAGCGACAGAGCCACTTCACGCACAATTTGTAAATGTTGTCTTGTGTGCTCGACAGCTTTGAACCACACTTATAGGCACATCTGCTATCTGCTGCAGTCGAGCTGTTGTTGAGATGTTAGAGTCAATGCGATTCCACCAGCGTTCATTGATAAGTCCGTTCGAAGGTGTGGACTCCCATTGAGTCGGTGTTCAAAACGTAGACTACGCAATGATCGGTCGGGCAGTGGCAAGACAATGGCACTCCTGGGTAGATTCGGTGTGCAAGATGGCCGACTATGATGGTTCCCAGCAGGTCAACTCGGTGTGCGAATCTGATGCTCTCATGATTCCGAACCTGTGACGGGGTCCTGTAGTGGCCCGAAGTGCATCCAGCGCGGTGGGACTGGCTTGAAGGTGTCTTGTGGCAGCGCAACGGGATCCCAGATGCTTCTGGCCTTCGGGGTTGCTGGGAGGCACACTCCAGGGTCTCCAGGACAAGGTGAGTCCTTCAGTTCTCCGCTTGGCTGGCACCTAGGCAGTGTACTTCACCTCCAGTGAGCAGGTTCCTGGCTCCAGTACAGCAGCCAGCAGAGAGACCTTGGTCCAATCGCAGGTTTACCTCTACTGAAGGGAGGATAGCACAGTGGCAATGCGCAGGTCTTGGAAGGAAGACCATGATGAACAACACTGGTTCAAATCCCGGATCCGTGCTTAAAAATCAATCTCGGGGCTTTTCAGTGTTTTATTTAAATGTATGCATTTTTAGTTGAATTAAATTTCCTCATTTTTATAGAACCTGGGGTCGATTTTTATAGAACTCGCATTATAAATACCTGCACTTGCACGATCGGAATGTACAAGGCCTAGTAGGATCGCTCCCCCCACCCCTTGCCTTGTTGCTCCTTGAGACACACACGTGTATAGGCACATTACAAATGAACAATCAAATAAAATAAAAAAACAATGTGCCCTTGATGTGGTTAGGGGACAGAGCTTGCCTCTTCCTTCTGTGCCTTCTGCCTTCACCCCTCTGGAAGATGACTTTGGGATAGACTGTATCCCCAACAGAGGTCCAGGGAATCCTTCTTCTTATGGAAGCCCAAAAATGAATCAAAGAAGGAGAGGGCTCCTCCGCTTCCTCCTCATTAAGGCAAAATGTTGCACGGGATTGGCCCAAAGCAATGCTGTCAGGGGATCCGATCCAGGTTTTAGTAACGGGTGCCCTTTGTCAACATCATAAGAAGAGTGGCTTGTCTTGCAGCAATAGGGGCCAGGAAGTTGTGGAAAACCGCAGCTGAAGACAAGATGGAGGAACCCCTCTCTCAACCTACCTCTCTCCTCTGGCTACTCTAACTCTGCCCCATTCCCATGTCTGCTGACTTTAAAGGGCTTTCAGTGGTCAACACCCTGGTCTGAGTGTGGCCTTCTCATGTCAGTGCTGTGCTCGAAGCAGCGACTCCCATGAGATTTTCTGGGGGGGAATTCGGTGCCCTGGAGGAAGGTGTTACCCTTCCTCCAGGAGGATCAAAGAGGCAGCTCCCTGGCCATTGTCCCACATATAAGACATGTGGAGACAGCCAGACAAGATGGCTAATACACATCAGCCCTGCCATAGCTGAAGCCTTGCTCACAGAGCGGACACTTCTAATTGCTTTCACTGTACAATTGCGTGACCTTAGTAGCCCCAATTCCACAAGGAGGCATGGCTAATATTTAAAGATTAATGTGCCACCAGGCTGATTAGGGAACACAATTATTTTGTTTTAAATCAGAGGTGTATGCAATTAAACCCCGTGTACTGGCACCTGGCAATCCAGCAGCTGTCAGGAAGGCACATGTGACCTTCAGCCCTGCTCTGCTTCCACTGCAGAACAGTGTCTGTGGATGTCAGGAGATTGTCACAGCAGAGGCACAGGAGAGCACTATGCTCTTCAGACATGGAGTATTTTATAAAAGGAGGGTGATTAGCAGAGCTCACTTTCAGACACAGGGGTACCCACGTCATTTGATTTCTAAAAACAGAAATGGCTAAGGCTTTTACACCTTCACAAATGGCATCCTGTCACAGTGACGTATTGCAGTGCGAGACAGACTTGGGGGCCCACAAGTCCAATTTTGTTATACCATTCCGTGGGAACAGACTCAGTGGTCCATGAGTCCCATTCTGTTACACCCTACAGTGATGGAGAGGTTGTATACGAATTGTTCGTTTTACAACTGTTCGAATTACAATTGACCTTTTCACAATTGACTGAATTGTGAAGGTCAATTGTAACATATATGTGGGGGGAAACCCCCCACAACCCCCCATCCAACGCCAAACCCCCCAAAACCCCTATATATCCTATATATATACATATATATTACCAAACTTATATATATATATATATATATATATATATATATATATATATATATATATATATATACGGTCAATTGTGAAAAGGTCAATTGTGACCCTTTAAATTCGCTCAATTGTTCATTCGAACAATTGTAAACGAACAATTTGGGTAATACCGATGGAGAGGCTTGATGGATCACAAGTCCCAGTTTGTCAAATCGTTCAGTGGGGACAGACTCATAGGACCACAATTCCCATTCAGTTACACTATTCAATGGGGGCCAATTCAATGGATTACAAGTCCCATTCCGTTACACCCTCCACTGGGGAGAGACTCATTGGACCACGAGTCCCAGTCTATTTACAACTTGCAGTGGGGACAGACTCAGTGGACCGCGAATCACAGTCTATTACACCATCCAGTGGGGACAGACTCATTGGACTACGAGTCCCAGTCTATTCACACTATTCTGTGGGGACAGACTCTGTGGACCACAAGTCCCAGTCTATTACACCATCCAGTGGAGACAGACTCAATTGAACATCCACTCTATTTACACCATCCAGTGATGACAGACTCAGTGGGCCATGAGTCCCAGTATATTTACACCATCCAATGGGGACAAACTCAGTGGACCACGAGTTCTATACTATTACACCATCCAGCGGGGACAGACTCAGTGGACCACAAGTTCCAGTCTATTTACACCCTACAATGGGCACGGACTCAGTGCACTACGAGTACCAGTCTATTACACCATCCAGTGGGGACAGACTCAGTGCACTACAAGTCCCAGTCTATTACACCATCGAGTTGGGACCAACTCAGTGGACTACAAGTCCCAGTCTATTTGCACTATCCTGTGGGGACAGACTCTGTGCACCACAAGTCCCAATCTATTACACCATCCAGTGGTGACAGACTCAATTGACCATCCAGTCTATTTACACCATCCAGCGATGACAGACTCAGTGGGCCATGAGTCCCAGTCTATTATACCATCCAGTAGGGACAGACTAAGTGGACCACGAGACCCGTTCTATTACTCCATTCAGCGGGGACAGACTCAGTGGACCACGAGTCCCAGTCTATTAACACCCTGCTGTGGGGACAGACTCAGTGCACTACAAGTCGCAATCTATTACACCATCCATTGGGGACCGAATCAGTGGACCACGAATTCCAGTCTCTGCATCATCCAAAAGGCTTTATGGGGCCTGGGACCCCGCTACATCCAACTCTCTCTCCGTAAATACCTCCCGGCCAGAGTCCTTCGGCCCTCTAGCTCCAACTCTCTGCAGATCAGACGTTTCTCCAAGCAGAGAGTGGGGGGAAGATCTCTTTCTTCGGCAGGAGCCTCCCTCTGGAATGGCCTCCCTGCCCCTCTCAAACTTGAGCTAGATCTCCTTAAGTTTCCGGAAGCTTCTCAGGACCTTCCTTTTTTCCTCCTCCTCCCTTGCTGGTCTCCACCTGCTGCTGCGCATGGTTGCCTGTATCCCTTATGAGTCTTACCGGGGCCGGCCCTCTTTCGACCAGTCTTCCCCCGCACCCTTGTACCAGCACTTGCCCCCGGCATCCTTCCCTGACTAGTCTACTGAGTCTGGTCCACCCCTGTCCTCGCACTAGTTGACCCTCACCCTTACTCCCCCAGGCACTTGCCCTCCTGGCTCCCCTTACCAATTGCCCAGCCCCTGGGGCTCCCTGCACTCCTCCCTCTCCCCCCTCTGCCTATCCCACCCCTTCTCCCTGACCTGCTCCCTCCCCTGCACCTCTCGACACTGCACTTGCCCGATCAGCATGTCACAAGGCCCAGTAGGACCGTTACTGTTGTTTTCTCCTTTGTCCCCCCAGACCCACACCTTTTTGTCTTGTGGTGCCTGGAAACACTTTTTGCTGTATAGGCACCATACAAATGTTCAATAAATAAAATAAATAAAATATTACACCATCCAGTGGGGACAGACTCAGTGGACTACGAGTCCCAGTCTATTACACCATCCATTGGGGACAGACTCAGTGGACTACGAGTCCCAGTCTATTACACCATCCATTGGGGACAGACTCAGCGGACTACGAGTCCCAGTCTATTACACCATCCATTGGGGACAGACTCAGCGGACTACGAGTCCCAGTCTATTACACCATCCAGTGGGGACAGACTCAGCGGACTACGAGTCCCAGTCTATTACACCATCCAGTGGGGACAGACTCAGTGGACTACGAGTCCCAGTCTATTACACCATCCATTGGGGACAGACTCAGCGGACTACGAGTCCCAGTCTATTACACCATCCAGTGGGGACAGACTCAGTGGACCACGAGTTCCAGTCTACTTACACCAGGCAGTAGGGACAGACTCAGTGGACCACAAGTTTCAGTCTATTTACACCTGACGGTGGGAGACAGACTCAGTGGACCACGTTGTCCAGTCTATTTACACCTGGCGGTGGGAGACAGACTCGATGGCATTCCTCTTTTTTTTATCTGTAAATTCCACTTGTGATCACGCAATGAGAGAATTCCCAAAAGGTTCTATTTCAGTGAACATTCTTTTATGATTATTTCTCCCATAATCATATTGCCTCAGAAGCTGTTAAATTCATCTGTTCCCACAATGCACCGCGTTTGGTTTTCTTTCCTTTGTATTATATTTCCGGGATGTCATTGGTTTTTCAAGGCGTTTTTGGATGTCGAGCCGGGCTACCAGAGCTGGGCAGGAGGAGAGTGACGCCACCCCTCAGCCCACCCTCCCCCCACCCTAATTAAAGAGAGAGATGCAACCTATTGCGACTGCATTCTCGAACTACCACCCGCTTCTCGGGGAGAGCCCAGGGGGACGGGGAAGGGGGCTTGGGATAGGGAATGGGCGCTCACCATTGCAGAAGTTGGTCCCACAGCAGGTGTTGTTGACCTTGTACGTCGCTCCGAGGTGTCTGTGCTCCTCCTGAACGTTGCACTTGTCCTTGTGGACGCACCTCTTATAGCTCACGGTGGGTAAATGATCTAAGAGACAGAGGAGAAGAAGAGTGGCCCCCGCAAAGGAGTAGCAAACATCACCATCACGACCAGAAGGAACATTATATGCACGCCAAGCCACAATGTAGCCCTTGATGGGTGCATTCTTAACTAAAGGCATGTGTACAATCAAACTGCAAAACATCTACCTCCTCACATTTCTTCGTTTTATATTTCCTTATTTAAAATTCACCCCCGTCAACAATATTTCAGAAAAATAAGTAGAGAATTCAAGCAAGGCGTTTAAAGTTATTTTGAAAGAAAAAACAACAATTCCAAAATGTTAACAGGTGTAAAAGGAATGCACCTTTTTTTATAATTGTAAAATAAAGTTGTGATCTTTGTATTTCCCAGCAATGTAGGGCAATATTATAAGTAATTTAGCAAGACTTCATCACTTGCTTTTAAAGTCGAAATAAAGTGTACATTGAAACAGTTCTGAGGATTTGCTGAACTTTAAGTACAACACCTTAAAAAACGCGGGATTTGTATTCTTCCCAGAACAAGGCAGAGAATTCTAAGTCCAGACCTTTTCCTACTATTCCATGGAAAAATGAATTATGTGAAAAAGTTAAAGTCACAGGTGGGAGACCCTGTGAGGAATTCGACCATCCGCACGGTGGGTGTGCGCTCACCTGCGCTTTTTTGAAGTTTTATATGAAATTGAATGATGGTAGATCAACCTCTCAAAAATGTGTGGGGCTAATCTGCACACATTTTCCTGTGCTCAGCGCGCAACATACACAAAGACCTGTGTACTCTGGGTGGACACGGCCTCCAGGCGCAGTCCTCCATGTAACATTTAGTTGGAATGTGTGACATCCAGGAGTACATCAAGGCATCTGAAAAGGGGAGGGCAAAACCTTCCTCCTGCCATGACCAGCCTAATTAAATAACAAAGGCTTCATGGATCCGCCCCATCCTTTGTTGGCCCTGATGGTGGCAGCTGTGCATACTGATGAGAGGTAATTTAAGCAGGCCCACGAGAGGCCTGGTCGCAGGGCTAACACAAGACAGGAAAACCCCAGCACCTTTGATATGCATCTCTGTCAACCTGAAGCCAGCTCCCGCCTCTTAGTATCAAGGGCAGTGAAATGTCATGTCTAGGACAGCCGTTTACAGTAGTCATCCCATTAGGGGGACTCCATTCAGAAGGTAGGAGTATGTGGTTTGATGGACACAGAAAGGATGTTCTCGCCCCAACTTCAAGGGAGACCCGACACTTTAATCAGAAACCACAGAGAGCTCAATTAACCAGAGAGACCCTTTGTTCCACAACAGACAGGAAGATGGGTGAGACTTAGTATTACATGTTTTCACCCCTTTTCCTTTCCTGTTGCAAAGCACTCTGGTTATGACCACACACATAACAGAAGATTGTTGGTGGGAACCCCAGGCTTGGTTTATTAAGGTAGGCTTAACCTACACCAACTTTACAGGGTGGGTTGTATTTTGTAGTGTGGTAGAACTGTCTGTTGTGATAATAATAAGGCTGAACATGTAGGTGGTGGAGGAGGGGAAGAGTGAAGTGGAGGAGAGGAGGAGGTGTGGAAAGATCTGACGGTGCAGAATTTGGAGAAGGGAAAACAGAAATAAAAGAGCAGAATGAGGTGTGAAAATATTTGAAGAATGTGGCAGAGGGAAAGAGAGAAGTGAAGAATCAGAAGAGCGGTTGAGAGATCTGGAGGTGTAGAAAGTGGAGGTGGTGGAAGGGAAGAGAGAAGTGAAGGATCAGAAGAGCGGTTGCGAGTTCTGAAGGTGTAGAATGTGGAGGGGAAGAGAGAAGTGAAGTCTCAGAAGAGCGGTCAAGAGATCTAAAGGTGTAGAATGTGGAGGTGGTGGAGGGAAAGAGAGAAGTGAAGGATCAGAAGAGCGGACAAGAGATCTGGAAGTGTAGAAGGTAGAGTTGGTGGAGGGGAAGAGAGAAGTGAAGAATCAGAAGAGCGGCCGAGAGATCTGAAGGTGTAAAATAAGAATGTGGTGGAGGGGAAGAGATAGAAGTGAAGGATCAGAAGAGCGGTCGAGATATCTAAAGGTGTAGAATGTGGAGGTGGTGGAGGGGAAGATAAGAGAAGTGAAGGATCAGAAGAGTGGACAAGAGATCTGAAGGTGGAGAATGTGGAGGTGGTGGAGGGGAAGAGAGAAGTGAAGGATCAGAAGAGTGGTCGAGAGATCTGAAGGTGTAAAATGTGCAGGGGAAGAGAGAAGTGAAGGATCAGAAGAGCGGTCGAGAGTTCTGAAGGTGTAGAATGTGTAGGGCAAGAGAGAAGTGAAGGATCAGAAGAGTAGTAGAGAGATCTGAAGGTCTAGAATGTGGAGTTGGTGGAGGGGAAGAGAGAAGTGAAGGATCAGAAGAGCGGACAAGAGATCTGAAGGTGTAGAATGTGGAGGTGGTGGAGGGGAAGAGAGAAGTGCCGGATCAGAAGAGCGGCTGGGAGATCTGAAGGTGTAGAATGTGGAGGTGGTGGAGGGTAAGAGAGAAGTGAAGGATCAGAAGAGCGGACGAGAGATCTGAAGGTGGAGAATGTGGAGAAGGGAGAACAGAAATAGAGGAGCAGAATGAGGTGTGAAAATATTTGAAAAATGTGGCGGAGGGGAAGAGAGAAGTGCTGGATCAGAAGAGCGGCTGAGAGATCTGAAGGTGTAGAATGTGGCGGTGGTGGAGGGGAAGAGAGAATTGAAGGAGCAGGAAGGTGTGGAACTATTTGAATGAGTAGGAGGTGAACGTGTTGGAGGAGAAGACAGAACTGAAAGAGTGGTTGAAGGTGTAACCATATCTGAAGGTGCAGGAGTTGGAGGAGGGGAAGAAAGAGGTGACGTTGCAGCTGGAGGTGTGGAGAAACCAGAAGATGTAGAGGGTAGCGGAGGAGTGGCAAGAGCTGAGGGGACAGAAGAAGCTGAGCAGGCAAGGGGCAACATGAGGATTATTAATTCGGAGGAGGAGATACCAAATGTGAAGGTGGGAACATCAATAGTGAGGAGAAAAGTTGGTGGAAGAGGAGAGGAGTGAAGGCAGGCAGGTTTGCACTGGCCTATAGGACAATAGGCCCATGGCCGAACCGAAAACTCAAAATGTTGGTGTGGACCAGTTTATTGGTCAAAGTGGGTCACTTTTATGGCCAATTTGGGCCAGTTTGATGAGTTAATTCACTCTGCGGCTAATAGTTCTGAGCAGTGTTGCTGAATAAATAGTCTTTAAAATGCACAATTTGCATCACACTTTATCAAAAAACTCCTCCTTGGTTACTGTACAAATATTGTCACAAAAGAAATGAATAGCCATTTGCAACTGTGGGCCACTTTTTCATCGGTGCCCGAGACTATGTTATGGCCCAGTCCGACCCTGAAGGCAGGAAGGTAGCTGAGAATCCCCTGGTGTAAAGGGTTGGTAAGACGCAGACAGACAACATCCAACTACAAGCTGTCTTGAAGGAGTGGGAGGAGGAGCGAGCACATGGGGTACAGGGGAGGAGGTTAGCCTAGAAGGCGACACTTGCACCAAGGCTTAGAAGAAGGACCCCAGGCGCAAGTGCGAAGCAATATGCCGACGAGGAAAGTGACACAAGCTAGGGTGAAAAGATCAGGTCCCTGGGACAGGGAAAGACTGCAGCACCCGTCCCATCACCTGGAAAACCCCTGCTCCTACCTCACCTCTGGGAGACATTGGCAGCCCTCCAAATCTGGGTGCTCCAACACAAGTGTTGGTTACACCTACAGGACACTTCCGAGCTTGTTCAAGCCTGGCTATCCAGAAGTATCACATAGAGTGGTGTACATGGGACTGTGAGTGACACCAGGGAAAGATGCAGAGAGACTTTTCTTTTAGGACACATCTGAAGCAAAAAGACATCCTTTTGCTGTTTGTTTCAGCTCAGGATTTACCATTTCAGAGCCCATCTTTTGCGGTTACATGTCTTTATAGTTACATGTCTTTATATCCAGGTAACATATAACGAATGCCCACATAGAACATCTTTTATCTTGAAAACCTTTATAGTGAATGCAGTTTTTTTAAGGGTTGTGAAACCCCCGTTTCCCACCCCTAAAAACCTATCCCGACCACTTCCCCCAAAAATGGAACCCTTTACCCCACCCCAAATACATTCACTATAAAGGTTTTCAAGATAAAATATTTGATATATGGGGATTCAATATACAGGATTCGATATAAACCCTGTATACCATTGTTTGCATAGTCCAGGGTTGACAAACTCCAGGCTTCGAGGGCTGAATCCATGCTGGGTTTTCAGTATACCCCTCATTAATATTCATGAGATAAATGTGCATACAATGGTTCTAAATGTGTGCACATTTTTTCTCATTAATAAATATTAATGAGGGATATCCTGAAAACCCATCAGGATTCGGGCACTCGAGGCCCAGAGATGGACAACCCTAAGGGAGTCGCTAAATGAGGGATATCCTGAAAACCCATCAGGATTCGGGCACTTGAGGCCCGGAGATGGACAACCCTAAGGGATCCACTAAATGAGTATATCCTGAAAACCCATCAGGATTCGGGCACTCGAGGCCCGGAGTTGGACAACCCTAAGGGAGTCGCTAAATGAGGGATATCCTGAAAATCCATCAGGATTCGGGCACTCGAGGCCCGGAGATGGACAACCCTAAGGGAGCCACTAAATGAGTATATCCTGAAAACCCATCAGGATTCGGGCACTCAAGGCCTGTAGATGGACAACCCTAAGGGGGTTGCTAAATGAGGGATATCCTGAAAACCCATCAGGATTCGGGAACTCGAGGCCCAGAGATGGACAACCCTAAGGGGGTTGCTAAATGAGGGATATCCTGGCAACCAGCCTACGAAAATGAGGAGAATCCTTCAATATCTGCGGAGACACAAAATCAACATAGCGATACTCCAGGAGACTCATCTACTACCCTCGTCGGAACAGCGCTGGGCCAGATCATGGGGATGCCACCGGTACTTCTCGTCCTACTCATCGTTCGCCAGAGGCGTGGCGATCCTGATCGATAAGAGGACCAATTTCAGCCTCATCGAGTCAAAGAAGGACACCGAAGGAAGGGCCCTACTGGTGAAAGGAATAATCGCTGGAAAGGAAGTGGTGGTGGTCAACTCTTACGCTCCAAACACAGATGGACACGATAACTTTAACTGGATAATGTCCCATCTAGCCACGACCGACGCGTCGACTGTGGTGTGGGGGGGCGACCTCAACACCGCGCTCGACCCCAGGCTCGACAGGTCCCACAACACTTCAGGAAACCCGTCCAAAGCAAGTACTCAGGTTCGAGAGATTTGTCAGGCCTTCAATCTTTCCGACATGTGGAGAAGACACAACCGAGACAGGAGAGACTATACCTTCCGATCAGCTGTGCACAACACCAGTTCTAGAATCGATTATATCCTGGCGTCCTCCCACAGCCCTTTCAGGTGGGACGCGTGCCAGATCCTACCAAGGTCCTATTCCGACCATTCGATGGTGGTATTGGAGGCCACCCTAGCGGGCACAGCAGTGCCAGGCCTCAACTGGAGGTTTAAACCCGGTTCACTCACAGACGCAGTGTTTGCAGCAGAACTGCGGCAAGAAATACTCTCCTTCATAGACACCAACCAAAACTCGGTTGACTCCGCAGGCACCATTTGGGAAACATTCAAGTGCTTTGTCAGAGGAATCTGCCTGACCAAAGAAAACGGGACACTAAAAATGATCCGAAGGGAACTGTCCAACATAGAGGACCGTTTAAAGGAATTGGAACAGAATCTCCTCAACACCCCCGATCCATGCACGCAAGCCAAGCTTAAGCAAGAACTCTTGAAATTTAAGGAGACAGCGGACCGCGAACTGAAGTTCATGGGTCGTAGACAGCAGATCAGGCAGTACGGTGAGGGGCAAAAACCAGGTGCACTGCTGGCCCGACTACTATCGATAGACAGAGTCCCACCTCATATTGAATGTGTCACAGATGCGCAAGGACAGATAGTCTACACGGAGGAGGGGATCTCCAACACCTTCCGGGAATTCTATCAAGACCTGTACAGCTCAAAAGGAACATCAGACCCCGAAGCGATACAAGAATACCTGAATGACACAGAACTGTATTGGGTAAGCCAAGACTTGCGCGAACCCCTGAACGCGCCCATCTCACTGGAAGAAATCCGGATGGCAATCAAATCCCTACCTAATATCAAAGCACCCGGCCCCGATGGGCTCAACGGCGAGTTCTACAAGGCGCACATGGACATAGTGGCCCCCCTCCTCTTGCAGGTCTACGAAGAGGCGGTGGGTCGAGGAGCACTTCCCCCCACGACGCGTGAAGCCAACGTGATGATGCTGCATAAACCCGGAAAACCTACAGAGAGCTGCGCCTCGTATAGACCGATCTCTCTGATCAACCTGGACAACAAAATCCTGGCCAAAATCCTGGCGGCCAGACTGCTCCCTCTGATGCCAGCACTAGTGCTGGGTGACCAGGCCGGGTTCATCCCGGGGCGTAGCACAACGTTCGGCATAAGGAGGCTGTTTGGCGTCATCGAGGCCCTAGACTCGACACAGCAGGCGATAGCAGTACTGCTGGACGCCGAGAAGGCGTTTGACTCTGTAGAGTGGCCTTTCATGTTCGCGACACTGAAGCAGATGGGTCTGGGCAACTTCTTCCTGAAGCTAGTAGCTCTGCTTTACAATAATCCACGCTCGTACATCACACTCGGGAACACTAAATCATCGGGGATCACATTGGAACGCGGGACGAGACAGGGTTGCCCTCTTTCGGCCCTTATCTTCGCCCTGGTGATGGAACCCCTAGCCTCGAGGCTACGGGCCGAGCAGTTAGAGCGAGGGTTAAAACTGGGTCCTCACAGGCTAATCGTCTCCCTATACGCGGACGATGTCATGCTGTTCATTAGCGACCCCCAAGTCAACCTCAACCCCGTAATGCGAGAGGTGATAAAATTCGGGTTAATGTCAGGGCTCAAAACCAACCACTCCAAATCGATAGTATTCCCCCTGACTCCGTGCACCTCAGAGTTCGCCGACGACCATGGGTTCCAATGGGAAACCTCGAAAGTGCGCTACTTGGGGATCAAGATGTCACGTAACCATCACGAGATATTTAGAGATAATTACGGAACCGCACTGCAGCTATTACTTGAACGTATTCAGAGATGGAAATCACTCCCATTGACGCTGTGGGGCAGGACCTCACTGACGAAAATGGTTATTCTCCCCAAACTCTTATATCTCTTCACAAATATCCCGCTACTTCTCCCCAAGTCCTTTCTGTCAAAGATCAAGAGCACGATCCTAGAGTTAATATGGGCGGGGAAACCGGCTCGGGTGGCTTACGACACACTCACTTTACCTATAGCGAAGGGAGGTCTGGCGCTCCCAGATATAGAGAAATATTACTGGGCGGCTCAGGCTCAATTCCTGAGCCACTGGTACTCAATCCACTATGTAAGACCACATGTGCAAGTGGAAAGAGCCCTGGCCTCCCCCGATTTACTATCCGCAGTCATAATCAGCCACATCCCTGTGCCGCATAAGACACTGAACACGGTCCTGTCTACATATGCGATATGGAAGAAGATCGCCAGTGCGTGTGGAGTGGCTGTACGATTCTCCCCCATACTACCTATAAAATTTATCCCCGGTATCCCTCTCACGAACGAAAAGGTATTCCTGCTATGGGTAGACAAAATAGGAGTAAAAACGCTAGGAGACCTCTTCCCAGAGGGAACCTTTCTGACCACCCAAATGGCCAAGGACAAGGGAGGGAACACATCCTTGGACGTCTTTCTCTATTTCAGACTCCGTCACGCCCTGCAGGAGCTATTCCCCTCATTCCCTAAACAACCCCCCACGTGGGAGCTGCTACATAACACAATATTAGCACAGGGAGAGGGCAGACTGGTGTCAACTCTGTACAAAACCCTGGTGAGTGACACGAGGAAGCTCCTACCTAAAGTGCAACACAGGTGGGAATCGGTTTTGCAGGAACCAATCAGTGAGGAAGACTGGGCCTACATTCTGCGACAAACTCAAAAAGTGGCGCTAAATTCTCGCTACAAACTGATCCATTTCAATTTTGTACACCAAACATATTACACACCCGCCAAAAAACACAGGCACCACCCAGAGGCGTCGGCCCAGTGTGAGAGATGCGTTTGTCCCAACGCCGACTTTCTTCATCTGGCATGGGTCTGCCCCGGTATCCAGCAATTCTGGTCCACCGTTATACAAACAACATCCGAGATTATAGGAGAGCAGATGACCCCCCTGCCGCTGGGCCCGCTTCTTGGCCTCACAAGACATCTGCAGCCATCGTCACGCAAGCTGGCGGCACTCCTCATGGTGCTAGCACGAAGGAGAATAGCCATGTCGTGGGGCAGGGGCCCACTCCCTAGGGTAGCTGACTGGGAAAAGGATATAACTTATTGCCAAGATATGGACACTGAATTTATTCGTACACTACCTTTACACGCACGCCCTCCTGATATCTGGGGACCATATATCACCTACCTGATGAACAAATCTGTTACTTCGGACCCTGATAATCCAAACACCCAGAACTCAGGTCCGTAAGAGGGAGGAGCGGGAAGACAAGGAGAGAAAACGTCCATGCGACTAAGGCAATGAGTAGAAACTCTCAAAGATACTGTGGATACGGGGGATGGGGGGCGGTGGGGTGGGGGAATTGTTGTGGGATATTGCATTCAGCAGCTCCCTGTTGGAGCCATGCCTACCGGTTATTGTAAAATATAAATAAAGTTTGGAAAAAAAATAAATGAGGGATATCCTGAAAACCCATCAGGATTCGGGCCCTCGAGGCCCGGAGTTGGACAACCCTAAGGGAGTCGCTAAATGAGGGATATCCTGAAAACCCATCAGGATTCTGGCCCTCAAGGCCCCGGAGTTGGACAACCCTAAGGGAGTCACTAATAAAACGTGTTGAACCCAACAGTTGCATTCTCTGTGGTCTCCACTTGGCGTTGAGCCACTGCCCGTTCACCAGCCCCAGCATACTCACGGTCCGTTCTCAGTCTGCTAATGCCCTGTACATTTTGCTCAGGGAATGGACTGTGAGAGAGATAATTACCTTTGTGAGCCACGGAGCTGGCGCACATTTCGCCCAACGCACATGTCTTCTCTTTTTTGTGGGATTGCATAAATCCTTGTTCCCAGCACTTCAAGCGTTCTTCTTCGCCTGTAAAAAGAGCAAAAAAACAAAATGGAGTCTCTTGAGGCTGAGCGGGAAGGAAAGGCATTCATCTCACCTCTTATTCTCACTGCTCCGTTGCCCCCGCCCCGCAGGAATGGGTAGAACACGGGTGGGCGGGGCTTGTGAATTAATCTTCCAGCCCCAGCGAGATGTGTGCAGAGACCTCGCTCTCTCCCAGGCTCCTCCCTTTGCTCCCACCTCTCTTCTGCACACCTGGTGTGATTCGTGTCAGTCATCACTCCCCCTTGTCATGGGCGCTTGCACTGATTATTGCTATGAATGATCCGGGATAGTAATAAAATGGCTTCTCTTTTTCTGATTAAAATGATGTGTTTAATTGAAAATCATTGACAAAATGTATATCTCGTTTAATATTTCATATAGAAAAAATGGTATCATGTAATATTATCCCCATAAATAATATGGTCGCTGGGAAATGTGGTTGTAGGTCAACTGGTCGAATCTAAATGGTTGACAGGACAAATGGTCGACACCAAAAGGTCGGCAGGTCAAATGATCAAATTTTTTTTTTGTTTTTTCAAATTTTTTATTTTTTGGGGGGGTCCCCCTAACCCCCTTTTTTTTGCTAAAAACCCCTTTTTTCCCTAAACGAAAACCTAAAAATATATATATATATAACTAAAAAAAAAAATTCGATCATTTGTCGTGTCGACCAAATTGTGTCGACCATTTGTCTGTCGACCAATTGACTAGACACCGGGAAAAGTTATAGGCAACATTATTTATTGGGATAATTTATGGAGTAAATGGTTGCGGGGGTGTCCCCCGCTCCTTTAAAAAAAATATGGGAGTTGCAGGGTTGTCCCCCGCAGGTTCCATGGGTTAATATTGCCACAAACCAACAGTGCCATTCTTGTAAGGCGATATTTATGCAGGGATATTAACGCAAGGAACCGAAAACATGAGGTCTAAAATGAGATTCTCCGTAGTGACACAGAACGGACACACTCTACTCTTCTGTTTTTTGGTTTGCCAGGAAAGCAGCACTACCATTGCGATCCTGCATTAAAGGAATAATCACAGATCATTGGGAAAACGGTGAGTTTCTGTGATGTCACGGCCCACATTGGTGAAAGGATGGCCAGTGATTGGATGGAGAACGCATGCAGTCTGTGTAACCCACACAGGATGACAGCTGTGCTCCATTCAGACTTCCTGCGAGGTACAGCAGGGATCCCCAGAAAAGCTTCCACAGGTAAGAATGGATTTAAGAGCACAACTATTTCCGGTGTATTGTTTCTCAATGCACATGTGTATTTTACTGATGATTTCAATCACAACCTCATTCTACAGCTGTATCAAACAGGTGGACTGGTAAAATGTTCTGTAAAGAGAAAAATTACAAAAACCTAAACTTCCATGAAAAATTTAAAATTGGAAAAATGACCAAAAGCATTTGGGTCCAATGGCCTTAGAAGAAGAACATATACAGCACTTCCCTGCTCCCTGAAGTGTTTGAGAGCATATGTCATGGGTTCTGGAACATTTACTGAAACAGGATTTTACATGGAGAACATTGCCCCCTGCAAGGAATCTCTTTACTTTCTCGACTTTGCACGCACTCCCCTGCTCTAATTGCCCCCCTGCAATGAATCTCTTCACTTGCTCGCCTTTGCATGCATTCCCCTAGCTCTCATTGCCCCTGCAAGGAATCTCTTCACTTGCTCAACATGGCTTGCGTTACACTGGCTCTCACTGCCTCCTGCAAGGAATCTCTTCAATTGCTCGCCTTTGCAGGCGTTCCCCTGCTCTCATTGCCCCCTGCAAGGAATCTCTTCAATTGCTCGCCTTTGCAGGCGTTCCCCTGCTCTCATTGCCGCCTGCAAGGAATCTCTTTACTTGCTCACCTTTGCACGTGTTGCCCTAGCTCCCATTGCCTCCTGCAAGGAATCTCTTCACTTGCTCGCCTTTGCATGTATTACGCTGGCTCTCATTGCCTCCTGCAAGGAATCTCTTTACTTGCTCACCTTTGCACGTGTTGCCCGACCTCTCATTGCCTCCTGCAAGGAATCTCTTCACTTGCTCGCCTTTGCACGCGTTCCCCTGCTCTCATTGCCTCCTGCAAGGAATCTCTTTACTTGCTCACCTTTGCACGTGTTGCCCTACCTCTCATTGCCTCCTGCAAGGAATCTCTTCACTTGCTCGCCTTTGCACGCGTTCCCCTGCTCTCATTGCCTCCTGCAAGCAATCTCTTCACTTGCTCGCCTTTGCGTGCGTTTCCTTAGCACACACAACATGAAGCCCGGAGGAATGGAGACGCTAAGACAAGACAGACAACAACAACATCAAAATCAGAACAGGCAGGTCAGAAGAAAAAAATAGATAATCAAAATAGAATCGTTTTCAGTCCCCGCCTGAAGATCGGAAGCGATGAGCACGCTCGCTGACCAGGTGGCAGAGTGTTCCAGAGCCTTGGTGCTGCATGCGGGAAGGACCCTTCTGCCACACAGGTGAGTTTGGTCCTTAGGGTGACCAGAAGAGACATATTATTAGACCGCAGAGTTCTGAGGGCAGGCAGCCAGGAAAGACATTTGACCAAATATTCAGGGCCCATAAGCGAGCTTAAGGGAGATGGAGTCCAGATCGTAGTCTCTTGAGAGAGGCAGAAGGCACTGGGTATCCTCAGCGTAGTTAGCATAAATGGACCCCACTGCATCCAACTGGTCGAATAATGGGAGCATGACGATATTAAACAGGGTAGGTGACACGCAGCAACCTTGTGGTACGCCGCACGTGCCATCTTCTGCCATCCATCCGAATGATTGTACCCATCCAGCAGCTGACGCAGAGATATGTGCTGTGCTACATAGTCTGTCCACGAGGATGGAGTGATCAACTAGGTCAAATGCCGCGGACAGATCAAGTAGCACCAGCATAGCTGATTTCCCTGGATTAAATATGTTCTTGATTTAAAAACGAACATCTATAAGGGTTGACTGTATTGAACCCCGTCGAAATCCGAATTGCTTTTTCCCCAGAATACTGTATTCAGACAGAAATTCTTCGATCTGAAGCTGTTCCACTTTACTCAATATTTTGTGAGAGAGGCAGTGTGCTAATGGGAAAGGGGCAATTGATATTGTACGGGGCTGGGGCTGCCTCGATGTCCATGGCGTCCAGGTAGCGTGCTGTAAGTTCCTTGCACTCGCGCCTATTGTTTTCTAGAGCAGATGCCAAGATATTCTCAATTGTTGGCATGTTGAGAAAGCAGCGTTCGCTTTCACAAATCGGTGAAATGCCATAATGTACCTTATTGCCCAAGGAGATGTGCGGATCACCAGGTGAGGAAGACGCCACCAGACGCGTCTCAGACACGAACCGGTGCAAACCAGGCACACGCGCCGGCGCTCACGCGCCTGCTAAGGGTACCAAATACCCTGTGCGTGCCTGGATACAAAGTCATGAGCGGTCTGCTTGGAGCCGGACCGCGCCATTTGGGCGATGCGAGAGCTGCTTATAGAGAGGATGACGGACCGGAACGATATTCAACAGAAAGATACGGCCGGCCTGCAGTACCATGTTATGCAGTGCCACACCCCCAACAGTAGTGCTGAGAGAAAAGGCATTCAGATATATACGGTTTATACGGTGAAAGACGCGGGAAGCAGAATATCACCCCCAACAATAGTAAATGCCAAGGTTCAGGTGAGCAAAATAGGTGTCAACAATTAATGATGCAGGAGAGGAAACACACGGATCCACTCCTAAACTCAAATCTAGGCGCTAGTAGCTAGGTTATGGATGGGGATCCGGGACAGTTTCAGATTACAGTGTGAGACCCCACTATGCAGGACAGTTTCAGATTACAGTGTGGGATCCCAGTATCTCAGAGAAAAGGGTTGGAGTCTTGCCAGAGAATCAATTGGCCAGCATCCCTCAGAAGGTGGGAGAAGGAGAGGGGAAAGGTAGGAGCAGGGGCTGCCAAGATTGTGTAAAGAGAAATAAGTGGGTTTACTAAAGTAGTTGAAGTGAGGAGATGTCATCCTGGGGAGCAGGGTAAATGCAAAAAACACCCAGGGATGAAGATGGCCCTTGGATTTGGGGGGGTCTGGGATAAAGCCTATATGGTGAGGAGATCCCATGCATCAGGTTTCAGGGGTCTCTGGAGGGTCAGATTGTTGGGGGCACAAGACCGAGCAGAGGTGCAGTGTTGTGGGGGCGAGAGGACCGGGATTAGTCCACCAGCATGTCAGAGTTGTGTATTTTTACCGGATCTGATTATGTTAGGTTGTAGGGTAAAGGAGGGAGGTGCAAGAAGAAAGGGGAGTCGATGCATAAGGAGACATCAGACTTCAGATGCCAAGCAGCCAGACTAGGGTCCAGGTGTTTACCTGGTTGCTGCCAAAGCAGAAGATAAAGAGTTGGACCTTGCAGTGGGTTTTCCCATGGACACGCGGGCGGGAACAGAGAGATTCCTCTGTAAAGCGTGGGACCTTTGCCGTGGGTTTTCCCATGGACACGCGGGCGGGAACAGAGAGATTCCTCTGTAAAGCGTGGGACCTTTGCCGTGGGTTTTCCCATGGACACGCGGGCGGGAACAGAGAGATTCCTCTGTATAGCGTGGGACCTTTGCCGTGGGTTTTCACATGGACACGCGGGCGGGAACAGAGAGATTCCTCTGTAAAGCGTGGGACCTTTGCCGTGGGTTTTCCCACGGACACGCGGACGGGAACAGAGAGTTTCCCCTTTGTAAAGTGTGACAGCCAAGGTTCTTAGTGGCAGATGGTGAGTTGCCCCTAAAATGAGCGTGGAGTGGAAGCGGAATAGGTGGGCCGCAAGTTGGCCAAAGTACTGATGAAGACAATCCTAGCGGTTGTCTTGGGATGGTAGGCATCAGCAGTGCAGAGCGCCTTGACGCCAGGAAGGTAGCACTGCAGGGCCAGAAGAGACCATGGAAACATTTAATGGAAAGAGGCCCACCCATGTTCTGAGTCCTAAAGGTCGGTTTTTGAGGCGACATTTTACCCAGGAGGTCTTCTCAATGATAGCAACGGCAATAGGACAATTGGATTTTGATGGCATGCTGGGAAGGAGAGCGGGTTTAGCTGGAGGCTGTTAGGGGTGTTTGGGGGAAGGACAGCTGCGAGGGGGAGGAGGAGGAGTGACAGAGAAGAGGAGGTGCTGTCTGGATAGACGTGTGTGCAACAGAAGAGGACAGAGGAGTGGGCGGGAGGATTCCCAGAAAAGCAGAGCATCTGCAGTGAAGCAGAGGCGGAGAAACAGAAACTGTGGACAACAGGTTCTCTGGGGTAGGGTGGAAGATGGGCACGTCGTCACAATGTAGAGTGGGCCACAAGAACCACTCAAGTCATAGGGGAGTCTCTTTTTCTGGAGAGGCCAATAGCGAAACTCTGAGGAGGTAAGTGCTGAGGTCTGGCGCAGTGACACTGTACTCCATGGCTGACAGGAGTCACCTGCCCCATTCTTAAGTAAGACAAAGGCGCTGAAAAGTATGGAAAAAGGAGTGACTTTTGGGGTTTTTACCCAATAGGAATAAATCCTACTCAATGGAATCACCCAAGGGCAGACACCCTCCCCTCATTGCCCCACCGCACAAGCAGTTAGAATATTCTGTGGTACTGGGAATGCGGAAGGTGCTACACTAAGCACTGAGCACCAAATGTAGAAACAAAATGGAGATAACGGGGTCCTTACCATAGCAACAATGCAGAAGAAGAGCCACCAAGCTCAAAAGCATCAACTTTTGCATCATGTACGCTCTCCGGTCTCCGGTCTCACGGCGCAGCTCAACCGAATCTGGTGCCTAGTCAAGGTTTTTCAGGGCAACCTGATTTGTTTCTGGTCACTCTGAGGTTGGCTAGATATAGACCCCGGCGCGCGACCTATATGTGGCAACGCGCCGCCCTCGCAGCGGCCAATGGCAGAGCTTTCATTTGAAATCTGTGGACAGTTTTGGGTCACACCTTGGGTGGCATCCACAACAGAAGAACACCCCACCCAACCGAAACCGGAAACAATGCACCAAGGAAGGATTAACTTGGCATTAATTAAATGTTAAGGGACAGAATGATCTAGAAGCGCATTTAGGACATCATGCATTTCTCTCAGGAGGCCCAGCACATCTTCTGCCCAAGGGAGAGCCTGATAGACCTGTTGGAATGGCCTGCAGGGCCTGGAGGGCTCTGCTCATGATGCCACCATGCAAGAGTTTGCACAAGTGCCACCCGCGCCCAGACTTGCTCAAGCGAATCGCTGGAGTGTTTCTTGGCAAAGTGGTCCCGATTGCTCGTTGCCGGCACACACTTGACATGCCCATGCGTGAGAATAGGTTCACTGCACTTCAAATAATTTAGGTCTGGGGTGGGGTGGGGGGATTCTCATCTTTCAAGAAGGGGTCCTGGGACATCCCAGCAACAATGAATGAATGCCATTACACGTCCTTCCTTTCCCTTATGGGGCGGAGTAGAAAGCGTGTTTAATAAGGCATGCCGAAAACATGTACGCATGTTTTTCACGCCATGTGATGTGTTCATTGATTCACATGGTGGAGTGGGGGCACGAAGTGAAGTTATCGCTTCCAAGGCCCCCACCCCGCCCCAATCTGCTCCACCGTGCAAATCTACATGCATTACTGCAAAGGAGACATTAATCCATTGTAAATGCTGCCTGCCATGCATACATGCACACTGCACTTATGCGTACATGCACACTGCACTTATGCATACATGCACACTGCACTTGTGTGTGCAAAGAGAATGCTTCAAGACTGCGCTGCATGCCTTTAGCTCCTTCTTTTGCACGTCATTGTGCAAAGGGTGGAAAGTGCTGTTGTACGTAAGTGCAAATGTGACACGCCCCCTCTGTGCAATGTAGGCGTATTCAGAAAGGTACCTCCTCAATGTGTGTACATCTCTCCAAGTAAAACCACATCTTGGTATAGGTTTCAGGTATTCTGGTTTTATCATTAATTGCACCTGGAACCTGCGCACTGCAGGATACAATAGATAAGGCAAAACATTTCAATAACATTGTATTATATTTAGAATAGGTACAAATGATCGCAAAAAAAGGTCCGACCTATACAAAAAGTTTGTAAATGCATGCCACCAAAGGTTCTAACACCAAAAAAACAAACTGTGTGGGCTGCGGGGGTGTCTCCCACAACACGCCGCTCACCATACTATACAGTATAGTGAGTGGGAGTTGCGGGGGACACCCCCGCAGCTCACCCGAGATTTTAAGAAAAAGGGGCTGCGGGGGTGTCCCCCACAACACCTCGCTCACTACACTGTACAGTATAGTGAGGGGGTTTGCAGGGGGAAACCCCTGCAGCTGCCCGAAAAAAAAAAGGAAAAAGAAAAGGACCCTGCGGCACCGATTCCCGATCACGGAAGTGAAAGGGAACTGGCACTGTAGGTACACAGCGCGTCTTAAAAGGTAAGTAGGGTGTGCGTGGGGGGTATGTTGGGAGTGGGGGTGTCGGTTTGTAGGGTTTTTAAATGTATGTCTGCATGGGAAATGTGCAAATCTTTTGTGGTGCGTACATTTCTCATGCAAACCTTTCCGTCTAGATCCTTATATTTATAAGAGCAACCTGTTTATGAGTTGCAAACATGTTTGGTGCACACATCGCTCAAATCACACATTATTTTTAATATTTTATTAACAATTTTAACAGCAGGTTTGACTCGCCATGCCAACCAGTGAACGTGAAAAAGCACTTTCCGCATGCACTTTGTCCCTCACGCAAATTGTGTGCTCTGTGCATTCTTGAACGCATGCCCCAGTCTCACGGGATGCGCCCCCCCACGCAACCCCCAGGTAGTAGCTGCTAGTACCTGCTGTGACTTGTCCACGGGTAACTCGGAGGGCGTGGGTCTTCCTCTCACGCTCCTGCCTGCCCCGCTCCGCCCTGCTGGCACACAGCATGGGTGCTAAGTGCTGGAGTGGGCGGAGCCTACAATGATTCCTTATCAGAATTCAGGATGAACGTAGACGCCCAGAACACTTAAGGGCGTCTCGTCTTTAAAATGTTTCCCTGAACTAGGGGAGGACATGTAAAACGACTGGTTCCCGTTTGCAGCCTACCACCTGAAATGTGCCCCCAGCACCCATAGGAGTACATGCGCGTGAAGGTGACAGAGCCAGGGGTGTTGCTAGGTCTGGAAAAGATCTAAGGCTACGCTAATGTCGGGATGGTCGGGACTGGGCGCTAGCTAGCCTTTTGGTTGCAGCCCCTGAGCTTCTATCCGGGAATACAACCAAAAGACCCAGGGCTATAGCCCCCCACATTCCCCGTAGCAACGGGGCCAGGCTGGGAAGCACTTGCAGCTCGACTGGTGGGCCTCCTCTCTGACTAGGCCTGACTAGGCCTGCACGAGGTTCCTTCTGGACTCAGTGTGCATGGGTGCGCATGCGCGATCCGTGCATCGCTTCCGGCTTCTGCCAGTATACAGCTGTCAGCCCTAAAGAAAGACCCCCAAAGCATATCCCGGGCACGAGGGAGATGCACCCCTGGAATAAAAGCCACGACGTGTGATTTGCCAAGACAGTGCACCCACAATGTATGCGTCGTGAAATTTACTTAGGTAAACATTAGACGCAACACATTAGTGCGACGTAAATTAACGGGGCACGGTGGCGTGGTCTTAACCAGGAGATTGCCAGGACGGGGTAAAGGGTTGGTGATTTGCAAAAAAGCTGCACAATATTTAATGTATTTGTTCCAGAAGTAAATTGGTTCTGTTTCTGCCTGGGAAAGGCGTTGCATTTTCCCTGGATACCATCTTTGGAGAGCATTCCTATTCTTTAGTCTCAGCGCAAAATGAGGACCTCCGAAAAATGAGAACACTGAAATTAATATTCTTATGGGCCAATGTAGCAAAAATCCCCATCCCAGCGCAACCTGTCACCCCAATATAAAGAATTAGCTGAGTGTAGACCAGGAGTCTGCAGTCTTTGGCTTGCCAGATGTTTTGGACTTCGAGTCCCATGATCCCTCACTATTTACTATGTTAGCTAGGGTAGATGGGATTTGCAGTCCAAACCATTCTGGAGAGCCAGAAGCTGGAGACCTCTGATAAAAAAATAAAATAAAAAAAAAACATTCATGAAATGCAGCTTCCATGGCTCAATGGAAAGGAAACAAATGGGCAAAGCACCCGAAACTTACATAAGCAATAGAAATATACATCTGAGTTATAGGGTAACATAAGCACCCCCCCTGCATGCCATTAGCCCCCCCACATTTCTCCCTGCCTTGGTCTGTCTAAGCATTGCCCTTATGCAGCTGAGCGTCAGATTGCCCTCATGACAAATATTATTTATGTTTTTATACAGGAGGAACAATGCTCTTTTTATCACAAAAGAACGTACATTGGATAAGAAATCAGACTTGACGGGAAGCGGGGAGCTTCTTCCAATGGGGTGAGTTTGAGGGACATTCGGACCCAGTTGTGGAGGGGAGTAAATGGAACAGTCACCGGGGACAATACATAAGTGGACAACCAACTTTGGGCATTTTAAAGAGCAGGTAGGCGGTACGGCCAGCTGTGATCCGGATTTGACCATGATGGGTGAAGGGCTAGAGTGTAGGCAGAGGAAGTGAGGGACAGAGGCAGGTTAGAAGGAAGGGATCATGCTAGCTGGCAGGCAGGTGAGAGATAGGCTAAGAGGGTAACTCTGAGGCGAGGAGGGAGGATTTAGTCTGGCTTTGAACAACTCTGTGTGACTGTTTCTCGGATTTGCGGTGGAAGAGAATTCCTTGCAAGTGGAGCAAGAAGAGAGAAAGAGAAGAAGCACAGGGAGGGCGAGAAGCTACAAGAGTAGTCGAGGCGGCAGAGCAGAGATTACGAGAACGTTTCTAGAGTTGGTTAGAGGAGGATAGCGGTGCCTTACCGAAGATAGATTTGTGAACCAGGAGAAGACATTAAATATGGCCCTGTTTTGCATGGTCAGCCATCCAGCCTGGTGACGGTACGAGGAAGTAGGTGTGAAGTGAGGAAGGTCAAATAGAGTCCTGGTAGCAAAGCTAATGGTCTTGTTGAGAGAAGAGAACGCATAGTTGGAGAGAACAAAGAGGATGCTGGCACAGTAATCCAGTTCAGAGAATACAAGAGTGGTTAAGAGATGGTTGGCCGTGCTGAACGGAAGGAGGTGCCTGATTGTCCTAATATTTAGACGATTGAGCCGAGCCTTCATTGCAGTTTTGGAGATGAAAGTAGAGAAGGTGTGAGAAGGATCATAGATGATGCTGAGGTTTCTAGCTGAAGAAGACTAGGGGAGAGTGTCAGTTGGGAACTGGAAAGGAAGAGATGAGAGAGCGCTTTTATCAGGGAAGAAGAGCACCTCTGTTATGGTAAAGTTTAACATCAGAGAATGCAAAGCTATCCAATATTTAATGGCAGAGAGACAGTTTGACATTTTGATAGAGGGATCAGAGGAGAGTTCAGTAAATGTTCATATTAGGTTACCAGTGAGATGCAGTGTTCTCTCTGTGTACTGAAGCACTGCATCTGAGCCGTGCCGATGTGGCACTCACCAGTGCGGAAACACATGCTTCTGATTGCTGGTGGTACTCTTGTTCAGTGGCGCACTGCCTGGCGTTTTTAATCTGTATACTTCTGGCATGCCAATGGATAGTTCTTCTCTGGTGTGGCAGAGAGGGAGAGAATGTGATCATATGCTCTGCTAATGAGCACCGTCTCACAGCATACGTTGTTTTGAACCGTTCTTTCCCAGTAGATGGGCTCCCACACTTTCGGCAAATGGTTGATGGCATTCGTGAAACATTGAATTCAGTGGCGGAGCCAGGGAGGGGGATAAAGAGGGTGGTTGCCCCCCCTGGCCGTTGTACAGGCGATGCCGTTGTGCCATTCATTTCAATACGCCAGCCGTGGTGCACACACACAGCACAGTGCTCACATTCAGGTCGGACACAGCAGCGCGGCGGAGGCACTGCACCGGGTGGGGCCAGCCACCAGCCTGCTTATTTAGTATATTAATAATGTCTGTGTGAAGTGCACATACAAATCCAGAATGGGAAAAATGTGTGGGCTCGCTGGCCCGGGCTGGGACTGAGCACTACTCTCAAAATCAGTCAATGCTTGGCTGGGAGTGGGACAGACTGTTTATAAACTCAGATCATCAGAGGTACAATTATGGGAGCTTTACAGAAAGCGCCTTGCAGCAAATGTGGCTGCTTTGTAAATTGTGCACCGATGTGTGCATGTGTCCACACTGTCCTATGTTCTCATGTCATGTCATATGGATAATTTATTCACACTTCTTGTTGGCATTAGCAACAAGTGCCCCTGCCATCACAGCACACAGGCCATGCGCCACGTTGTTGGGTGCTGCTACCGCGCCGGCCGGGGGCGAGTGGCGGCCCGCTGATTGATGTGGCGGCCCACCGATTGATGTCCCAGATGGTTACTGTAAACTTTGTCTTCCTCCACAATTAAATTCATCCGACCCCCTTCCTGTGCCAAGCCAGAGCCTGGGGGATGATGATCCCGTCCATTTGCAAAACGGAAGGGTCGGGATTGGGAATCATAACCATTATCATGCAGGCGAGTGGGAGAGAGAAAGAGTGAGCGATGTCAAGGTGGAGGGTGGGGTGCAGGTGCTGATGCATTGCCTGCAGCCAGCCTGATGCTCATGCATGAATAGAAATCGCACTATTGTGCGATACATGGCACACTGCCACTGAGCAGTTTCCATTTCCCCGTCCCCGGGTCCGGCCTCACCAAGGCCTGCCTGCAGGCCAGAGCCTCCAGACTAACTGGAGCCGCTGCGGCGACCGACGCGTGCAATCGTTAGTCCATTACCAGGCACATTTGCTATAAATGTAGCATAGGCTGTGTAGTGTGGGCTTCTCCTTGCTCTTGTTTCCTACCTCCTATACTATGGAATGACTTACAGACAGATTTGTTGTGGAAAAATGATTGGCCGTAGGCATTTATTTCCTACAGAAAATAACACAAACAAGAATCATGATAACAACATGTGTCTGTGCTTTTGGGCACACCGTGTCCAGGGTTAGCGATGCCAGCCTTCTCCTTGGTCAGTCTCGGTTACCCTTGGGCATCCGTTCCTGGACACGTGCCGCCTACGACTTTCTTCTACCGTGTACCGAAGAAAGTACTCGGCGTTCCTGCTCCTCTCTCCGCTCGTTTCCTTCTTCCTGAAGTTTTGCAGGGTGGGTTGGGTGGCAAAACGCTTCCTTCTCCTTTGCCCAGGTCCCAAGACGCCTACCCGTACGAGGTGAGCGTCTTGCCTGGTTTGTTTTTCTCCCTTGTCCTTTGGCCATACTTATACCCCCTCTGTCCTTTTGTTATTCTCGGGGCCTGGGGCAAATGCTTCCCAGCATCAACAACAGTGTCGCCACGTGCCTTTGGAATTGGGACCAGAGAGCTCTGAGACAGTCGTCTGTCCAGGCACACACACTCAGTTGGGGTCGACCAGCAGCTGCTGCAGCGCCCCAGGCCCAGCTTGCCTCTTTGTACAATGACAGTCAGTGCCACTGACTGACTGCTGGCCTGCTGCGTGCCGCCCCCTGTCCAGGTGGGCCTGGACCATGGCCATGTGCTGTCGTCGACTCATGAGTGTCTCTCGACTGAACCAGCCCCACCTGGCCACGCCATTGCCAGCTGGCAGGGCCAGCATCTAATCGAGATGAGGGAGTCCTCGGTCGTCTGTCAGAGTGAGTCAATTCAACTACTAACTAGAAAGTAAGTACTAGTTGTGTGCTGCTGCTGCTGCTGTGCTGTGCGCTGCCCACTTATTACAGGTGTGATGTGATGTGCTTCAATTGAAACCGGCCGTGCACGTTGGCGACGGCAATGGCGTATTTTCTAATATGCGTAATAACCATGTTGACAATGATTTCACTCATATGTATGTACACCCCAACTGAGCTGTGTGCTGCCCGCTTAGCACATGTGTGATGTGCTTCAGTTCAAACTAGTATTTTCTAATATGTGTAATAATGTCAACAATTATTTAACTCCACGTATGCACACCCCAACCGACGTCTGCTAGAGTACCTCTCTTAATCTTAAATCACTCAGAAGTGACCGTGTGTCAGTGAGTGAATGATGATATCGATATTCAAGTCAGGACTGAGTCCACTTGTTGCGTCGCTGCGCAAGCTTCTTAGCTCCGGACAGTTGAGGTGGATGACAGGGCAAGTCAGACAGACTTTCCTCCTCACGCTGACGCACAGGTGTAGCTTGTTGTGGCGCGGGAGGATGGTTGCTAATCCTGCCCCTCGCCGGCTGAGCTTTGCTGCCAGTGCCTTCATGATGAACTGTAAATTAAGTGCAGTGCTCGGCTCAGCTCAACCCGTCAATAGCAAATAGACTTAGTTTAGGTAAAGGTTGCAGGCCACTTGCCGCTCACATCATATGTAGCATTATTATCAGTGTGTCAAGGCTCATGTTACCACGGGAAGTGTATGAACCTAAATCCCCCCTTTATGTGGATCCGTCCTGTTATTTCAACAGGACTACATAGTGGACTGACATTCCGGGTGACAGGGGTGGGTATAGGGATAGGGGAAAGCCAGGATAGAAGGGCAGATGGGGAATATCTCACCACAGAACATGTGTGATAATGGCCAATGGCATCTACGGTCTTCAATGATTTTGGAAATCAGCATTCTTTGTGATTCGACAAGTTACCTTCACGGTTACCTCTCAGTAGGATGTGTTCTGTGGTACTGTTTGCGGTCGTTTCATGGACTTCATTATTCCTGCAAAAAACATCCAGATGTCTCCGATATTCATCTCCTTTAGAACCTACAGCTATGTTTGAAATGGTTTTCATTAGTGTCATGGTAAATACAGCCACCTGCAGGGGTGCTGCTAGGTGTGCTGCTAGGTGTGGAAAAGATCTGGGGCTACACTCATGTTGGGACTATAAAGACACAGGGCTATAGCCCCCTCAGCCCCCCCTCCCTAGCAACGCCTCTGACCACCTAATCATCTTCCTGTATCTCTTCAAAGTGCTTGCATAACTCAAGAGGAACAAAACATTTCACGTTCTTATTTCTATACATTACTCGTATCGCGCTCTCATAGTTTCAAACAAGTGTAATATTTTTGTTTCATGTACACATCCTACTATACAAGGTCTGCAGACGTTTAGTGTGTTACAAAACCTGATTACCAACATTGAACCCCTGTTATTCCACTTATGGGGGGCTACTGCATTGCCATTCTAGTGCTGCATCCTTACTTGCAGTACTCTGCTTGCAGACCAGCACACATGTGAAGGATGGGTAGGTATTATACTCACATCTGGAAAACCGAGATCACGACTCAATTTTCTTCCTTGTACTCGTGTGAGGCTTCTGGTCTAAGACCTGTTCTTTTGTGATCTTGACTGCAAACAGAATAGTTAAAAAGGTGTTATAGGCGTACAGTGCATTGCTGAGTGTTGCCAACTTCAGTAACAAAAGCCTCATGACTCATGTTCCCATACTTTATGGAACAAATATTCCTGGCATCATTTTGCAACACTCCCACACTCACCAACACCCTTTATATGCCACGGTTGATGTTCCTGCACGATCATTATCCTCTGCACCCCGTACCTTCCCATGCATCCTCTACATTCCTTAACACTTAGCAGTATTGCATCGATGATTTTTTGGTAATGCCCAACAGTTGCTCTTCCTTCACTATTCTGATCATAAGACTTAAAATTAAGTTTCTTACGAGCAGAACAAAGGCTTGACAGACTTTTCTGGAGCTGCAGCTTCAATGGCGAAAGAGTACTGGCTGTGTTGATGTGGTACTGATGGTGCCTGGCTGGTTTTACAGGAAGACCCTGACTGGGTCTCTCATTGTTGCTTGGTTAACTTCAAATCAAGAAGCGTCTGGCAGCGGGTGGCTGATGCTATGTTGGTGACAGACCTCGAGCAGTGGGCCAGCTGGTGACTGGCTTAAAAGGAAGATGCTGCTTAGATGGTTCAATGCTTCATTGACTGGAAATCAAGAAGCGTCTGGCAGCGGGTGGCTGATGCTATGTTGGTGACAGACCTCGAGCAGTGGGCCAGCTGGTGACTGGCTTAAAAGGAAGATGCTGCTTAGATGGTTCAATGCTTCATTGACTGGAAATCAAGAAGCGTCTGGCAGCGGGTGGCTGATGCTATGTTGGTGACAGACCTCGAGCAGTGGGCCAGCTGGTGACTGGCTTAAAAGGAAGATGCTGCTTAGATGGTTCAATGCTTCATTGACTGGAAATCAAGAAGCGTCTGGCAGCGGGTGGCTGATGCTATGTTGGTGACAGACCTCGAGCAGTGGGCCAGCTGGTGACTGGCTTAAAAGGAAGATGCTGCTTAGATGGTTCAATGCTTCATTGACTGGAAATCAAGAAGCGTCTGGCAGCGGGTGGCTGATGCTATGTTGGTGACAGACCTCGAGCAGTGGGCCAGCTGGTGACTGGCTTAAAAGGAAGATGCTGCTTAGATGGTTCAATGCTTCATTGACTGGAAATCAAGAAGCGTCTGGCAGCGGGTGGCTGATGCTATGTTGGTGACAGACCTCGAGCAGTGGGCCAGCTGGTGACTGGCTTAAAAGGAAGATGCTGCTTAGATGGTTCAATGCTTCATTGACTGGAAATCAAGAAGCGTCTGGCAGCGGGTGGCTGATGCTATGTTGGTGACAGACCTCGAGCAGTGGGCCAGCTGGTGACTGGCTTAAAAGGAAGATGCTGCTTAGATGGTTCAATGCTTCATTGACTGGAAATCAAGAAGCGTCTGGCAGCGGGTGGCTGATGCTATGTTGGTGACAGACCTCGAGCAGTGGGCCAGCTGGTGACTGGCTTAAAAGGAAGATGCTGCTTAGATGGTTCAATGCTTCATTGACTGGAAATCAAGAAGCGTCTGGCAGCGGGTGGCTGATGCTATGTTGGTGACAGACCTCGAGCAGTGGGCCAGCTGGTGACTGGCTTAAAAGGAAGATGCTGCTTAGATGGTTCAATGCTTCATTGACTGGAAATCAAGAAGCGTCTGGCAGGGGGTGGCTGATGCTATGTTGGTGACAGACCTCGAGCAGTGGGCCAGCTGGTGACTGGCTTAAAAGGAAGATGCTGCTTAGATGGTTCAATGCTTCATTGACTGGAAATCAAGAAGCGTCTGGCAGGGGGTGGCTGATGCTATGTTGGTGACAGACCTCAAGCAGTGGGCCAGCTGGTGACTGGCTTAAAAGGAAGATGCTGCTTAGATGGTTCAATGCTTCATTGACTGGAAATCAAGAAGCGTCTGGCAGCGGGTGGCTGATGCTATGTTGGTGACAGACCTCGAGCAGTGGGCCAGCTGGTGACTGGCTTAAAAGGAAGATGCTGCTTAGATGGTTCAATGCTTCATTGACTGGAAATCAAGAAGCGTCTGGCAGCGGGTGGCTGATGCTATGTTGGTGACAGACCTCGAGCAGTGGGCCAGCTGGTGACTGGCTTAAAAGGAAGATGCTGCTTAGATGGTTCAATGCTTCATTGACTGGAAATCAAGAAGCGTCTGGCAGCGGGTGGCTGATGCTATGTTGGTGACAGACCTCGAGCAGTGGGCCAGCTGGTGACTGGCTTAAAAGGAAGATGCTGCTTAGATGGTTCAATGCTTCATTGACTGGAAATCAAGAAGCGTCTGGCAGCGGGTGGCTGATGCTATGTTGGTGACAGACCTCGAGCAGTGGGCCAGCTGGTGACTGGCTTAAAAGGAAGATGCTGCTTAGATGGTTCAATGCTTCATTGACTGGAAATCAAGAAGCATCTGGCAGCGGGTGGCTGATGCTATGTTGGTGACAGACCTCGAGCTGTGGGTCAGCTGGTGACTGGCTTAAAAGGAAGATGCTGCTTCGATGGTTCAATGCCTCATTGACTGGAAATCAAGAAGAGGCAGGCGGGAGAGCAAATGTTTTCATGACACAAAACTCTGGCTTTGGTGTCGCTCGTGGCTGACGTGGCAAAAAGATGCTGATGGGGCTACTCATTCCTTGGGTGTCTGGAAATTCTAAGAGACTGGCAGCTGGCAGATGCGTGTGGCTGTGCTGCTAGTAGTGCCTGTCTGCTTTCACAGGAAAATACTGACTGGATGTCTCGCTGTTAGTTTGACTCAAAATCAATGCGAGGCTGGCAGTGTGGCAGATGCTGTCATTTTGAGGGTACACGTGACAGGCTGTAAGTGTATGTGGTGCCTTTCTTACTTGAGATTTTTCTGATGTATTGGTCCGTTGTTGCTTAGCTGACTGGTAAACAATAGGATGCTGACAAAACTCAACAGCATAGTAGACAGTGGTTCGAAGGTAGACACGGAAACTGGCTGTAGTGCATCAGCAATGGCGCATGGCTGACCTCATGATGAGAAGAGGCTGGTAGTGTAGGACGGTGGCAGATGGTTCTGAAGACTGCATGTGGAGCTGATTAGGTCTGCTTGACTTGAAATGAAGAAGGGCTTAACTGGAAAGTGAGCTATAACCAAGCGCAGTGGAACGGACGATAATGGTTCATCTTTTAAGAGGATAAGTCCTGTGTCGCATGTCAGCAAATCTGTCAATGGCATCACTCAAATGTATCTGCATGACCTCAATAGGTTCACATGCCATTATCGACAAATCAGTAGGTCTCTTGTCTCCACATCTGTTTTGCAAATAGTTTTGAACTCTTTCCAAACTGGAGAAGAACCTCTCATTGGTTGCAGTTGTAATCGGCAATGAAAGGACCAGATGCAACAGGTTTAGTACCTCAGAAAATCCTTGTGATGAACTAAGGATATAGTGCCTGACAGAGTGAATACCTCCCGTATCCTTGTTAGATAAATATCCACTTGCATTGTCAAGCTCTGAATGCAATTTAACGTCATTTACTTGAGCCCCTAGGTAGTGGGCAGCAAGGACATTTGCAGATATGGAGTCCAAGAAATGCATAGCCCTTGGATTGAACATGCCGGCAGCCTTGCTAAGCCCCATGTTATCTGTAAAATGAGCATCCAACTCACTTACAAACCTATCTAAGGTGGAGAAAAACACCTCTTGCTTAACTATTCAGTCCGTGGCCTTACATCCTCAAAGTGCTCATGATGGCCAGCCTCTTTCACACAGTAGTACTAACAAGGTATTCTGTTAGTTTGTTGCTCAGTTGGTGCTGCATTAATGGTAAGGCTCTTCGGTTGTTGCCTTCAACTGTTCCAATACCACATTTTTCTGCCAATTCCGTTCCCTCATTGATGATTTGCATCCAATGGTGTTCTTGTCAAAAGCCTACGATTTCAGTTCTCGTCACTTCAATCAGTTCACTCGCATTTGGCAAATCAAGATCCTTTCTCTGATGTTCTTCAGATAACACATTCATCTTTCGGGGAATCAAATCCATACTTAGCAAAGTTAGCAAAAACTCAAAGCTCTGAATATTTGGCAGCAGTTCTCAGGCTTCTGAACGAGGCGGCTTGTCATGTTATTGTGATTCTATTGCATTGTGAACAACAACAACGGTCTCAAATCGAACCTGTATTTTTCTAACACTAGCGTACCCATAAAACCATCTAGTGCCAGCCAGGCTTTCTAATTTATGTACTTGCAGACCACTTTCTTTTTGAGCTTTTACAAAGAGGTTGTGGCGAGAACTTTGCAAAAGGCACGCATAAACAGCCTGCAAAGTTGAGAAAAATGTTTTCACTGTTTGTATGTTAGTGATAGTTTGCACTGACGCAAGGTTTAGTCGATGTGCATGACAGTGAATATCAATTGTGGAGCAATTTGTTTGATTTTGGCTTTCACTCCATTGAAGCAGCCACTCATAACTGATGCCCCATCATACCATTGAGCCACACAGTTCATCCAGTCAATACCAGCGTTGCGTACAGAATCATCAATGGATGCAGCTAAACTGGAAAGCATCCAACTTCTCCATGCGGTAACTAACGTCCCATGGCTTTTTCCTGAATGTTCCCATCTTTATCTGCAAACCCGATCACAAAGCTCAGCTGTTCATGACGTGGAATGTCCTTGGTTTCATCAACTAACAACACAAAGTGCGTTGTCACTTTCCTAACAATATCCTTACGTACAAGATTTGCTACAACGCAGATCACATCATTTTGATACTCGGGAGATGTGTAGTGCCCATATCTTCTAGCCCTTTTGGCTTTGAGATGTTCATTATTATCACAAGCAAGCACAATAAGAGGGAAAAACTGATCCCTCTTATCCTCCCTACGCTCAACCAACTCCCTGCTTCCAAACCCTACGACCTCATAGAAGGCTATAACAATACCATGCGCACAGCCTTAGACGCCATTGCACCACTAAAACTAAGAAAATGCAAACCTAAAAAGCACCTTAACCAATGGTTCTCCAGCCACCTTAAAGCACTTCGACTGGAAAAAACGAAAATTGGAACAAGTCTGGAGACAGTCTCTGTTAGGAGGTGGTTACATTTACTTCATTGAGTTTACAATCACATCAATTCAGCTGCTGCCATGTAACCTAGTTACCAAGGAACCTTTGTTGTTATGATTAAGCAAAGGTTCCACATTCTAGCAGCAGAGAGAGAGAGGATTGAGAGCAGGAGGACAGCCACAGCTTGGGGCCTTTCTCTTGGATGAACTAAAGAAATAAAGCCTCTCTATAAAGACAAGCATCAGCGTGAAGCGTGGTCATTTACATATTAACATTGGCGACGAGGATTGGGCCAAGGAGAAAAGGCCCCCAGCAGCAGCAACACTGCAGCAATATTGATTACAGTTTGGATGCAAATGGACGGAGTGTTACACTAGATGTGTTGTGTAATAGCAGGCGAGAAACACGGCCATCCTCCTGGAGCGGAGTAAACCAGCAAAGCATTTTGGAGCGGAGCACCAAGAAAGAAGTCAGTGCCTGGCAGTGGAGAGAACCATAAAAGCATACTGGAGCTGAGCACGAATATTGAGGAGGTTGGATGACCTGTGGATCACAAATTGGATCACCTGTGGATTACGGAGGAGGCTGACCTGTGGATCACAAATTGCAACTACCACAGACAGCGCTGACAATATCAGCACAGGTTCCACCTGAAATCTCACCTTATAAAATTCAAGTACAAGTAAGTGACAGTGTGGCTGTGTAAGGTTTCCTACCTGGGGGTGACATTAATTAATTCACAACATGGCAAACGTCCCAGCCCCAATTTTCCTCCTGCCTTCACCAGGTGAGCCCAGAGTGCGTTGGATAGACTGGAAAGAGGGTTTTCAAAAATATGCACTGCCAGCATTTGGACCCAATTTCTCCAATGAGCGCAAAGAGGCGCTCCTATTTCACTGTTTAGGTGCCGCAGGACAGGAAGTGGTCAAAAAACTACCAGAACCTCCAGACATTCCTGATGGGGGCCCATATGAGAAAACATTAGCAAAATTAGACAAACACTACTGTGTTGAAGAAAATATAATTCTTGAAAGGTACAAATTTGTCACGAGAACTCAAAAAACTGGAGAGAGTATTGAGGAATTTGTAACTGCTCTTAGAGGTTTAGCCATCAAATGTAGATTTGACCATTGTCGAGATGAGCATGTCAGGGACCAACTCATGATTAAGTGTTCTAATGATAACATCAGGAAGGAGTTATGGAAGGAAATAAATCCTTCTCTTGATAGAGCAATTGAGATAGCGAAAATGATAGAACACACAGACAAATGTATACAAATGCTTCAAGTGGATAATACATCTCAAGATAAGCCCAAAACTGATGACAATGAAGCTGCCATACATAAGGTTTCGAGAGTGATGCAGAGAGGTGCGGCAACTGCGCGTCGCACTTGGCAAATGGGTAGGAGACCTGAGGGTCGCCAAGGTCCCTTTACCAGAGCATGGGGACAAGGATCATCTACCAGAGGGTCGCCCAGTGAGAATGTTACATTCAGGGGTGGCAGGGACTCTGGTTATCCTAGAGGTGCATCAATTAGGAGGTGTTTCAGATGTGGGAGTCTATATCACAAAGCATCTGACAAAGAATGTTATGCATCAAACATTATATGTAATGAATGTGGGGTCAGAGGACACATGGCTAGATGCTGTAGGAATTTTTATACCGCCCCAAGTCAAATACATGAAGTCAATGTAGATCAAGAATTTATATCAATTGATGATGCTGGTAGAGAAGTTATATTTTCAGTCAATGCCATTGATGGGAAGGTCAAGAAAAAGAAACCATATGCAACTGTGTTAGTTGGAGGGGTGCCAGTATCAATGCTCATGGACAGTGGAGCAGATTATACTTTGATAAGTGTGCAAGTGTGGAAGGAGAAATTTGGATGTTGTACATTGTGGGAGAATGTAGTCAGAGCAAATGCTTATGGAGATGTGCCCATAGAAATTTTAGGGTGCTTTGAAGCTGAGCTCCAATTCAAAGACAGGAAGGCGTTAGGGACTATCCATGTAGCCAACAGAGGTGGAGAGCTGTTGTCCTGGAGCGATCAGGCAGAGCTCAAGATAAGACTTGAAGCAAGCCACCCAGAACAGGTTTTGACTGTTGAAGGTGGAAAATCCGGTGGAAAATCGGTCTCGAGCATTGTTATGGAAGGGGCCAGAGGGCATATGAGTGGCACTAAGTTAGGGTGCTTGAAGGGATTTGTGCACAAAATTCGTTTGAAAAGGGATGCCATTCCCAAAGTTGCCAAATTACGGACCATTCCCTTGGCCCTGAGAAAAGATGTAGAGAGTGAATTGAATAAAATGGAAAGTGAAGGGGTGATAGAGAGAATTGATTCCTCAGAGTGGGTTAGTCCTATTGTAATAGTGAGAAAGAGCAGTGGATCCCTGCGGATATGCATAGACCTTAGACACCTGAATAAAAATGTAGTGGCTGACAAATTTCCTTTACCCAGAATAGATGATTTATTGGCAGGGGTCTCTGATTCCAAAGTATTTTCTCTTATTGACCTCAAATCTGCATATCACCAAGTAGAATTACACCCTGATTCGAGAGATCTCACAGCTTTCATTACCCCTATTGGCCTTTTCAGATGTATAAGAATGCCATTTGGATTGATTTCAGCAGCTAGTGTATTTCAGAACGTCATGTACAGATTACTGGGAGGAGAGAGAGGTGTCATGTGTTACCAGGATGATGTGCTAGTATGTGGGAAAAATGAAGCAGAACACGATAAAAGGTTAGAGAGAGTGTTGAACATATTCAAAGAGGCTGGCCTTACAGTATCGTTAGAGAAATGCATATTCAAAACTGACAAAGTTGAATATCTAGGTCATGAAATTACAGGTGAAGGGATCAAACCCAAAGAAAAGGCCATAGAAGCTATTCGCAAGATGGAAGCACCAAAATCCAAAGCAGATATACTATCTTTTCTAGGTCTGGTTGAATTTTATGGCAAGTTTGTTAGAGGGTTGGCAAATTTGTCAAGGAACATGAGGATGTTGACTCGTAAAGGTGTTACGTTCAAGTGGAATGAATCTTGTGAGGAAGAGTTTGGTAAGATTAAAGATGCTATAGTCAATGCACCCATCTTGAAAACGTTTGAAGAAAGTAGACATTCATTACTATTTGTGGATGCAAGTGACTATGGTATTGGGGCAGTCCTAATGCAGGAAGATCAGGAGGGCTTACACACCATAGCATTTGCCTCTAGATCTCTCAAAGGACCTGAGAACAGATATATTTAGTGGTAGAAAAGGAAGCATTGGCTTGTGTCTGGGGAGTGGAAAAGTTCAAAAGATATTTGTGGGGCAGAGAATTCACAGTATGTACAGACCATAAACCCCTAATAGGAATATTTACCAAAGGTGGTCTGGAGGGAGTCTCCAGACGCATCATGAAGTGGGTGACATCCCTACAAGGCCTGCAATATGATATGCTTCACATTAGTGGTGAAACCAACGTAGTTGCTGATGCCTTATCCAGATCAGTAGTGAGAGAAACAGTGTCTGAGGAGTCTCCTCTGACTCGTGAGAAAGGTGTTGAAATATTTCAGGTTCATGAGTCAGTAAAGAAAGAGGAGTGGGACAATGCATGTTCAGAGGATGAATTGTACCAGAGAGTTTTAACATTGGTGACGCAGAACAGAATAAGAAACTATATTGGTGATTTAGGCGGGTTTGCCAAAGTTAAGGAAGAACTCTGGATTGATAAAGGATACTTACATAGAGGACATCAGATGGTTGTACCTATTAAAATGAGAAAATTAATAATTGAGCTAGCTCATGTTGGGCATTTGGGACTGCCTAGAACCAAAGGCTTGGTTAGAGCAGAATTTTGGTGGCCTAATCTTGACAAAGACACTGAAGAAGTGGTCAACAATTGTTGTGATTGTATTGAAGGTAATAAGGGTCTCAGGATTCAAAAAGTACCCATGACTGTTAGAAAGCCATCCACAGTTCCATGGGATGAGGTTGCTTTAGACTTACTAGGGCCTTTCAATATCAAGGGCGGGAGAGACACCTATGTACTGGTTGTCATAGATTTATTATCCAAGTGGCCCGAAATATTTACACTAAGAGACATATCCAGCAGTAGCATCATTAAATGTTTGGAGCAATTATTTTGGAGAGAGGGATTCCCCAGAAAGTGTTTATCAGATAATGGGACCCAATTGGTTTCCAAGGAATTTAGAGAGTTCTTGAGTAACCATGGAATAGAACAAGTAACCACTTCATTATATCATCCCCAGACCAATGGGTGTGTAGAACGCTTCAACCGCACTCTCATGGATGCAATTAGAATTGCGGTAGCAACAGGAGGTGACTGGATCAGGACCATAATGGAGAGAACATTCCAATATAGACTAGCACCACACAGTGTTACGGGTGTATCCCCATTTGAACTATTAAGAGGGAGGAAACCTAACTCACACATGTGTCCAGGCTGGATGGGAAGGTCAAAATTCGTAGGAATAGATCTGGAGGGAGTGAGAGAGAAGATATTTGAATCTGGGGTCAGATCCAAGGAGCAATATGACAGGAAGAATTCTTGTAGAGAATTCAGTCTTGAGGAAGGTGATTGGATCAAGATCAAACTTCCCACCAAGGTGCGCAAAGGTGCATCCATATTTTCACAGCCCAAACAAGTTGTTAAAGATATGGGATCTTCGGTGCTTGTTAAAGGGGGTGGGGTCTGGAACAAGGAGAGGATAGCAATTTGCAAAAAGGTAAACAACAACTTGTAACTGCACTGCAAGGTATTTAAAGCAATTTAATTATTTCTTCATATAGCGGTGTATCAGATACTATGTAAATAATGAACTACTTATGTTCAAAGAAATCTATTATCTAGTTTAGGCAAATACTTATATTTTGGTAAAAGGAAGGGAGGTGTTAGGAGGTGGTTACATTTACTTCATTGAGTTTACAATCACATCAATTCAGCTGCTGCCATGTAACCTAGTTACCAAGGAACCTTTGTTGTTATGATTAAGCAAAGGTTCCACATTCTAGCAGCAGAGAGAGAGAGGATTGAGAGCAGAAGGACAGCCACAGCTGGGGGCCTTTCTCTTGGATGAACTAAAGAAATAAAGCCTCTCTATAAAGACAAGCATCAGCGTGAAGCGTGGTCATTTACATATTAACAGTCTCCCACAGACCACAACAAGTTATTGCTCAATAAATTAACGACCAATTACAAAAAAGAAATCATAGCGGCCAAACAAGAATCCTATAACCAGAGAATTGCACAATCCAACTCCAGTACCAAAGAGTTGTTTACAATCATCAAAGAATTGGAAACCCCAGTGCTAATTCCAGATACCTGCGTGAAGAACAAACAATGGTGCACTAGTGTCCAAAATGCACTAAACAACAAAGTCACAGGTCTTCTAACCAAAATTAAAAACAAGAAAGACTCCCTCACCAAACCAACCAACCCCACCAACACCCCCCCGAGCCCTTCACCCACATACCCTACACCCAACACCGCTCGCTTCAGCTTCTCCAAAGTCTCTACTCTTGAATTGGAAAAAATCATTCTCAGCCTTAAACCATACAACTGTAAGGGCAACCTCTGCCCCCCATAAATCATTAAAGATGCGGCAAGAGACCTCTCGCCATTCATCACCAGACTCATCAACGCCTCATTCTCCTCAGGAACAGTCCCCAGTAACCTCAAAGAGTCTTGGGTCCTCCCCCTCCTTAAAAAACCTCCCCTTGACCCTTCCATCCTGACCAATTACAGACCCATTACCACCATCCCATTCCTGCTCAAGATACTAGACAAGACAGCATACCAACAAATCCAAAAACACCTTGAAATAAACCACCTCATAGGCATACGACAATCAGACTTCAGACCCCAACATGGGACTGAAACGGCCCTCATTGATCTGAAAGCCCAAATAGACACCCTTAGATTCAACAGGAAAACTGCACTACTACGCCTACTAGACCTCTCTGTGGCGTTTGATCTAGTTGACCACAAAATCCTATGCAATCATTTAGACTCAGCTGCCCACTTCTCCCAAGAAGCCATCGGCTGTATCGAGTCATTCCTCAGCAACATATCCATGCATGTCTTTTCCACCTCTGCCGCTGCCGACCCCATCCCCATCACAGGCGGAGTCCCACAGGGCTCCTGCGTCTCCCCTACTCTGTACAACGTGTTTACGAAGCCCCTGTTTTATGATCTAGATGGCCTGGGTATCACCTACACCAATTACGCCGATGATACACAGATCCTCATCCCGCTGATGGGAGATTACAACCAGGATTTGGCCTTGGTGAACAAGGTGTACCTCATCATTCAGGCATGGATGGCCTCGCACAGTCTATGCCTGAATGATGACAAGACTGAACTCATTATACTTGGTTCCACCGCAAACCTAACCAAATTGGACCACAACTACACCAGCTTCATTATAGACGGGAACACGATCAAAGTAGCTAAGGAAGTGAAAACCTTAGGAATATACATTGACTCCTCCCTCTCCCTCCATAAACAGGTTAGCTCTATGGCATCCCCCACGGCCTACACATGTAAGCTTATAAGAGCAGCCAAACCCTTCTTATCCACCCAGAGCTGCATTACACTAGCCAGAGCCCTGGTATTATCTAAACTGGACTACTGTAACGCCCTCTACGTAGGAGCCAGCAAGCAAATAACCAACAAAATTCAGACGCTACAAAGCAACGCTCTTAGAGCAGCGCTTAGCATCCCCAGGAGAGAACACATTTCCAACATCAGGAAATCCCATAACTGGCTCAACACTTCAGACAAAATCCTGCTTAAAGTAGCATCACTAACTCACAAATGCCTGAACAACGCTGCCCCATGCTACCTGACAGACGGAATATGCAAATACACCTCCAACAGACCCACCAGAACCTCCAACGCAAACCTACTCATAGTTCCAAGGTTCAAACACACCAAAATGGGCGGCAACAGCTTCCAGGTGAAAGCACCCCAACACTGGAACGCCCTACCACCATCCCTCAGGACACCTCAAACCTATACACACTTTAGACGCAACTATATCCAGTGGATAAAGAACAAGGATCACTAATAATTCTTACCTCTAACACCACACTGCCGCAATCCTGTAATGTGTGTTTATTTGTACATTTATAAAATATTTGTATTATATTATAGCCTTCTTGTAAAACTGTACACACTGTCCTTCATTGTCACACTGTACTACTGTAATGTAATGTATAAGCAACTTGTAACCAAGCTTTGAATAACCATGCTGCTCATGCGCCCTCATACCCTCGGGTCTGGTGCGCAATACAAATGAATAAACTAAACTAAACTAAACAATCATTCAATGAAGTGTCCCTTATTGTGGGAATGTTGTGATTCGTCTGTGGATGTCACAACCGCAGGTTCCTGGCGTGTATGGATGAGGTGGAAACATGGCGGTCGTCAGACCGTGCCGCCACGTTGTGCTCACTAGCGCGGTTTACGTTCTAGTCCTTTCCAACATGGCTGCCGCTGAGAGTACATCTCTGTTCACGCTCGGTGGTTCGGCGCGTTGCAACTTCTGAATTCTTCTTCGTTGCTAGCGCTCCACTGTACTCTCGCTTAGCGGAGTTCCGCTCCTGTCCTATTTTCCTCCTGTTGTCCTCTCTCTCTCTCTTTCTTACCGGTGCTCCTTCTTGTACTCGGGCACTTGTTTGCTCTCCTCCCTTCTTTCCTCCTGCTTTACTTGTTTTAGTTACACTCTCTGCCCCCCCCCCGTTCACATTCAGGGCCGTGCTCTACACTTATTGCTACACCCTACCGTCAGTTTTGCCGGTCTCCCGTATTCCAGCTGGCTTTGGATCTTCCTCTCGTTCCGCATCATCAGATACCTACACTCCAAAGGGGTTTTTGTGCCGTAAGGCTTTTCCCCTTGCCGCACTTGTCTGTCGCGGGGGGGGGAGTCCCCGCGAATTCATTCCCAAAGGGTCGCGGTGGCTTCCTCCCGAGGCAGACCCTATCTACACAAGGAGAGGAGGACTTTTACTCGTCGACCTCGTGGAAGGAAGTTGGACTTCTCGTCTTCATCAGGTGAGGAGGAAGGGGAATTGAAAGACTCTCAGGGTTTGAGTGGGGTGGACCACATCACGGACAACCCTGCTGATACGCCCACAGCGTCAGACATTGTTGATAGTGGATTGGAATGCAAGCCCTTGAGGACCCAAGAGACACACAACCTTTAGTAACTGCTGCACATGTTGACGATTATCTTCAATCTCTTGGTCTGCACCCCTTACTAGCCTGGAAACAATGGTCTGTTGAGGGTCTGTGGTCTGTGTAGACGCTTACAGTCTGTCCGAGCTACAACCGAAGATGTATGCTTATCAGACTCTGAGTGCTTCTTTAAAACACAACCTGTCTTTTCCCATTTATTGAAGCCAATGTCAACAAATGGAACATTGCCACGCTCGCACCCCCTCCTCCTAAAGTAGCACCAAAATGTCTGCATGCAAAGCAGTATACTTTACCTTTCAGAACTGAGTACTCCAGCCACAGATATGTTTTGTAGTCTCCAATAAACGTATGGGAAGCAATTGCAGGGTATGTAGGACGTTTTGGCTGTACAGGGTCACTGGATTGATTTGGTGACAGATCAGTCACCACACTGTCATCTAAACTGGGGGCTCGAGATCTTCTCTGAATGCTCTGTTCAGCTTGCCGCATCTGCATACTCTCATCGCTCTGCAACCAAGAGCTGCCAGTGCTCCCCCCCCGAGGAAGGAAATGTCGGTAGAACATCCAACAGAAGGAAGAACAATCCTCAATATCAGGATGGAAAGAACATTCAGCGTTATCCAGGAAAGATGAAGTATTGCTTAGCTCAGCATCACGTGAAACCATCACGCCCATGTCTGCACATGAACAAGAGACTTCAGTGTCCACTACACATGAAGGAGATGCTATGTCAGCCAAGGAATGAGGAGCTCCAGGCACAGTGTCAGCATGTGTAGATCTCGGGCCAATGTCAGCACATGTAGATGTTGATGCAATGTCTGCACCCAGAGAAGCAGCTGCTGGCCGATGGGTGGACAACATGTAAAGATGTGCTTGCCCCGCCACTCGCGGTATCATCAGAAGATAACCTTTATCGCTTACTTGGGCCAGAGCCTCTAGTAGTGTCAGCTTTTCTTGGATCTTGAGTAAATAGATCAAATATTGAAATCTGTTTTGGACCCTTGGGTTTTCTTGTAGGTGTAGACACGTCCTTACCTTTAGTGCTGCTAAATCAGAAGCTATTAGTCCAGCAAAGGATGGATTCCTGGGAGTCCTCCTCTCTTGCTTTGATCTTCACTCTTTTTTGGGAGACGACTTCTGCTGCATATCAAATAAAAGACAAATATGAAATGTATTGTTTTGGCTTAGAACTAACATATATATATATATATATATATATATATATATATATATATATATATATATATATATATATATATATATATATATATATTTACATATATGTATATAATAGTGAGAATTCAGAATTTCACAAATGTGTTTGCTTTCCTATCTATCAATGGCAATAACCACATCTGAACAATGGTGGAGTGTGATAGCTCAAAAACAAAAGAGGTGATGGCTTGGCAGGTGAAGAACGATGGTCTGGAGGGTTGCCGAGAGCAATGCTTGAGGTTAAGATTAATTCTAAACCTTCCAGGCATCACCTCTTGTGTTTTGCTTTGGTGTATGATAGCTAACAGAAGTCTGAAAAGCCTGAACGTCAACAGGACGCATCAATTATCTGACAGATAAGACAACTTTTGACAAACAGGTGTCTGAGTTTTGTTAGAGAAGGTAATGTGAGACAGGCATGGTTTCAAGAGAGACACAGACTCAAAGGTGTTCGTTTTTAAAAACCTTTATTTACTAAGGTTCCTGGGTTGGTGTATTGCCTGGCTGGTCCGAACTCTAAAGGGATGGCTCCCTTAACTGATGTTTCTAAGGCTGTCACTGTCTAATAGTCCAAAATAAAAGTCTGTCTGTCTCTAAAACTATGCTTGACCTCACTCTGTTGGTTTCAGGTGGTCTTCTCACCAGGTGTAGTTTAGTCAATGTCACAAAATGAGTTCAGTCAAAAAGGGCTGTTCGTAAGACCTTTTTCACAATGCCCTTGCAGTGGTTTTAAATACCTTCAGTGTCTTTGATTTCCTTGGAGTTCCCTTCCCCAAGCTTTAACTTATTCAACTTCCAAACACCACAAAAAAAATGTAACACAATTCCTTTTTAAGCTTCTCTGGATTCCCTTCTCCACGCTTCAATCCTTTCAACACTATAAAGAAAACCAATAAGTCTCCAACTTGGTAGGGCCTCTCAATGTTCCCTTCTCCAAGCTCAGGCCCCTTCCAGCTTTTAAACACAAAGGGCCTCATTACGACCCTGGCGGAAAGTGACTGACCGGACCGCAACAGCGTAAATAGCGTTTCCGCCATTGCACGAAGGAGCAAAGTGCGGCCAATCACGACCCATCGGGCACGAGCATTACGCCATGGCGGAATCCGAAAGGCTGCGATGGCGGAAATGACCCCAAAACGGCCCTTACCGCCGCCGTACGCTGCACCAGGTGCAATACCGCCACCCATCGTAGCGGTCACCGTAATGAGCGGTCACCGTAACGAGCGTGCACCGCAAATTACGGCCACCGTAAATATACGGAAACGGAAGTAAAAGCATGTGGCCGGAACGGGAAACAGCACGCCGCACAACTATAAAATCCGAATCCCAACACAACCATAAAAAATCCGACCCTGACACACATCCCAACCCGTTAGCAACCCCAGTTAAAAAAATAAATATGGGAAAGGTAGCCAAGAAAGCGTGTGACCGCAAGCGGCAGGTACACTTCTCCCGAGAGGAACTGACCGTGCTCACCGAGACCCTCCAGGAAAATTCCGCCGTCGTCTTCTCCAGTCAAATGACCAGGACGGCCCTTGCCAACAAGAAGGCCATATGGGCCCTGGTGGCACAGCGCGTAAGTGCGGTGGGGACAACACCCCGCACGCCACAGCAATGTCGCAAGCGGTGGGACGACCTGCGGATCCGCGTACGCAGCATACTTTCTGCGAACAGGAACATCGCCACAGCTACCGGGGGGGGTTCAGAGTCGCCCATCAAGTTGACCCCCTGGGAGGAAATCTGCGCCTCCACCATAGGAATGGAGAGCATAGAGGGAGTCGGAGGGATGGAGAAAGGAGTGCCGACATCCGGAGAATCAGGTAGGTTGGCCAAGAGAAACAATGCGAAATCCACAAACCACGAACATGTGCAGTACCATGTGACCCCATAGTGCAATACATACTTTGCCCAGACAGCGCCCTCTAAAAGTCAGAATGAACAAACAAATCAATCAAGAAGCCATAAACAACCCCTACATGTGCAGCATGCACCCCCTAACTGCAGGCAGCCAAATGAATGCATCCTCAATCCACACGAAAATGAGACCACCTCCAAGGCCCAGTCCCAAATCAGCCTCATGTACCACCCCAATGCATTTGATACGTTGCCATTCCAAATCCGACAGACCCATAACTAACGCTCGCCCCTCTTTACTCCACCACAGGGTCCGATACCAACGACGAGCTGCAGGACACCCCTACCAGCACGCCTGCAAAGAGGGCCAGGACCAACGTCCCAAGAGCCTCCACCTCAGGTGCAAGGATCAAGACACGGCAGCAGCAGGAATCAAGTGGCAGCACACTGGAGGGGACTGCAACAGGCACCCCAGCAGCCAGCAAGTCCACAACCCCAGCACCACAGGTCCCCCCAAAGAACGTATCTGATGGCACTGCCTCTGGTGGTAGCAGCACCATAGGTGACACAGCTGTCATGCCAGCATGCTCCGACACGGAAAACAGTGCTGGCGACGTAGGTACCATCCATGACCTTTCCCAATCCCCCTGCATGTTCCATCCCCTACACCATGACGAAACCACGCAGGGGCACCCTGAAGACGACGACTGGCCAACCCCCACAAGTCCTGTGCCAAGGCAACATGTGTTGAGCAGCCCCCCTGTCACACCACCGCAAATGTCCATGGCCCAGCAGAGGCAACAGTCCCTCGACCTGCTGATCGAGCAACAGCAGGAAGCGTCCACGCTACTCAAGGACCATGCAAATGAATGCGGGGGTTCCAGGGCAGCCATGGAAACATCCACCGAGACACTCAGGGCACAAATAGAGAAAAGTAGTGAGAGCCTCAGGGGAGAAATGGAGAGAAGCACCGAGAGCCTGAGAGCACAAATGGAGAAAAGCACCGAGAGCCTGAGAGCACAAATGGAGAAAAGCACCGAGAGCCTGAGGGGGGAACTGCATGCGACGTCCAAAGACGTCTGTGCTGAACTTGCTGCTGTGCGCCGTGTGCTCTCGGAGCTCTCACAAACCCTCAGAGACATGCATGGACGCGAGCAGGCAGAGACATCATCCGTGGCAAGTTCCGTCCAGGGCAGCCCCCAACGCAGATCTGGCAGGAACCTGCGCTCCACGGGCAGGGGTGCCCCTGATACCCGTAGAGGGGGCTTGCAATAGCGTCTACCCACGGACAGCATGCATATTTGGACACTGGTGTTGGGGGGGGAGGTAGTAGGGTGGAGGGGGTGTGTTGGGCTTCACTGGGTGGCGGGTCCATAGGGTGTATAAATCAAATCACATTAACAATACAGCACCTCATTATCATCCAATGACATGTGTGGACATTGATATTTGCGTACGAGGCCTTCATAGGCGTACAGTCCACAATGTGCCTGTACTACACACACACAGTGCCACAGGTCCCCTTTCCGTGTAATAGGCACCATGCGTGGTTGCTAGAAGCATGCATCTATGATGCTCTGTCGGATTGCACGTGCATCCTGTGCCTCATGGACTCCTTGAGGTGCCTCCACATCCCCACCCTCATCATCATCATCATCTTCAGGTGCATGCAGTACAGCGTCAGGGGGCATGGGCACATTCCTACGTATGCACATGTTGTGCAGCATGACACATGCCATGACCATCTTAGAAACCTTCTCATGGCTGTACATGAGTGCCCCGCCAGACCTGCTGAGGCTGCGGAAACGAGCCTTCAGTAGGCCGAATGCCTGTTCAATGACCACACGGGTACGTGAGTGGGCATGGTTGTAGTCCTCCTCATGCTCGTTCTGTGGGTTCCGGATTGGTGTAAGGAGCCATCTCTTCAGTGGATACCCGGCATCACCTGTATGAGACGAATAAAGGGTGTCAGTGGAATGATAGTGCTAAGTAGCCCCCCCCCCCCCCCCCAGCAAGGTCATTGACGCATCAAATGGGCCACGATGTCATGCATGGAATGAGACTCACCGAGTAGCCAGGATCTGTGCCCTGCGTGTCGCTCCATGTAGCGTGGTATTCTTGTGTTCCTCAGGACCATAGAATCATGGGTAGATCCTGGAAATCTGGCACAACAATGCGTAAATATCTTGTTGGAGTCACACACCATTTGTACATTGATTGAATGAAATTGTTTCCGGTTGCGGTACTGGACCTCCATGGCATGTGGGACAACCAATTCAACATGGGTGCAGTCGATGGCACCAATGCAACCCGGGATGCCGCCAAGTGCATGGAATCCCACTTTAGCGTTGGTAATCTCCTGGTACGTGCGTGGTAGTGTGATGTGGTCGTCGGCGTGCTTCAGGAGGGCATCGTGCACTTGGAAGAGTGTCCGTGAGAACAGTGGCTGTGAAATGCCATGCAACTGTCCCACTGTGTGCTGGTAGGTGCCTGTGGCCAGGAAGTGGAGTGCAGACACCACCTTCAGTAGGGGTGGGATGGCGGTTGGGCTATCTATCATGCTCACGAGGTCAGCATGTGTCATGTCCACAATGGCGATTATGGTGTCCCGGTCCAAACGGTAGAGGGTGTGGATCTGCTCAGCAGTGAGGTTGAACGGATCGGCTCGGAGGCGTGGGATTGCGGGCCGCCTGCGTGGTGGTAGTGGCAGTGCTTGTGGGCCTTGCTGACCCTGCCTTGCCCTCCTCCTCCTCCTTCTCCTCCGTCTCCCCTGTGCGCCCGGTTGTTGTACCTGTTGTTGTTCGTCGTCTTCTTGTAGTTGTAGCACTTGCAGTGCTATCTGGTACCCCAGGCCCAACATCGCTAGTCCTGCCGGTAGCATTTTGGAGTGGGAGTGGTTGTGGGAGGGGTTTGGGTCTGCAATATATGTGCTGTCGGCCTGTATGGCCTCCACCTGTGCTGATTGAATGAATCTGTGGCAGATGCAATCCCTTCTGGTCGAGCACGTCCCGCACGTAAGGCTGCATTTGGCCGCATGGCATCTTGGGATTTGATTCATGTATCTAATCCCGATGGCAGTGTGATGTACTTTGACTGATCTTCATGCTATGCTCCCATTGTTACACATGCTATGATTGCTGCCGCTTACATACCTGTGAAGAGTCAGTGGTATGTAGGGCTCGATCGATGGCCGACCCTCATGCAGCACAGTAACGTACTTCACCGACGGGCGTGGCGTCCCATTTGTGATTGCAGCCAGTTAGCATCATGACACACAGCCGCACTACATTGATGTAATTGTGAATGCAAGCGTTCACAGAAGCCTTTTCGACGTAATGTTGCAAGTGAGGAATTCGAAGGCCAGCATTTTGGGTTTTGAAGTAGCGGCGAGGATACGCCCACAGGTCTGGCTGGAAATGTAACGTTCTATTGTAGAATGTCCTTGGGACATGGCCCATAACGAGCAGGCAATGAATGATATGAATTGAATGGGATGCGCAATAGCGCAGTGGACGATAAGGCAGGACGTTCCCAAATCCATCTTGCTTCACAACACTACAGATCCGGCCAGGGGCACAGTGGTTTTTGCGGACTGCATTACGCACAGACGCGATGGAAGTTTCACATATTATGTGAGTGAATATTCATGCGTTTTCATTGCGGGATGAGGGAATGATGTGTGGATGCATGGACTGATGATTCCGTTTAGGGTCTGCCATGTACATGGGTTTTTTGATTCACTCCCCTTCCCCTGCGTTATGTGATGCAAGGCTGCCATAGTGGGACATACGTCTATCTACCCTTGTCGGATCCTCCCTGTCTCGACGCGCCTTCATACACTTGTGTCTAGGCACGTTACTAATCCCATGTCATGGGTTCTATCTTGACGGACGCATGCACAGTAACCGACGTTGCCAATGGTGTATTTAGCTCGGTTGGTTTCGTTATGATTCGATACTGATTTAGGGGTGTGTATATTCCTTTGGAGTGGGCTAGCATGCATGTGGGTGTGGATTTGGTGTGTTGAATGAAGATTGTAATGCATCATGAGTCCCGTAATGCAATCGGTTGATTTGTGTTTCTTTTGGGTGACAGGTATCTCCTGCCCTATTGCAGATGCCATCTCTACGCCACTCCTCCAGATGGTTTTTACTCTCGACTCCTGCAGCTTCGGGTGAATCAGTGGAGCACCATTTCGATCATATGGGACGATCGCCAATGGGCCACATGCCCTTACGCTGTACTGGTGGCTAGGTGCAACATTTCGGCCTTTCAGCTCGACTAGTGCCTGCCTCATGGGACGGACCTGCGGTTCTTGCCGCTTCCATGTTGCCTTTTGGAACGTTGATGTAGGCCCTGTGTGCCATGATGGTACAGGGCGTCACACAAGTGGAAGCCGGTCAATTCTTGCAGATGCAGCCCTCGGTGATGATGGTTGTTTTGGTGGTATCTTGCAAATTGCTGTGGGGCCTTTGTCATTTGGATGTGCATTTAAATTGTATTCCGATATTTGTCGTGTTGCGTTGTTCTTTGCAGGTGATGTGGCGATTTTCGCTTTGTGGCGGTATGTATTGCGTGATGATCTGCATTGTGTTCCGCCTTCTGAGTTGAGTTGTGTGGTACAGTACTGGCCGCGTTTGCCTACGTAGCACAGTATGGTCACGGATAGAGGCTGCCATTGTGACTGTTTACGTGATGTGCTGTTCAGGGGCGGGGGATTGGCTTTTGGCCGACTGGTGCCTGTCAGCCAGGTCGATTGGTGGAATGATGGGTTGTTCAGAATGTGGCTGGTCACAGGTGACTGTGTTTGCGTGCGTTTGTTGGAGGGGGACTGGGGTCATGTCCATTGGAATAGCTTCTGTATTGATGCCATCTGTGCCCTGCAGCTCCCATCGGCCCCTCTTGGGATGAGCCTGGCTGCTCAGTCACTCTGCCGACTTGTGTGGTACATGCTTCTGCTGATGGTTGGTTTGTTTACTGGCATGAGTACAGGGCTGGTGCAATCCCCCTCAGGATGCTGTTTTGGATGTTGCCTTGCGCTGGTGGCAAGCGATGGGGGACTACTGTTGTTTTGTGTCATGTGTTCTTGATTTTCATTTTGATGTATTGTACCTTCACATGCCTGTGCTGCGTCAGTACGGCTATGGTGACATGCCGTACATGGATGCCCACTCACGGGGCGCTTTGAGCCCCTGCATGCTTTTCTACGTTGGCATGCATGGGTGAATTGTGGATTTCACTGGTTGCATAGTGTGAGTACATTGCGCCTGCCAGGAGTTGTGCGATGAGGCCAGGGAGTGGAGTACAGGCACTCAGTGGGCCATTTACGGTTGGTTCGCGTTGCCGTATTTCTCGCCATGGCGGAATGGTACTTTACGACGTGCTTGATGGCGTTCAGTACATGTCCGCTAGGGTCGGAATTCGCGTACCGTTGCGCCATGGCGGTGATTCCGGTTTTGCAAGGCGCGCGTGCGCGTACTTGGTGCAGTTAGCGTTGCCGTTCACTGCGGTGTCGCTAATGGCATCGTACTTTACGGTGACGGGTCATGATCGCAACGAGCGGTGTTCGATGGCGGTATTGCATTTCCGCCATCATTTTTCCATTTCCGCAAGGGTCGTAATGAGGCCCAAAGTCAGGTTTATTAGGAGACACTTTGCTCTCTTTGGTCAGCCTCTCAGGTTTCCCTTCCCCAAGCTTAGGCCCCTCTAGTTCTAAACATAAGTTCAGCTTATCAGGATGTACCTTTTGCTTATATACAGTTTTCTCACATACAATCCTTTCATGGGGTTGAATCAGAGGGCCTCATTACGACCCAGACAGAAAACCATGGTGCTAATAGCACCATGGTCCATGCCGGTAATTTACCGACTCCGCCATGGAGAAAGGGGGAATTACCACCCCATTACAAGGTTGGCGGGGCGGTAATTCCCCCTTCCTCCATAGACCTTCCCTATTCCCATTTTTTCCCACAGGACATAATGGGAATGGGGAAGGCGGTAATTACGGTACCGCAAATTGCGGTGCCGTAATTAGCACCAAGGTCCCTTTGCGGGTCCATTCCTTAACGGCTGGTAAAACCAGCCGTTAAGGTGGGAACCCGCAAAGGGACCTCGTAATCAGGCGCTAAGGGATTTCCGGTATGGGTACCCTTACCGGTACCGGTAATCCCTTAGCGCCTGGGTCGTAATGAGGCCCAGAGACTTTCAAAAACGCCAGGTTTTTTGCTTTTCCTAAGCACAACCACTCAGATGCTTTGCCCCTCTGTATATTTCTTACTCTTGCTTTCCTTTGTACATTTTATCTTCAGGTTCTTCCTGCACCACTTGCACTGTCTTTTATTCCTTTCACTTTGTTGTGCCTCTTGCACGCTCTCCTCCTTCTGTTGTGCACACTTGCACTGTCTTGTTCCTATCATGCACCCTTCTTTCACTCTTCCATGCACACCTGCACTTATTTCCTTCTTACCAGGTTGCTTGCACCGTTTCCTTTCACTCTGGACTTCACTTTTACTTCTGTGCCACTAATATACCTTATTCTTCCTTCTGTGCCACTAGCGCGCTTTCTCCTTCTTTCTTATTTTTTTCTGTTTCTTAAAACTGTCCTTTTGTCACACTCACCTGTGTCTCTGCAGGAGCGATATATAAGCCTCGCTTGACCCCGAGTTCTCACTTCCCCTGTTTCACCCGGAGGGTTTCCTGTCAAATACAAGATATACACTAAGACCTGAATTCACTCGATTCCCCTGGACCCTTACCTTCACTTTACGTGTACTGTGATGTCCCCTAAGGGCTTATCTTGATATTTAGTAAGATGTGCACTCCATCCTGCATTCGCAGGGGCGCGTTTCGCTCATATAAATTATGCCAATGTCTGTTGGCTGAGTTCAGATGCCACATTCTGTTATATGCCTTCACAGCAAGGCCAAGTGTTTAAGGTGCCAGTTTCTTCACTGGCTAGAAAGTCTTTTCCACAAGTAAACGTTGCGCAGAGAATGTTTAGTGTTCTGAATTGTCCTATTGTCTTGTTTGCCAAGGTATTTTTTGGGTGAGTAGCCCTGCATGTAGAAGTTAGCAGCTGGTTGGTAAGAGCAGCGTCTTAAATTCGAGCACGCCTGGTAATGTCTCTCCCTTTTCTCTTGCAGGAGTGGATTATGTGATATTAGCACCTCGAGTCCGGGTTCAGCGCTACCAGAGACTTGGTGGTCTGGTAAATTTCCATGGAGGCCTTGGTAAGTATGTACTGCGTTATGAGAGGGAGCGTAGTGCAATAGTCTCTGCGTTGTTGGGGCGAGCGCAATGACTAATGTCTCTTCTTTCTTTTGCAGGGGTTTGTGCGCTCCTACAACTGACCTGGATTCCAGCGTTGCAGTAAGATTCGGTGAGTATGCGCAGCGTTATTGAAGTGCGCGTGCTAAAGCTGTTCTTCTTTGTTCTTTACAGGTGCCAGTGTTGAAGTCCCCTCTTGACCAGAGAAAGCTGCGGCGTGGAGAAAGCATGGAGTACCTGTAAGCAGAAGCAGAAAGTTCTGGAGCAGGTAAGCTGAAGCAGGATGATCCAGAGCAGGTAAACTGAAGCTGGCTGACGCAGGATCACAGAAGTAGGATGTTCCTGAGCAGGTAAGCCGAAGCAGGATGATCCGGAGCAGGCAAGCAGAAGCTGGCTGAAGCAGGATGATCCGGAGCACGTAAGCAGATGCTGGCTGATCCAAGGCAACGGCAAGTGTGTTGCTGATGAAGCTCACAGTAAGCAACAAGAAGCATGTCACACCCAAACATGATTTGTCATGCACTTCCTGTTTGGCAACAGGAAGTGGTAACTAGGAAGTTCCTACAAACACTAGGAAGGAATTAAGTGGAGGTATCTGCTATGGGATTTTTGTGTGCCTATGCCAGGCCTGCCAAGCCTCCATCCAGCTTGCTCCAACTAACTGCCTGGCACCCATGACAGTCTTCCCCCTCAAGACTCCTCCCAAAGGTGTGTGTGTGTGGGCTTTGGTTTCTCAGGATGGTCCCGATGGAATTTTCGCACCAATCGGGGAGCATGCACGTGTGTGCTGGGTTCCCAGGATCTTTCCTGCGGTCCATACCCCTTACAGTCAATCAACAAATACAGGGTATTTCGTACTAGTTTGGAATCTAATATGTTCTTTACCTCATATTCTGGTGCTTTTTCACCCACTTGTATGGGTGCGGGAGGTGTGGAAGTTCGGGTTCCTGGGTGTGCTGGTTTTAATAGTGACACGTAAAATACGGGATGTATACGCATATGTTGAGGTAATACCATTCTCATGGCTGCTGGATTAATTACTGCTTCAATTGTATATGGGCTGATGTATCTAGGCTGACATTTTCTGGGACCCTTTAAAGCTATGTGTCTAGTTGCCAGCCAGACCGAGTCTCCCACTTGGTAATCTGGGGCTTTTTGTCGATGGCGATCTGCGTTTCTTTTCTGTGTTTCTTTGGCTTGCTGTAGGTTCTTGCTGGCTTCTCTGGCTGCTTTCATGACGCTCGCTGGCATGCAGGTTCTTTACTGCAGGCATATATAGTGAAGTGGGAGAATGGAAGAACAGGCTCCTGCTCTTCCCCTCTCGCACTTGGCCTAGAGGATCACGGCCTAGACACCCGCCACGAGAGGAGTTTGCCTATCTACCAGACGACCAAATACCTTGGTACAGGAACATACGGATGTGCCCACCTACCTGCCCAGCAGCCCGCCCTGTCCATGCCGACACCTGCGGCATGGATCAACTCGACTAAACCTACACGTCGTTAGAGATGCCATGGCGACCTAGCCAACGGTCAGCACACCTGTGCAAACATGCACACCGGACACTCCCACACCAATCCACACGAAGAACATACTGTAACGCTCACCTGATTCCCACGGAGACGCGGGTCTTGGCAGGAAGGTGTCCGTAACACGAAACGTGATGTGCAGGATTCGGTTGGCTTCTGGGGTCGAACCTCTCTGCACTGTGTGTTGAACTCGAAGGGTGAGGTTTCTGCAAGTGAAATAATATGGGGATTAAAGGTCTGGGTGGTCGAATGTCCCTATCTCTCTCCTCCCAGCTTGTCTGTTGAACCCCCCTCCCAGGTCAACTTACTCACCTTAGATAGGTGAATGCTGGTCTCTCCATCTGCGTCTAGTGCAGGGTGCCGTTGCCAGTTCCTTCACTGGTGAAACGTTAGCCTCTTGACTTCAGAGGATGAGTACCGTCGTTGTCTGCACGACCGGTAAGTTTCTGGACACCTTTAGTCTGTAAGTATGGCAAGCGCTCTTACTGTCTCTTTCTTTGTCTTTGCAGGCGACGATGCAGAAAGAAGAAATCTGGAAATCGCCACGTGCCGGTGAGTGTAACACTGCTGCTGTCTATGCAGGTGAAGATGCAGCGTGAAGAATCCGAAATGCACAGCGTGCCGGTAAGTAGAATAATGCTGTTTATCTTTGTGCAGATGCAGCGTGAAGAATCCGGAATGCACGGCGTGCCGGTAAGTAAAATAATGCTGTTTGTCTTTGTGCAGATGCAGGGTGAAGAATCCGGAATGCACGGCGTGCTGGTAAGTAAAATAATGCTGTTTGTCTTTGTGCAAATGCAGGGTGAAGAATCCGGAATGCACGGCGTGCTGGTAAGTAAAATAATGCTGTTTGTCTTTGCAGGCGAAGGTGCAGCGCGAGACACGGCCGCTGCCGAGGGATCAGGTAAGCAAACACTGCGTGTGAAAGTTCGTTCTGCTAACCTGTTGTTTCTGATCTTTTGCAGGTGCTGATGTTGCTCGGGTACCGGAATGGTGAGTATAATTCTTGCAGGTTCAGGATCCAAAGAAGAAAAGCTGGAGCAGACTCGGTGAGCGTTCTGCTGCAGATGCAGAATAACGCGAAGCACGTTTCATCAATCGGGTGTGGTTTAAATAGCCTTGGAGTGATGAGGCGTCTCCTTCCACGGCCCCGCCTAGGCAAGAAAAGAGTTCCTGCTTCCAGAAGAGTTGCAGTGGAGTGGAGCTGCCCCACCAAGGTAAGAAAAGTAGTCCCAGTTCACCGAGGACTTTTAAGAGTCTGGCAAGTCAGCAGCATGGTCTGCCGCAGGTAAGTCCACCCAAGCATCTTCACACCTATGATGAGCCCGGCGCTTCCAGTGCGGGACCAAGGCTTCTGATGAGCCTGGTGCCACCGGCGCCAGGACAAGGTCCAAAAGGTCCCTGTGGGGACCGGCTGGTGCCTAGGATCAGGGTTAGGGGCCTGCTTCCAAGGACGTTGGACTGATCCTGACTCCTTGGAAGCAGTGATCATGACAGTATCCCCCCTCAAGGCCCCTCCTAAGTGTGTCTTCTCCGGGGGCTTTGGCTTGTCGGGGTGATTCAGATGGAATCTCTTGACCAGACGAGGTGCGTGGACGTGTTCTGAGGGTTCCCAAGACCTTTCCTGGGGACCGTATCCTTTCCAATCAACCAGATAGTATAATTTAGACCTGGAAATTTTGGAGTCTAGGATGTTCTTCACTTCAAATTTGAGTTCTCCGTCTACCAAAACGGGTTCCGGGAGTTCAGTCAATCGGGTTTCTGGTTGTACTGGTTTTAATAAGGAGACATGGAATACTGGATGTATTTTCATATGCGTAGGCAATTCCAATTTGGCAGCCACCGGATTAATTATGGCAGATATGAGGTAGGGCCCCAGGTATCTCGGGATGAAAGTGCGGGGTCCTTTTAAAGGCAGGTGCTTAGTGGATAACCAGACTTGATCTCCAACAGCGTAGTGAGGGGCCTCTTTACGTTGCCGATCGGCTGCCTTTTTGAATTGAGCTTTAGCTCTTTGCAGATGGGCAGTGGCTTCCTTAAAAGCACAGGTGATCTCCGAATGCAAGTGATCCACAGCAGGTGCTTCAATTTCTTGGGGAGGGTCCAGGTTGGAGGTTCTAGGATGGTGTCCATATAACAAGAAAAAAGGAGTCTTCCCGGTTCCAGAATGAGTCGAATTGTTATACGCGTATTCAGCGATCCAAAGAATGTCCTTCCAGGGGTTTTCTGTTTGTTGGAGCATGCAGCGTAGATATTGTTCTAGTGTCTGGTTTGTCCTTTCGGTTTGTCCGTCAGTTTGGGGATGGTGACTGGTCGAAAGTCTTACATCAACTTGGGCTAGACGACAGCAACTGCGCCAGAAGTGGGAGATGAATTGACTTCCCCTATCGGAGACTAAAACCGAAGGAAAACCGTGTAAGCGAACAATGTTTGCCAAGAATTCCTGGGCCAATACTGAGGCTGAAGGCAGACCCTTCAAGGGTATGAAGTGAGCCATTTTCGAGAATAGATCCACGACTACTAAGATGGAGGTAGGTCCGTGATAAAATCCATGGACAGGGTATGCCATGGACATGGAGGGATGTCAAGTGGCTGTAATAGGCCGGCTGGTCTTTGCTTTTGACTTTTATTCTGGGCACACACACCGCAGGAGATTACAAAGTCTCTAATATCCCTTTTCCACGATGGCCACCAGAAATGTCTTTTAATCTTTTCCATGGTTTTGGTAATACCAGGGTGCCCCTCCATTAGAGAGTCATGATAACCGGAGATTACTTGTTTTTGTAGTTTCTCACAGGGCAAGTGCAATCGTCCTCGGAAATATGGTAGGTCTTGATCTACTGAGAAATCTTTTCCCTTTAATTGCCAGTCCTGCAAATCGGTCGGAGTTAGGAGCGATTTCACCGTGGTCTTGATGTCTTCAAAAGATTGAGTGCTGACCAAACCCAAAATCCTTTGTTCTGGGATTATGGGTATTGGATCTGGATTGATCAAATGTTCATCTACTCCCATCCGGGAGAGGGCATCCGCTTTTCCGTTCTTACTGCCTGGTCGATAAGTAATTATAAAGTCAAATTCTACTAGAAACAGAGCCCAACGAAGTTGTCTGGAAGACTGAGCTTTGGCTGTCTTTAGGTATTGTAAATTGCGGTGATCAGTCATTACGGTGACTGTGTGTCTGGCTCCTAGAAGATAATGCCGCCAAGCTTTAAAGGCCGATCTGATGGCCAAAAGTTCCTTGTCTGTAATTGAATAGTTGATCTCAGGAGGCGAAAACTTGCGGGACCAAAAGGCAACCGGATGTAGTTGGTTTGTGACCGAATCTCTTTGTGATAACACTGCAACCATAGCAAGACTAGAAGCATCCGTTTCCATGATGTAAGGTAGTTCTGGGCGAGGGTGTTTTAAAACAGGTGCAGAGATGAATTTAGCTTTTAAGTCTTGAAAAGCTTGTTCCGCTTCAGAAGACCACTCAAAACGCTTGTTCTTTTTCAACAGAGCGGTGATGGGCTGGACTATCCGGGAAAATTCAGGAATGAATCTGCGGTAAAAGTTAGCGAATCCTAACATGCTTTGAACTCCTTTTACAGAGGTTGGTGATGGCCACTTGATAATTGCATCAACTTTCTTTGAATCCAAATGGACTCCGTTAGGTGACAGTATGAATCCCAGGAACTCGACTTCCGTTGCGTTGAAGACGCATTTCTCAAGCTTAGCAAAAAGACTATGTTGACGCAATCTCTCGAGAACCTTTTTAACATGTCTCTGATGTTCTTCTTCAGATGATGAATAGACGAGGATGTCGTCAATGTAGACAACTACACATACGTCAATGAGTTCTCTGAGGACATCGTTCATAAAATATTGGAAAGCTGCAGGAGCATTACACAGTCCAAAGGGCATCACTTGATATTCGAATAGCCCGTACTTGGTGCGGAAGGCCGTTTTCCATTCATCGCCCTCTTTGATCCGTACCAAGTGGTAGGCTCCTCTGAGATCCAGCTTTGTGTATATACAGGCATCTTTGACTTGGTCCAGGAGTTCAGGGATCAAAGGTAACGGGTATCTGTTTTTAATAGTGATCTGATTCAGGGAGCGGTAATCTATGCAAGTCCTAAGGTCTCCTTCCTTTTTCGGAACGAAGAACAAAGCCGATGAAGCTGGAGATTTTGAAGGACGGATGAACCCGTTAGCTAGGTATTGGTCCAGGTACTGTCTGAGGTGAACGTTCTCTGGCTCGGTGAGGGCATAGATCCTGCTGCAAGGAGGGGTTGTTCCAGGTATCAGATCTATTTGACAGTCGTAAGACCTATGAGGAGGTAGGGTGTTAGCTTGATCCTTCTGGAAGACGTCTTGGAACTCCTGGTATTCGGGAGGCAATTTGAGAATCTCCTCAGAAGAGATCGTCGCCAGTGAAACATCAGGTCGAGGATAACAAGTGGTAGAACACTCTGGAAACTGAACCGTTTTTGCTCGCCAATCAATCTGAGGGTTGTGCTTCTCTAACCAAGGGATTCCCAGAATGATCTGGAACTGAGGGGCCTTGATTACATCGAACACTATTCTCTCCCGATGTCCGTTATGACTCAACAGCGTCACTTCTTGGGTGGCATGCGTTACTGGTCCCGAGGCTATCTCCGTGCCATCCACAGTAGTGATGACGTCTTTTACTGCCTTAGGGACAAGGGGTAGATTCATCCTTGATACCATTTCACGGTCCACATAGTTACCGATTGCTCCGCCGTCAATGTAAGCTTCAATTGCATGCAAACGATCCGGACGTTCAGGACTAATGAGGACCATGGGTATCACGAAATGCAAGGTCACGGGACAGATCTTAACGCTCGGCAAGAGGACCTCTACTCTTGTCGGGCGAGGTCGTTTCCCTGCTCAGGACTTGTGGTACAGGTATCAGCGGCTCCTACAGTCTTCTTAGCTGGTTTCACGGGACAGTCCCGAAGAAAGTGTCCTGAATTACCGCAATAGAGGCATAATTGCAGCTGCCTTCTTCTTTACCGCTCTTTCTGGGTTAAAGGTCCTCTCATGCCCCCTATTTGCATGGGTTCCACAGTATCAGCTCCCTTATTCGAGGTCTGTGGTTTGGTAAACACTCGGGTATCAAATCTGGAACGATCTGCCTTCCTGTTCTGTAGTCTATGGTCTAGTTGGACAACCAAGTCAATATAGTCTGAACATTCTTGTGGAGGATTCACAACCTTCGCTAGCACATCCTTGAGCTCTCCACGCAGGCCTCTGTAAAAAAGCGTTATTCTCTTGTCCTCGGGCCATTGTGTTTCCACTATGAGTCTGTTGAAAGAGGCTATATAAGCCAAGAGGTCTTGGTTACCCTGTCGTAATGAGAGAAGTTCATTGTCCAAGGCCTGCCCTTGTGCATGTCTTGCGAACAGTTTCTCCATGCTGGACTGGAAGGCTTGAAAATCGTGTAAAACCGGATCATCCTGGGTGACTAAAGGGATCGACCAATCTGCAGCACTGCCACTGAGATAGGAAAGCACGAAAGCTACCTTGGCCTGGTCCGTTGGGAATGCAGCTGGTCGACACAAGAAATGCAGGCGGCACTGGTTGATGAACACTGCGAATTTCTTTGGATCACCAGCAAAGCGTTCGGGCGGAGCCAAGGGCACATTACCGGGCAGATTGATTTGCACTGGGTTTGAAGCTGATGCAGAAGGATAACTCCCTCCTGGAACGGGCAAAGGTGTCTGTCCTGCCTGAGTTTGTAACAACTGCCTAGCAAGGTCCTCGGTTCGCTCCTTAGAAATTATCAGTTCTCTTCTTAGGGAGCTTGTTTCCTGGCGAGCTGCATGTACTTCTGCTCTTAATTCCCCAAGCAACTGGGCTAGTTGATCGGTATCTGAAGTTTCCATTGCGCCTGGGTAGGAGTTTAGTGGTGGGCTTCGCGTTCTGTAACGCTCACCTGATTCCCACGGAGGCGCGGGTCTTGGCAGGAAGGTGTCCGTAACACGAAACGTGATGTGCAGGATTCGGTTGGCTTCTGGGGTCGAACCTCTCCGCACTGTGTGTTGAACTCGAAGGGTGAGGTTTCTGCAGGTGAAATAATATGGGGATTAAAGGTCTGGGTGGTCGAATGTCCCTATCTCTCTCCTCCCAGCTTGTCTGTTGAACCCCCCTCCCAGGTCAACTTGCTCACCTTAGATAGGTGAATGCTGGGCTCTCCATCTGCGTCTAGTGCAGGGTGCCGTTGCCAGTTCCTTCACTGGTGAAACGTTAGCCTCTTGACTTCAGAGGATGAGTACCGTCGTTGTCTGCACGACCGGTAAGTTTCTGGACACCTTTAGTCTGTAAGTATGGCAAGCGCTCTTACTGTCTCTTTCTTTGTCTTTGCAGGCGACGATGCAGAAAGAAGAAATCCGGAAATCGCCACGTGCCGGTGAGTGTAACACTGCTGCTGTCTATGCAGGTGAAGATGCAGCGTGAAGAATCCGAAATGCACAGCGTGCCGGTAAGTAGAATAATGCTGTTTATCTTTGTGCAGATGCAGCGTGAAGAATCCGGAATGCACGGCGTGCCGTTAAGTAAAATAATGCTGTTTGTCTTTGTGCAGATGCAGGGTGAAGAATCCGGAATGCACGGCGTGCTGGTAAGTAAAATAATGCTGTTTGTCTTTGTGCAGATGCAGGGTGAAGAATCCGGAATGCACGGCGTGCTGGTAAGTAAAATAATGCTGTTTGTCTTTGCAGGCGAAGGTGCAGCGTGAGACACGGCCGCTGCCGAGGGATCAGGTAAGCAAACACTGCGTGTGAAAGTTCGTTCTGCTAACCTGTTGTTTCTGATCTTTTGCAGGTGCTGATGTTGCTCGGGTACCGGAATGGTGAGTATAATTCTTGCAGGTTCAGGATCCAAAGAAGAAAAGCTGGAGCAGACTCGGTGAGCGTTCTGCTGCAGATGCAGAATAACGCGAAGCAGGTTTCATCAATAGGGTGTGGTTTAAATAGCCTTGGAGTGATGAGGCATCTCCTTCCACGGCCCCGCCTAGGCAAGAAAAGAGTTCCTGCTTCCAGAAGAGTTCCAGTGGAGTGGAGCTGCCCCACCCAGGTAAGAAAAGTAGTCCCAGTTCACCGAGGACTTTTAAGAGTCTGGCAAGTCAGCAGCATGGTCTGCCGCAGGTAAGTCCACCCAAGCATCTTCACACCTATGATGAGCCCGGCGCTTCCAGTGCCGGGACCAAGGCTTCTGATGAGCCTGGTGCCACCGGCGCCAGGACAAGGTCCAAAAGGTCCCTGTGGGGACCGGCTGGTGCCTAGGATCAGGGTTAGGGGCCTGCTTCCAAGGACGTTGGACTGATCCTGACTCCTTGGAAGCAGTGATCATGACACATACTCAGTGCTATGACGTAGGCGACAGACATACCCACGGACGTGCATCTTTATTATTTTCCACATAGGCTCTCAAAATGCAGAAACGCAAGACGCATAATGAACTTATCTAAAAAGGCTTGCTCACGCTTCTTCTAAAAACCATGTACCATAATGAAGAATATAACAGAGACACGATACTGAGGATAGAGCAATATGATACCATAACCTAAAGCGCTCTGCATCAAACGGTTCCACCTATGCACCAGGCCCAAGTAGGCCGCAAGCAAAAGCTTCCATGAACATTGAATGAGCAAGAGCTCGGTTGCTGACCCTGCAAAATGAGCCCGGCGAAAGCACACCGCCAAGGGCACGATGTTGCAATCTTGCACGCCGCAAGCCGACGCCAAGGTCGCACCTGCAAGATAAACAAGGCACACAGTGGGAAAAACAATATTAATTGTGCTGAATTTTGCCTCAAACACGGTCCCACCTCACGTGACAAAGCCAAACTTGACAGGATGCCAAGCCCAGGAGGAAGGAGACGCATGAATCCCACGTTTCAAGACACAGGCAGATACAATTAAAAGACTCATTGGACATCTGCAGCAGTGGGAGTAGTCGACCTCGCAACATATCAATAAATCCACACATTGTTTACACCTACCCATAGTAAAACATTGTTGCAAATGACAGGTGCACCGCGAGCTGGGAACAGCGATAGTCTCAGACTGGGAGGCTCGCGAGCGGACCAATCAGAACATGGGGCTCTTATCACTGACGCCATTAACATTGACCAATCCTCAGAGGTCTTCATGTAACAATTTTCATGTATCAAATTGAAGGGACAGCCCAAGTATACCACCTGACTAACCCTCAACCACTAACACCGTTCTCTATATGTATGCTATACTAACCCTACCACTCGAGTAACCAATCCAGAGTGGAAATAGGTTTTTTGCTAAACTTTCCAAGGTGACGCAAGTAGCGCGTCATACTAAGGTAAAAAGGGCCTGCGAGCCCCACGATTGTGTGTGTGTCAGGATGGACGCGTACGATCCTTGACCCATCCCTGCCGTTTTGTCTAATAAACAGCAGAGTCACCTTGCTTCTTGCGTGTGTCTCATACTCTATCTCTTTTGGGATATACGGGAGGAGTTGGGGCCTCCCTGCCCGGAGGTCTACGGACGGCCCGGCCGACCCCGGCAGAATTTCCCCCCGACAAGTTGGAGGCACTGCTGAGATCTGTTTAAGATCTGCTTTTTATTTTTATTTTTTTCCAGGTACTCCCGTTGCGAGGAGGCCCGGCGGCGCGGCCCCCTCTGCCGTTGCCCCCTTCTGAGGACTACAGGACCATCGCGGAACTGCGAGAAGACCGGACAGCGCAATCCGGATATTGGCCTTCGGGAGCCGGTTGAGAAGTATCCCGCCCGCGGTTGGCGAGTGTCCAGACGTGGTCCAGACGAGGGGAGGTGACGAGCCGCTTGGAGGGGTGCACGCAGTCGAGCGGCCCCGCATCAAGAGAACTCGGTGAGCATGCCACGCACAACAAGCAATGTGAAATTGTGAGGGAGGGGGGAGGAATTAAATACGGGAGGTGGGAGGTGTTGCACAGGTGCGCGGCGAAGGTTTGACAATTTAGTGTAGGCAATGAAATGAATGGTAGCCGAACGAGTGCGAGAGCAGTCGGTTACGTTACGCGAGAGAGGGAGGTGGAGCACGAAAACATCACGTGCGGCCGCTCGTAGACACTGATTGGCCTAGGTCGCGACTACGTGTAAGGGTGTGTGTGTGTGGTTTCCTACGAGTTGGCATTTATTGATCAATGAGTAGATGAGGATCCCTATTGTTCGAGCAAGAAACTCGATAGGTAGATGACGTTTCCCTGTAGGCGGTAGCTAGTTAGTTGCCCAATACGGAAGATAATTGGCTGGTTAAGCCCTCCTGTCGAGGGGCGTATCACACGCGAGGCGACGCAGCGTGCGCAGTCCGATTATATTATTGATTACCTTGTTCCAGGAGTGACAGGAAGACAGCTGTGAGGTTAACGGGGGTAGATTGCAAGTGTATTTTGGACTTAAAGAATATATGAAGAACTTACCAGTAGTTTGAAGTGATCGGTGACGTCACCAGTAGGGCTTTCATAGGATATCCCGAGCACAAGGCATTTTTCTTTCTGAGAGTGGTGGGGAAGAGAACTGTGGTAAGGGAATGGAAACGGAGATAAACGGTAATGAGTTGATCGGGGAAAGGCGAAACGGGGGACGTGGCTGCGCACGGAGAACGCCGGCCACGGCAAGTGTAGAAGAAGGAGGAGGAGCAAATGAAAATAGGACGACTGTATAAGAACGTCACAAGGGGTACGCAGCCGCAGGGGGCTACGTGCACCTCGGCCGCAGGGGGCCGTAAGGAAGAAAGAAAGAAGAAAATATACAAATGTAAATACTATATTTTAATAATTTTCCTTAGCGGACTATCGCAAGTCCCCAAACTTACGGGGCCAGGTAAAGGTATAAGGCTGTGTATTGTAAGTGTTAGTAAGATAATAGCTACCAAATAGGGGAAGGATAACAAGTGAAGCGCTACTATGTCATACGGGACAGGATCGGGAGGGTGGGGGAACACCCTCACTACCCCACTACAACACATATGTACAACACTGTCACCCCATAGGGAGAAACTGATCAAGTATAGCATAGAATGGACACAGGGGACGGACAACAAAATGATAACACCATGGCCGCCTAATGGTAGCTTCGATCCATATACCCAACATTCACTATTAAACCATCTGCATAATACATACAAAGGGAAGAAGTTGACACACCACGTGGAGGTGTTTAACTTATGGAGGATGTTCCAAGGGTCCCGACCAGGACCAAATGGAATGTTCACTGTGGGGGAAATACCGGAAGAAAAAGAGATTAAGGAGGAAGGAGAGAATGGGAAAAAGGGGAGTGAAGACCCAAAGAACACGGGGAACGGACAAGAGGGAGGAGAAAAGAATAATAACTCAAAAGAAAATGAAATAAAAAAGGAACAGATCAAACGATATACCCCTAGCAAAGGTAGTGAAAACAGAGGGAGGGGGGTTGTACCCTTTAAGAGAATTAGGAGAAATAGAAAGAGGACACTTAAGGGCGGCTGAGGGGTACTCGAACCCGGCATACAGCCCGCCACCATATGTGGTTCATAGGAAGATGTCAGCAGGGGAGGGGAGGACTGGAGAAGAACAAACTGTGGAAATAGGACATGATGAGTGGGTAGCTGCGCAGATACTATTAAAATTACGAGGTTCATTAACAGGAGAAGAGAAGGAGGTAGTAAGGAAAATAGACGAGGATAATACCAGGGAGAGTGGAATGAGAGGGGAAGAGCTGTTACGACAAAAGGAAGAGATTTTGGAGGAACGACTAGCAGAGTTAAGGGATGAGCAGAATGAACTGATCAAACAGCTCGAGAGGGAGGAAAGAGAGAGAGCGAGGGAAAGGAAAGAAGGTAAGAATGAATTGGAAAAAATAAGGGAACGAACTGAGGAGCAAAGGAGAGAAGCTGAAAGGGTAAAAGCAGCAGCAGAAAGGGTATCAAGAGCAGTGCTACGAGAGAGGAAAAGAGAAGAAGAAGAGAAAGAAAGAGAAATGCAAATGTGGAAGAAGAGATTACTATCAGAAACGACTAAGAAATACGAAGAAGGGAGGGTGATAGAGAGTATATTAGAAAAGGAGAGGGTGAGATGGGAAAGGAAGAAAGAGGATGAAAGGATATTGGAAAAGGTGAGTAGTGAAGTAATGGAGGAATTAAAAAGGAAAAGGGAGGAAATTGGTAGAGAGATGGAGGAGAGAAATGGAGGGGAAAGAGAAGATAGGAGAAGGGAGAGTAAAGTAAGGGGGTATGCATATAGAGACACAGAAGTAGCAACAACATCAGCGGAAAGGGGAGCGGTTGGTAAAGGAGAAAAGGGAGAACCGGACCTAATAGACTTAAAAACAGTAACAATCAAGGGAAAAAAGACAGAGTGGGGGCTGCAGTTTATGAATGACTTTTGTAGTGGGGAAGAAGAAGGAATGGAGAAGGAAGGAAGAAACAGTGAAAGGGAAAGCCTAGATAAACTATACACCACCCGGACCAATACAGACTCACCATGGATCTGTAGGAGAAAGGATGAACTGGAGAGAAGTGAGGAGGAAGAGCAAGGAATAGCGGAAAGACAGACTCATGAAGCCACACCGTCACCATTACACCCTCTCCCATCCCACCCTACATGCTCAACCACCTCACGCTCATTACGTACAATCAAACTTGCGCCCTTCACAAACGAACTGACACCCTATGTAGGTCGGCTTAGAGACCTCCCTAGACGCAGGCAGGAAGGACAAATACACATGCCCACATTAAATACAGGAAATGATGGAAGAAGGGGAAAAGATGGAGAAGAAAGAGTTACGAGCAGGGGAAATACGGACGAAATTGACGATGTAGGAGAGAGGGAAGAAGAGGAGGGGTGTGAGGACTCGATTTTATGGAACCCAAGGGGTAAAACGAGACACAACTTAATGCCACTTCTGGAGAGGGGAGGGGTTAGACCACAGTACGTCCCTTGGAAGCATACAGACAAAGAAAATATAAAGTGCAGGCTCCCATCATTAAGTGGAGGTGCGGGTAAATGGATATATGAAATGGAAAAACACACCGCAGGACAGAAACTGGCAGTGGGAGATGTAAAGGGCCTTCTAATATCGATATTAGGGGATGCAGCGGATGACATTTGGAAGAGAGCGGGATTCCCTGGGGTAACAATAGCAAACACATCGCACGATGGGGCACCATTCGCAAACTGCAGACATGCACTATGGCAGGCACTGAGGGTACAGTACTCAGGCACATCAGACATAGGAGCAATTACCTCACGCAAGATGTGTGAGAACGAAGATCCTGTTGATTATATCCAGGAAATCCAAGAGAAGTGGCGCATGGAAACTAGAGAACAATGGGACAAAACACCAGCAATATTTTATCATATACTAGTACAAGGGCTCCCAGAAGGAGTTCAGAAACAACTGAAGAAAGTAGTGGGAATGGAAGCAAAAGCATGGCCAGAAATACAACTGACAATAGTGCATCATTGCAGGACATGGCAAGGAAAAATGAAACAAAAGGAAGAGGACAGGAAAACGGAAGAGGCTAAACTAGTACAGAAAAAACTTACTAAATACACAATGGAAGGGGCACTAATAACTACACCTACAACAATGACCCAAAGCCCCACACAAGTAGTGGCTGCACAAGGTCCCTCCCAAATACCACCCTCACAGACTATAACACAACAGGTGCCGCCACTCCAACCATACACGACCAACATGGGAAGAGGATACTCAATGCCAGGAGCTGGGTATTATAATTACAACAGGGGAAGAGGAGGAATTATGAGAGGGAGAGGATACGGATATAACACACAACAGCAGGTGGGAGGACTTAGAAATTCCTACCCCACCGGGCAACCAGTATACCAGGACAACACAGGAAGCTTTCCATGGCAGAGTAGGGAACCACCGGTGTGTTGGAGTTGTGGATTAGTAGGGCACATGTCACGCACGTGTAGAGTAAGACCAGGAACACCATCGTGGAGCGAACAGGGACAACCAAGGCCCACACAGGAACGGCAGGGCATACAGCAACAGCAGACGTTGCAACAGGGAAATGAACAGCAACAACTAATAACACAACAACAGCCACAGACATATTCACTGCCACAACAACAGGTAGCGATAACACAACAACCCCAAGCACAACAAACACAACTGGGTAGGGTGACGGTCCTGGGACACAACCCTTACACAGGAAATGGTCAATCGTTGTACCCTCAATAGGACAGCCCACAGACGGCCTTGGTGTGTCCCATCCTGTCGGTAACACCTAATAGTGCGGAGGAACCACGCATAGAGGTAACGATAGGTGACAAAAAATTATCATTCCTTGTTGACACCGGGGCGACCCGGTCTTGCATAAGGGAAGGTAAATTTAAGATGTCGGGCGAAGCCATGAACACCCAAGGATTCTCTGGGGCTAGAGGGTTGGTTCCTTTTACTGATAACATTCCCTTATCTATAGGAGATTATGACATGTCAGTCCCACTTTTATATTATAGTGCCTCACCAGTAAATATACTGGGGAGAGACATAATGAACAGGTTGAATATGACGATCTCCTTTACGGAGGACGGCATAATTTGCTCTACTCCAGGAATTAACATGCTCACAGCACGACAGATTATGCAAGCATTCTGCGGACAGACAGCGATTAGGGCTGAGCCAGTAGATGGCGAACTGTTCCAGTACGGGACAGACATGGCATTTGCATGGATGCCAGGGATAGAGGGAAAGATCTGGAGGAGGCCAGCAGCCTATTTGTTTAGACCAGAAACACCAGTAAATGAACCAGAAGGAAAGGTGGTTCCAGTGGACATTGAGAGCATTATAGCAACAGCTGATTACATTGCTGTACATGCCCAAGACAGAGAAGGAAGAGCATGGAGGGCAGTGATAGCACTAGCAGAAGGATGTAGACTCACCCAGGTGTCAGATGAGGAGCTGTTCTCAGAAGAAAAGGAGGAAGGTGAAATGGTGTTTATGATGAGTGTGGAAATATGGCTAAGAGTGGCGTACAAACAAGTAGCACAGAAAATTGCAATGGCACTTGAGGCACCCACATCCACCCCAGTTCCCTTCTTTGAGGAAGACATGGCAAAAGTACCAACATCATTATGGACTACTAGCCCCTATGATGTGGGGTGCATAAAAAGCATAGGGGGGGTAAGAATAAAATTGAAAAAGGCTGCAATACTCCCCAGAGTAAAACAGTACCCACTATCAAAAGAGGCAGATGAGGGCATATGTGAAACAATAACGGCCCTTATAAATAATGGCATATTGGTCCCATCAGAATCTCCATGCAACACAGCTGTATACCCAGTGCGCAAGGCTAAAGGTGGATCTTGGCGCTTCATACAGGACCTCAGGCCTTTGAACAACATAGTGGAAGCAGAATACCCCATAGCAGCAAACCCGGCCACAATATTGTGCGGCATTCCGGCAGAGGCATCACGGTTTACAGTGATCGACCTTAAAAATGCCTTTTTCTCAATACCACTGCACCCAGACTCACAAGATCTGACAAGCTTCACTTACAGAAACGCAAAGTGGAAACACACCAGATTGCCACAAGGGTACTGCGAGTCACCCTCAATATTTAACAGAGTAATACAGATGGATTTGGGTAACATTGAGGTAGAAAGCACAGTGTTACAGTATGTTGATGACATAATCATTTGCAGCACAAACGAAAAAAGATGCAGAAAGGACTCATTAAAGATGCTGACAATATTGGCTGAAAAAGGTTACAAGGTAGACAAGGAAAAGCTACAATACTGTCAGGAACAAGTACTTTACATTGGACAGCTTATATCCCAACATGGGAGAAAGATTGCACCACAAAGAGCACAGGCCATTTCAAATACACCAGTGCCACAAACAGTGAGGGAACTGCAGCAGTTCCTGGGTCTGTGCAACTACTGTAGAGCATGGGTATTTGATTACAGTTCATACATAGGACCCCTGCTTGAGGCGTTAAAGGAAGCTAATAAAGGGGAGAAAAAGTTGGGGTGGACAATGGAAATGAAAGAGGCTTTTGATGAACTGAAAGATGCGATATCAACTGCTCCGGTACTGGCAACCCCAGACTATGAGCGACAATTCTTTATATTTTCACATTGCGACTCAGCAGTAATGAAAGCAGTGTTGGCTCAAAAAACAAGCATGGGCTACAAACCAGTAGCGTTTTACAGCGGTCACTTAGATCCTGTGATGCTAGGTCATTTCCCTTGCGAACAAGGTCTCGCCGCAGCTGCTTTTGCGGTAAAGAAAGCATCAGCAATCACCATGGGGTGCCCAACTACACTGTTTGTGGAACATGCACTATTTGCGATATTGAATAAACCTAAGTCCACCCTAACCACGCAAAGGGCATCAGGTTATGAGATCATCTTATCCAGAGCTGAACTATCAATTGTTAGATGTAGCACGGTCAACCCTGCAAGGTTCCTAGCAGACGTAATTGAGGAAGGAGATTATGCCCACGACTGTACGCAAATAACTGAAATGTATTCATGCACTAGAAGGGTTGAAGAGAATGCACTAGAGGGAGGTGATCTCTTCTTCATTGATGGGTCATCAACAATTGACCAAAGTGACGGGATTAGGAGAACGGGGGCAGCAGTGGTGAAAATGACAGAGGTGCTGGTGTGTGTGGCGATGAAGTGCGTACAATTACCACAGCATTACTCTGCCCAAGCAGCGGAATTGGTCGCACTGATCTTGGCGTTGAAGGAAAGTTTTGACAAGCGAGTGACCATATATTCCGACAGTGCATATGTCACCTCTACTGTCCATTCCGGGTTGTCCAAGTGGAGGAGAAGAGGGTTTAGGAGAGCTGACGGCACCCCAGTGCAACATGCCCTCTTATTAGCTGAACTAATTGAAGTAATAAATGACCCCCAAGAATTAGCCTTGGTAAAATGCACCGCACACACTAATGGAGAAGATCATATTTCAAAAGGGAATGCAGCAGCAGACGCACACGCGAAGTATGCTGCATATTTTGGCGAGGTATGGAACCCCCCAGAGTCAGAGAGAGGGAGAGGGAGGGGAATAGCTAAGCAACTGTTAATAAGAGAAGGGTACACCCATCTCCCAGCCACACAGATAATGGAGCTACAAATGGCTGCACCAATGGCAGAAAAAGAAATATGGGTAAAAAGAGGATGCACAATGTCACCAACTGACGCACTATGGCGCCAGGGTGACACTGGAAAGATTGTAATACCACTGGCACTATTGAACACCGCCCTGAGCCAACTACACCACCCAGCCCACACAGGCAAGGAAGTAATTGCAGCACAAATTAGGGAAGACTGGTTCTGCCCCAAGTTAAATTCTCATGTGTCAAATTTTATCAGCAATTGTCTCACATGCCAACAGTTTACGGCCGGTCACACTCTGAAGGTGATAAGAGGTACTATACCCCGGCCAGAGGGACCTTTCCGACATCTCCATATTGACTATGTTGATATGATCAACGTATGTCAAGGAAATAGGTATATGATTGTAGTAGTATGCCCATTCTCGAGGTGGATTGAAGCAGGGCCCTGTTCACACCCAGATGCATTCAGAGCAGCTAAATACCTAGTGAGGGAGGTCTTCCCCAGGTGGGGAGTGTGCGAGGTACTGCGGTCAGATAATGGCCCACATTTCGCAAACGAAATGTTCCAGCACATCACATCCTTGCTGAACATCAAGCATAAATTTGCATGTGCATACCACCCACAGGCCAACGGTATATGTGAACGTCTGAATGGCCTATTAAAGGAGGCAATTGCAAAAATACAGCAAACAACAAAGAAGAGTTGGTTGTATTGCCTTCCACTAGCCCTATTTGAGCTAAGGAATAGACCAGGTTCCGACCACCACCTCACCCCTCACGAGGTGGTTACCGGACGTCAAATGCGCCTTCCCCTAACGCCAACATCAAGAGCATTTACCGACCACGAGAGTACTGCAAATGTTCTTGGTGATGAAATGTACCAATGTGTGTCTTCTTTGATTACTAGTGTAGTGTTTGTGTCTCAACAGCTCGAGCGCACGCGGGGCGGGTCTAACAGCGATCAACAAGAAGACGTGGATAAAGAATTGGAAAAGGAAAGACTGTGCAAAGTTGCTAAAGGTGACCACGTACTACTTCGCAATTTCAACAGAAAGTGGAACAGCCCACGCTTCACTGGCCCCCATCTGGTAGAGGAGGTATCAACGAGAGCAGTAAAGCTACAGGACAAACATGCCTGGAACCACCTACATGACGTAAAGATCTACAAACTCCAGACCCGCCCCAGCACCACCGACAGGGCCACTAGAAGAACAACAACAGCGTCACCAACGGAAGAAGAGACTTCTACCACAACTAACGGCCTAAGTGTCCCCATACCCTGCCACCCCTCAGATTCCCCAGAGACAACTACTAGAATAAAAAGGGGTGATCCCCATACCGCCCACCCCATGGTTACATGATTAAAGAGTAAAGAGACTTCCGCCAGTTGAGCCCCAAACCCTCTGCCCATTGACCCCCTACCCACTGTAGTAATAACTGAACTGAAGGACATTGTCTTACACATATACACATGTAAACACCTGAATGTTCTCTTTCTTTTCTCTCGCACATGCAGGTACAGCGTATTATTGTACTACTAAGAAAGTAGATAACTAACCAATTCACTGCCCAGGAGTAGATGGTACCCTCAGACGATAATTACCTGGAAGAATTGTCACACCAATTTGTATATGAAATAAAAAGGCCAACGTACCTGAAAAGAAGGAGGGTACGTGTCTACTACACAGCATTCCTCTTGGCCATCGAACATTCAATGCCCCACCTCCAACCATACTTGCCTGCCCTAAGAGATAGATCGCTTAGATTGGCGTGGGAACAGCTCTTCGCCTGGGCACTGAATGACTACTTGATAGGGAGAGCTTAAAAATGACAACTAACACTAATAACAAGCATATTAAGAATTTTCAGGCGGGCAACTGTAACGTTGCAAGAATAAGCTGCCGGACTGCAGCAAGGTAAGAGCAAAATGCCGGTTAAATTAGCATCTGCAATAAAATTGATAGAGATTTTAATGATCACCGGGTTCTTGGCTGCCTCTGTATGGCAGTACGGCTATGCTATCAATATTATTGCTGTACCCAAACCTAATACACCCCCACCCCCAGCTGCAACAGGTGTTACATCAGGTGGTACTAGTAAAATCCCACACAAGGAAAATAGAGTTAAACGCAGCACATACTCAGATAATAAAGGTATTGACAACTACATACAAGATTCAGCACACATCTCAAACAACATATGGTACCAACACATGACCCACATAGGTAAGCAGACAACAGAAGACAGCTGCTACGTTTGCTCATTAATCCCATACGCCATGAGCGCTTCTCGAACATTTGTTGCCACGGAGATAGATGAAAAAATAGCACGATGTATAATATACCTGGCACTGTTCCAGACGAAAGGAAGATTTCAAGGGACAGTGGTGCAACTGGTGTGGAAAACACAAGATACATATCCATATGAAAACAACTTCCTCAAGACTTATTTGAGTTACCACAAGAGCAGTTTACATGCTGAAGGATTCAGATACATAACAAGTGGTCCTGAAAAAGGAGAAACAAAGAAAGTAACACTACAGTACCTACCATGCGATTGGTACGCCACTGAAGTCCCTGGTAAAAACGGATGTTGGGAAAGACCACTGGTGATAATAACAGGGAAGGTGTACATGAACAGCAAATGGGACATAGGAGTGGTTGGCAGCAACATGGTAACAAGAGAAAATATTTCAACTATTGATGGACACAACCATAGATGTTGGATGACTTGGGTCAAGTACGTACCCATGCTCACGTGGATGGATAAGGATGAAGACAATAACAATACTGCCGCTAACTGCGCCTAAGGTATGCTACCAAAATAAAGGGGAGGTGGACGTAGGATACAACACCAACTGTGAAAGTGTGATGGAGTTACCTAAGGGGGAGCAGGAACAGCAGTAGTAATGGACCATTACTGGGCCTGTGGAAAAAGGCATACCACACACTGCCCCCTCTGTGGAATGGTATATGCACAATGGTGCACGTTAATGTACCATCACTAGTGGTACCCCAGAAACATGTCAATATGGCGAACTTCCCCAAAATGGATGAAGGGAACAAAAGGAAGAAGAGATCTGTACAACCTCAGAAGGGGCCAGAGAGCAAAACCGACGGCAATAATACTGTCCTGAATAGAAAGAAAAGACAAGGAGAACCTCTGACAGGAAATTACCTATGGGGAAGGTCGGAAACAGCACTCACTTCGATTCCACCAGACCACAGACTATTCAGCAGAGCGGCAATGTTCTTCTCCTCGATAATACATCCAGGACTACAGGCTTACGCAAACGCAAAATGGCTCCAGATAACTCGATGGGAACTAATGATGACTATTAATTCTACGGTAAATGGATTCAACACAATAAAAGAGGAACTGCGAGCTGTGAGGATGGTAGCACTTCAGAACAGATATGTACTGGACCTCCTCACAGCAATGGAAGGAGGAGTTTGCGCTAAGATAGGACAATCATGCTGCACATTCATCCCTGCCAACGATGCTGACAATGGTACACTGACAGAAGCAGTTTTACAATTGGCCCAGATGCACTCAAAAATGATGGATGAAAGTAAAGGTTTGAAAAAGGATGAGAGCTGGTTTTCAAAATTATGGTCATGGATGCCATCTTGGCTGTCAGATGGACTGAAGATTATAGTTGGATGTACTATTTTGGCTGGAGCTACACTGATCATAATAAGATTTTGGAAGGCCCGGAAGGCACGCACCACAGACGAGATGATCGAAATGGTTGGTATGCACCTCTTGATGCCAACAGATGACGGCAAACACACAGGCACAATCATAAAAGAGAGAGAGAAGTTGCGCAACCAGATCATCACCAACCACCTGGGCCCACCATCTGTGAAGCTCGAAAACCCAAGAAACCCAAGGAGCTACATAGGGAAATGGGTATACTGCACTCCTGGAGGAACCTGTGCATATATGTATTGGTCATTTGAAGACCATGTTAACCACTATGGACATTTGGGAGGAATAACTAAAATATGGAGAGTAAGAGGAGATAAAGAAAAGGATATGTTTGTGGTCGACAAGTCGACCAGCGGGGGGACTGAAGTGGGAGAATGGAAGAACAGGCTCCCGCCCTTCCCCTCTCGCGCTTGGCCTAGAGGATCACGGCCTAGACACCCGCCACGAGAGGAGTTTGCCTATCTACCAGACGACCAAATACCCTGGTACAGGAACATACGGATGTGCCCACCTACCTGCCCAGCAGCCCGCCCTGTCCATGCCGACACCTGCGGCATGGATCAACTCGACTAAACCTACACGTCGTTAGAGATGCCATGACGACCTAGCCAACGGTCAGCACACCTGTGCAAACATGCACACCGGACACTCCCACACCAATCCACACGAAGAACACACTCAGTGCTATGACGTAGGCGACAGACATACCCACGGACGTGCATCTTTATTATTTTCCACATAGGCTCTCAAAATGCAGAAACGCAAGACGCATAATGAACTTATCTAAAAAGGCTTGCTCACGCTTCTTCTAAGAACCATGTACCATAATGAAGAATATAACGGAGACACGATACTGAGGATAGAGCAATATGATACCATAACCTAAAGTGCTCTGCATCAAACGGTTCCACCTATGCACCAGGCCCAAGTAGGCCGCAAGCAAAAGCTTCCATGAACATTGAATGAGCAAGAGCTCGGTTGCTGACCCTGCAAAATGAGCCCGGCGAAAGCACACCGCCAAGGGCACGATGTTGCAATCTCGCACGCCGCAAGCCGACGCCAAGGCCGCACCTGCAAGATAAACCAGGCACAAAGTGGGAAAAACAATATTAATTGTGCTGAATTTTGCCTCAAACACGGTCCCACCTCACGTGACAAAGCCAAACTTGACAGGATGCCAAGCCCAGGAGGAAGGAGACGTCTGAATCCCACGTTTCAAGACATAGGCAGATACAATTAAAAGACTCATTGGACATCTGCAGCAGTGGGAGTAGTCGACCTCCCAACATATCAATAAATCCTCACATTGTTTACACCTACCCATAGTAAAACATTGTTGCAAATGACAGGTGCACCGCGAGCTGGGAACAGCGATAGTCTCAGACTGGGAGGCTCGCGAGCGGACCAATCAGAACATGGGGCTCTTATCACTGACGCCATTAACATTGACCAATCCTCAGAGGTCTTCATGTAACAATTTTCATGTATCAAATTGAAGGGACAGCCCAAGTATACCACCTGACTAACCCTCAACCACTAACACCGTTCTCTATATGTATGCTATACTAACCCTACCACTCGAGTAACCAATCCAAAGTGGAAATAGGTTTATTGCAAAACTTTCCAAGGTGACGCAAGTAGCGCATCATACTAAGGTAAAAAGGGCCTGCGAGCCCCACGATTGTGTGTGTGTCAGGACGGACGCGTACGATCCTTGACCCATCCCTGCCGTTTTGTCTAATAAACAGCAGAGTCACCTTGCTTCTTGCGTGTGTCTCATACTCTATCTCTTTTGGGATATATGGGAGGAGTTGGGGCCTCCCTGCCCAGAGGTCTACAGACGGCCCGGCCGACCCCGGCAGAATTTCCCCCCGACAATAGTAAAGAAGGGTGTTGCTTGGGTTGATGAATTTGATGAATTGTTGTGGCATACTCTGCCATCCATAGTATTTCTGTCCAACTTTGACTTGTTTGATGTAACAGACAGCGCAAATACTGTTCCATGTTCTGGTTCGTGCGCTTGGTTTGGCCGTCCATTTGAGGAAGGTGACTTGAAGACAGACGGACTTAGACTCTTGCCGGGGCACAACATTTTTTCCAAAAACGAGACACAAATTGGCTGACTGTCAGAAACGATTACGGTAGGGAATCCGTGTAACTTGATGATTTGGTCTAGAAAAACCTGTGCCAGAGTCTGAGCTGAGGGAATATGTTTTAGAGCTATGAAATGGGCCCTTTTGGAGAAGAGGTCCACTACAACGAGGATGGTATTATAACCTGAGCTAGGAGGTAAGTCAGTGACAAAGTCCATTGATACTGTGTGCTAGGGCGCTGGCGGAATGGTGATTGGCTGAAGGAGGCCAGCTGGTTTTTGCCTGGATGTTTTGTATTGTGCACACACCTCACAGGTACCTTTAGGTGGTAATATCCTCTCGACAAGTTGGCCACCAATAACATTTGCTTACTTTCTTCATGGTTTTGGCTATACCCGGATTGGCTTCTAACAGCGAGTCGTGGTAGTTTGATATAATTGTTTGTTGCAGATCCTTAGTTGGAACTTAGAGATGTTTTTGGTAGTATGGTAGTTTGTCTTGAATGGTGAACTGATCCCCCTTCGTGTCCCAAGCCAGTAGGTCTTCTTTGGACATTTTTTCTTTTATTACTTCCTGCAATGTGTTTAACGGGGATGGGCCGATGCAGAGGCCGAGAATTTTATTGCTGGGTATGATCTCCACCGGGTTAGAGGCATTGTAGACTTCCTCTCTTGTGCCAATGCGGGGTAACGTATCCGCCTTCCCGTTCTTAACTCTGGGGCGGTAGGTGATCACAAAGTCGTATTCCATTAGGGATAGGTCCCAACGGAGCTGTCGGGAAGACTGAGATTTTGCTGAGCGCAAATATTGCAAGTTCCGATGATCTGTTATTATTGTAATGGTGTGTTTTGCTTCTAGTAAGTAATGTCGCCACTCACACAGTGCGCTTTTTATTCCTAGGAGTTCTTTCTCAGAAATCGCATAGTTTAATTCTGCTGGGGAGAATTTCCTTGACCAAAAGGCCATGGGATGAAGGCATCCGGTTTTGGGATTTTGTTGAGACAATTCGGCCCCCATGGCAATGCTTGAAGCGTCCTTTTCCACAATGTACGGTAACTCGGGTTGTGGGTGTTGCAGTATTGGGGCTGAGGTGAATGTTTCCTTGTGGGCTCAGAAGGCTTCTTCCGCCGCTGGTGTCCATTCGAACTTTTAGTCTTTGCGCAGCAAGGACGTGATTGTATGTACAATATGTGAGAATCCTGGTATGAAGCGCCGATAAAAGTTTGCAAACCCTAGGAGACTCTTTACTCCCTTTACAGACGTGGGTGAGGACCAAGTGAGGATTGCCTCCACTTTTCTATTGTCCATCTTGATCCCTTGCGGTGTCAGTACATATCCCAGAAACTCCACCTCGGTGACGTGGAAGGAGCATTTTTCTAGCTTCGTGTACAGGTGATTTTCACGCAGTTTGTGCAGTACTGCTCGTACTTGGGTTATGTGTTCTTGGGGAGTAGTGGAGTAGATCAAAATATCATCGATGTAGACGACGGCGCAGACATTGAGGAGTTCCCGTAACACATAATTCATAAAATGCTGGAACGCAGCTGGGGCATTGCAAAGCCCAAAGGGCATGACCTGGTATTCATACAAGCCATAGTGGGTGCAGAACGCGGTCTTCCACTCATCCCCTTTCTTCATGCGTACCAGGTGATATGCGCCGCGTAAGTCAAGCTTTGTGAAAATCTTCGCTTATCTCACCTGGTCTATGAGTACTGGTATCAGAGGTAACGGGTACTTATTTTTTATGCTGACTTGATTTAGGGCCCAGTAATCAATACACGTTCTTAAGTCCCATCTTTCTTCGGTACGAAGGAGAGTGGGTAGGTGGCTGGTGACTTAGATGGTCTAATGAAGACATTGGCCAGGTATTGCTCCAAGTAGGTCCGTAGATGAGCATTTTCTTCCTCAGTTAATGCATAAATGCGGCTGCACGTTACTTGTGCTCCTGGTTGCAGATCGATCTGGCAGCCGTAAACTCGATGTGGTGGTAGCGTACTAGCTTGCTCCTTCGCGAACATGTCCTGGAACTCCTGGTATTCCACTGGTAAGGTGCCCACCAAGCCTAAACCTGCTATCTTTTCCTGTGAAGTTAACAATGGGCTTCCTTGGATCCCTTTGTTGTCGTAGCAAGAGGTGCATTCCGTGGAAAAGAGTAAGGTTCGAGCTCGCCAGTCTATCTTTGGGTTGTGCGTCTCTAGAACGGTATCCCAAGAATCAGCTGGAATTGGGGTGCAGCGATAAGGTCGAATCTAACACTTTCCCTATGGCCACCTTGGCAGATTAAGGTGAGAGTGGAAGTACACTGTGTTAATGGTCCCGAAAGGAGTTGTGTGCCATCCACAGCTGTTACGCTTTCAACGGTGTTCTTACGGTAAAATGCCAATCCCAAGGTCTTTGCGGTGTTTATGTCTAGGTAGTTCCCTATAGCCCCGCTGTCTATGAAATCCTTGAGGGCATGCATTCGGGTGGGCTGTGAAGGGTCTACCACAGGAATACTGAAATGTGAGATCTGAGTGCTCCGTTCCTGGCTCGACAGATCAACCTTTACATCTGCCGAGTGTTGGAGTTTTCCGCTTCGGTGTCATCCCCTGTGTTATCTAGTACCCCCATTGTCTTCCATGGAGGTTTAACTGTGCAGTTCCGGAGGACGTGATCAGATTGGCCGCAATATAAGCAATGTTTTTCCTGACACCTCCGTTCTCTCTCTGCTTTGGTGAGTGGTCCCCTGAGAACACCCAATTGCATGGGCTCTGAGTGTGTTTCTGAGGCCTGTTGAGGGGACACTTCCTTTGGTCGGACATATACTGGTCTATGTTCTGATCTGGTTTGGTCGGCCTTGCGATCCTGTAACCAGTGGTCTAGTTGCATAGTTAAATCGATGTATTCACTACAATCTTCGGGAGGATTAACCACTTGCGCCAAGACATCTTTTAATTCTCCTCTCAGTCCTCGATAAAATAACGTTATTCGTTTCTCCTCTGACCAACCTGATTCGGCTATTAGGCGATTGAATGTGGCGACATATGAAATAAAATCCTAATCACCCTGTCGCAGAGAGAGTAGCTCATCAACCAGGGCCTGACCTCGAGTCCGATGGGCAAACAGTTTTTCCAGTTCACGCTGAAATCCTGGGTAATTTCTCAGTAAAGAGTCGTTCCTAAGCACTAACGGGACAGACCAGTACGCTGCATGGCCTCCTAAATAGGGGAGGACGAAAGCTACTTTAGCTTGGTCATTCAGAAAAGTGTCTGGTTTGCATATGAAGTGTAGGCGGCATTGATTCATGAACTCTCCAAATTTCATGGGATCCCCAGTGAAGCGTTCCGGGGGTGCTAAAGGGATGTTGCCTGGAAGCAATACCTGAACGGGTGTGGCTACAGATGCCACGGTAGCCTGTCCCTGAGGAACTCCACCTGGTAGGGGTGCCAGACCAGCTTGGGTCTGTAAGAGCTGTCTTGCCAAGTCGTCCATTTTATTCCTGGTGACTACCAGTTTGCGCCTTAAGACATTAGTCTCAGAGCGGGCTGCATGCACCACGGCCCGTAGTTCACCTAACAATGGGGAAATCTGGTCTACCTTGGAGGTTTCCATCGCTCGGGCAGAGGTATTGAGGAGGGCTTTGTGTTCTGTCACACTCACCTGTGTCTCTGCAAGAGCGATGGATTAGCCTCCCTTGACCCCGAGTTCTCACTTCCCCTGTTTCACCCGGAGGGATTCCTGTCAAATACAAGATATACACTCAGACCTGAATTCACCCAATTCCCTTAACCCTTCCCTTCCCTTTACGTGTACTGTGATGTCACCTAAGAGCTTACCTTGACATTTAGTAAGGTGTACACTCCATCCTGCATTCACAGGTGCGCGATTCGCACATATGAATGATGCCAATGTCTGTTGGCTGAGTTCAGATGCCACACGCTGTTATATGCCTTCACAGCGAGGCCGAGTGTTCAAGGCGCCAGTTTCTTCACTGGCTAGAAAGTCTTTTCCACAAATGAACGTTGCGTGGAGAATGTTTAGTGTCCTGAATTGTCCGTATTGTCTTGTTTATCAAGGTATTTTGTGGGTGAGTAGCGCTGCATGTAGAAGTCCGCTGCTGGTAGGTGAGCGCAGCGTCTTAAATTCAAGCGCGCCTGGTAATGTCTCTCCCTTTTCCCTTGCAGGAGTGGATTATGTGATATTAGCGCCTCGAGTCCGGGTTCAGCGCTACCGGAGACTTGGTGCTCTGGTAAGTTTGCACAGAGGCCTTGGTAAGTATGTACTGCGTTATGAGCGGGAGCGCAGTGCAATAGTCTCGTGTTATTGGTGCGAGCGCAATGACTAATGTCTCTTCTTTCTTTTGCAAGGGTTTGTGCGCTCGTACAACTGACCTGGATTCCAGCGTTGCGGGAAGATTCGGTGAGTATGTGCAGCGTTATTGAAGTGCGTGTGCTAACGCTGTTCTTCTTTGTTTTTTACAGGTGCCAAGTCCCCTCCTGACCGGAGATAGCTGTGGCGTGGAGAAAGCACGGAGTACTTGTAAGCAGAAGCAGAAAGTTACGGAGCAGGTAAGCTGAAGCAGGATGATCCGGAGCAGGTAAGCTGAAGCTGGCTGAAGCAGAATGACAGAAGTAGGATGTTCCGGAGCAGGTAAGCTGAAGCAGGATGATCCGGAGCAGGTAAGCAGAAGCTGGCTGATCAGGAGAACGCCAAGTGTGTTGCTGATGCAGCTCACAGTAAGCAACACGAAGCACTGGAAGTATCTTGGGTGTGGCTTATATAGCAAGCCACACCCAAACAGTAGAGAGCTCATGATTTGTCATGCACTTCCTTTTTGGCAACAGGAAATGGTAATCAGGAAGTTCCTACAAACACTAGGAAGGAATTAAGTGGAGGTATCTGCTATGGGCTTTTTGTGTGCCTATGCCAGGTCTGCCAATCCTCCACACAGCTTGCCCCAACTACCTGCCTGGAACCCATGAAACCTTTTTGCTTTCCACTCTGTGTCACTTTACACATTTTCTCCCTTTACCGCTCCAGCCACCCGCATGCTCCTGAGTTTCTCTCTCTCTCTCATGTGAAACTCACCGGGTAGCGTAGCGCTGGTGAGTGGTCTCTCCGGGATGCTTTGGGTCGAGGTCAGGGTCTCACCAACTGCCCCTCAGATACCCTTGGGCCAAGGGAACGAGCAATTGCACAGACACCACCAGCAGGGTCCCAGCTGCCTCGCTCTGGCTCTCAGGAAACACGGCTCCCCAGCTACGCTGCAGCCCCTCTCAAACACCGAGCCACCATTGCGGCACGCCGCTCTCCTCCGGGTCCTTCTTACTTCAGCTCCCAGCTTCATGGCTTCTCTGGTCCAGTATGCCTCCCCAGCTCGCTCACCCATCTGTGCAAGACCACTCCTTTTATAGTGAAAAAACAGTCAAGTGGAGTCAGGTGTGAGTGGCCACTATTAAATGCCAGACCCTGTCTGACTCTATTAGTGGGACAACTTGAGTTCTTTCTATGGTAGGTTGCCCTTATTTTCCGCAGGTTATTACTATGGGTAATCTTTACTGATCTTAGTTGCCTCTTCCTCGTCTCAGTATTTGTTGGAAATGGGGAGGGGGAGTTGAGGAGTTGGGGTGAGATGGGAATTGACATTTACATGCTATATTATTACAAGGTGATTGGTACCCCCTCGCCCTTCTTTGGTAGATAAAAGGTGTTTCTCTTTGTATTAAATTACTCCCTATGTTACACACCCGGACATGCGAGCACGGGCCTGTATAACGCTTCCCATGATGTGAACTGGGGAAAGACAAAGAAGCATTGGGATTGAGATTATGCCTTTGTATTACCTTGCTTTCCCCGGGGTTTCTCTGGGATAATCGGTTTGTCTCTCTTAGGTTATGGATAATGGGGCCTGCATAACCCATAAAGGCTTCTGGGATACCTTCACCTATTGTCCTGTTGGAATACTGCGTCTCTCCTAGGGTACTCTCCTGAGTGCAACCCCGGCCTCCCCTACCCAGGTGATCCTCCCTCGCTTGTCCACACCCAGGGTTGGGATCCAAAAGCGACGGCCCTCTCCTGGCCACCTGAATAGAGAATTCCTGGAGTCTGCATGGGAGAACACCCCTAGGTTTATCCCAATAAGCAAAAGGGTATTCTGGGTGTGCCTGCATGCCGGCCATCAGCTTACCTCCCCTGCTTCATGCATGTATGAAACACTCTTTAACCGCAAGGACATGTTTAAGTTTCAACAGTATATACCCAAGCAGTGCTTTCAAGCATTTTTCTTTTTGTAGCTTACTTTTAGGCCAGTCCTATCTGTCTGGGTTATAGTTTAGATTTGAGAGATGAACAGTGATGACCTCTTCAAACTCTGTCCCTAAAAAGAAGAAAAACCCAAGTCCTGAAAATGGAGAGTCGTTGTATAGCAGAAAAGAGGCAGTCTATCGGTAGCTGCAGATAAAGTTTACGGTTTAAACAATTGAAAATGGATTGTGTGGGAAATCAGTGCCATGAGAAAGCGCAAGTAAGTCGGTGGTCGATGCAATGAAGAATTACAGTTAGAAGTAGCGGATTAATAAATCTTCCACCATCAGAGCTGCATCTCGGACACATAAAGAGAAATAAATCATACATAAATGAAGATCCACAGTATGTTTATGATGTAATAATTCTCCTGAACTCTCCGAGCTCCTCATCTACACGGCCATCTTTGTCGCTGCCTGGCCACGCCTCCCCGTGATTGCCATTTCTACAGAAGGAATCCACTGTATGTCCCGATTTGACCCATAGAGACTTGTCTCATTACATGAACTGCACGGTTGGCAATGAAGAGAGAGGAGAGAGAGGATTAGAGATAGAGAGAGGACTAAGACGAGACGAGACAAGCGGAGACGCTGCGAGCGCTGCGAGCGCTGCGAGCGGTGAGCTGTGAGCTGAAGGGGTGGGTGACGAGAGAGGAGCCTCCATCAGCTCCAGCTTGGCAGCCCCTGTGCTGGATTGCCCTCGAGCCCAGGAGTAGAAGCGGTCTGCCGTGTCCGGCGCTGGTACAGTGCTGGTACGAGGTGAATCCCCAGGAAACTGCGGCAGGACTCGCAGGTAAGCACGGCAAGACATTAAATCTGTGCAAACATTAACCGCAACAAAAAGCAGCAAGTGACCACAGCACTGTGCACCTGTGGTCGTAACTATCATCCACATAACCCAGTCTTGACTTCACTCCTGGTTTCACCCCAGTCCCCAGAGCCGTAAAGATATGGAAGAAGCAGATAGTCGCTGCCTTCGAAGCTCGAAGAAAGGGGGCGGGGCTAACACGCTAGAATCCACGAGAAAATCGAAAGGTCTGGTGCAACCCATTCAAATCCCAACCATGTTCAACGTGCGAACAGACAACAGTTACAACCGCAGCAAACAAAATGACAATGCACGCAGAATACCTAATGCAACAAACTCACCAGACGTCATAGAAGAGGAGGCGCCGAAAGTGCCGGAACCTGCGAAAAAGACATCCAACAGAGAAGAACATACGCAGAGCGCCGCACTGCCGAGCACAGGTATGCTGTTATCGCTACAGCCCCCCGGAGGGGAGGCGGGGCGAGACAGCGCTGATGCTCATGGAGGTAGCGCAATGGCGTGTGTTGAAGATGCCGAGAACGATTGCAAAGCAAGGTAGACGGAGATGACGGCCCCAGTTCAAGTGAGAGAGTCGGGAAATCGAGAGGAGGAGTCCCGAGGCGGTGAACAGGAGCTAGACGCCCAGAAAATAAATCAGGTCGATCAACAGCTGAGGCACGCCACACCTATAGTTGCAACCGTGAGCATCAGTGCTCAGGTGCACGCAGTCTACACAGAAGAAGAGGTGCGAAACCCAGCGGGAGCAACACAAATCGACAACATCACAATGGGAGATGAGCCCACGGAGCCCCTCCTATCAACGGCAGAAAATCATAAGAAGAGACCAAGAGAATCAAAGGAAAACACAACTTGGAGGACAACCACGCGAAATAACATGAAACATCAGAAGAACAAAAAGGGACAATTGCGAACAAAAAATACTGTTAATCGTAAAAGCTTGCAAAGCAGCAAAGATGGACTATGTAAAACATAGGCATCACAACAACAAGAAAAACTTCAATGAAATTGCTGACCGACTTCTTTGAGAATCAGCTGCTAGCCAAATCCAAGAGATGCAGTGAACTATCTGATGCAGAAATACTAGCAGCAGTAAACGACATCATGCCACTAGCAAAACAGCGCAAAATGAAACACACAACAGGAAGTGGGCAAGATTATGAAGTAGCGGCAGACGAACAAACGCCAGATATAGGGGATGAACCAGCAGTAATCAGAGACAAGGCAAATGAGGAAAAGGCGGTAAAGAACAAAGAAACAGTCATAAGTCCCATGACAATAGCAAAAGCACAAATCATCACGCTCACTGAAGTAAGAGATGATCACAAAACAAACAGAGAAGTGATAATGCCTGAGTATGTACCAACATTGAAGGAGGGGCAGGGTGGATTACAAGAACTAGACAAGGAACCAGAGGTAGAGAAGAGGTTAGAACCTGATCACAAGGAAGCACTTGTAAGGATTATACCACAAGAAAAATCTGCAATATCTCAGCCCATAACAATAGGGGGAAGCGAGATAGAAATAATGAACAGCCCGGTGCAAAAGAAAGTTACAACGAGCCCATACTCCAGATCCACATCAGGACCAAGTGCCCAAGAGGACATCGAGGAGCAAGAAGACCAAGTTAAGCAGCAGAAAAGTAGAACACAGCGTACAGATTTAGAGAACAATGCATCACCATCTAGAACACAGAACCCTAGCGGTGGGCCTCAAACGCCAAGAAGAAGATATAGTGACTTTCCGCATGTGCACAGTAGGAACACTGCGTTTCAATCACCGAGCACTTCGCATGAGACCACGACAAAGAAAACGGATCTATTAAGTATTATGTCATCTATTACAATTGCACTAAACCCCTTTTGCAAACTGTATGAGACACTAAACGACACAGTAAAGGATCAACAGGTCACTTTAGCTATGGTTCTGATGAAAGTGCTCTTTCTGGAAGGATATATAACAGCCAATAAAAGCAGTCATGAAAATAAGGAACATATTGATCAAACAATCAAATCTGATGGGCAAAATCATTGTGACAGGAATGGGGCGCTGCATGAAGCCAAAGACAAGGAAACCAAGCTGAAAGAAGCTGGTTATCGATCTAACGACGGAACAGAAATGGTTATCGATCTAACGACGGAACAGAAGATAACTAAAAGTGTAGAAGTCAAGACTCAAATGAAAGACAAAATGGAAAAAAGGAGCATTAGCGATAAACAACCCAAAAGTAACACAAAACACACACCAAAAGTGGTCCTAATATTGAACAAAACCCCCTCACCTAATGGACAACAAGAGGATGGTGTAGCAACAACATACAAAATGTTCGACAAAACAAACGCGAATAACGAAGTCAATACGGGAAACACAAGAACTCGTGTAGACAACAACAGGGATCCACTAATAGACAAGAATGACGAGGAGCATGTAGACACAGCGGCGAGAGTGAAAAATTTGAAGACAGCAATGGCAGCGCCAAAAGACATGAAATTGCAGAGAAATCGGCAAAACCAGATGTCAGACAAAGAAAATAAGAACTGCGGCAAGCAAGTAGCAGAAGAGTCGGTGGCGACAATAAACCAAGAAGAAACATCAGAGCCTGATGACACACTAATGAATTTTAGTGTGTATACAGACGACGTCGAAAATCCACCTATAACGCCAGGATACACAGATCAATTGACAAAGACAAGTCATCGTTCAGTATTTGAGTCGTCTCCAAAAACAAAAAAAGTTCATAACAAGGCAGACAAGGAGCGAGACTTTGAAACCCTTGAAGAGAAACGAAATCGTTTGATCTACCATGTACAAAATAGTGAGCGAAAAAAACCGGACATGAAAAAACAAAACTTTGTGAGCAATGAAAAAACAAAATCAGAACTGTACAATCAAAACAAAAGTAGTGATAAAGAAGTAAATAAACATCTTGAGCAAACGCGAAAAAGAAGTGTGAGCCTAGAAGGGAAATTGGAATTCATACGCACACAGAACAAACCGCAGTATCAGCGACAAGAATCAAAAAGAGAACAACAAAGAGTCACTTATGAGAGAGGAACAACAACGAAAGCAAACAGTAATCATGATAAAAGGCGAAACCAACCAGAGAAAAGATCCACGGCAATCCAAGGCTCGACTGCCCGTAATATAAGGCAGGGGAGAAGAATAGATGAGGACATCGAAAATGTCAAAATAAACAATAAAAGGGAGTGCAGATGGATGATCAAAATAACACAAAGGAGTTGCAACAAAGAAGAGGTCATTCTAAATAGAAGAACAATTTTGGCCATATTACATCAAATGCGCGACCTACGAAGCATAATATCAGAAGACATACAAATTGTGGAACCTTGGCATACCAGAAAGGGGGCAGCAGCAATATTATATCTCAATTCCAGCACGATATGCCAAATGATTGGGAAACATCACAATGATTTCTATAACCATGGATATCACACAGAAGAAATCACAATAAATAAACATCAAGCAAATACAGAAGCACAGACGAACAAATCGGAAATCAAAAGAGAAAATAAGAAAATCGAATCAAGCAAAAATAGGTTCACCGACCAACAAAGAGTGGAGAACTTGCAAAAAGAACACAAAAGAACACAGGCCTATAAAGTGGCACAAAGTCGACGCATGAGGGAAAACAGAATAGAGAACAGGGAAAGCGAAATGAACAAACATGCCCCAACGCAAAGTAGAACAGGCGAGCAAAACCACACGACAAAGGTACAAAGAAGTCAATCCGACGAGAAGGTGATAATAAGATCGGGGACACAAAGAGTAGACAAACGTCCGACCACACAGAAATAAGAAGCTCCAAAGAACATCAAAACAGGACTATGGGGTTGGCTACCGAAAGCATTGTCTCGCCGACACAATAAATAGCCATTCTGGCAAGATAAGACGGCAACAAGCGACCAGAACAACGAGCGGGGCGAAACTGTAAAGTTATGCTCATGGAATACGAGAGGATATTCCCACTTAACCACACTAGGAGACCCCAATCTTGGAGAATTTGATATCATATGTCTCCAAGAGACATGGCTGCAACAAACTCCAACGATGGAAGGCTATCAGATCATCCTTGCACCTGCAGCAAGGGGAATGAAAGGACGTCCAACCTCAGGACTGATGATAGCATGCCGAAATGGATGTGGACCATCAATGGAAACAATAATAACCTCCAACCAGTCAATCCTAGCAGTAATATTCGCCTGGAGAGAGGAAAGTAAACAAAAAGTGAAAAACAAAAAAGTTATTATAATTACTACTTATTGGAACCCAGCAACAACAAGTGCAAAAAAACTCAATGCAATGTGCGATGATGCAATAGAGGTAGCCATGCGCGAGCATCAAGTAACAACAATACTCGTGTGCGGAGACCTAAATGCCAGCTGTAAAACAACAAAAAAGGCAAGCAAAACTATAGCACAGCAAGCCGCGGAACAACGTGGCAAAGAATGGCTCAAATTCACCGGCATGCATGGACTTCACAATGTAGACGAGGCTTTCCCAGCAATAAATAGAACACCAACCTGGGAGCGTGCGCCTTTGGCAACCACAATCGATTACATCTTTGTATCACAATCACTACTGCATCACATCCAAGAGTTCAATGTGCGACGCACGTCTATGAGTGATCACAATATGTTGGTAACATCATGGCTTGCACAGAACAACAAAAGCTGCCAGAAGTTGCAAGTCGAACCTAATGCACAAGGAACACGAATAAAAATAAGTGCGAATGAGATCATTAAAGCGACAGTAAAATACGAAGCAGACGCACTGACATCAACAGTGCCCGATATTGATTATCAACCTCTACTAATTCCGCATATATGTCCGACAAAAAGAAGAGGACACATGATGAAAACTGATACAAAACATGCACATAATAAAGAACTTACTGCAAAAAGACGTGAGTACAGAAAAGCGCCACGTAAAGCACTCAAAAAGCCCATCAATGAAGTACCTGCAAATATCAGGAATATTAAATCAAGATACAAAGCATGGGTAAGAGCACATAGATATAAATTGTATCAAGCTGATGCGGAACAAATTACCAAGGCTCTTATTACAAACAACAGCAGAAATTTCTGGACTCTATTAAGAGATACAGAGCACACCCTTGAGAGACAAATCTTGTATAACATTAGTCAACACGCGTGGGAAAAACACTTTGAAACAGTTTTCAAAGCAGAATTAACAGAAACCAGCATTGAGCCACAATCGAAAGCAATAAATTGGGTCAATGTAGAAAATAAAGAAGACATCCTGGATATAATCAAGAACTTAAAGAACTCCAGAGCACCTGGCCCAGACGGCATTACCAACGCCGAACTAAAAAAATATTCAAATGAATAGACCAGCTTCATAAGTGCCATATTTCGACGCTTCACAGAACTAAAGTCCATACCTGAATCATGGACAAAAGCCATAATAGTTCCGGTTTACAAAAAAGGGAACTTAACGGATCCAACGAATTTTCGACCTATTGCGTTATTGGACGTGATAGGCAAGGTATACGCAACGTTACTAATGAAAAGATTTCAAACATGGGCGGCATCAGCAAAATGCAACGATGAATATCAAGCTGGTTTAAAAAAAATGCAGGAACCACGTGTAACATTCTGGCGTGTAACATTTTAAAAAGCAAAGCATTGCAACACAAACAGCGTCTTTTCGTAGTCTTCATTGACTTCACTCAAGCTTTCGATCGCATTGAAAGACCGCTCCTATGGTGAAAACTAAAAGAGTGGAATTGCCCTGAAGACATATTAGCCCCGATACAGGCTCTGCATCATGAAACCAAAATGCGAGTACGTCTCAGCCGAGAAGGGGACCTGTCAAATGAAGTCAAAAGCACCCGAGGAGTAAAGCAGGGATGCCCGTTGGCCTCAGCGCTGTTCATCACCTACATTGGCGATATTCAAGACATTGGGAAAACAATAAGGGTATTCCCACCAAAAATCGGAGCCACAGAAATTGGCCATCTCCTATACGCGGATGATCTCACTTTTTTTGATCAAACACAAATAGGTCTGCAAAGGAAGTTAAGTGCCCTACAGCAATACGCAACAAGCAACCACCTGGAAATAAATATAAGCAAAACAAAAGTCATGATCTTTCAAAATCGTGAGAAAAAAAACATCAACTTCAGATGGCGGCTGGGCCAGACCGAAATCGAGTCTGTCACCTCATTTAAATATCTTGGAGTATTCTTAGACATCTCACGCCAAGAAAATACAATGCAAACGGAACTGTTCGGAAAGATAGACAAACTAGCAGCCCAAGCAAAAGCTATCAATGGAAAATTTGGGAAGTATTCACTTGTCCCAGTTTTAAATTTTTACAAAATGAAGGTGGTACCTACCGTGACATATGGGATGGAAGCGATGCCCATGATGCCAAAGCAAATATGGGCAAAACTGGAGGCCCGATTTTGGCGAAAGGTATTGAAATTACCCCAATCGACATCAGGGGTGGCCATACGCAGAGAACTCAGCTTGCAATCTTTAAAATGCACAGTGGTGTGCAACACCATAATGCTTTTTAGGAAAAGCAGAATGGACACCAGCAATAAGATCTTCAACATGATCAAATGCGAAATGGATGCCAGAAATTGCCATATGCTAACAGCATGGCAAGAGGAAAACCTAGGTGTACTATGTGACATAGCATCGGATGAACAAGAACTGATTGAAAATCCATGCAAAGTCCTACAAAAAATTAAAGATGCAGACTGGGCAATGACGATCGACATTACAACAAGATCGCAACTCACGGCTCACTTACCATATAACATATTGAAACGAAACGAGCTGCAAGGCTTCATAAACCAATTTCCAAACAAAAAGGCGCAAAATTTAATCTTACGAGCACGACTTAATATAATGAAAACAAACGAGATACTGCATATTAGAGGACAAACATCAACTAATGAATGTCGATTTTGCGATAATGCCAGCCACCCTGTTAAAGAAACGATAAGACATCTCCTCATATCATGCCCAGCAACAAACCTCACCAGACAACAGTATCTGTCACACATGCCCGGCTTTAACATATTACATGAGGAAAATACATGGTGGTGCAGGCTGATCGGAGGTGATAAAATCACATGGCAAGTTGCAGTAGCAAAAATGTTAGAATACATCGAGCAACAACTACTCAACAACAATGGGTGTCAGCAAGAACAAAGACAACCTTGACCACAACATCTAGCAAACGAATCTTCAAATCTATGAACTGTACATAGACAACGACAAATTGACCAGACAAACAATCTTATGAAATGATGAGAAAATCTGTATTGTAAAAATCTTATGTGATTAAACAATAAAAAAAAAAAAAAAAAAATGGACTGTCAATGTCATCCAGTTTGAAGTTAATTTTGTGGCATCTCTGATTCATTGGAAGAGACACCTCAATCCTTAGTGTTGGAACAACTAGGCCATGGCTGCAATGCGGAAATAGATAAGGACTAACAGAACATTAACATATGTTCGCCTGATATTGCATTACCTGACAAAACTCGATACCTGTGTAATGTAACTACTTTGTGTATTATTATGTTTGCCAGCCTGCCTCTGGGCTACATGTAACTGGTCCCCTCCAGCACCCTCATGCCTCAGGGTTGTGCGTACTATACAAATGAAATAAATAAATAAATAAATATGCTAAACATTTTCAATAAGTCTTCATGTTCATTTACCTCCCACCGCAGTCACAGATAACCGCAGCAACCTGCAACCACTTCACCACACCGCAACAACAAACACACCCCACAGAGCCTTACACAACAGCACACGACGGACTCCAACTGGATACCACACCAAAAAGCTCAGTGAACGGTGTTAACCGAACTGAAGCTGCCAACAGCACATCACAGCTCCTTTGCTCTTTCTCCAAACTTTGTCCTACTAACGCGCCCTAACCTACCCTCCGTTTCTTTCAGATCCGCCAGAGCGCCAGTGGACCACTATGGTGGTAATAGTGCATGGTATAAATATCCTTTAAGATTAACATTAACAACAGAAGGCTGGATGCCAGCTGCTCCATGGTGGTACTGTTTAATGAAGTCTGAGAACACAGAAAGGAAGACACTCCCACAAGAAGATGCAGGTCTGAAAATAAAAAGAAAACATCAGAATGGAAGAATCATTTGTGCAACACCGCACCATATTAATTTTATACAAAACTACCCCATTTTAAGGGGGCCAAGTGAACAACAATAAAAAGTCAGACGAAATGGTTGGTGACACCTTTGAGTATTGTTAGGCAGGAAGTAGCTCCTGCGTGTCATTTGCTTTGGACACCTGCATTTCTAGATCCCAGTGAAATCTCCTGGCTACCAGATGCATAGCACCACGCATGCCGAGACTCACTGAACCAGGAGGGTGGGCCCCAGGCAAGCGGATCCACATGGGCTTTAGTTTGTTAGTGGCCCGCATTGTACCCACTCAATGAAATGGGCTACCACACCCTGTGACTCTGGCAAAGAAACAGTACGAGATAGCCAGCCACCAGCTGGGCACGCAAACAGAAAATAGCCGCTGAAGAGACTAGTGCTACAGTTTTCAGGAGGCACTCATCCGGGTTCTCTGACAGTAGAGACACGCAGGATAGTGGGGAGAAGAGGTTGCCTACTTGCTAAATTGGCCATTTGGAAAACTGACGACATGGCATCAAATCCTCACTGTGCCTCTTGGGCAAAATTGCGTGATCCCATATTGGCCATGTAAATTTCCCGCGCGCTTGTGTGTGTCTGGGCGTATATAAATATAAATCAAAAACAGACGTTTAATTTTGCAATATTACAAAGGTAAAATGCCAGCTTACAGTGGGGCAGGAAATGTCCTGGTATTGTACTTTTCATTTGCATAGCACTTTTTACTATTATTATAGTCTCAATGCGCTGGCATTGTGAGTGTGGAGCATTGTCAGGCCACAGCATGCACCCGGACTTTCAGAGGCGTTGGCCTTCTGGCGACTTGCAACACCTGTAGTAATGAGGTGAAAGACGAATGCAACAATTGGAAAGTGTGTCAATCACCCCTTAGACTTGCAACACCTGTAGTAATGAGGTGAAAGACGAATGCAGCAATTGGAAAGTGTGTCAATCACACCTTAGACTTGCAACACCTGTAGTAATGAGGTGAAAGACGAATGCAACAATTGGAAAGTGTGTCAATGGCACCTTAAGCTACGCATCACGTTATGGTAACTATTTATAGGGACTTTTCTGAGACATTTAGTTTTGTGATGTAAATACTGCATTTTATGACCTGGTAGCTGTTGGCTGGAGACCCCTCGCACCTCGTTTTTGTTGTTTGCGTCCAACCCTCTATTAGAGCTATAAAGCCATTGGCTATTTGTTGTGCACCAGTTATTCACCCCCCACCCCCACGCCCCCAGCACTGAGAGCTAATGCCGCACAGGGCATGTACTAGGAAATCGCCTCAGTGCTCAGCTCCAACTCTATTGGTTCACAGAGTAATTCGTTCACTTCCCTCGCATCGCAACGATCGCAACATTTGAATATGAAATGTGCGCATTGATTAACTATGAAGGCAAATCATCGTCAAGGGCGAGCCACCAAACCAGGATTCAACCCGGTCATTTGCACCACCCACCATTTGCATCACCCTCTGAGCTATCACACTTGTTGCCATGTGCCCCAAACAGGTCCCAAATGCATTTACCCTATTGTGTATCCCCTACCCAAATTGTATGTAATACATATGTTTATAATTCATGTAATGATCTGCATGCTGTAACTAAGCTTCAAGGATTCTTGTAACTGCTGCGCCCGCTACCTGAGGGTTTGGTGCGCATTATCAAATAAATAAATAAATAAACAAACAAACAAAAATAGACCGCAGAGGCTCCCGGCTGAGATCTGGAAAGTTTGCTCTTTGGTAAAACATAACTTTAAGTGCCCGCACTGCCACACAGGTGTAAAAGATGGGACATGCCTGCACCAGTAACCAGACAGAGGCCAACTGTGTTGCAATTCCCATCCATGCACTAGCCGCTCGTGAGATAGGTGTGCTATTAACTGGATCACGACACGCATCCATTCCTTTCCAAGGGTGTCCAGCACATAGCAATCTATGGCGGCTATACTCAAGGATTAGACAGGAGCATAGATAGACGGGTGGGTTAATGCACCTGTTTCAGAGATCTGCCTTTAACCTGTTAGCCACGGGCTCAGACTCCCAGCTATCTAATCTCCCAGGGTTGGGAATGGGGTGATCGTAACACCTGCTGTTTATTGCCCTAATGAGCCCCAAAACACCAGAGGCCAAACAGCAAAAACAGTTGTATTTACCAGGTTCAGAAAGGGGATTTTCTGGTTTCTAGAAGAGTATTTATTTATTTATTTGAATTTGTATATATTGTGCCACACGCCCGCAGGTCTCAGGGCGCACACAAAACAAAATGAACAAACTAGTTGAAAGAACAAAGTTTATAATCAGGGATGAGAGAGTCGTACCTTACAGACTAATGAAATACTGGAGATTCGACCAGGCAAATTAAAAGCACTGCATGCCCTTCTGTCGAGTGTTTGCCACTCCAAAAATGCACATATTAAATATTAAAATGGCGAAAACAATCTGCATTGTTCTGTGGTGGGTTCCCAAAGCTCGCGCAATGCAATGCACGGTCCTTAAATATAGTGCAACGTTAGCCATTGTGGCGGTCTCTTGGCGCATTATCAATGCATGTTTCTTGTATATCACCTTATAAAGCCTCCAGGCCACTTCAAAGTGCTGTAAAGGGATTCAGAGGGATATGAGGACCGGGCAGGAGAGCTGAGAAGAGGGCAAAAGGGACGAGTTTGGAAACAAACAGGGCCTGACAGTGAGTTACAAGCAGTCAGAACAATGTGCATCGATTGGCTTTTTTAAAATTAAAGGATAGCTCTGCCTATTTAAAGCACTTAAAAATATAGCTGCCTCGTGCACTGTACATATGAGGCGCGCTTTACACGTTTGCGTGTTTCTTCTCCACCCTGCTGTGCGGACCAAACACGTGGACGGACCGGAAATGACTGATGTGTAAACATCCTGCTGTGCGGAACAAACACGTGGATGGTCAGGAAATTACTGATGTGTAAACAGCTCACAGAACCGGACAAAGTGAGCTAGGTGTGCAACTGTGCACACATTGTCTGGCTTCCAACAGCCCTTCCCACTGTGCCCTCTTTGCTTTTTGTGTTGGTAAATGGCCCCAATAAAGAGGACCTCTTTCTCGACCTCTAAAGGAAGATCATGTGATCGGATCTCGTTCTCCACCCTTAGAGGCGCGGACTTCCTTCCCATGGCACCACCACCTTTTTAAAACTATGCCAGCTGTAGCCTGGGGTGAGCACAGTGCTTGGCCCACGCTACCCCAAACAGGCTTTCCCAGCTTCAGAGCAGGGCATGAATGGAAGCGTACATTAAAAGCCAGACCCAACCATAATGAGGGGCGTGCCAAGGAATGGCGACGCGTGCAGGTGCAGCCGCAGGCCCTGCTGCACGGGTCAGCCCTTGGCCCTATGGCCCGGCAACATCATGCAGCCAAGCCAGAAGCACAGATGGGGACGGCCCACCTTGCCCTCTTCCATGCTACTTACCTTGGCACAGGGCTGCTGCTGACTCATGCTTGCCTCATTTAGCCACGCCCCCACAGCATTCTGATTGGAGGATTGCCAGGGGTCACAAAGGGATGGTAGGGGTCTGAAAGTGACAGACGGGGTCGCAACAGCGACCCTTAGCGACCCCTAAATGACATCTCTGCCCCAGCTTCTGGAGATGCAGAGGAGGTCTTCCTTGGTGACAGATCTGTGAAGGAGCTTAATTTTTACTTGCATAAAGCCCAACACTCTTCAAAGAAACCTCTTTCAGTGGTAGGTTTCTACCATTGCTAGGAGCTGCACATCTGGACGTATCCAGTTCACCAAGAGAGATGGTGGTTGAACCCCACAACAACAGAGAGGTCAGACCTTCTATGTGCAACCCAGGGCCAGACTGACCATTATTCCACTATGAGGTGAATGCCAGAGGTCAAAGGTTGCAGAAACGGTGATGGAGCCATCTCACATGGACATCGGCTTCCTCTACCAAACATTCCTCTAAGGGCCTGGATGCAGCATATTTTATCAAACATCGATTTAATGTTTCCGGGAATCCTAGGGTCTTATACATGGTGAGGGGGTATCACAAAAAATTTGGCAAAATGCCCAAGCAGAGAGGGTCCAGTTCCGATTTGGGAAGCCCAGTACCTGTGTAAACAACAGGAAGTGAGGCAACTATGAAAAAAGGGCGATCGAGTTGGGATCGCAAGCACAGAGAATATTTCCATCAACATGGGATGAGGCACTCGACTTTTTGCCCTGTGTTGAGTCTCAGATTTCTCAATCTTACGCCATGTATCGTTACTCCAAGATGGAGATAGTTGCAGTGTTGTGAGATGTAATGAGGCCAGCAGATTGCTTGGTACCCCCAGGACGCCTATTAACAATGTCAAGAGCCCCAGGAACATAGGGGGTTTCTTTAATTCTAGGGGAAGTTTTCTTCTCCTCCCTTCAGTTTGTCATCATCCCTGTGGTGTTTTTACCAAATTGTTGCGACGTGTGATAGGGTTCTTGCGAGCAAAGCATATCAGAATACTGATCTATTTAGACAACATCCTTATTATGACTTTGGTACAGAATGATATGCAAATGTTGACCAATTATTGATGAGTTTAGGGTTCATTATCAATTGAGAATAATCAGAGACACATCCTGCCCAGAAACTTTAGATTCTGTGTTTTAGAGTTAATTGTGTCACTTCCTCCACTCTTCAGTTGCCCTGTTCCAGGATTCGGTTAATAAAGAAAGAAATTGTCCAGGCCCTCATTTCAAGGACTGGATAGGATTCTAAGTCCATTGTTGGCCCCATCCAGCCCATTTTTCCTACAACATTAAATTTCAGATCTCTGCAGAGGTTGAACAATCAGCTGCTCTGTGGTACCGTGCCTTGGCTGTACCACGGTCGGTACAGAATATTCAAAACAAACGCATACTCGCTTCAAAGATGGCCGCCATCTTCTAATAAATACAGTCCCACACAAAGCTGGCCACCATCATCACCGTGGTTGTACGTAGAAGTACGACCAATCCGAACAGCTTCAGGAAGTTATCTACGGATCACTGTGGTTGTAAGTAGACGTACAACCAATCCGAACAGCTTCAGGAAGTTATCTACGGATCACTGTGGTTGTACATAGACGTACAACCAATCCGAACAGCTTCAGGAAGTTATCTACGGGCAACAGAGTTCGCTCCTGGCATCTCAACACACCATGATCCTCAGCGGACGCTTTGTTCTCTGTTAAGCAAGTCCGCTTATTCTGTCATCCTGCCCCTCCGTGCCTTCTCCTCCTCCGTTGAATTCCCAGCTGCTGCTGACCCTGTCCTCTTCGTGTTTGTCATTGCCTCCTTGTCAGACCCTCCAGTCTGTCTCTACTTCCCTTCCCAGCCTTTCCTGGGTCATCACAATCTTCTCCTGTTTCCTTGGGAGTTGTTCTCCAGGGCCACTGCATCTCCTTTGGATCCATTCCTTCTCTAATCTTCTGGAATGTGCACTGGAGATATTTCTGCAGCCAATGCAATCCGGGGCATCTTCGTCAATGTTTGTGTTTTTTTTCCCGCATGGTGTGCTTGTTGCCCTCGTTCCATCGATTCATCTTGGTGGCCACCTGTCACAGGGTGTTTCCATCTCACCCTTGGACAGGGTGGATCCAGGGACATCTTAAGCACTTTTGGGGCCCTGGGCATGGACATCTTTGGGGCCCCCCTCCACCAAACCAAAGGGATCAAGAATACTGGTCGCACCCCCCAAACGTCGCACTCACATCCTATAGGTTGATATGCTGTCTCACAGCATAATAAGCATGTTTACTCCCTTTAAATCCCCTTAGCCTCTTCATTCTTGCTCTAAGTAGCATTTGAAGACCAACATTATCAGTCTACAAAGGGGTTACTGTTCTAGTACATGCAGGATACTTTTTATCAATAACATCCAGGAAGGTAGATGTAGTATTAATGCAGGACCGTCTGTGATAGGTACAATTAACCCATAATAGACAGAACTCACATTAGCTGCCTCACGGAATGCAAAAGTGCTCATGCATGGGTAGAGGAGACCAATTGGAAGGAAGGAGAACCTACACATACCGTAGCATGGATAGTGAAGGCAGATTCAAAGCTACCAGGAAGGCCATTAGATATCAAAGGAACAAATGCCTGTGGTGTGCGATATAAATATGTTCACTATTAACACAGTGAAACCATGAATAAGGCTTTTATGAAGATCATACCATGAGAAGGAAATCACTCAGAAGGGCTGACAATTTTGGAAAGGTTTAGGGAATGGCAATATTGAGAGGTTTGGCAATACAAGATTAAATGAGATGCCCAGGATCACCCAATTGTTAAGGGGTGAAGCTAGGATTTGTGCCACTCTGCAATTCCTGCATTTGAACACTTTCTTTTCCAGTTCTTACTATGAACTAAAACAATCTTATTATAAAAAAAATTGACTTGGAAAGTACACAAATCACATTACCAAACATGACCATGTTTAAACAAAATATTATAGAAGGGTGTTATGCAAAATGGGAATGATCATAGCTTCATTCGCTCCATCATCAAGGGATGTATATAAGAACCAGCATGCCAATCGATGTGATTTAATACATTTAATATGGGTTTGTCTTTTGTATTTTAAAGCTTTAAATACTTCCAAAACAATGGCTTGTGACATTTTCATTTGTAAACATGTATAAAAACCTTTGACTTTTACCAAAAAGCTAACCGTTTTTTTGTGTCAAACAAGCAGACCTTAAAATATGCTAGCCTGAGGCCTGCAACATATGGTCCACTCTCTTCTGCCTGCCAACCCTTCCACCCAAATGACCTACATAAAAAGACAGATCAAGTGATGGGCCAAACAATACCATTGCATGCACGAAGGCAAACCTCACACAAGACAGCACAGTTATGTAAGATATAGTAGATGATTTGACCAGGATCATTGTATCATCTGCTGGCAAATCCAAGATACAAACATGGACGCTGTTGTTCCATAGCCTTGAATTTGGATACTTATTCACCTCTTGGACTAACAGTTTATGCCATTGTTGGAGGCGATTGCCTAGGTTAACACCCCATCTGAACAAACCAATTTCTAGACCTTCACCATACGGATGATATGTTAGTTTTTATAGCAGCCCCTATCTGGTGCAGGTACATTGCTGATAATAGCAGATGTCGTTCTGCAAAACCAAGTACATATGCAGGCAGGTTTATAAACTTCAGATATAGGAAAGGCCCAGCCAGCCTTGCTGGAGTGTGATATTCTAATTTTGCATATGAACACATATCTCTGCAATGGGTGCTTTACACACTGAGCTAACTTCTGAACCATTGTGGCACTCAATTTATCAATATGCATTTCACTATTGCCTATTGCACGTGATCAACATAATTCCCACAGGAAGGAAAAAATGCTACAGAGTTGTGCCATAAGGAACACACAAACTATACCACAGTGAACAAAGAAAGAAATACCTGATGAATTGATCAAGGCAGAATGTACTTGCCAAAACAGAAAGGCAGTGGGTTTAGAGCCTCAGCAGCACCCCATCAAATATCCTGCCATGTGCTATGTAAGTCAGGTGAACAATGGATTCTTACTTCTTCAGATCAGGTAGCCTTGTGCCCCCCCCAAGGTGGGGGCCCTGGGCAAGTGTTCCTTTTGCCCTCCCACAAAAACGTCTCTGCGTGGATTCTAAGTAGAACCAGCCTTACCTCTTGAAACCACCCCAGTTTCGTTTTAAACAGGTAAGGCCTGATTGCGACAAAAATTCAGGTGTTATGAAAAGTGACAGGGTATTTTAACTTGGTCCTTCTTTCTTCTGAAGGCGCAAAGAGTTGATTTGGAGGCTAAAACACATGGACCCCTGGAACAGGGCACCAATTTGTTGTTCTCAACCAGGTCATATCTTATAATACAATGCCAACCTCGATGGGTGGGGCGCTCGAAGTGGAGGTGGTTTCAATGAAGGACGATGGCCTCCCCGGGAGTCATAATTTCACATATACCTTTTAGAGATTCCTGGTGGTTCCTTTTAGATATTCCTGCTGCTGCTGCTAGTTCCTTTTAGAGATTCCTGGTGGTTCCTTTTAGATATTCCTGCTGCTGCTGTTCCTAGAGATTGCTGCTGGTTCCTTTTAGATATTCCTGCTGCTGCTGCTAGTTCCTTTTAGAGATTGCTGCTGGTTCCTTTTAGATATTCCTGCTGCTGCTGCTGCTAGTTCCTTTTAGAGATTCCTCGTGGTTCTTTTTAGATATTCCTGCTGCTGCTGCTAGTTCCTTTTAGAGATTCCTCGTGGTTCGTTTTAGATATTCCTGCTGCTGCTGCTAGTTCCTAGAGATTGCTGCTGGTTCCTTTTAGATATTCCTGCTGCTGCTGCTAGTTCCTTTTAGAGATTCCTGGTGGTTCCTTTTAGATATTCCTGCTGCTGCTGCTAGTTCCTTTTAGAGATTGCTACTGGTTCCTTTTAGATATTCCTGCTGCTGCTAGTTCCGTTTAGAGATTGCTGCTGGTTCCGTTTAGATATTCCTGCTGCTGCTGCTAGTGACTTTTAGAGATTGCTGCTGGTTTCTTTTGATTCCTGCCGATTATTTTTGAAGATTCCTGCCAGCTTCTTTTAGAGATTCCTGATGGTTCCTTTTACAGATTCCTTCCATTTACTTTTAGAGATTCCTGCTGGTTCCTTCTAGAGATTCCTGCCGATTACTTATAGAGATTCCTGCCAGTTCATTTGACAGATTCCTACATGTTCTTGAGGAGATTCCTGCTAGTTCTTTTTAGAGATTCCTGCTGCTGCTAGTTCCTTTTAGATATTGCTGCTGGTTCCTTTTAGAGATTCCTGCTGCTGCTGCTAGTTCCTTTTAGAGATTGCTGTTGGTTCCTTTTAGATATTCCTGCTGCTGCTGCTAGTTCCTTTTAGAGATTGCTGCTGGTTCCTTTTAGATATTCCTGCTGCTGCTGCTAGTTCCTTTTAGAGATTGCTGCTGGTTCCTTTTAGATATTCCTGCTGCTGCTAGTTCCTTTTAGAGATTGCTGCTGGTTCCTTTTAGATATTCCTGCTGCTGCTGCTAGTTCCTTTTAGAGATTGCTGCTGGTTCCTTTAAGATATTCCTGCTGCTGCTGCTGGTTCCTTTTAGAGATTGCTGCTGGTTCCTTTTAGATATTCCTGCTGCTGCTAGTTCCTTTTAGAGATTGCTGCTGGTTCCTTTTAGATATTCCTGCTGCTGCTGCTAGTTCCTTTTAGAGATTGCTGCTGGTTCCTTTTAGATATTCCTGCTGCTGCTGCTAGTTCCTTTTAGAGATTTCTGCTGGTTCCTTTTAGATATTCCTGCTGCTGCTAGTTCCTTTTAGAGATTGCTGCTGGTTCCTTTTAGATATTCCTGCTGCTGCTGCTAGTTCCTGTTAGAGATTGCTGCTGGTTCCTTTTAGATATTCCTGCTGCTGCTAGTTCCTTTTAGAGATTGCTGCTGGTTCCTTTTAGATATTCCTGCTGCTGCTAGTTCCTTTTAGAGATTGCTGCTAGTTCCTTTTAGATATTCCTGCTGCTGCTGCGTGTTCCTTTTAGAGATTGCTGCTGGTTCCTTTTAGATATTCCTGCGGCTGCTGCTGGTTCCTTTTAGAGATTCCTGCTGCTGCTGCTAGTTCCTTTTAGAGATTGATGCTGGTTCCTTTTGGATATTCCTGCTGCTGCTGCTAGTTCCTTTTAGAGATTGCTGCTGGTTCCTTTTAGATATTCCTGCTGCTGCTGCTAGTTCCTTTTAGAGATTGCTGCTGGTTCCTTTTAGATATTCCTGCTGCTGCTGCTAGTTCCTGTTAGAGATTGCTGCTGGTTCCTTTTAGATATTCCTGCTGCTGCTAGTTCCTTTTAGAGATTGCTGCTGGTTCCTTTTAGATATTCCTGCTGCTGCTAGTTCCTTTTAGAGATTGCTGCTAGTTCCTTTTAGATATTCCTGCTGCTGCTGCTTGTTCCTTTTAGAGATTGCTACTGGTTCCTTTTAGATATTCCTGCTGCTGCTGCTCGTTCCTTTTAGAGATTCCTGCTGCTGCTGCTAGTTCCTTTTAGAGATTGCTGCTGGTTCCTTTTAGATATTCCTGCTGCTGCTGCTAGTTCCTTTTAGAGATTGCTGCTGGTTCCTTTTAGATATTCCTGCTGCTGCTGCTAGTTTCTTTTAGAGATTGCTGCTGGTTCCTTTTAGATATTCCTGCTGCTGCTAGTTCCTTTTAGAGATTGCTGCTGGTTCCTTTTAGATATTCCTGCTGCTGCTGCTAGTGACTTTTAGAGATTGCTGCTGGTTTCTTTTGATTCCTGCCGATTATTTTTGAAGATTCCTGTCAGCTTCTTTTAGAGATTCCTCATTGGTTCCTTTTACATATTCCTTCCATTTACTTTTAGAGATTCCTGCTGGTTCCTTCTAGAGATTCCTGCGGATTACTTTTAGAGATTCCTGCCAGTTCATTTGACAGATTCCTTCATGTTCTTGAGGAGATTCCTGCTGGTTCCATTTACAGATTCCTGCTGGTTCCTTTTAGAGATTCCTGCTGCTGCTGCTGCTAGTTCCTTTTAGAGATTGCTGCTGGTTTCTTTTAGATATTCCTGCTGCTGCTGCTAGTTCCTTTTAGAGATTGCTGCTGGTTCCTTTTAGATATTCCTGCTGCTGCTAGTTCCTTTTAGAGATTGCTGCTTGTTCCTTTTAGATATTCCTGCTGCTGCTGCTAGTTTCTTTTAGAGATTGCTGCTGGTTCCTTTTAGATATTCCTGCTGCTGCTGCTAGTTCCTTTTAGAGATTGCTACTGGTTCCTTTTAGATATTCCTGCTGCTGCTAGTTCCTTTTAGAGATTGCTGCTGGTTCCTTTTAGATATTCCTGCTGCTGCTGCTAGTTCCTTTTAGAGATTGCTGCTGGTTCCTTTTAGATATTCCTGCTGCTGCTAGTTCCTTTTAGAGATTGCTGCTGGTTCCTTTTAGATATTCCTGCTGCTGCTAGTTCCTTTTAGAGATTGCTCCTGGTTCCTTTTAGATATTCCTGCTGCTGCTGCTAGTAACTTTTAGAGATTCCTGCTGGTTTCTTTTGATTCCTGCCGATTATTTTTGAAGATTCCTGCCAGCTTCTTTTAGAGATTCCTCATGGTTCCTTTTACAGATTCCTTCCATTTACTTTTAGAGATTCCTGCTGGTTCCTTCTAGAGATTCCTGCCGATTACTTTTAGAGATTCCTGCCAGTTCATTTGACAGATTCCTACATGTTCTTGAGGAGATTCCTGCTGGTTCCATTTACAGATTCCTGCTGATTCCTTTTAGAGATTCCTGCCAGTTGCTTTTAGAGATTCCTGCTGGTTCCTTTTAGAGATTCCTGCCAGTTCCTTTTCGAGATTCCTCCCAGTTCATTTTTGAGATTCCTGCTGGTTCCTTTTACAGATTCCAACTGGTTCTTTTGATTCCTGCGGGTTCCTTTCACAGATTCCTGCTGGGCCCTTTTAGAGATTACTGCTGTTTACTTTTAGAGATTCCTGCCAGTTCCTTTTAGAGATTACTGCTAGTCCATTTTAGATATTCCTGCTGGTTCCTTCCAATTCCTGCTGGTTCATTTTACAGATTCCTGCCATTTACTTTTAGAGATTCTTGCTAGTTTCTTTCAGAGATTTCTAGTGGTTCCTTTCAGAGATTCCTGCTGGTTCCTTTTAATGATTCCTGGTATTTAGAGATTACAGCTGGTTAATTTTACAGATACAGATTACTGCTGGTCCCTTCTGATTCCTGCTAGTTCCTTTTACAGATTCCTGCCAGTTCCTTTTAGAGATTCCTGTTGGCTCCTTTTAGAGATTCTTGCTGGTTCCTTTTACAGATTCCTGCTGGTTACTTTTGATTCCCTCTGGTCCCTTTTAGAGATTTCTGCCATTTACTTTTAATGATTCCTACTGGTTCCCTTAAGAGAATCCTGGTGGTTCCCTTAAGAGATTCCTAGTGGTTCCTTTTAGAGATTTGTGAGAGATCAGAAATGTGAGGTGGCCCACGTTGTAAAGATTTTTAAACAAATGCCATTTTATAATATTTAAAGGATGATGAATGCCTCACTATCCCTACCCTAACGAGGATTCCCCTGCCAAAAATAAACTAAAGGAAACACTCTAACAAAGGATATCTGTCCCTCACACTTATACATGTAACAAATGAATAAGGAAATACCTGGCAGTTCAAAATAACAAATAATTAAATTCACAATGCAACAACAGTGCCTCTTCACAACCTGGCTAATTCCCCTTCCCCAGGTTTAAATGTGATTCTGTGGCACAATTCAAGAAAAGAATACAAGGAGATCCTGGATTTCAATATGAATTCAAATACAGTCTTATGCCACTTCAACTTGTCAGCGTAAAGTTCCAACACACAAAAAGTATAAGGCTTTTCCTTACATGCGCGGGGTAATGCAGCTGTTCTAGTGCAATCTGTAATAATGCATAATTATTAATTAATAATGCAATCTTCATGTATACTGGTTGCGCCCCCCACACGTCGCACTCACATCCTATAGGTTGATATGCTGTCTCGCAACATAATAAGCATGTTTACTCCCTTAAAGTCCCCTTGCCCTCTTCATTCTTGCTCTAATCAGAATGATAAACAAGTAGCATTTGAAGACCAACATTAGCAGTCTACAAAGGGGTTACTGTTCTAGTACATACAGGATACTTTTTATCAATAACATCCAGGAAGGTTTGCAGCCTGTAGCATTAATGCAGGACGGTATGTAAAAGGTACATGTAACCCATAATAGACAGAGAACTCACATTAGCTGCCTCACACAATGCAAAAGTGCTCATGCATGGGTAGAGGAGACCAATTGGAAGGAAGGAGAACCTACACATACCGTAGAATGGCCAGTGAAGGCAGAATCGAAGCTACCAAGAAGGACATTGGATATCAAAGGAACAAATGCCTGTGGTGTGCGATATAAATATGTTCACTATTAACAAAGTGAAATCATGAATAAGGCTTTCATGAAGATCATACCATGAGAAGGAAATCACTCAGAAGGGCCGACAATTTTGGAAAGGTTTAGGGAATGGCAATATTGAGAGGTTTGGCAATACGAAGATTAAATGAGATGCCCAGGATCACCCATTTGTTAAGGGGTGAAGCTGGGATTTGTGCCACTCTACAATTTTTGCATTTGAACACTTTCTTTTCCAGTTTTTACTATGAACTAAAACAATCTCATTATAAAAAAATGGACTTGGAAAGTACACAAATCACATTACCAAACATGACCATGTTTAAACAAAATATTATAGAAGGGTGTTATGCAAAATGGGAATGACCATAGCTTCATTCGCTCCATCATCAAGGGATGTATATAAGAACCAGCATGCCAATCGATGTGATTTAATACATTTAATATGGGTTTGTCTTTTGTATTTTAAAGCTTTAAATACTTCCAAAACAATGGCTTGTGACATTTTCATTTATAAACGTGTATAAAAACCTTTGACTTTTACCAAAAAGCTAACCGTTTTTTTTGTGTCAAACAAGCAGACCTTAAAATATGCTTGCCTGAGGCCTGCAACATCTGGTCCACTCTCTTCTGCCTGCCAACCCTTCCACCCAAATGACCTACATAAAAAGACAGATCAAGTAATGGGCCAAATAATACCATTGCATGCACGAAGGCAAACCTCACACAAGACAGCACAGTTATGTAAGATATAGTAGATGATTTGACCAGGATCATTGTATCATCTGCTGGCAAATCCAAGATACAAACATGGACGCTGTTGTTCCATAGCCTTGAATTTGGATACTTATTCACCTCTTGGACTAACAGTTTATGCCATTGTTGGAGGCGATTGCCTAGGTTAACACCCCATCTGAACAAACCAATTTCTAGACCTTCACCCTATCTGGTACAGGTACATTGCTGATAATAGCAGATGTCGTTCTGCGAAACCAAGTACAAATGCAGGCAGGTTTATAAACTTCAGACATAGGAAAGGCTCAGCCAGCCTTGCTGGAATGTGATATTCTAATTTTGAATATGAACACATATCTCTGCAATGGGTGCTTCACACACTGAGCTAACTTCTGAACCATTGTGGCACTCAATTTATCAATATGCATTTCACCATTGCCTATTACACATGATCAACATATTTCCCACAGGAAGGAAAGAATGCTACAGAGTTGTGCCATAAGGAACACACAAACTATACCACAGTGAACAAAGAAAGAAATACCTGATGAATTGATCAAGGCAGAATGTACTTGCCAAAACAGAAAGGCAGAGGGTTTAGAGCCTCAGCAGCACCCCATAAAATATCCTGGCATGTGCTATGTAAGTCAGGTGAACAATGGATTCTTACTTCTTCAGATCAGGTAGCCTTGTGGCCCCCCCCAAGGTGGAGGCCCTGGGCAAGTGTTCTTTTTGCCCTCCCATAAAAACGTCTCTGCGTGGATCCTAAGTAGAACCAGCCTTACCTCTTGAAACCACCCCAGTTTTGTTTTAAACAGGTAAGGCCTGATTGTGACAAACATTCAGGTGTTATGAAAAGTGACAGGGTATTTTAACTTGGTCCTTCTTTCTTCTGAAGGTGCAAAGAGTTGATTTGGAGGCTAAAACACATGGATCCCTGGAACAGGGCACCAATTTGTTGTTCTCAACCAGGTCATATCTTATAATACAATGCCAGCCTCACTGGGCGGGGAGCTCGAAGTGGAGGTGGTTTCAACGAAGGACGATGGCCTCCACGGGAGTCATAATTTCACATATACCTTTTAGAGATTCCTGCCAGTACCTTTTAGATATTCCTGCTGCTGCTGCCAGTTCCTTTTAGAGATTCCTGGTGGTTCCTTTTAGATATTCCTGCTGCTGCCAGTTCCTTTTAGAGATTCCTGGTGGTTCCTTTTAGATATTCCTGCTGCTGCTGCTAGTTCCTTTTAGAGATTCCTGCTGGTTTCTTTTGATTCCTGCCGATTACATTTGGAGATTCCTGCCAGCTTCTTTTAGAGATTCCTGATGGTTCCTATTACAGATTCCTGCTGATTCCTTTTACAGATTCCTTCCATTTACATTTAAAGATTCATGCTGGTTCCTTCTAGAGATTCCTGCCAATTACTTTTAGATATTCCTACCGGTTCATTTGAAAGATTCCTGCATGTCCTTGAAGAGATTCCTGCTGGTTCCTTTTAGAGATTCCTGCTGGTTCCTTTTAGATATTCCTGCCAGTTACTTTTAGAGATTCCTGCCAGTTGCTTTTAGAGATTCCTGCTGGTTCCTTTTAGAGATTCCTGCCAGTTGCTTTTAGAGATTCCTGCTGGTTCCTTTTAGAGATTCCTGCCAGTTACTTTTCGAGATTCCTTCCAGTTCATTTTTGAGATTCCTGCTGGTTCCTTTTACAGATTGCAACTGGTTCTTTTGATTCCCGCTGGTTCCTTTCACAGATTCTTGCTGTTTTATTTTTTATTCCTGCCGGGTCCTTTTAGAGATTAATGCTGTTTACTTTTAGAGATTCCTGACAGTTCCTTTTAGAGATTACTGCTAGTTCATTTTAGATATTCCTGCTGGTTCCTTCCAATTCCTGCTGGTTCATTTTACAGGTTCCTGCCATTTAGTTTTAGAGATTCTTACCAGTTTCTTTCAAAGATTACCGGTGGTTTCCTTTCAGAGATTCTTGCTGGTTCTTTTTAACGATTCCTGGCATTTAGAGATTACTGCCGGTTAATTTTACAGATACAGATTCCTGCTGGTTCCTTTTAGAGATTCCTGCTGGTTCCTTTTAGAGATTCCTGCTGGTTCCTTTTAGATATTCCTGCCAGTTACTTTTCGAGATTCCTGCCAGTTGCTTTTAGAGATTCCTGCTGGTTCCTTTTAGAGATTCCTGCCAGTTACTTTTCGAGATTCCTTCCAGTTAATTTTTGAGATTCCTGCTGGTTCCTTTTACAGATTCCAACTGGTTCTTTTGATTCCCGCTGGTTCCTTTCACAGATTCTTGCTGTTTTATTTTTTATTCCTGCTGGGTCCTTTTAGAGATTAATGCTGTTTACTTTTAGAGATTCCTGACAGTTCCTTTTAGAGATTACTGCTAGTTCATTTTAGATATTCCTGCTGGTTCCTTCCAATTCCTGCTGGTTCATTTTACAGGTTCCTGCCATTTAGTTTTAGAGATTCTTGCCAGTTTCTTTCAAAGATTTCCGGTGGTTCCTTTCAGAGATTCTTGCTGGTTTCTTTTAACGATTCCTGGCATTTAGAGATTACTGCCGGTTAATTTTACAGATACAAATTACTGCTGGTCCCTTCTGATTCCTGCTAGTTCCTTTTACAGATTCCTTCCAGTTCCTTTTAGAGATTCCTGTTGGCTCCTTTTAGAGATTCCTTTTGGCTCCTTTTAGAGATTTCTGCCATTTGCTTTTAGAGATTCCTACTGGTTCCCTTCAGAGATTCCTGGTGGTTCCCTTAAGAGATTCCTAGTGGTTCCTTTTAGAGATTTGTGAGAGGTCAGAAATGTGAGGAGGCCCACGTTGTAAAGATTTCTAAACAAATGCCATTTTATAATATTTAAAGGATGATGAATGCCTCACTATCCCTACCCTAACGAGGATTCCCCTGCCTAAAATAAACTAAAGGAAACACTCTAACTAAGGATATCTGTCCCTCACATTTATACATGTAACAAATGAATAACGAAATACATGCCAGTTCAAAATAACAAATAATTAAATTCACAATGCAACAACAGTGCCTCTTCTCAACCTGGGCTAATTCCCCTTCCCCAGGTTTAAATGTGATTCTGTGCACAATTCAAGAAAAGAATACAAGGAGATCCTGGATTTCAATATGAATTCCAATACAGTCTTATGCCACTTCAACTTGTCAGTGTAAAGTTCCAACACACAAAAACTATAAGGCTTTTCCTTACATGCGCGGGGTAATGCAGCTGTTCTACTGCAATCTTTAATAATGCTACTGGCATCACCGGCTCTTCAGTGGTATGCTGTCACAATAATGCTTCTGAGGGGGGTTAAAGAACACCCCCCTTCACTTCGATAATTTCTGCTCTTCCTGCAGTGCACTTCCTTGAATCTCCATTAGTTGGGTTTTTGGGAAATTATTTAACCTTTCTTGTATTATCATGGTTGTGACTACTTTCTCCCTTACTCTTGCAGTATCAAAACTTGAAATATCTGAAGAAAATGCAACCCTTTTGGCTTCTACATCTGCGGCTTCGTTCCTGCAAGAGATAAAATCTGTTTGCTTAGTGTGAGCTGCACATTTAACGACTGCTATGCCCACTGGGAATTGTAGTGCCTAAATAAGCCTATCTAGTAAAGATGGGTGTTGCACTGCAGTGCCATCCGTACAGAGGTAGCCCCTCCGTTTCCAACATGCTAGCCCTGCGTGTACCGTTGACATCACGTAGGCAAAGCCACTGTATACCGTCACTTCCTGCCCTTTGTGTTTTCCGAGCGCAATAATAAGCGCTACCAAATCGGCTGCTTGCGCTGAAAAAAAGAGATGATAGTCTTTCACTTGCTACAACTTCAAATTCCCCATTTAATTTGTACCTCACTACAGCTGTGCCAGAATGTCTTTCCTCACTCGTCTGATCAATTTTCGAAGAACCATCAATAAAGAGAATTTCCCCTCCTGACAAGGCATTTTCTTTCACACAAGGTATATCATCATAAAACTCAACATAATTAGCACAGTCATGCACATGATTGCCTTCTGCTACTGGCTCAGCTACGCATGTGGCAGGATTCACTATTTTACATCTGACCATTTTAATCATTGGGTTTGAAATCATTACTTCATAAGCAGAAGCTCTCTGGGATGTCAATGTACCTTTGGGTTTCTCTAAAATGGCAAACAAAGCATGCTCCACTAAGAGAGTCATAGAGCAGCCCATAACAATACTTGTAGACTTCTCAATTGTGAACACAGTGGCTGCCAATGACTCTTCGCAAGGAAAGTGTCCTTTCATAACTGGGTTTAAAATCCCACTGTAACACGCTAAATGCTTGTACCCTAATGTAGTTCTCTGTGTAAGCACTGCTGTCATGACTATCCCATTTGTGTGCGAGAATAAGAAAAACTCCTCAGCATATTTGGGAATTCCCAAAACAGGGACTATACAAATTGCTTTTTTCAACTGCTCAAACCCTTCCTCCAGCTCCTCACTCCATTCTATTGTTACTTTATTCACCTGTGCTTTCTTGAAAGCCTTCAAGAGAGGTCTTGTGTACGTACTATAGTCAAACACCCTTGCTCTAACATAATTACATAGCCCCAAAAATTGTTGCATCTGTTTCACCGTGTTTCATTTTGCTGTTTTCATAATTGCCTCAACTCTTTCATTTGTCACCTTTTTTTTCCCTCATGTGAAATCAACTGTCCTATGCATAACAGCTCTTCTTGACAATACTGTAGTTTCTCCTCGTCTACCTTATGGTATCCGGTCAAATATGTCGAATCAAAAGTGCCGAATTTATTTTTTGGGAAATGTCTTGTTTTTTATTTTTAAGGGTTTAGTTTTGTTTAATTGGGCAAAAAAAAAAGAATAAAAAATAAGACATTCGAAAAAAAAATGTGGGCAATTTTGATTCGACATATTTGTGTTTCGAAATAGTGACTGTCGAAAAAGTCACTATAAACCCTACCTTATATCCTTTGTCTGCTAAGATAGTCATCAACTGTATCGAGTCTTGCCTGCAACATCCTCTATGGTGCTACAAATTAAAATGTCATCTACGTATTGTATCACCGCACTCTTTAAAGCAATATTCCCTAAGTCTACCTGGAGGACCCTGTTAAAAATTGATGGGGACTCACAATACCCTTCAGGCAAACATGTGTGTTTCAGACAAATTTGGCGGAACGTAAAGGAAGTCAAGTCTTGTGAGACTTTATGCAACGGGATTGAGAAAAATGCATTTTCCAAATCGATCACCTGTAAAATATCGAGCTTCCACTGGGATACTGCATAGTATCGTCGCCGGGTTAAGAACCAAAACTCTGCCTCTACAATCTGGTTAATCGGTCTCATATCTTGTATACATTTCCACGACCCACCCTTTGATTTCCTGATAGGATAGACCACAGTATTACATGATGGTTCTGATTGAACCAGAATGCCTTGTTTCATCAGTGCTGAAATGGTCTTAAATATACCCTCATAGGCCTCTCGAGACATGGGGTACTGTCTTGCTTGAGGTAAAATTGCCCCTGGCTTCAGCTTTATTTTGACTTCCCCTATTCCCTTTAATAATCCTACGTCATAAGGGCCTGTCGTCCATAGGATGCTGGGCACCTTCTCCAAGTCTAATTATTGCCATTCGCTGTGGGATTTCCCTTTTCTCTCTTCTTATCCACTATGTAATTCTCATAAAGAACACTAATTCATCATCTGCTGAGTCTTCTCTAAACATGTTATCATCAGTAATGTCAGTCAACCTATACCCTTCTTCGGGAGCTATCACTGTTCTCCATCCGTTCCTTTGAGCATCGCCATTTCCCTTCGTATTATGGCTACTTCCAATTCTATAGGGATTGTCTGTCCCCCTTCTTCATCCATAGGTATCTGTGGTCTGAACAAGAATTTGTCTGTATCCTTACAGTTTTTCCCACTAAGCCAGGTAGCCATGTTAATAGAATGCTCACCCCATAAAGGAAAACCTCTGGCTCTACTGGAACGCCTCACAGAGCCACTTGCCCTGTGGACGCCAGAATAAATTCACCCACATTTAAGTAGTGTATTCCGGGAGTGGAAAACACTATTGCTTCGTCAGTAAATGAAATTATCATGTTATGTTTTGTCATCAAATCTCTTCCCAAAATGTTAACTGGTGTCTGTCGTGAATAAAACAACAACCAGACATGTCACACCCTCCTATAGAGACTCGTAATTTATCAGTAAAAGGAACTTGACTCGTAGCACCAGACAACCCTTGAGAATTCATGGCAGTTCCCGACATTGGATATTTCCCTTTCCCTACACATGAACGAGTAGCCCCAGTGTCTACTAAAAAGGAAAAAGATTAGCCTTCTATTGTCACATCGACCTTTGGTTCCTCTTGGGGGTCAGGTGTCACAGATGGTACCGAACACATTAAGTCCCCCTGTGAGCTGTCCTATTGTGGGTACAGGTATACCCCCGAACCTGTGAAAGGATTTCCTCCTACCACAGTGGCACCTCTTATTCTAGGTGTCAGTAGTTGCCCCGTGTTTGCATATGTTTGGGGTGTTTGACTGTATGAAAAGTGACTGCGGCAAACTGACTGAAAAAAAACAGCCTGCATGCAGTCACTATTCATATGATCAAACACCACCCCCACATCTTGAACAAACACCACCCCTCACCCCTACTTAACTGCTTGCTCGCTGCCTGAACCGCATCAACCCTGCAACGTCAGATCCATCCCTCTAATGTGGGCTGGATCCGACACCGCAGGGTCCCTTTTTCTTTTTTCTTTTTTTTTAATTCTGTCCCCCGTCTCCTATATCGAGGAAGCAGGGGACAGCCCTGCAACCCTCAGGACAATACACACCAAACATGGGGAGCGGGGGACACCCCCACAACCCCTGCTCCACATGTTCGGTATGTATCAGCCAATTTCACCGAATATATTCTGCAAAATGGTACATGCCAAATTCGGTGAAATGTGCCATTCGGGCAAATATATTCGGTCAAATATGCTAATACTGTTTTCATACTGTTGTGTCTGCATGGGGGTGTGCTGTGTCTGCCCTTGTGGTGGATTCATTTGCATTTGCTCTGGTTGCTGTGTCTGTTGCATTCTCGGTGCTTGTGTCTGATACACTGTCTGATCTTGGGCAAACCCTTTCCTAGTTTGTATGCTCTATGGTGGAGGATGAGCTGTCCCTCCTCTTGAAAATTGCCCATTCTGTACATTCCCTTGGCTCCCACATATGCGTGCAATGTGCCCCGTCATCCCGCAAGTTCAACAAACAGGGGTTGCCCGACTGACTAGTCCCCCTTGGTTAAATCCTCCTTGTGTATTCAGATTCTCATTTTGTGCAATTTGAAACCCACCTTGATTGTTTTGGAATACACCCCTTCCTCTATCGCCCATACCTCTGTCTCGTGGCATGAACCCATTTCCTCCTTGGCCCATTGGGCATTGATTATTCACCTGTGATGCACCCACTGCTTGCTGCATCCCCAACCCTTCTCCTCTTGTCAATAACGCCACTTCTATGGCAAATTTTGACAATTTCTTCTGAACTAACTTGGCTTCCTCAATTTTCCTCGCTTCATCTTTCTTCTTGTTTTTCTCCTGTAGTAGCCGACAGTGATGCACTATTGGCAGCTGTATTTCAGCCCACAGCTTTGCCTTCATTCCACTTGTTTCTTCATTTGTCTTTGTACTTGCTTGGGCAACCCCTGGCATAAAATGTGGTAAAATAATGCCATCATTTTTTCCCATGGCTCATGCGTTTCAATTTGCCAATGCTCTTAAATGTCCTGAATGTAAGCAATAGGATCTTCATCTTCCTTCATCTTACGTGTCATCATTGTACGCATATCTCATGTGTCAGGATACTGTACCCTGAGAGCCTTCCAAACATCTGCTCTGCAATTATTAAATGGTGCTCCATCGTGCGCTGTGTTCTGTGCTGTCACACTTGAATAGCCTGCTCTCCTCCATATGTCATCAGGTCTTTCCCCAGGAATAGCTGTCAAGAGACCCTTAATGTCCCCTATGGCCAATGTGTTTCCTCCTGTCATTTTCTCTAACTCGAATATCCATTTCTCAGTACCTGAAGTCAAGCTCTGGAGCTTGCACCTTAAATTATCCTCATCCATCTGTGTTTATGGATTATGTTGTGGTCTCACTCCCTCTTTTTCCAATAAGGAAAACTGCATAAACCCTAACCTGCTGTCGGCTCCCATTGTCTGCCTATCCATAGCGGGGTCAACTGTCCCTATCTGTCTCCTTACTGCTAGTGACCTTAACCTGCTCACATATAGCGGCGATTCTCCGTTCTCACTACGGAGAATCACCGCCATATGTGAGCAGGTTAAGGTCCCTCTGGGACTCTCTGGGTCTGCTATGGGATCTGGCGTCTTATCCTTAGGTTGCTCCATATCCAAATATCTTACTTCCTTGTCCATCTGCAGGCTTCCCTCGGGGGCACATGCACCTCCTCCCTCTTCCCCAAGGAAGGATTCTCTTTCCTCATCTGACAGTCTGGTCCCCAACTAGTGTGACTTTCATCCCCTCCGTCCTTATCTAAGTTCAGTCTGCTTAACGATAAGGTTCTGTGCTCGAGGCTAAACAGGTTTTCTCCTTCGTCCTCATGATTGAAAAACTAGGGATTGATTCCCCTTCCCTCGGCTTCCAGATTTGTAACCTTCCTTTAATTCTTGATAGGCCTTATCGATCATGTCTCCGATAATTACTATATCAAAGTTTTCTTCTTCTAATGCTACTCTAGATGCCCCTGACGTTGCTCCCTTTAACGGAAGGAACTCTTCAATTCTGTCCCATCGTATTGCTGGGCTTGGCCCTACTGGCTCCTTTCAAATTAGGATAATATCAAGAACCCGCTGTCTCCTTCTGTACTCTAATTCTTCATCTAATTCCCTTCGTTTTCTCATCTACTTTCTAATTCTCTCCTCCTCTTGCCTTTGTTCTTCTCTCCTCTCTCTTGCTCTCCTTTTTTCCACTTCTCTTCGTCTCTGTATTATTTTGTCCCTTCATTTCTGCGCTGCCTCCTCCTGTCTCTTCCTTTCTTTTTTATCCCTATCTTCTATTGCTCTCTGCCTATTGTCATCATTTCTTTGATTTTCTGCCTGTTCCTTTTTTTCCCCTTGCTCCTCCTGATACATCTGTTCCCGTCTCTCCCTGTTCTTTCTTTTATGCTCATCTTCCTTCAACCTTTTTTCACATTCCCTGTCTCTTCTATCCAGTTCGTCCTTAGCTTCTCTTTGCCTGACTTCGTCAATGCTTTTTCCATCTAGCTTGAGTAATATCTGTCCTCCCATGCATTCATTATGCACAAGCATTACCTTGTCAGCTTTATCCTTCTCTCCTTTTCATCTCTTAATCGTTTGTTCTAATTCTGTCGATACATATGATCGCTCACTCTTCTCTTCTTTATTTTGCATGATCTTAAAATCTCCTCTTTTCTCTTACTTTCCTCTGGACTATTGTCACTGCTATACGATGGGTGGTTTGTATATCGGATTACTAAACCCTGTCGCCACTTTCACTTCCTTTAAAGGATACAACCCAACTTCTTCCGCACTAGCACCTTTCTCTTCCGGTGATGTAATGTCATGTTTCCTGCCCCTCATGTCCCCAGCCCTCCAAGATGTCAGGCTGGAGCCAGGCCACGATCACCTACATGGACCTCAAGGGCCTCTCCATCCCTCCAAAGACCCACTTGGAGTCAGACTTGGCGCTTGTGGCACCAGATTCACACACTGCCATAGGATAACATTGGGGATTGGACTTGTAGTGCATTGATGGGGCAAGATGGATGTCCCCACATATTTCGGTTCCCAAAACTGCATGTGCGCTCTAGTCTTTTGGGTGCGGTTCAGCCCAGAGGCACCTGGGATACCCAGAGACAATTTAAGCCACACCCAGGCTGTAAAACATGCTTTGCGTTTTCAGATCGAAAAGTGCTCATTCCACGTCTCCGAGGTGGAATACCTGGGCTTTATTCTCAGCCCGAATGGAATCCGAATGGATGTCCACAAGGTAGATGCTATCCTGAACTGACCATCCCCAAATTCATTCAAGGGGGTTCAAAGTATGCTGGGTTTTGCAAACTTCTACCGCCGGTTCATCCCAGGATTTACGCAAATCGTGCATCCCATCACGTCATTACTAAGGAAAAGCAACAAAAAGTTTCAGTGGACAACAGAGGCCGAGGAGGCTTTCCAGGAACTCAAAGCAAGATTCACATCTGCCCCAATCTTACGCCACCCTCGCCCTGATCTCCCATACCTGGTGGAAACGGACGCCTCAAGCATGGCTATGGGAGCTGTCCTCTCACAAAAAGACCCCGAAACGGGCCAGTTACACCCTATTGCCTTCTGGTTGCGTACATTCACACCCCCTGAAGTCAATTACGCTATCACAGACAAAGAACTCCTGGCCATTAAGTCAGCCTTTAAGGCATGGCGGCACTTGGGCCAGACACACAATCACTGTAATAACTGACCACCGGAACCTCCAGTACCTAAAAACGGCTAAGGCCCAATGCTCACGACAACTACGTTGGGCTCTTTTTTTTCCTGAATATGACTACGTGATTATATTTCGACCAGGGGTGAAAAACGGGAAGGCTGATGCCCTTTCCTGTATGGGGGTGGAAGAGCAAGGGTATCAGACCCCTGACCCAATAACAATCATCCCGAGTGACAAGATCCTAGGAATCACAGCAACCATAACTCAGAAAGAAATACATGAAGAAATCCAAAACCTGATGAATCCGGAGCAATTACAAGCGTGGAGTGCACAAGGAGAACATCACACGATTAAAGATCAGTTGCCCTACTTCAGGAATCGTTTATTCTTACCAAACCAAGAACTACGAGAACAAGTCATGTCCAGTTATCATGATTCCTTGATTGAGGGCCACCCGGAATCGCTAAAACCCTAGCCAAGGTAAAACAAAATTATTGGTGGCCCACGTGGCGTAAAGACATTATCCAATTCATCCTATCTTGTGGAGTGTGTGCTTAAAACAAGTCATCCAAGCAGAAACCGGCTGGGCTATTACAACCATTGGAAATCCCACAAGCACCCTGGCACACGTTGTCCCTCGATTTTATTACTGATTTACCATCCAGTCAAGGGTTTAACACTATTCTTGTGGTTGTGGACCTATTTTCAAAAATGACACATTTCATTCCTCTTAAGGGGCTCCCAAATGCTTCCACTCTGGCAAAGGTATTTCTTGAAAGCATCGTACAGCTCCATGTGTTTCTTTCAGTTTTGGTCTCAGACCGAGGTACTCAATTTGTATCTAACTTTTGGAGAAAATGCTGCTCTATGGCCTAGATCAACATCCGGCTATCCACCAGTCACCATCCCCAAACGGATGGTCAAACTGAGAGGACAAATCAGACGCTCAAGAGTATCCGCGTTGCATGTTACACCAAGCTGAAGGCAGCTAGTTTGACTTATTATGGATAGCTGAATATGCTTATAATAATTCCCTACACACCAGCACTGGGCAGACACCCTTTTATACCATGTATAGCAGGCACCCACGAACTTCTGAGCTGGACGTTCCTACAACCCTGGAACTGCCAGCAGTCAAAACCTTGCACACAACCATTTCTCAAACCATTAAAAGGGCAGCTGAACACCTACTTCAAGCTAAGAATCGCCAAAAGAAGTTTGCTGATCAACACTGAGCAAAGGCCCCCAACTACCAAGTGGGAGACAAAGGGGGTCATTACGACCCTGGCGATAAGAGCTTATCGGCACTGTAAAAGGTGTCGGCGCTGTTAAACCCTTAACGCCTGATTACGAGGTCCCTTTGTGGGACCCAACCTTAACGGCTGGTCTAGACTAGCCGTTAAAGTAGGGACCCGCAAAGGGACCTTGGTGCTAAGTACGGTACCGCAATTTGCGGTACCGTACTTAGCGCCTTCCCCAGTCCTATTGAGCCCTATGGGGCGAAAATGGGAATGGGGAAGGGCCATGGTTCAATGGGGAATTACTGCCCCGCCAACCTTGGAATGGGGTGGTAATTCCCCATTGAACCATGGCGGACCCGTTACAACACCGGCACCAACCATGGTGCTAATAGCGCCATGGTTTAGTGCCGGTGTTGTAATGAGGGCCAAAGTCTGGCTGGCGTCTAAACACATGTCCATTAAAGGAGCCCGAACTTTCCGTCCAAGATACCTCTGTCCATTCACCGTCACCTCCGTGATAAATCCTGTCGCGGTCAGACTAGCTTTGCCATCAAACATGCAAATTCATCCTGTGTTCCACGTGTCTCTCCTTAAACCTGTTCAACCTGGGACCAGGGTAGCAACGCTACCGCAGCCAGTAGTAGTCGCCGGGGAGCCAGAATTCAAAGACAAGGACATCCTAGATTCAAAGTACATCAGATCCAAATTATACTACTTAGTAGACTGGAAGGGGTATGGTCCACAAGACAGGACATGGGAGCCTTATGAGTACATCCATGCACCTCGCTTGCTTAGACGATTTCATCAAAACCATCCAACCAAACCAGGACCAGACAGAAGAGCCACCTTGAGAGGGGCATTGGGGGGGAGTGCTATCATGATTCCTGCCCCTCATGTTCCCAGCCCTCCAAGATGTCAGGCTGGAGCCAGGCCACGATCACCTACATGGCCCTCAAGAGCCACTCCATCCCTCCAAAGACCCACTTGGAGTCAGACTTGGCGCTTGTGGCACCAGACTCACTCACTCCCATAGGATAACATTGGGGATTGGACTTGTAGTGCATTAATGGGGCAAGATGGATGCCCCCACATATTTTGGTTCCCAAAACTGCATGTGCGCTCTAGTCTTTTGGGTGTGGTTCTGCCCAGAGGCACCTGGGGTACCCAGAGACCATTTAAGCCACACCCAGGCTGAAAAACATGCTTTGCATTTTCTGCACCTGCAGCGTGACACTCACCGTGTTCGGATCGGTCTCCAGTAGGCCTGCATCTTTCTTCTGTGCTCAGCTCCTGCAAGAACAAGAACACCGTTAAGAACAGCCTTACGTTGCAGCGCTTCTGCGCATCAGTCATCGCTCCTTCTGTTCTGCGGGCATCTTCGGCGGTGTCATTTACATCCCAGCATGCCGCTTCCTAAGGAGAAGGGAAAAGAACAGAAAAAAGGCATTAGTAAGCATTCTGCAAATCTATGCTTATTTTTAAATACTGTACGAGCTTCAAACGCTTACCTGACTCCCAGCCACTCTGGGGGAACTCTGCCTCCGGAACTTCTCATCCATCTGCAAGAGTGGAAAGACACTCAAGGCCGGCGTGGAAACATCTAGAGGCGCCGCAAAGACACAGAAAAAGAACTCAGTTCAATGCAAATACGAAAGGGGTGCATTGCGCATCGCGCTCTCACTCACCTTCAGTGCTACTCATCTCAGCAGCAAGCCGCCATCCCCGGACGCCGTTCGAAAGATCAAAAGATTCATCATACTTACCTGTCGGAATCTTGCCAGTGAAGTAACTAGGCAGCAACGAGCCCGCATCAATCAATGTGCCCCTGCACTGAAGGCAGGACGGAGAGCACACTATCCAAGAAAACAAGGTGAGCTGTGGATCAAAGAGAAGGGTTGGACCCCGGGGAAGAAGGGGGTTCAAGCACACAGAGACAATAGGGAGTTAAACTCTACCAATCCTGTGTTTCAGGCCCAGTCTCCAGTCGAATAGCCTCCAGGGAAGGGTTTGAAGTCGTAAGAGGTCAGAACAGGCTGAGTGACGTCCCCGTGGATACCAGGTAAGCATCCACTCCTCGGGTGGCGGATCTTCCCTTTTTCCCTTTATTTCTGGTACATCTTCCAAAGCTCTAAGATCGCTAATCTTTTCTCCAGTTTGTTCTCTGTGTACTCATTGTGCAAGTATGTGGTCATGTGTTGCAGTACTGCTTTTGGCAGTGATCCCCCTGTGGCCATGGCATGAACATCTTATCTGCCGTGCCTTTCACCCATTCTGCACTATACTGTTTGAGCTTGGGCATGTGCTTTGGCAATGTTTTACATAACTGCATCAGAGGAGTGTCTCCCGTTGTGACGAGTCTCTGTTGACTGTCAATACTTATTAGATTTTATAAAATACCTTCACCACTTTTTCAATACTATTAAAACAATAAATATGAGTGCTCCAACAATCGTCACTCAAGCCTCTATGTTTCAATTATCTCTGCCTACCTCTGGATTGGTACCAACCACTTCACTAGATAGATAGTCCTTATAGATCCTTAACTTTGTTTCAACTCCTTCACAACTTCTACCACTTCTCAACACCTTTACTCAACACATAATACACAGTAGTCAACTTTACACATTTTATAAAAATACCCTGTGAACACCATTTTCTTCTTGCCTCTATTCAAATATCCTGTCACAGGATTTAAATTGTCTCGTTATGTGAACCTGTTCACACATAGCCTATTGACTCCCACTGGAGTGTGAGATGACTTCTTCTGAAAATCCCTGGAGCCAGGCCTCCAGTTGCTACTATCTCTATCTTCACACAATATTTCTGTTACTTTAAAATCAAAACAACCCTGTCCCCTTAATTTGCTATTCCCCTTAGTCTACACACCTTTCGTCCGTTAATCGACTCAAGGCTCTCAGTATCGTACCCGCTCCAAACAACCACTTTTGCCTTCTGTCCGCAGAGTGCCTGTGGAAACCGGGTGGGGATTTCATCAAAGAGGGACCTGCCCACCGTCTCAGCTATTCTTGCCAGATTTCTATTCGCCCCCTCTCCACAGGAACCCCTGCGATCTTCCGGCTAGATGGCGGAGGGTACTATTTGTCCGAAAGACTGGGGATGAAGTAGATTGGATCTTTTTGAACCATACGACACTGCTACCATGTGGGCATAGGCCCTTTTGGCCCTTTTGGCAGTGCATCATGCAGTGGATTGGAAGCAGAATAACTCTTACACCAAATAACGGAAACCAACTCAGGAAGATGGCAAGTTTGTCTGTTTTATTATCAATTGTCTAAAACAGGGAGTTACAACGGACATCAACGGACATCGCACAGCATTCTCTCGAAGCATTTCATAAAAAATCATACTTATATAGTAAAAATGTGTCATACGTGATGGCATACAACATGGCAAAAAATAAAAACCTACGGGGGTTGTGATAGGATCAAGGGGAACATCTAAGAATGCTTTCTATAAGGGGTCGGGTTGTGATTGGGTCTCTACTGTCAGGTGGACAACTCATGCCCACCCCTAGCGCAAGTCATCTTCAAAACTTATTAGATACACGACACAACATTGACTTTGAAACTATAAGGCCCTTTGTTATATGGCCCTCTACAATTGGTTGGCACACTCGTGTCCTTCTGGAACATTCAACTCACTAGCAGCACGTAAGATCTACTACAGGTTCCAGGAGGTAGACATGACGTTACTTCCCCACCCAATAAGCCCATCATCTCTCATAACCCATGTCTTCGTCCATGAAGATTGGCTTTGAACTTGGCCTTGCAAAGTATACTTGCTTCTGAGAATATGAGGGAGTGTGAGCATGCGCTTTCATAGTTCTGGAACTGCATGCCCAACTCTATTTCCATCCTTAGCTCACGTGGCAGGAGACCGCAATTCGGCCCATCGCGTAGCATTTCATTGTCTTAAATGAATAAAACCTGGCACTCATGTTGTTCTTTCTTTACATCTTGACAGGCCTTTCTCTTCATGGGTTAGAATTTACTAAGTCGTGACACCGATGTCCAGCTTCTATATAATGGCGGCTCTGCCGGCATTACTGCGTCTGTCCAGTTATTGAACGGCTTACATTTTCTGCAATGCTCTCCACAAGTGCAATCTTCATTTTGCATATGAACATTTACTTGATTCTTTACTTCGTCATCAGATTCTATAAGGTTCATACACTCTCTTCTTCTGCCAGTCTTCTCCGTGCGTCACGCTCGTTTCTTGTGATGTCACCAGCTCCTTTTCTTGCTCTTTTTATATTCCTTCAGGGACTTCCTTCATGATATTGTCATCTCTTTGGGAATACATCTGATAAGGTTTTCTTAGTGGATACCTTTTCTCAAAGATTTTCTGTGGAATGGTTAGAACTCCAGGTGCCAGGCATGACACAATTTCTGGCTTCCAGCATATAGGTGGGAGGGGGGCAGGACTTCATGCAGGGGCACTTGGCTGCTCCTATACACATGAGACCCCTTTTGCAAGCTTTGAAGAAAGCACAAGTGGACAAGGTAAAGATGGAATAGACTGAGGAAATGGAGGAAGGGTTTGAGGAATTGAAAAAAGCCATTTGTACAGCTCCTGTTTTAGGAATTCCCAAGTATGCTGAGTAATTTGATTTGTTTTCACACACAAATGGGACAGTAATTACAGCAGTGCTCACACAGAGGACCACACTGGGGTATAAGCCTTTAGCATATTACAGTGGGATTTTAGACCCAGTAATGATAGGACACTTTCCTTGTCAAACAGTCATTGGCACCTGCCGCATTCGCAATTGAGAAGCCTACAAGTATTGTTATGGGCTGCTCTATGACTCTCTTTGTGGAGGATGCTCTGTTTGCTATTTTAGAGAAACCCAAAGGTACATTGACATCCCAAAGAGCTTCCGCTTATGAGGTAATGATTTTGAACCCAACGATTAAAATTGTAATATGCAAAATAGTGAATCCTGCCACGTTTGTAGCTGAGCCAGTAGCAGAAGGCGATCAAGTGCATGACTGTGCTAATTATGTTGAATTTTATGATGATATACCCCATGTGAAAGAGAAGGTTTTGTCAGGAGGGGAAATTCTTTTTATTGATGGTTCTTCGAAAATGTATCAGACTAGTGGGGAAAGGCATTCAGGCGCAGCTGTAGTGAGACACAGATTAAATGGATAATTGGAAGTTGTAGGAAGTGCAAGGCTGCCACCTCACTTTTCAACACAAGCAGCAGAATTAGTTGCGCTTATTGTCGCACTCGAAAAATACGAACGGCAGGAAGTGACGGTGTAAAGTGAATCTGCCTATGTGATGTCAACCGTACACGCAGGGTTAGCATGTTGGAAAAGGAGGGGCTACCTCTGAGCGACGGCACTCCAGTGCTGCACGTATCCTTATTAGACAGCATTATCAAGGCACTACAACTCCCAGTAGCCATAGCGGTTGTTAAATGCGCAGCTCATACTAAGAGAACAGATGTTATTGCTTATGGGAATGAAAGCCGCAGATGTCGAAGCCAAAAGGGTTGCATTTTCTCCAGATATTTCGAGTTTTGATACTGAGAGTATTAAAGAGAAAGTAGTTATAGCCATGTTAGTGCAAGAAGGGTTTAATAAGTTGTCTATGACTCAGCTAAAGGAGATTCAAGGGAGTGCACCGCAGGAAGAGCAGGAATTATGGAAGCAAAGGGGGTGTTCTTTATCCCCCACAGAAGCATTATGGTGACAAGACAGCATTGGAATGCCGGTGATGTCAGTAGCATTATTAAAAGTTGCGCTTGAACAGATGCATTACCCTGAGCATGTAACTAGGGAAAGTCTTGCTGCAACCATTATGGAAGACTGGTTCATTCTGAATTTGTTGGAGCACATTGCACTATTTATAGTAAACTGCATCATGTGTCAAACGTTTACTGCTGGGCATACACTGAGAACAATTAGAGGAGTAATACTTCAACCAAATGGTCTGTTTCAGATTTACATATTGACTATGTCGATATGCAGGAGTGCAATTGATATAGGTATCTATTAGTGGTGGTGTGTCCCTTATCGAGGGGGATCCAGGCAGGTCTGTGTACACACCGTGATGACACTTCTGCAGCAAAGGTTTTAGTGTGCAAAGTGTTCCTGAGATGGGGTGTGTGTGAAGTGCTGAGATCTGATAATGGGACATATTTTGTGAATGAGGTGTTTGAACAAATAGGGCTTCTGTTGAACATTAACCGCATGTTTTCTTCTGCTTATCACCCGCAAGTGAACAAATTATGTGATAGACTCAACAGCCTCCTTAAAGAAAGGATTGCCAAGATCATATTGACTTTGAATAAGGGATGGCTATACTGCCTACCCATAGCGCTATATACCCTTCGGAATCAGCTTGGTTCAGACCATCACCACACCTCTCATGAGCTAATCACAGGGCATCGAATGGGAACACCAATTACACCTCCATCTAGGTGCAGAAGTGATGCCCAGAGTGTAGTCAAAACGTAATGTGATGAATTGAATGACTATTTGACATGTATGACCTCTAGTATCTCTCTCATTTCAGATCAAGTCAAGTGCCAATGGGGTCGGTCTCAGAACACAGATAAAGACAATTCAACAACCGGATCACCTGAACTTTTATCGGCACCCAAGTTGTATGTTGGTGATTCAATTCTTATAAAGAACTTTACGCGAAAGTGACATGAGCCACGTTTTAACGGCCCCTTTTGTGTTGAAGATATAACCCCTTCAGCAGTAGAAGTTCAAGGCAGGTGAGCTTGGCTTCACTTAGGAAATGTGAAAGCCTACAAAGGTGAGACCCGCCCTCCCACAAGTGCTGATCCAGAAGCAAGACAAGAAGAAGAATTTCAGCGTGTGCAGACTCGATCGATGACAAAGAAGAAGAACGATGAAGCAACGACCAAGTGAATGAAGCAGCTTTAGTATGGACTAGAACTCGAGAGATACTCCTTATTGATATTTTAGCAGGAGTACAAAGGCTTGCAGCGAGTTTTAGTAGGCCAAAATTGGTCTTTAGAAAAAACATTGATGTATCACAATTATGCCTAAACGTGATTTTGAGATCGAACATTGGAAACAAGAGCAATATCCAGATTCATTTCTTACTGAATACCTGTTTGGTTAACCACATGGTTCTCACTGATAGTGATGTGCATCGACTTGTGCTTGCTGTTTTTGTATTTATACTTCAGGCTTATCCTGCTCTGGTTGGAGGAGATGTTGATTTTCACACTTTGATACAGTATCCTAAAAATGGCTCTGTGATTAGAAGGCTTCTCATAACGATAATAGAACAGATACTACAATTGCAGTGTAAAATAATTTTTCCTTAAATGATCATAATAAAAATGAGGCATGTTGAAACTGGCATGATTCTAGGGAATGAACAAGTACGGCCAGCCCCAGAATGGCACGAAAGATGGATGTCAATGGTTTTGTGCATAGTATACACCTATACAATTACTCTTTTTGTCTTTCTGTTTCTCCTGTTTCACGCTCTCTATCATGTTGGTACTTCTGCTGAGGGAGAGATCCCTATGACTCTCCCCACTGTGAGAACTACCTTTGATTTGCTTCATGATCACTACATTAACTATGCATATGGGAGATATAAGAGAAATGCAGAGGAAGATAGGGATGGGATGAATACCTATTTAGACAATGCGGCACACTTGGGTAATAACATGTGGTATCAGCACATGAGAAAGGTGGGAAAGAGAACATCTAAGGAGAGTTTGTATGTCTGTGCTCTCATACCCTCTTCCATGAATAAAGTGCAAACTTTAATTTCCAGAGAAGTCCCAGAACACGATGCCAGATGCCTCGTTCATCTTGCAGCATGTATGACCAGAGGACAATTTCAAGGAAGTTGGGCTACTTTGCCATGGAGATCGAAATGGTCGTTTCTGTTCCAGGATGATTATATTAAGACCACACAGATGGAAAAGCAACCCGGATGGGAGAGTAAGATGCTTGTGTATCCTACAGAAGGACAGGAAGAGGTAGCAATGAAAGACATGAAGAGAATGGAATGCCGTGATATAACTGAAATAGCTGGATCACCTGGATGTTGGGAGCAAAGTCAAGTCTTAGTGTATGGATGAGTGAAATCCAAGAAGGGATGGGAAGATGGACTGATGTCCTGTGCAGCTCATCTACTGAAGTCAGAATATGTGCAAGAGTTGCAGAGAGTAAACGATGGATGTTTGAAGTCGTGGGCCACGCATGCCAAACTACTGACATGGGTAGAAGATGAATCAGGTCCAAAGGTTGTGATTCCATTGGATTATGCAACACTATGCTTTTGAAGAAAAGGAAGGAAGCGTGTGAGAGATACCGTAGGCTGCAAAACGACAGTTGTCATCTCCAGAATGGGAGCAGGGACAGCCATCCTGATGGATCGATATTGGGATTGTGGGCCTAGAGCCTACATGAAGCTGGCCAAAGATTGGGGAGGAACATGTTTCTTGGTACTTATCCATGTTCTAGCATTGGTGATTCCTCAGAGTGCAACACACAACAGTATGTCATTAAGATTAGGCAATGGGAGAAACCCATTAGGTATAGGGCAAAAAACACTAGAATGAAGTGGCCAAGGAGATACAGGGTCAGTCGGAAGACAGTAGGATAGAAAGGGAAAAACTGCCTGAACCTGTCCTAACCCTGAGGTTTAGGAGAAAACCCTTTCCCAAGGAAGCGCTGATGTTCCGCTTTCAAACAGGGGGGGACAGTAAAAGAAGTCAAAAGAGAATTCATTTTTGAAAAACAACAACATGAAGGTTGTTAGACTCCTGCATTTCCTTGGTCACTGTAGGTCCTCACAGAGGAAAAAAATAATAAGCAGAAAGGAGAGGTGTAAAAGTAAAGTTTACACCTTGGTCTAGAGATCCAAATAGATAAGTACAAATCTGAGCTGTCTATTGTGGGTACATTCACTTTTACTATCCCATAGACGGGTCAAGACTTCCCAAGGTGACTCTACAAATAAAATTATAGAGAAAATTATAGAGAAAAGGGCTCAACACAGTGTTGTTGTATTTCTGTAATCCAAACTGATTATTCCAGCAAATACCTCCTGGTGGGGAAGAGCCAGTTTCAAGTGAAGACAAAACATGAAGACAAACATGTGGGCCACGTTGACCATTCCTATAGAGTGTTTGAATGGTAGGAAGGGGCGTGAAACCTCATAAAAAGACATAAAACAGGTTGTTCATGGTAAAGGTAGAGCATATTTTGGTTCTCCACCATGTGACAACCACTGTCTACCGGTTTCAGTGGTGTAGTTTTGGTGTAACCACTTTCATCAGGACAGTCTTCTAAAACGAGGGGGAAGTTTTTTGTTGCGATGCTCAATATTCCATCACCATATTAGTGCCATGAGGTTTTGAATACTTTACCCCATTTTCTAGTGCCAGTGCAGGAAGGTTCAAGAAGAAAACCTTAGCCACTGCAATGGATGTGTTCAAAAGTTGTTGAGCCTCGGGGGTTACAACAGCTGCGCTGAGTCGACAAGTACGACACAACGTAATGCACAGCGATTTTGAACGATTTTGAACGATCTATGTGTTACTGCTGCCTAGATGCACAACAACTTTTGAACACATCCATTGCAGTGGCTAAGGTTGTCTTCTTGAACTCTCACTGTAGGATTGTTAGGGTTGTTTTTCGTTAAAGATACAAAATCTGTGGGCAAAATTGCCAGTGGGTTCTCTTGAGCTGTGTGTTCATAGTAGCTGCAATACACGAACTAAGAGTACTTTTTATATTTTATTTTTAAAAGCCAAACAAAGAATCTGAATAAAAGATAAGATATTCATTTGGAAGGCAGATGACATATGTCCTAATTTTTATGGCATGTGCCTTTTAGTAAAATACTAACAAACACTGGATATTGTGTAAAAGTTAGCGATAGGGCAAGTTCCTCTCTACTATCCCCTGACCCTACATAGGCGGAACAACCAGAGCTATCTAGGGATAGAAAGACACAAGGGCTTAGTTGAGTGTGGTTGAAGGGCAAGAGAGATTAGGGCGACACGTGATGGTAAATGGGAAATTGACCTGAGATTTTGCTTGTATGATAATGTATGAGGGTAATCTTTAGATATGAGACCCTGAACAGTCCAATATGTGTATTTTGGAGTGTGGATGAATATGTTAAATCAGCCGGCACCCTGAAGGGGGTGATAAAGATCTGGCCTCCGAAGAAGCACTTCTTCAAGAGAAAATATAAAAATGTGGAAAACAGTGAATGTGTGGTTGATGACTGGACCAGAGGGGGAAATGTAGAGGAGGACCTATATGCCTTTGCAGGAAATCCCGCCCCCTACCGTCTATATGCTGTAACCCTGAGATTGTGTCATGCTTGACACCAACAGTTTAGTCAATTCTGTGGCGTATATTCGAATGAAGGTATCCATAAAGAAAACCCTATCAAATGTATGCTCGAAGAGATGACCATCAGAGGGAGGGACTTCCCGAAGGAATATGAAAATGAGAGAAAGAGGAGCTGGTGATGTCGCAAAAGACGAACCTGACGCCCTGAGAAGACTGGCTGAAGAAAACGTATGGACCTTATAGAAACCAATGATGGAGTTGAGAATCAAGTAACCTTTCATATGCAAAGAGAAGATTGCATGTGTGAGAAGCACTGCAGAAAATGCAAGCCGTTAAATGTACAGATACTCCAATGCAAGTAGATCAAGTAATCTTAGGAGCTTGCTATAAGTAGTGAACAGAACCAGGCGAAGCCACCTTTATATAGATTTGTGCTCAGTTACAAGAGGGTTTGTTTATTTGATCTAGTTAGATTAAAAACAACTCTTATAGGTGCAGTGGGGCTCTTGTGTCCCCATGAGGTCAGCCGACACGTGTTTCGACACATAGGTCCTTTTCAAGGCTATGTAATGCGGTCCGGCCCTTCCTATGGGGTCCTGGTTTAATTACGTGAGTTCCTGTGGGTACAGGGGGCCATTACGCATAGGAAAGGATACTCCAGGGCCCAACAAGAGCCACCTCTACCCACAGTAACTGATGCAATTGCGCCGGACCGCATTCCATATTCTTGAAAAGGACCTACGGGTCGAAACACGTGTCGGCTAACCTCATGGGGACACAAGAGGCCCCACTGTACCTATAAGAATTGTTTTTAATCTAACTAGATCAAATAAACATACCATCTTGTAACTGAGCACAAACGTGAGACAACTGCGTGGAAAATCAATTTCTTAGAACAAACGGATGCAAGGCATCCAGGTTACCCCCCCTTGTCTCTACCAAACAAATGAGGTGTGGGCTACACCGCAACACAAACCTGTGACCTTGCCACCAAATATAACAAAAAACGCACTTAACAAACTCGAGTTTAGCAAGGTCGGTTCCACCGCTAGGACCCACGTTCTCCTTTTTCGCCTTTATATAGAAGCTGGACATCGGTGTCACAAATTTAGTAAGCTCAGACCCATGGAGGGAAGAGCCGAAAGCTGAATCGCAGCATGAATTAGTTGAGATTGTGGAAGAGTCTGGAAGGGCTGTCTGGCCTGGTGTCAAAGCTGGAGCAGCCAAGACTGGTTATCTATTCTTGAAGACGGTGAACGTGAGATGCTGAATCATCCTTTGTTAAGGTCCAAAGAAAGAATACCATGCATGCCAAGTTTTATTCATTTAAGACATTTAAATGCTGCAAAATGGACCAAATCATGGTCTCCTGTCACGTGAGACAAGGATGAAAATAGAGTTCAGGTATGGAGGTCTAGAACAACGATAGTGCATGCTCGCACTCCCTTATATTCCCATTGACAAGAATACACTGCAAGGGCAAGTTCAAAGACAATCTGCATGGCAGAAGGCATGGGTGATGAGAGATGATGGGCTAATTGGGTGGGGAGGTACAGTCAATTCCACCTTCTGGCACCTCGGTTTTGAGCTTACGTGCTGCTAAGTGAACCGAATGTTCCAGAAGGACATCAGCGTGCCAACCAATTATAGGTGGCCATATAACGAAGGGCCTTATAGTTTGAGAGCCAATGATATACTGTGTATTTAATATTGTTGAAGATGACAATGCACTAGAGGTAGGCATGAGTTGCCAACCTGACAGTAGACATCCAATCACAATCACATCTAGCATAGAAAGTATATACTTAGATGTTCCCCTTAAACCAATCACAACCCCTCGTTGTTTTTTCTCATTTGCCACATAGTATGACGTCACCTATGACACATTTTTTGTATAAAGTCTGTGTTTTTTATAAGATACGCTGAGATACTGGAGCGAACGTCCGTTGATGTCCTTTGTAACTCCCTGTTTTAGATAATTGTTAATAAAACAGTAAACTTTGCCATCTTCATGAGTTGATTCAATGATTTGGTGTCAGAGTTATTCTGCATCCCCATCCATTGCATTCACGTTACCCAAAGGGCCCTACGCTCATATTTAAAGTGAGGCATCTGGTAGGCAGCCCTGCATGGAGCCAGGCACCTAGTTCGGAGATCTGTGTGGAGCCGGGCACCTGGTCTGCAGATGTGTATAATGCCTGGCACCTGGTAGGGAGCTCTGTGCGGAGCTAGGCACTTGGTCTGCAGTTGTGTATAATGCCTGCCACCTGATTTGGCGCTCTCTGTGGAGCTGGGCACCAGGTAGGCAGCCCTCTGTGGAGCCAGGCACCTTCTAGGGAGATCTGTACAGAGCCGGGCACCTGGTCTGCAGATGTATATAATGCCAGGCACCTAGTGCATGGAGCCAGATATGGAGCTCTGTCTGGACCTGGCACCTGGTATGGAGCTCTGTCTGGACCTGGCACCTGGTATGGAGCTCTGTGTGGACCTGGCACCTGGTATGGAGCTCTGTCTGGACCTGGCACCTGGTATGGAGCTCTGTGTGGACTTGGCACCTGGTATGGAGCTCTGTGTGGACCTGGCACCTGGTATGGAGCTCTGTCTGGACCTGGCCCTGGTATGGATCTCTGTCTGGACCTGGCACCTGGTATGGAGCTCTGTCTGGACCTGGCACCTGGTATGGAGCTCTGTCTGGACCTGGCACCTGGTATGGAGCTCTGTCTGGACCTGGCACCTGGTATGGAGCTCTGTGTGGACCTGGCACCTGGTATGGAGCTCTGTGTGGACCTGGCACGGAGCTCTGTGTGGACCTGGCACCTGGTATGGAGCTCTGTCTGGACCTGGCACCTGGTATGGAGCTCTGTGTGGACCTGGCACCTGGTATGGAGCTCTGTCTGGACCTGGCACCTGGTATGGAGCTCTGTCTGGACCTGTCACCTGGTATGGAGCTCTATGTGGACCTGGCACATGGTATGGAGCTCTGTGTGGACCTGGCACCTGGTATGGAGCTCTGTGTGCAGCTGCGCAAAGGGCCGTTTCTAGGAGCGTACAAACCGGCAACGGCCTGGGCCCGAGTGGGCAGTGACCCTGCAAAGGCAGCTATGAAGCAGGGCGGACATAGTCTCCCCACTTTTTCCAGAGGGCACCTCGATATGCTAATTTTTGGTGCCACCACATTCAATTGGTATATTAATGAGCCCCCACCCCACTGTTTTTAGGTGCTCTTACCCAAAGACTTACTAATACCGCCACCGCCTGCTCTATGGCCTGTCCCAAAGGCCGGCAGCAGAGCCTTGTGCATGAAGAGCCCAGAAATGGCCACCACTTTGGCAGTGTAAACATCCACCTACACTTGGATGGGACCTTGCGAGGCACCATGTGGCTTTCTGCCCTCCTCCACCCCCCCCCCCCCCCGTACCCCCTCCCTTCCCCCCCGCCACTCCCAAATCCTCCGGGGGAGAATTGCCATTGCTAAAGGGGGAGCCCTGAGGAGGGGCTAAAAGGAAAATATATCCAAACAGAGACAGCAAAGAGGGGAGGGAGTACGAGACAGAGGACAGGGCAGGAGGGGGCGAAAGACAGACGAGATGAGCTTAGAGATGAGACGAACACAAAAACACAACAAAGTGAACAGGAATGAAAGAAAATAAAGGAAAAAAGAGAAAGGGCTGAAAAGAAAAGACAAACCAATAGTGTCAGATAGGAAAGTGGGGAGAAGGGGATGAGAGCAGATGAAAGCAGGGGATTAACAAAACAAACAGAAGAGGGAGTGGAATCAAGAAAAAGAAACTGAAAGAGGGGGGGTGAGGACACCAGGAAAGAGTGAGAAATGAAGGGAAGGAAATACGGTTGTAGCTCCTGAGATTCTATCCGGGGCTACAACCAAAAGATCAGGGGCTATACCCCCCATAGCCCCCCGCCCCCTAGCAACGCCTCTGATGTCGAGTGAGGGATGGTTGACAGATGACAAACACAAAATAAAGGAAAACAGGAAAGACGCGATTAACAGAGTGATGAAAAACAAAATAGCAAAGGGGGTGGTTCTGCAACTGGGCAGAGTAGGAGTGGCACAGGTACTGCAGTGGGGCAGAGTAGGAGGGGTTCTGCATTAGGGCATAGTAGGAGTGGTTCTGCAGATGGGCAGAGTAGGAGCGGTTCTGCAACAGGGCAGAGTAGGAGTGGCACAGGTACTGCAGTAGGGCAGAGTAGGAGTGGTTCTGCAGCCGGGCAGAGTAGGAGGGGTTCTGCAGTAGGGCATAGTAGGAGTGGTTCTGCAGATGGGCAGAGTAGGAGCGGTTCTGCAATAGGGCAGAGTAGGAGTGGTTCTGCAGCCGGGCAAAGTAGGAGTGGTTCTGCAGTAGGGCATAGTAGGAGTGGTTCTGCAGTAGGGCATAGTAGGAGTGGTTCTGCAGCCGGGCAGAGTAGGAGTGGTTCTGCAGTAGGGTATAGTAGGAGCGGTTCTGCAGCCGGGCAGAGTAGAAGTGGTTCTGCAGTAGGGAAGAGTAGGAGCAGCTCTGCAGCAGGGCAGAGTGGGAGAGGTTCTGCAGCAGGGCAGAGTAGGAGCACTTCTGCAGCGGGGCAGAGTAGGAGTGGTTCTGCAGCTGGGCAGAGTAGGAGTGGTTCTGCAGTAGGGCATAGTAGGAGTGGTTCCGCAGCTGGGCAGAGTAGGAGCGGTTCTGCAGTAGGGAAGAGTAGGAGTGGTTCTGCATCTGGGCAGAGTAGGAGCGGTCTGCAGGAGGGCAGAGTAGGAGCGGTTCTGCAGCAGGGCAGAGTAGGATGGATTCTGCAGTAGGGCAGAGTAAGAGTGGTTCAGCAGCCGGGCAGAGTAGGAGCGGTTCTGCAGGAGGGCAGAGTAGGAGTGGATCAACAGGAGGACAGAATTTGCGCTACAGAGGTGAGCTGTGCGCACATGGGGGCAAATAGGATAGGAAGTGGTTCTGCAGCAGGGCAGAGTAGGAGTGGCTCTGCAGCAGGGCAGAGTGGGAGCGGTTCTGCAGCAGGGCAGAGTAGGAGCGGTTCTGTAGCAGGGCAGAGTAGGAGTGGTTCTGCCGGAGGGCAGAGTGGGAGTGGTTCTGCAGGATGGCAGAATTTGCGCTACAGAGGTGAGCTGTGCGCACATGGGGGCAAATAGGATAGGAAGTGGTTCTGCAGCAGGGCAGAGTAGAAGCGGTTCTGCAGCAGGGAAGAGTAGGAGGGATTCTGCAGTAGGTCAGTGTAGGAGTGGTTCTGCAGCTGGGCAGAGTAGGAGCGGTTCTGCAGGAGGGCAGACTAGGAGCGGTTCTGCAGCAGGGCAGAGTGGGAGCGGTTCTGCAGCAGGGCAAAGTAGGAGTGGGGAAGAGTAGGAGCGGTTCTGAAGCAGGGCAGAGTGGGAGCGGTTCTGAAGCAGGACAGATTAGGAGTGGGGAAGAGTAGGAGCGGTTCTGCAGCAGGACAGAGTAGGAGCGGTTCTGCAGCTGGGCAGAGTGGGAGCGGTTCTGCAGCAGGGCAGAGTAGGAGTGGTTCTGCAGCTGGGCAGAGTGCGAGCGGTTCTGCAGCAGGACAGAGTAGGAGCGGTTCTGCAGCTGGGCAGAGTAGGAGCACTTCTGCAGCAGGGCAGAGTAGGAGTGGTTCTGCAGGAGGGAAGAGTAGGAGTGGTTCTGCAGCTGGGCAGAGTAGGAGCGGTCTGCAGGAGGGCAGAGTAGGAGCGGTTCTGCAGCAGGGCAGAGTAGGATGGATTCTGCAGTAGGGCAGAGTAAGAGTGGTTCAGCAGCCGGGCAGAGTAGGAGCGGTTCTGCAGGAGGGCAGAGTAGGAGTGGATCAACAGGAGGACAGAATTTGCGCTACAGAGGTGAGCTGTGCGCACATGGGGGCAAATAGGATAGGAAGTGGTTCTGCAGCAGGGCAGAGTAGGAGTGGCTCTGCAGCAGGGCAGAGTGGGAGCGGTTCTGCAGCAGGGCAGAGTGGGAGCGGTTCTGCAGCAGGGCAGAGTAGGAGCGGTTCTGTAGCAGGGCAGAGTAGGAGTGGTTCTGCCGGAGGGCAGAGTGGGAGTGGTTCTGCGGGATGGCAGAATTTGCGCTACAGAGGTGAGCTGTGCGCACATGGGGGCAAATAGGATAGGAAGTGGTTCTGCAGCAGGGCAGAGTAGAAGCGGTTCTGCAGCAGGGCAGAGTAGGAGGGATTCTGCAGTAGGTCAGTGTAGGAGTGGTTCTGCAGCTGGGCAGAGTAGGAGCGGTTCTGCAGGAGGGCAGACTAGGAGCGGTTCTGCAGCAGGGCAGAGTGGGAGCGGTTCTGCAGCAGGGCAAAGTAGGAGTGGGGAAGAGTAGGAGCGGTTCTGAAGCAGGGCAGAGTGGGAGCGGTTCTGAAGCAGGACAGATTAGGAGTGGGGAAGAGTAGGAGCGGTTCTGCAGCAGGACAGAGTAGGAGCGGTTCTGCAGCTGGGCAGAGTGGGAGCGGTTCTGCAGCAGGGCAGAGTAGGAGTGGTTCTGCAGCTGGGCAGAGTGCGAGCGGTTCTGCAGCAGGACAGAGTAGGAGCGGTTCTGCAGCTGGGCAGAGTAGGAGCACTTCTGCAGCAGGGCAGAGTAGGAGTGGTTCTGCAGGAGGGCAGAGTAGGAGTGGTTCTGCAGTAGGGCATAGTAGGAGTGGTTCCACAGCTGGGCAGAGTAGGAGCGGTTCTGCAGTAGGGAAGAGTAGGAGTGGTTCTGCAGCTGGGCAGAGTAGGAGCGGTTCTGCAGGAGGGCAGAGTAGGAGTGGATCAACAGGAGGACAGAATTTGCGCTACAGAGGTGAGCTATGCGCACATGGGGGCAAATAGGATAGGAAGTGGTTCTGCAGCAGGGCAGAGTGGGAGCGGTTCTGCAGCAGGGCAGAGTAGGAGCGGTTCTGCAGCTGGGCAGAGTGGGAGCGGTTCTGCAGCAGGGCAGAGTAGGAGTGGTTCTGCAGCTGGGCAGAGTGCGAGCGGTTCTGCAGCAGGACAGAGTAGGAGCGGTTCTGCAGCTGGGCAGAGTGGGAGCGGTTCTGCAGCAGGGCAGAGTAGGAGTGGTTCTACAGCTGGGCAGAGTGCGAGCGGTTCTGCAGCAGGACAGAGTAGGAGTGATGCAGAGTAGGAGCTGTTCTGCAGCAGGGCAGAGTAGGAGCGGTTCTTCAGCAGGGCAGAGTAGGAGTGTGTCTGCAGGAGAGCAGAGTTTGTGGTGCGCACACGTGGGGGGCATTTTAGTGGTTGCCCTGGACGCCAAATCACTCAGAGCCCGCTCTGCTTGGCCACCTCTCTCCGGCACACCCTAGATATTTTATGTAGGGGCAGAGCCGGCCTTGGGGAGGGGGGGGGGCGAGCCGGGCGACCGTCCGGGGCGCCACGCAGCCCAGGGCGCCATAAGCCCCCACCAAGCCAGCTAGGGGGAGTCTTTCAAAGGCTCCTCCGAGCTGGCGTGGTGGCAGAAGGCGTGGCAGGCGCGAGGCGCCTCATTGTCATTGAATGAACCCGCGGCGGCGGACTCATTCAATGACAACGGGGTGCTAACGCGCCCTATTCACACCATTGCCTCCTCGCCTGAGCGAGGAGGTTTAAGCAGGAAAAAATACAATAAAATAAAAAGTGGCTCCTCCTGGCCCCGCCCCCTTGTGTCCCCTGCTAACCAGGGGCGCGCAAGGGGGCGAGGGGGAGGGGGCGCCCATTCGCCCAGGGCGCTGCTGCCTTTAAGGCCGGCCCTGTGTAGGGGGCGCTTCCCCAGGTGTCTGCCTAGGCACCTGCCTTCCATGTGTGAGAATGCACTCTCTCTTCTCCTAGGATGCCAGTACCCTCTTCCTCCTCTAGAGCGCCCCCCACTTCTGGCCGTCGTTACCACACGTGCAGATCACAGGCAGCAGGCAGAAGAGAACACACGCTCTCCCGCAAATCGGGCGGATTCGCGCAATGAGGCAAAACGCACCCCCAGTTCTAAAAAAGGCGGCTGTGGGCTTTGCTGTGACTTTTCTCTGACATCACTTCCCGTGCGCTTGCGCAGGCCATAAGCCAATTAGTCCCCACTTATTTATTAAGACTTGTGCCTTCATTGTGAATTTCCTTAAGCCAGTGGCAGCGGAAGGCGCCTGGCAGGGGCACCTGGGGCCCAGGAAGGGTAGGAGAAGGACAGACTCCCCATGGGGTGTCCAGGGAGTGGCCTGGGGCGGCACGTGCTACCCCTGGAATCTGATTGGCCACCCAAGGTGCCACCCCATTACCCTAAACTATGATCACTAAAACTTTAAGCACAGGAAGGTAAGAAGACACTAATGTTCGTAAGTAGATATGGAAAGTGGAGACAAACTACATGAATGTTATTCAGGTGCGTGCGTGCGTGTCTGTGCGTGTGCACGCGCGTGTCGGTCCTCACTCACTGGAGCAGGCGATCTGGGAGTGACCACGCGGCAGGTGAGCTGAGCGCCCTCCAGCGGCCAAACCTTGAATTCGGCTCTTCAAGAAGTCTCTCGATTTGGAATAAATAATACACAGTTCTTGAGGCAGGCAGTTCCTCGCAGTGTCCGCGCAACATTGAGGGAAGCGAGCAAGATACAAAGGAATGGGTTGCAATCACATGATTGGTTCAGGATATCGCCCCCCCCCCATAATTTGAGATGTGCATATTGGTACAGCCAAACGTTCCCCACCTCTCCTGTCGACCTTCAGGGCTGTCGACCTTGGTGTGGGTGAAGAGCGCCCTATCGGGTTGGGAGGTGTGCTCGGGGCACAGAGCGGCCAGGACTGGGCTACCCCCAGCAGAGGCTCCTGCTGGGCCCTCAGTCGCATTTTCACTTCTCCCTGATTTGACTTAACTCATCAGTGCTTCCTTCTCTGCCAGGGCTGCCCAGCTGGCATATGGGGAAGGGGTCATTCGGGCAACCTCCTCCCAAATGTTTCTTGAAAAGTTTCAACTCTCCCCGAAAGGGGGTCATGTTTGTGTTTGTTGGGATGCAGTCATTTTAAAGCCGCACCCCAAACATCCCAGAGTCAATCGATTCCTTTGTGAAAGAACAGTTGAACTAAATATTATTTGTTCGAACATTTCCAAAGCTGCCTCTTTTCTGTGGCTCCACGCATTTCATGCACATAACATGTAACAGCATGCTGCATGCCTTGTTCAAACGATGGTACAAGTAGCTGGCATTTTACACATGTCTTAAATTGTTATAACGAAAAAGCTCATCGAAATGTTTAGGGGGGTTTTAAAAAGTATATATATTGGGTTCGGGGCGGTCGGGAATAGGTAAAAAATTAAAGGGGGTGCGGCATCGGGGGGGATACCCCCAAAAATAAAAAAAATCAATCAATTTCGATGAGTTTTTTCGTTAAAAAATACTCGAAAAAAAACCATTGAAATTCCACCCGTCCATGAAATGACATAGCACCATTCCTAGGGGTCGCTCAGATCCCCCGAGGTGACGTGAGAGCAGCCTCGCCAGTCCAGTGTGTGTGTTCTTCTTTCTGCTCTGGTGCCCCTATAGTTCTGCATTTACACTGGCAGGAGTACAGCAGGGTGGGCACAAGTGCACTGCAAGACTTGCCCTGTTGATACTGACTCAGTGGCTGTCGCAGCATCTGCATGTTAATGAGCCAGGCCAGCCCTCACCATGGAAAACAGGGGGTCTCCCTACGGTGAGCTGACTGGGGAGGCAATGGAATTCAAGTTCTCATTGCTGAAAACTGCAAGCCGTGTCCGGCTTCGTGGGGAGATCTTTTAACCGACAGTTTAATGGTGAAGTCCCCTGATATTAGTAGTCACATTGCCCGCCTTCTCACGCCAGATGTTGAAGTCTCCCAGTATGACGAGCTGTCGGGGGTCCATCGACACATTGGCGACTGCACCAGCCAGCTTCTGTGTGAAGCAAGGGTTGTAGGATGGGGATCTGTATAGGAAAATCTTCATCAAATGATGAAAGATTGAAATTGTAACATTGCTGAAGCATCTGCGACCTTCTCTGCCTATTCTGGCAACTTGCAAGAATGGTTTTGTCTATGATTGCGGAGCGATCTTCTGAGAGCCGGGTTTCTGTGAGGAAGAATAGGTCTATTTTGCCCTTGCCTAGGAGACCATAAATGTCAGAAGAGTGCTTGACAATGGAGCAACCATCGATGAAGAGACTTCTGGCACCAACTTTTGCTATGTGGTTACTTCCTGTCGATGGGAGTTGATTGATAAATGTATCGCTTGTGTGATGGTCGTCCGATGACTATTGGCGATTGTCGTCACCCTGACGCAAGCCGAGCAGGTTCCTCGTGGGATCAGCTTGATCATTCTAGTATGAGGTAGAGATGATGTGGGTATAGAGAGGGCACGGGTATGTGCTGGTAGTGTTAGGAGAGAGGGCAAGCGTGGAAGGGCCGCAGGGTCTTAATTCAGGAAGAGAAGCTACAGTGAAGCCATATATAAACATATTTACAGGAATATTCCCACGTTTCCATATCTGCTCGAAGACTGTGAAGACATGCCCAGGGCCAGATGGGCTTCCTGTAGATATTTATCACAGCTTTGCCGGCCTGGCGGGCACCAATTCTTATCAATGTCTGCAGATCTATTATTCAGCTGGTTGGATTTCCCGAAAGATGGGAACCACCGTCACCATCTTCAGAAAAGGTAAGAAGACTTCTCAGTTATCATCGCATGCCATTGGCTGATGAGATGCACCTGCAAGGATATTTGGGAAAATTGCCCATGGGAGATTCGTGGCTTGCAGAGAGGCCGGGCAGGTCCTGCCAGAGGCTCAGTGTGGGTTTCAGGAGGGACACGGTACTGAATGCCAATGCCTCGGCTGGTATTTGATCTGGAGTAATGTGCATTGGGATGCGGCCATAGAGTCCATCTGGCCTTTATAGACCTCTCTTCTACATAAGATTATGCCAATCGGGGCCCCTTGTGGTCTATCCTGATTAAAATGGGTGCTCCCTTTTCCCTTGCACTATAGTCCAGAAATCTCTCCTGAGACGCAAGGTGAATGAACTGTACTCTTTGTAATTGAGAAGGGGGTACACCAAGGTTGTGTGCTGCCCCCTCCCCGATCTTTATGTTAATGACATGCTAAGTGTTCACAAGCAAGGTACCTGGACCATCCATGCTGTAGCTGTCGCTGTATTCCATCATCGCCATGTGCTGTTGATGCCGTATCAAGGCCTAGCTTGGCAGAATATGGTTGACTTTTACGCAAACTCTATGAATAAAAGGGATGTGGGCATCAACACTGTAAAGACTAGTGTCATGTACTAGGATCATTGCATGCCAGTTGGAGAAATCATCGCTTCTAGAAGTAGGCCACTGCCCATGTGCCGGACATTATAGCAATCAACCCACTTATTGGGGAATATAAAGCCAGTAACAGCCCGCCAGCCTGAATCTATATCGGCTTGATCGAAGTGGGGGCCTCAGAGAGGGCCCAGGGCCAATTCCGGTGCTCTTTGTCCCACTAAGCATGGGCGATTGCTATTCACACGCCAGGGTTTATCCAGGGGGCGCATAGTTGTGTGTTTTTTTATAAAGATGGGATCCGCGTGTATTGCGTGAGCCCAATCTCCCAATCCTGTAAAAAAAAAAAAGAAACAAGATGGCCGCCGCCATAGCACATAGCAAAGGGAGTTAGTTAGTCCCTTTTCTATTCTATTTCTATGGCAAAGGAGAGCCGGGACCAGAGCATAAAGTTCCGGTCCACAGCAGGTAAGTGGAGAGGGAGGGAGTGTAGAAAGCATGTGGGGTCACTTCAAGGGTAAGGGGGAGCAGGGCAAGCATGGGAAGGCCACAGGGAGAGGGGACGGTACATTGTGTGTTTTCGCCCACGTTTCCATACCTCCTCGGGTGCGAATCCACGGCGCATTCATTGGTTTTGCCTCAACTCTAAATAATGACACTACAAACCATCTACTTATGGTATAGAAGGTAGTGACTGTGGCAGTTCTGGCATTTAGGGCAAAAATCATCCCGCAATCCCCTGCAAATTCTAGAAAAAGCATTTTGTGGGAAGATTGTGGGCGTCCCTACAGTGTGCATTTGGCGATAACAAACCATTCCTGGGTGACACTTTGGCAATATCCCCCCGCCCCCTTGCATTTTGGGTGAAGGGCTGCACGGCTAAACAGGGGTCTTTCAATTGGCTGCCATTGACTGACCATTGAACTTCAGGCTGTGTTAGTAAAAGGACCTGGACAAATACTGTGTGCAGATTTGCCGATTTTTTATAATTGAGCTGGTATGATGCGCCAGGGACTTTGTCGAAGAATGCCAGGCATATTATCAAACGGAACATGGGTACATTTCCAGCATGCTAGAGGGCAGAGGTCCAGGGAAGGAAATCACCCATAAGAATGTTCCTGCTTTTTGCCCCAGAGCAGCCAGAGACCCTTATTTGCCCTGCGTCCCTCTCAATAGAAATAGAAAGGTTCTGTCCGGATTGCTCCCGGGGTTGGGCACGGGCGGAATCTCCTGGCAAAAGGCGAGGGGTCGCTGTGGCACTTTAGCTCTGTGCCCCCCAAAGTAGACCGCATTGCAGTCTAAAATGCTTTTGCTAATAAAATACAGCCAAATGCGGTACAAAAATAAAGAGGAAAAATAAGGAACCCCAAAGGGATAAATCTGGAAATACTGCCAGATCTTCTCTTACATTTCGGAAAGTCGACATATCTTTAACAAAGTTTTTTCATTGAATTTCATAGGTTTTTATTAATCCAACTTAACAAGAACGTCCCTTTAACAAAGTTTTTTCATCGAAATTCATGGGTTTTTACAGTGCATGATATTTTCCTACAACTTACTAATATCATACTTAGCCAATAAGCAATATTTTTGTCCAATTTACAAAGTTTCACCTTAAAACTTTGCCATTTCCCACCTTGTAGCATCATTTTTAACACTTTTTGCAACTTTTTAAAAATAATTTTGCATCCGTAAACGTCCTGGAATGTCTGACTTCACGGCAGACCTTCTGGAAGTGCCATGTGACCATACGCTTGCGTGCTGCATTGTGACGTGTTCGCGAAGGCGTCTGCACTTTGTGATCGTAACGTGCTTTGAAGACAGTTCGGAACTGCATTTTCTACTGATCTAGGAACTTTCAACTTCAAAATGTCCCTTGCACACCTCCTACACCTTTTCGTACTCGTTATCCATTACCAATCTAGCACACAGTACATACTTGGAAGAATTTTATCAAAACTGCTATTTATCTTAAAAATGGCATCAGTTATTGCCATCCCTCCTCCCCAAGAGCTGCCACCATCACCAGCTGGAGGACCTTCACAACAAAAAAAGTGCAGTACTTTCAAAGACAATGAAGAGGAGCAAGAAGATGAGGTAGAGGAAGTGCCTACCTCTCGCACCCAGAGAGAATCATGGGTAGGACAGTTCCTTACTACTGTTGGGAGTGTACCGAAGGCTAAAGCTACCAAAGTGAAATGCACTGAGTGCACTCAGTCGCAGACTACCTGGACAGTACCCCTACGGGACCACCTCCATGCGACGCCGCACCAAAACCAATAACCGCAATGCTCTCAGAAAGGTTGTTCCTTTCTCAGCAAATAGTAAGCTATCTTCCTCCACCTCATCTTCCTCAACAAATACTGTAACCACACCGCCTGACGTCTGTGGGCATTGGTGTGTTATAAATAAATAAATAAATAAATAAGGAGGGCTATGTGCCATTATCATCCATTGCAGCCCCTGAAATAGGGGATAAAGGCCATTAGCACCCCTGGTTCCCAAAGCGGGAACCCAGGGTGCTAAAACATAGATTTTTCTTCCTACAGTGGACCGCGTCCCGCTGTGAGAAGGAAGGAAGGAAAATCCTTTTCCAAGACAGCCAACATGGAAAGAGAAGGTGGGGCTCTGTACACAGACCCTCTTCCCTTGACATGGCAGCCTGCAAAACCCTATGAACATATTACCACAAGCACTTTTTTCCCTTTCAAACCTATCCTACCTTCGAATAACTTTACCACATAGCCGGTCCCAGGTAGACATAGCCACTTTAACACCATTTTTCGTCCCTAGCGGTCATGACCAGTAGCCAGATTGTCCATGTCATGACCTTATGCCATGACACAGACAATCTGGCTACTGCCCACGGCCAGAGGCTATACCTCAGTCACCAAAGGTCTATGACTATTTTTTGTACCTACATTATTACACTTGTAAAAAAATAAAACACGAGCACATTGCAAAACCATGCTTTAATGTCCTTGCCAATGCTCCTCACGAGTTTGCTCAAAATCCGCCCATGTTTTTTTTTTTTTTAAAGTGTCAAAATGTACGTACATACAATAGTCATATAACTTAGACCCCATTTGACAAAATTAATTCAGGCTTTACACAAACATTGAAGGTTGGGTCTATAATCTTTCAGAACACTTTTGTCCACATTCGTCAAATAGCAACAAAGTTATAAGCTATCTAAACATTTTAAGATCCCCTAATTTCGCGCCCTCTTGAGAAAATCCCACCAAACTTTGCAAAATCATCCAGGATTAGTTCTAGAATACAATTGCAAAACTACATGCAGTTTCATTGAGTGGCGCAAAAGTTATAAGCCATCCAAAAACTGCTTTGAAGTGTCCGCGAACACCACAGGACTGGCCCAGGACATCTGGAGTGTTCGCGGACTTTCGGGGAGTTGAAACAACCAGTTTTTTGGCTTCTTATGGCCATATCCAATCCAATCCTCACCCCCCCCACATCCCAGAGATTGTTTGTTGAGTTTGACAAGTGCAATGCTGCTTTTTAAAAAATGTTTTCACCGCGCTGTCCGCGGACCCCAAAAAAGTCTGCGAATTCAAGATGGCGGGCGTTTTAGGAAAACCAACGCATTTCACATTCTCTCACCACCCAATCAGCGGCTGCGTTCCGATATCTGCGGACCACGCAAAAGTCAGTAAATTTTTCTGGCCACGGACCGCACAGCCAATCAGAGGCCAGTCTGCGGACCGAACGGGGAAGTGAGTCCGCGGAGCGGACATAGATATCACACATTCTTTTGCCTTACGTTTTGGTAGTTAAACAAAAAAAACTACTGGATGGATTTACACCAAATTAACAAAAGCACGCTTTCGGGACCAAGCCGCTGTTCTTGCCATAAATTTGGTGAAAATCAGTCCAGCGGTTTGGGCTTTAGGCGCGACAGAAATGTTTTCCCATTATGTCTATGGGAAAAAAATAACTTTTGGGACCCCCCTATAACTTTGCCCCCTCTTGGACTAAACATCACCAAACTTTGCAGAAATATTCAGAGTGGGCCATTTACTTATTTCGCAAGGATTGGTGAGGATTCGTCCAGGGGGAGCAAAGTTATAAGGCACCCAAAAAGTGCTCTTCCTATGGGTTTGGCAGCTTAACCATAACTACATGGCCGTGCCCAGGAGATGTTTGTCCAGTAAATGTCATGCTGGTCAAGGCTGAGATTTTTGCGCCCTTTTTAGTGCGCTTTACCAATGCACCCTTTGAACATAAGGAAGTTCCCGACTGCTGTAAAAGAGTGGCGGTTACTCCGCTGCCTAAAGAACCAGGACAAGATTGCAGAAACTATAACAACTTGAGACCTATTATAAACGTACCATTCTTTCTCATAATCATTGATAAAACAGCAGCCCTGCAGCTGCCAGAGTACTTGGAGTCTAATATACTCCATCAAAAACAGTCAGGCTTTAGAGCCCACCACGGTACTGAAAGTGCCTTAATCATTCTTCAGACAGGGATGCTGGCTATCATGGATAAGAGTACATCGGGGCTGCTGATGAGGCACTGCTCAGCAGCAGTAATTAAATGGTTGGATTATTTCCTCTGGAATAGGACGTCCAATATCCACTGGGGGGCAGGGGATCTGCGCCAGGATGTATTGGCTCTGGAGTGCCGCAGGGGGCCTGTCTTTCCCCAGCCTTATTCAATGTGTTCTGTCGCCCTCTGTGTGATTTACTGGACAAGGTGGGCATCTGCTTTACTAACTATGCAGATGATACCCATCTCGTCATGGAATCAAGCGGGGACTACAGCAAAGATTCAGAGAAGGTTTCCTTCGTCCATGAATCTATCAAGGTGTGGATGACGGAAAGCGGATTACGTATTAACGGATACAAGACAGAGTTCCTCATATTTGGGTCTACACAATCAGGAGCGAAACTGAATGCAGAAAATGGAGGTTTCCCGATTGAACAACATTTGATCCACACCTCCACGGAAGTTAAAACACTAGGCATTACGCTTAAACCCTCCTTGAGTTCAGAAGCACACACCAGTAATGTCGTGAATAAAGCACACTACCCTCTAAGACTGCTCCGGTTAATTAACCGTTCCTTTCTCAGGCTAACCTTGGCATTACCTTGACAAGGGCAGTGCTCATGCCGAGATTGGACTATTGTAACGCCATCTTGGTGGGAGCTAATAAGAGATGTATTCATAAGATGCAGGCACTGCAAAACGACTTAAAAAGTATCCCAAGACGTGATTCAATCACCAAACACAGAAGAGATCTACATCGGTTGGCTATTGAGGAGAGAACACAGAAGAGACTTACATTGGTTGACTATTGAGGAGAGGACACAGAAGAGACATTGGTTGGCTATAGAGGAGAGAACACAGAAGAGATCTACATTGGTTGGCTATTGAGGAGAGAACACAGAAGAGACTTACATTGGTTGACTATTGAGGAGAGGACACAGAAGAGACATTGGTTGGCTATAGAGGAGAGAACACAGAAGAGATCTACATTGGTTGGCTATTGAGGAGAGAACACAGAAGAGACTTACATTGGTTGACTATTGAGGAGAGGACACAGAAGAGACATTGGTTGGCTATAGAGGAGAGAACACAGAAGAGATCTACATTGGTTGGCTATTGAGGAGAGAACACAGAAGAGACTTACATTGGTTGGCTATAGAGGACAGGACACAGAAGAGATCTACATGGGTTGACTATTGAGGAGAGGACACAGAAGAGATCTACATTGGTTGACTATTGAGGAAAGGAGACAGAAGAGCTCTACATTGGTTGGCTATTGGGGAGAGAATCACTTTGTTTTAAAATCAGCACTATTACCCACAAGTGCTTATAGGGTTCAACCCCGGTATATCTCCGGGGCAGTGTCCAACTGCAGCAGTCTGCAGGACCACACGGTCTAGTGACACCATGCTTCTCCGCTGCCCCTGTATTAGATGGGTCAGGGGTGGCAGTCGTTCTTTTCGGGTGCAATCAGCCCCAGCATGGAATAAGCTGCCTATGGAGCTGAGGGTGATTCCAGACTTGCATCTTTTTAGAAAACATCTGAAAACTATTTTGTTTAAATGAACTGAATAACCTTTTTGTCCACACCTGTCTTGCTCCAGGCAATCTTTTTGTGCCCTGATGCCTGCGGGCTATGCCGCACTATAAGAAGATAAAATAAATTTAATAAATGCCAGAGCTGTTGCAGGTACTTTTTCGAGGGAGGGCTTGGGTAAGGATTTCAGTCTCTTCACCTGGGTAGCAATATTGTAACACTATGAAGTAGAGACCATTTCATCTGATTGAAAGCAAATCATTTACAAATTAACATGGGACACATATGAAAGAGAGAGAGTAACTCCCTCTAGCAGAGAGAGGAAATACAAGGTCTAGGTTTGTGGTGCAGCACCTTTTAAAAAACTGAAGGGAAAGCAAGCCACTGAAATCTATGGGATTATTGGAGGGACCACCTGTCAGTCAACTGCTCCTTGATGCACATTGGTTCTTGAGTTACGGCGACGGCCATTTTGTGCAGGCTATTTGGACCAGTTTCCCCAGTCGCTGTCCCACCAGAAACACCTAATTGCCTAAAGTGCCCTCACGACTAGAAATGGGGGTCTCTAATGTAGCAACACAGGCGCTTTGGCAGCTCCAGGTGCGAGTCCAAACAATGTGGTTAGCCATGAGCTCGACTGAAGCGTGGGGCGTTCTTTCTGAAGGCACATTTGGAGAGCTCAGAAAATCCAAATATTTATATGGCGTTGGGAGAAATAGCTGGCTCGCTTGCCAAAAACAAGTACATGTGTTGTAAGGAGGGATGCAGACCTTAAGTTGAGTGGATATTCCAGAATTTAAAAGCATTTCAGTCTATTGTGTGTAATCGTTTTAAACTAGCCCTTAAACAAAAAGCATTATCAGGTGATAGAGAGGCAGGTAGGAGACCGGCGGGTAACCCAGTGCTTTTGAAAATGTATTCTTTGTTGCGTGAGGGGGTGGGAGGGGGGGTGATGGGTGAGAAATAAAATCCTCACAGCGGGTGAGAATTTTCATGACCCCCATTAATGTGCTCCCATTAAAAGAACGAACGGAGAGTTGGAAGTTAAACTAAGATGCTATTGTGAAATGGGATTTTTTTTAAAGCTTACTGATTTGTAACTGTTTTACTGACTTGCGCAGGAAGTGGTTGAAATCACATTCGATCACGTTTAACGTAAGGCCGTACTGGGAGGCCGTGTGCCTCACCGTGGACTGTAATGAAACAAGTTGTATTTTTAGTTCATATGAATAGGTAAGAGGAACACTTTTGTGGCGATTTAAATTGACTTGAACTTTTGAAACTTTACATGTTATTTACTCCGATTTCATATTTTCAGATCGTTTTTATTCTAAATGTTAATACCTGTGCCGGGCCATGTTGGGATTTTAATTGATAAATTAAGACTGTGTATTTCTTAACTGTTGCTTATGGAGAAATCCGACTTTAATAACTGTTGATGATAGTGAACACTAAGGGCCTCATTACGACCCTGGCAGAATGGGTTAACGGGTGCCTCAAATGGATGCGTCCTTACCGGGTCCCACGAGGGGAAGAGGGAGCTAACAACGGGCCGCTCGTAATGGGCCCGTTGTTAGCTCTCTGCACCTATTCCCATTCAGCCCTCTGGGGGCTCGAATGGGAATGGGGAAGGTCCGGGCCCGAGTTCCCTGAGGGTAGAATTACGGGGCCCTCCAAACTCGGAATGGCCCGGTAATTCCCCATTCAGGGAACCCAGACCCGGTTTTTGCGGCATGGCTACCGCCAAAGCCGTAATGAGGCCCTAAGTGTTTCCTCTATACTCCCAGGCACAGCTGAGGCTTGCCATACAATGTTTAATTAAGACAAGCCTTGAAGCCTGGCCAGCTTCAGCAAACAAGGCAATGAGCGGCTCTGCCAAAGACATGGAAAGGGAAAGAGGGAAAGCAGAACTACTGCATTGCTGGGCCATCCAATGCAGTTGTCCGTCTTTTGTTTTTGCTAACTGACCACAGATAAGGTGCTGCTTCCATCTTACAATGATAAAACATTACTGACAACATTATTGTTTAGTCATGAGTGGTGCGCGACCCACACGCTGAGCGGGAAAGTCCCACTACAGAGCGGAAGCAAGAGGACTCCTACCTCCTCTGAATGGCTACAGAAATCCCAGGAGATGAGGTAGTGTGAGTGCCCCTGTCACTCAGCGGACTCTGGGGTGAGGAGTGGGGAGGCTAAGATCCATTTCCGGTACCGGAGTCTCACGGCCATCTTCACACACTCCACATTGTGCCGCTACCGCAGGTTTCACTCATGGATATGCTTTGCTGGAGAATTCTTTTTAGGAACAGAATTCTCAGCTGAAGCTGCACTAACCCTAAAAAGGAAATCATGAATTAAAGTGAGGATTGCATAAATGAGATTGTGTGTGTTGATTAGGGTACTAACATGGGTTATTGACTGCAGGTGTGTTAACACTATACAGTGACATGTGATTTTAAATCAAGTTTGTATTAGGGTGCGAGCAGTGTGCCTGGGTAGAGCTAACAAAATGGTTCATTTCTAAAGTATGTTGGTGCACACAATCATGAAACATGCTGAAGCAAAGACCAATCAGGATTTCCTTATGCAAGAGCAATCAGGCTTTCCTTATGCAAGAGCAATCAGGCTTTCCTTATGCGGAGACCAATCAGGCTTTCCTTATGCAAGAGCAATCAGGCTTTCCTCATGCAGTGACAATTCAGGTTTTCCTTATGGGAAGACAAGTCAGGCTTTCCTTATGCGAGACCAAGCAGGCTTTCCTTATGTTGAGACCAATCAGGCTTTCCTCATGCAAAGACAAGTCAGGCTTTCCTTATGCGAGACCAAACAGGCTTTCCTTATGTTGAGACCAATCAGACTTTCCTATGCAGAGAGCAATCAGGCTTTCCTTGTGCGAGACCAATCAGGCTTTCCTTGTGCAAGACCAATCAGGCTTTCCTTATGCAGAGACAAGTCAGGCTTTCCTTATGCAGAGACCAATCAAGCTTTCCTTATGCGGAGACCAACCAGGCTTCCTTATGCAGATACAAGTCAGGCTTTCCTTATGGGAGACCAATCAGGCTTTCCTTATGTTGAGACCAATCAGACTTTCCTTATGAAGAGACTAATCAGGCTTTCCTTATGCGAGAGCAATTAGGCTTTCCTTATGCAAGATCAACCAGGCTTTCCTTATGCAGAGACCAATCAGGCTTTCCTTATGCAGAGACAATTCAGGCTTTCCTTATGGGAAGACCAGCCAGGCTTTCCTTATGCGAGACCAACCAGGCTTTCCTTATGTTGAGACCAATCAGACTTTCCTATGCAGAGACCAATCAGGCTTTCCTTATACAAGACCAATCAGGCTTTCCTTATGCAGAGACAAGTCAGGCTTTCCTTATGCGACACCAATCAGGCTTTCCTTATGCAGAGACAAGTCAGGCTTTCCTTATGTTGAGACCAATCAGACTTTCCTATGCAGAGACCAATCAGGCTTTCCTTGTGCGAGACCAATCAGGCTTTCCTTATGCAGAGACAAGTCAGGCTTTCCTAATGCGGGTCCAATCAGGCTTTCCTTATGCAAGACCAATCAGGCTTTCCTTATGCGGAGAACACTAGGAGGTGTTTACTGTTGCAATCAGGAGAGAAAACAGAATGAATGGCAGAAGGGAGAAATTACCGAAAATGCCACATGGGAATGAGGGCACACTGGTGCGAATGCCACGTGCTGAGGGAGACACCCCAATGGTATAGAAATAACGGATTGAGACAAACACAGAGGTGTTAGGGTGTCTGCAGACAAGCTGAAGGCCATTGTTTCTGTGTGCATCCTTTTGGTTGGGTATTTGTGAGGGTCTGGTTTTGTGGCTTCTGTTTGCGATCCCTATTTCCTGAACTCAGGCTTTGGAATTCCTGTGCTGGCGTCAACAGATATCGATCAGCCTCCGCATGCGGTCTGAAGAGGTGGCGCTGCACGCCCATGGCAACAAGCAATACACCTGGCAACAAGCAAGACACCTGGCAACAAGCAGTACACCTGGCAACAAGTAATACACAGAGCAACAAGCAAGACACCTGGCAGCAAGCAGTACACCTGGCAACAAGCAATACATCTGGCAACAAGTAATACACCTGGCAGCAAGCAAGACACCTTGCAACAAGTAATACACCTGGCAGCAAGCAGTACACCTGGCAACAAACAATACACAGAGCAACATGCAAGACACCTGGCAACAAGCAGTACACCTGGCAACACGCAGTACACCCAGCAGCAAACAGTACACCTGGCAACAAGCAATACATCTGGCAACAAGCAGTACACCTGACAGCAAGCAGTACACCTGGCAGCAAGCAATACACTTGGCAAAAAGCAGTACACCTGGCAACAAGCAAAACACCTGGCAACAAGCAATACACCTGACAACACACAATAAACCTGGCAACAAGTAAGACACCTGGCAACAAGCAAGACACCTGGCAACAAGTAATAAACCTGGCAACAAGCAGTACACCTGGCAAAAACAATACACAGAGCAACAAGCAAGACACCTGGCAATAAGCAGTACACATGGTAACACGCAGTACACCCGGCAGCAAGCAGTACACTTGGCAACAAGCAATACATCTGGCACCAAGCAGTACACCTGGCAAAAAGCAGTACACCTGACAGCAAGCAGTACACCTGGCAGCACGCAATACACTTGGCAAAAAGCAGTACACCTGGCAACAAGCAAAACACCTGGCAACAATCAAGACACCTGGCAACAATCAAGACACCTGGCAAAAACCAATACACCTGGCAACAAGCAATACACCTGGCAACATGCAATACCCCTGGCAACACGCAAAAGGGGAGAGATAGGCCTGATTTAAGACTAGGGATGAGCCCAAGCATGATGCACCCAAACCAAAATCACACGATAAGTCGTCTCACAGGCTAATACAAATATCTTTGCATCCATTCAGCCACTCGTCCATCCCCATCCATCGACCTATATAACCATATTCAGCCACTCATCCATCCCCATCCAACAAACCATATAACCATATTCAGCTACTCATCCATCCCCCATCCAACAAACCATATAATCATATTCAGCCACTCATCCATCCTCATCCAACGAACCATATTCAGCCACTCATCCATCCCCATCCAACAAACCATATAACCATATTCAGCTACTCATCCATCCCCCATCCAACAAACCTTATAACCATATTCAGCTACTCATCTATCCCCCATCCAACAAACCATATAACCATATTCAGCTACTCATCCATCCCCATCCAACAAACCATATAACCATATTCAGCCACTCATCCATCCCCATCCAACGAACCATATCCAGCCACCCAACCATCCCCCATCCAACTACCCATGGAGCGGTATTCAGCCACTCATCTATCCCCCAATCAATAACCATATAACCATATTCAGCCACTCATCCATCCCCACCCAACAAACCATGTAACCATATTCAGCTACTCATCCATCCCCCATCCAACAAACCATATAACCATATTCAGCCACTCATCCATCCTCATCCAACGAACCATATTCAGCCACTCATCCATCCCCATCCAACAAACCATATAACCATATTCAGCTACTCATCCATCCCCATCCAACAAACCATATAACCATATTCAGCTACTCATCCATCCCCCGTCCAACAAACCATATAACCATATTCAGCCACTCATCCATCCTCATCCAACGAACCAGATTCAGCCACCCATCCATCCCCCATCCAACTACCCATGCAGCCGTATTCAGCTACTCATCCATCCCCCAATCAATAACCATACAACCATATTCAGCTACTCATCCATCCCCCATCCAACAAACCATATAACCATATTCAGCCACTCATCCATCCTCATCCAACGAACCATATTCAGCCACTCATCCATCCTCATCCAACGAACCATATTCAGCTACTCATCCATCCCCCATCCAACAAACCATATAACGTTATTCAGCTACTCATCCATCCCCCATCCAACAAACCATATAACCATATTCAGCTACTCATCTATCCCCCATCCAACAAACCATATAACCATATTCAGCCACTCACCCATCAGCATCCAACGAACCATATTCAGCCACTCATCCATCCCCATCCCACAAACCATACCATACAACCATATTCAGCCACTCATCCATCCCCATTCAACAAACCATATAACCATATTTAGCCACTCATCCATCCCCATCCAACAAACCATATAACCATATTCAGCCACTCATCCACCCCATCCAACAAACCATATAACCATATTCAGCCACTCCTCCATCCCCATCCAACGAACCATATTCAGCCATCCATCCATCCACCATCCAACTACCCAGGCAGCCGTATTCAGTCACTCATCCATCCCACCAATCAATAACCATACAACCATATTCAGCCACTCGTCCATCCGCCATCCAACAACCATATAACCATATTCAGCTACTCATCCATCCCCCATCCAACGAACCATATGCAGCCACTCATCCATCCCCATCCAACGAACCATATTCAGCCACTCACCCATCGCCATCCAACAAACCATATAACCATATTCAGCTACTCATCCATCCCCATCCAACAAACCATATAACCATATTCAGCTACTCACCCATTGCCATCCAACAAACCATATAACCATATTCAGCTACTCATCCATCCCCCATCCAACAAACCATATAACCATATTCAGCCACTCCTCCATCCCCATCCAACGAACCATATTCAGCCATCCATCCATCCACCATCCAACTACCCAGGCAGCCGTATTCAGTCACTCATCCATCCCACCAATCAATAACCATACAACCATATTCAGCCACTCATCCATCCGCCATCCAACAACCATATAACCATATTCAGCTACTCACCCATTCCTCATCCAACAAACCATATAACCATATTTAGCCACTCATCCATCCCCCATCCAACGAACCATATTCAGCCACTCATCCATCCCCATCCAACGAACCATATTCAGCCACTCACCCATCGCCATCCAACAAACATATAACCATATTCAGCTACTCATCCATCCCCCATCCAACAAACCATATAACCATATTCAGCCACTCACCCATTGCCATCCAACAAACCATATAACCATATTCAGCTACTCATCCATCCCCCATCCAACAAACCATATAACCATATTCAGCCACTCATCCATCCCCATCCAACGAACCATATTCAGCCACTCACCCATCGCCATCCAACAAACCATATAACCATATTCAGCTACTCATCTATCCCCATCCAACACACCATATAACCATATTCAGCTTCTCATCCATCCCTATCCAACAAACCATATAACCATATTCAGCCACTCATCCATCCTCATCCAACAAACCATATTCAGCCACTCATCCATCCCCCATCGAACTACCCATGCAGCCGTATTCAGCCACTCATCCACCCCCCAATCAATAACCATACAACCATATTCAGCCACTCATCCATCCCCCATCCAACGACCCATCCAACCATATTCAGCCACTCATCCATCCCCCATAAAACGACCTACATAGCCATATTCAGCCACTGAGCCATCCATCCACCCATTAAAATACATTCACCCACTCATGGGTCCATGCAACCATAGACTCCCATTCACCTATCGAACTATGCTCAGCCATGTAGCCATTCATCCATCCATCTGTTCGCCATCCATCTGTTCACCATCCATCGACCTATACGATAGTAGTCACTTGCTCATCCATCCATCTAGCAGACCTCTGCAGCCATATACATGCACCCATCCATCCAAAGACCCACACAACCAGATTCAGCCACTCCTCGACCCACCCTTAAAATTGTATCCAACTACTCACTCTTATGAGTAGTTGAAGATCTCTTGGCTTTTTCAATGCTTCTTAAATGTGTGTCTGTAGGGGGAGCTAGTGTAAGGAAATCAGGGTTGGGCCAGTGAGGTTCTATTTAGTTTTTTTCCTTTATTAAGCCTGACTATAGAGAACTAGCTCTCTGCAAGAGTTCTTGCAGGTGCATTCTCAGAGGGTCTGCAGCTGCTCTTGCAAGCATGACACATGCATCCATGCTGTTCTAGCAGCTGGCATTTTTAAGAGCCAAAGGAGCTGTCCAAGTAGGGGAGAGCTTTGTGAAACATGTTTTTAAAAGCCTGCTGTTTTACTCAGCTGCTTGGTAAATGAATGTGTTTTCTACTTTTGTGTTGTGTTACACTGTGATTGTGTTCTTATTGCTGTTATTATTGTTTTATTATTGCGGCCTATGTTCCTGTTGTCAAGTAATTTAGGACTAAGGGCTTGATTCATAGAATATATTGTGCTGTAAATAGAGACTTTGCACACCAAACAGCGCACAAAATCACATTCGCCGATTCATGGAATCGACTGTGCAGGGAAAATCAGTACTCTGCGGGGCTTTCGGTCAGGTCCGGCACGTCCTGCATTCAGTAGATCACATTGCGTGAGACACCTCGCAGAGCGCGGGCGTGGCCTGCGCATCGACCAGAGTAGGGGGCGGAACATGCAAAATGCGGAAGAACAAGGAAAAATCGGGGCTTTTCTGCGGGACGGCCGGCACGTGGCGATCGCAGGCCCACAACTGCACAGGTAAAATCATATCATTGGATTTGACCGCACAACCTCATGTCGGGGAAATTACCACGCAAAGCTCTTGATCTAACCGCCACCCTAAGGCAGGCATACAGACACTTGTGCATAGGAATCACTGTGCAGAGGTACGAACGCATGTTGGATTTAAGGGTGCGTGCATGCAGTCGGGGTTCCGATAAAAGTTAGGGATGCGCGTAAACAGTGTAGCGAGGTTCAGGAATGAATTATGCAGGTTTGCACGCATAATTCCCCGGAAATTAAAATGTTATAAGTGTATACGCTCTCTTTATAATGTTACACGTGACCTCCATTTCCCAGGCTACTAACTCTCCCATCAACATTGATATGCCCGGGGGAAGAAGGCAGCAGGTTAGGTGCAGGTGGATGCTTGCAATTCTTCTCTCTCCGCAGTCAAGCAGTGCGGGTTCACAAGCGGTGGGTATTGCAGCAGCTCAATCACAACGTGCAGGATTGGCTTTGGCCTGCACTTTAGGGGTGCAGCTGTTGGTACCCTCTATGGCAGATGGGCATATCAGTTGCAGACCTAGGCAAAATGCTTGATGTGATTGGGCAAAAAGCTGACACTGAGCTGCACATATGCTGCAAGCAAAGGGCTCATTTTGTTGGCAGGGGATGTTGTGTTTTGTGCAGTGAGGGCTGTGTTTTGTAAGCATGGTGTTAATATGATGTAAATCGATCTGAAGCTATTCAGTTTGCTTTTAGTGACCCTTCATCAAGAAATTAAACCAATAAATGAATTTGAACAGGCTTTCTGGGGCAGGCTCTTTCTACTCATCTATAGCGGCCAGAAGTGTGCCCGCTGGTTCTGCAAGCATTTCTGTCAATTTCTGTCCATAGATGTTTGTTCGGAAAGGGGGCAGGAGATAGATCAACAATTGGGCCTCGGAGGGGGCTTCAGCAAGACCATCTCTAGGGTTTTGCAATACTAGTTTATATTTGGGCACATGCAGCATTAAATATGTTTAAGAGCAATGCTAGCATATATTGTAGACATAGTTATCATGAACATGTGCTTTACAGTGCCAGTGCTGGCATATATTGTAGACACAGGCATCATGAACATGTGCTTTACAGTGTCAATGCTGACATGTATTGTAGACACAGGCATCATGAACATGTGCTTTACAGTGTCAGTGCTGGCATATATTGTAGACACAGGCATCATGAACATGTGCTTTACAGTGTCAGTGCTGGCATATATTGTAGACACAGGCATCATGAACATGTCCTTTACAGTGTCAGTGCTGGCATATATTGTAGACACAGGCATCATGAACATGTCCTTTACAGTGCCAGTGCGGCCATATATTGGTGGAACATCCTGAAATCCTAACAGTGGCAATATTGGCATATATTTGGACACAGGCACCATGAAATTGTTTTACAATGCTACTATATGCCAGCGGTGACCAGGCATCCACCTGTTGGATTTTTCAATGCCAATGCTCTGCAGTTATGTCCAGCTAATTGCAGCCATCCACACTCAGACACCCATGCATACACTCAGGTCACCCATCCGTTCTTTTCACACAATCACACCCATCCCGCTTTTTCCACCCATCATCACAAATGCAACCAGACAGCCTCCCAATGACACCCAGTCTCACAATGGCCTCCAGCATCCATCCAAGCGAGCCCGCTCATCAACCCACCCTTGCTCCATCCAAGCGAGCAAGCCCTTCCATGCAACCTTCTGCCCATCCCTAACCACATTTTAATTTGGGAGTGAGCACGCCCTGGGGCTGGGCAGGCTCGTGAGTAGGCGGTCGCGCCACCCAGAGCAGGATAAAGCCAGGGCTTGGACTGTGGCTGGAAAGGTGGTGTTTGCTGTGTGGGGTTTCATATCGCCCAGGAGATTAAGATGCATTTTGACTGGCTGCCTTACTTTGCAAAGTGTGTCTTGAAATTGAGATGCGAGTCCGTTTGGAATGCGGGGGCTTTGGCGCATGGGCTCCAGGGTGGGGAAAAGACGAGGGTGTGGCCGTGAGGCTGGGGAGCTGGGAAAAGGGCTGCTTTACCCCCCCTCCCCCACACACACACAGACAGCAGCTGGTGAAAGAGGTGTGTTTGTGGTGGACCACAGCACCAGAGGAGCAGCCTGGGGCTGCGTAATGGTTCACCCACACAGGAGACGATGGAACGCGTTCACATTGGATGAAAAACTCCCACACACTGGATGAGACAATCCCGCACACTGGATGATGCATTGGCACACACTGGATGACACATTGCCACACACTGGATGACACATTGCCACACACTGGATGAAACATTTCCACAAATTGGAAGATACGCCCACAGACTGCATGAAACATTCCACACTGGTTAGACACTTGTACACAAAGAGACACAGGTTTATACAGGCCTATGCAGTGGATGAGACAAACACCCCCCCCCCACACACACACACACTGGTTTACACCTGCCTATGCTCTGGATGACACACACACACACACACACACTGGTTTACACCTGCCTATGCACTGGATGACACACACACACACACACACACACTGGTTTACACCGGCCTATGCAATGGATGACACACGCACACACACACACACACACACACTGGTTTACACCTGCCTATGCAGTGGATGAGACAAACACCCCCCCCACACACACACACACACTGGTTTACACCTGCCTATGCAATGGATGACACACGCACACACACACACACACTGGTTTACACCTGCCTATGCAGTGGATGAGACAAACACCCCCCCCCACACAAACACACACACTGGTTTACACCTGCCTATGCTCTGGATGACACACACACACACACACACACTGGTTTACACCTGCCTATGCAGTGGATGAGACAAACACCCCCCCCACACACACACACACACTGGTTTACACCTGCCTATGCACTGGATGACACACACACACACTGGTTTACACCGGCCTATGCAATGGATGACACACGCACACACACACACACACACACACACACACACTGGTTTACACCTGCCTATGCACTGGATGACACACACACACACACACTGGTTTACACCGGCCTATGCAATGGATGACACACGCACACACACACACACACACACACACTGGTTTACACCTGCCTATGCACTGGATGACACACGCACACACACACACTGGTTTACACCTGCCTATGCAGTGGATGAGACAAACACACCCCCCCACACACACACACACTGGTTTACACCTGACTATGCTCTGGATGACACACGTACACACACACACACACACACACACACACACTGGTTTACACCTGCCTATGCTCTGGATGACACACGCACACACACACACTGGTTTACACCTGCCTATGCAGTGGATGAGACAAACACACACCCCCCACACACACACACACTGGTTTACACCTGACTATGCTCTGGATGACACACGCACACACACACACACACACACACACACACACACACACTGGTTTACACCTGCCTATGCTCTGGATGACACACACACACACACACACACACACACACACAGGTTTACACCTGCCTATGCACTGGATGACACACACACACACACACACACACACTGGTTTACACCGGCCTATGCAATGGATGACACACGCACACACACACACACACACACACACACACACTGGTTTACACCTGCCTATGCACTGGATGACACACGCACAGGTGTTGCCTCCACATTCCTGCTAAAAACGGAAGGAATTACTGCACTTTAACTACCACACACACACACAGTAAATCCTCCACAATTGCAATTAAGTCCTATGAACTCGACAAATGGGATTACTACCAGAATCCTGCCCCTTGTAATCGGACGGCTATTTCCTGATCAGGTGGTGGCAACAGTAATCGAGTTTGGTGGTGATCTGGCCCCAAGACTCCTTTTGGATCCATCTATCGGGACCTTTTGCCCTTTTCTGTGTATGTCCGTTGTCTTTGTCGGGTGTTCGATTCTTGCTCTGACTTTTTACTCATTGGAGTTAATTTCTGGGGATGTTGCCCACCCTTTTTCTTTTCCAGCGGGTTGCACTCGCGGGGTGGGCACGGCACTATGTGCCACATCCGCTTCGATAGATATCTCTTTGTTCTCCAGGGTCCTCACCCCAGCACACTCTTTGGGCCTGCCAATGAGTCCTCATTCTCAGGGAATGCTTGGGAGAGGGTAGGGTTTTCTCAGGCCCTCATCTGTCCTCCAGGGAGTCTTGGGGGATTTCCAAACTGTTCTTTCATCTGATTAGTATTCTCATAGCTCCCTGAAGACCTCTGGGAAGTGGTCACCTATTAGGTAAGTTACCGACTCCAGGGAATCTGTGAAGTTTGCTATTAACTCTACATGAATGCTTCGAGCCGCGCGCTGTGCGACAGGGCACACGTCAGGTGTTCCCTCTCTGGCCCACGCACTCACGTGATATGATATGATATGTTATGGCATTTATAACGCGCCTATACACAAGTGTTTCAAGGCGCGATGAGGCAAGGGAGGGGAACAGAGGGAAGACAGACAACGATCCTACTAGGCCCGTGTCATTCAGATCACGCAAGGGAAGGCGGGGAAAAAGGAAAAGTGCGGGGGTGGGGGTGCAGAGGGGGGGAATGTGCAGTACATGGGATAATAAATAAATAGATAAATAAAAGAACGGCCAGCTGTTGGCAAGTGCAGGGTGAGTGCAGGCATAAGTGCTGGTGGGGGACTGTAGGGATGTAGAAAACATGCCACATTGGGGTGGTTTCCCCACCTTTTTCTCAATTCCATACTTTCCGCACCGGACTCTTCATGTTCTGTTTTAGTCGGGGAAGCGGGACAGGCTGGAGGCTTTGTGTTTGTAACCTAAGGGATAGCCTGTGGTCGGGCAGGACGTTAAGGCTGGAATGATATTTAGTACAGGGGTTAGTCCTGACCTCAAACTTTTACATTACAGTGATTTGCTGTAGGAACAATAATAACACATCTCCATATTCAATACATCTACATAACTATGCATCCTAGGAGGAAAAAACTTACAAATCCAAATTCTGGAAAAAAACTGGAAAAACCAGTTGTTAAGACCTTTATTGATTTAGGTCGCATATTTCAGCATGGATAGTTCAATTTTGCTGGCTGAAAGACTTACATACAAACAATAAACAGTAAACATAGTCACCAGCTTGCTAAGTTTTGTAGAGCGAGGACACAAATGTTTAACACACAGGTTACTGAATGCAACCTGTTATACTTGAAGTTGTACAGAAATCTAAAGTAACTTTTAGGCACTCTGCCAACGTATCAAAACACGAACACATTCATAGGATAAGTATAGTGTGTTAACTCCACACTGCTATACTATTACTCTGTTGTGTTATCTGTGTGTTGTATTACAAGATATTGCTTCATATTTGTCAACACTTTTACAACCAATACTTTGTACAATACAATGTTTTGCTTCAAGAAACCTAAAAATAGGGTCTGCTAAGAGGCGACGTCAACACTTAAGGTGGTAAAGATGATGTGGGTCATTGGTCTCAATGTTGTAGGTTCAAGACACGATGACGTGGGACGTTTCGGCTGTGAAAGGGTGGCAGCCTTCTTCTGGGGCCAGGAAAAGCAGGTCTCCCTATGATTAAAAACAATATATAAAATATTGTTGGATGTTCCAGAACATGGACCATGTATGCAAATGTTAAAAATGCCTGTGAGAGGCTACAATCTAAGAAAAGCCCTCCGGACCCAGGCACTGACCTTGCAATCAGAGGTATTTAGGTGTATGAGCTGGTGGTCACTGTGCTCATGGTGGAGGGATGGTGGCCCGTTGACTGCGGGACGCTGGGTGCACACTGTGAAGTGATCTGGAAAAGAACACACATGGAGTGGTGTAAGATCCATGTGGCTGGGTAGCCTATGACTGGCTGTACTCGAAAGAAGGAACCAAAGGGAGAAAGGTACCTGAAGGATTATGCACCGTTGGGCGAGGTGCTACATGGGTCCCTCGGTGTGGAAGGAGTCCTGGAGGCAGGAGATAAGTTCCTGTCTGCGGAGAATGGATGGCCAGGCGATCGAAGCTGCTGGGCGGAGGGAGACAAAAAATGGAGAGGGTGAGCCCTCCTGTCAATAAAGGGAAGGGGCTGCGAGGTGGAGCCCTCGATGGGAGGGATTGTCCAAAGTGGGCTAAAACTCACCTAAAGTCTGGGATCTGTTGGCGTGCTGCAGATTCGCAGAGGTGCAGTGCTCGCGTACAGCGGGGGAGGAGCTGTGCGAGCAAATAAGGGTGCGCATGCGCGTCTCTCTATCACGCATGCGCATTGGCGTGGATGACCGGTCTCCAGGGAGACAGGGACGCGGAAAGGACGCGTCAACTGCCGTACGGCAGTGGATGTTGTGAATGCTCCTGGGCTACGCATCCTGACCGATAATGTGGGATGGATGTCTGAGCTGGCCAATGCAGGAAGGGAAAGGACAAATTGTAAGCGACAGAACATCGCGTAATTGCGTAAAATGTAGCATGAAATAGTAAATAATGTGATGGGGCGACTGGGCAGACGAAGGCTTGGTGCTGAATAGCACTGAGAGTGGCACCCTAAGGATCAGGGTGACCATTGTCCGTAGTATGAGAGGGCTGGTGGGGGAGAGTGGGAAGATCCTCAAATGACTCACAGTGAATGGGGTGGCTAAAAAGGCATGCGAAATGGAGAGAAGCGCCCTGTATAGGCCTGATGACGGGATCTAGGGCATCCTAGGTGACACAAGTGAACCCCATGCAGAAAAACATGATGGCAGACTCGCTAAGGACATTAAAAATTTCAAACTGGAAAATGTATACCCATATCTCACCTTAGACTACAAAGACATCAAGGAAAAGGAAAGAACTGCCAGACAAGGAGGCATTAACAGGAACTGCCGCAAAGGCGTTTCATTCTCAGGCTCAGATAACTCGAGCTCAGGCTCTTCGTCAGGAGACCAAAGCAACCCCAGAGGCACTAACCCGAATTATGGCCAATTCCAACCACCCCCATGATGCCTTTTTTAGGGCAAGGGGGCCCCAGAGGCGGGATCTGGGCCCCCCCTCAACTTCAAATGCCGTTTTTCAACTACCCCCAATGGGGCAACCAGGCAGGAGACGCAGGGGCAACCGAAGACGCCAGACCCAATCCCGATATTCAATCTCTCTAACATACCTCTTTCCAAAGATGAAATCTCCCTCCTAGCAAAAGGCCTCTCGCATGTACCCACAAACACAACTGATTTGTTCAAATTGGATGGAGAACTCTCGACTTTTCTCCGTACTATCAGAAGAAACATTTTCTTTAAGGACAAAGACGGCCCTTTGGAAATAGAGGACACAGGACTGAGACCAAGAAGTGATTTCTATCCAAGGGACAGTGATAGCCCCCCCACATTGCTTGCATTTGAAAAATGCCTCAGACAAGAAATGAACAAACTTAAGTCTACTAAAAACCACCAGAGAAACAACCTTACGGTTGGGGAACAAAAAGCACTCAAAACCTTGTCCAATAATTCAGACATTGTGATCAAAATGGCGGACAAAGGGGGTGGTATTGTAATACAAAGCAAAGAACAATACACGATAATGGTCATGGCACTACTGAACGAAGAAAACAACTATAGAAAACTCAAAAAAGACCCCACCAATCAGTTGAAACTCAAAATACAAGAAATGGCAAAATTTGCAGCCGAAAGAAATTGGATCTCAGACAAAGAAGAGGCTTTCCTTAACACCACCGAGGGAAGGATACCGGCGTTTTACGCCTTACCTAAAATTCATAAAAACAGGACCTCCCCTCCAGGCAGGCCCATTGTCTCAGGATGCGGCTCTATACTCGAACCTCTGTGTAAATGTATTTACTTTTTCCTTAAACCACTATGCCAGAATACACCGACATACCTTAAGGACACAATGAGAACCATCACCATTTTTGAAAACCAACCTTTTGATCCTATCACTGAAGAAATACTCACTATGGACATCAAGAGCTCGTACACAAGCATCCCCCAGGAACAAGCAGTTGAATGTATAAGACAACATCTAGTCCTTCACATGACCCAGAGGAGAGTTCCGGCTAATTTCATCTCTGAACTCCTGGATTTTGCATTAACCAACAATTATTTTTCATTCAATGACATCTTCTACCAGCAGACCTGTGGAACTGCCACGGTTGCAGCATTTGCGCCGAGTCTAGCCATCATCTTCATGGCAGAGTACGAGAAGACCTTCATACTCAACGATACCAATCCATTCCATAACAACATCCGCCTTTGGCATAGATACATCGATGATGTTATTTTCATATAGCATGGCCACAAGCAAGAATTGGACAACTTCCTTAACTGGACTAATAACTTAACACAAGAAATTCAATTCACGATGAGCCATAATAACTAGAAAATGAATTTCCTTGACCTCAATATACTGGCCTCGGATGGTAAGCTCACATGCTCCATTTTCAAAAAAGACACAGACCTCATTACCACATTGCACTATAGGAGCAATCACCCCAAAAGCCTCCGGGACAACTTGCCCTATGGACAATTTTTGAGAATCAGACGCAATTGCACCGACACCAAGGACTTCAAAACACATGCATCAGAACTTCAACTCAAACTTGAAAACAGAGGGTACCCTAAAAAACATCTCAAGGATACCAAGAAAAGAGCACTCTACACACCCAGAGAAGCATTATTGGTTCCCAAGGACCGCAACCGTGACTCCAAAGACCCTATGGCATGTGTAACTACCTTCAATGCTAATACGTCCAAACTTAAAGGCATCATCAAAAAACTCTGGCCCATCATTCAGCTGAGTCTTCCAGAAGAACCTCTACCTAGAATAGCCCTTAAAAGATCTAAAAATCTCAAAGATCTCCTCACACATGCTAGAAACAAACGCAAAGACTCGAGATCGACTCTTTGGAATATGCGTGAGATCCGCGGACTACGTTTCTTTCTGATAGATGGAAAAGAATGGGAAATCCGTCACTTCTCCAACTGCAAGACATCTAATGTTATCTATCTCATTGAATGCCCCTGCCACTTAAGATACATAGGGCAAACATTGAGGCAAGTGAACAAGAGAATAGGGGAACATAAGTCTAGAATAAGATGCAAGACTCACAATGCACCCCTCGTTTCACACTTTCTCGAATTTCAACACAATTGTGATTCGTTTAAATGGTGGGTGGTGGACAAAGTGATGGACTGTTCTAATATCACCAATGCACTTAATTTCAAAGAATCTTGGTGGATCTTTAAGCTACAGACCATAGCTCAGGGCCTCAATGAACTTGCACCAGTTGAGTATTTGTAATCTGCCATCATGTTTTTCTGCATGGAGTTCACTTGTGTCACCTAGGATGCCCTAGATCCCGTCATCAGGCCTATACAGGGCTCTTCTCTCCATTTCGCACGCCTTCTTAGCCACCCCATTCGCTGGGAGTCATTTGAGGGATTTTCCCACTCTCCCCCACCAGCCCTCTCATACTACGGACAATGGTCACCCTGATCCTTAGGGTGCCACTCTCAGTGCTATTCAGCACCAAGCCTTCGTCTGCCCAGTCGCCCCATCACATTATTTACTATTTCATGCTACATTTTACGCAAGTACGTGATGTTCTGTGGCTTACAATTTGTCCTTTCCCTTCCTGCATTGGCCAGCTCAGACATCCATCCCACATTATCGGTCAGGATGCGTAGCCCAGGAGCATTCACAACATCCACTGCCGTACGGCAGTTGACGCGTCCTTTCCGCGTCCCTGTCTCCCTGGAGACCGGTCATCCACGCCAATGCGCATGCGCGATAGAGAGACGCGCACTTCAGGCGCATGCGCACCCTTATTTGCTCGCACAGCTCCTCCCCCGCTGTACGCGAGCACTGCACCTCTGCGAATCGGCCGCATGCCAACAGATCCCAGACTTTAGGTGAGTTTTAGCCCACTTCGGACAACCCATCCCATCGAGGGATCCACCTCGCAGCCCCTTCCCTTTATTGACAGGAAGGCTCGCCTTTTCCATTTTTTGTCTCCCTCCGCCCAGCAGCTTCGATCGCCTGGCCGTCCATTCTCCGCAGACAGGAACTTATCTCCTGCCTCCAGGACTCCTTCCACACCAAGGGACCCATGTAGCACCTCGCCCAACGGTGCATAATCCTTCAGGTACCTTTCTCCCTTTGGTTCCTTCATTCAAGTACAGCCAGTCATAGGCTACCCAGCCATATGGATCTTACACCACTCCATGTGTGTTCTTTTCCAGATCACTTCACAGTGTGCACCCAGCATCCCGCAGTCAACGGGCCACCATCCCTCCACCATGAGCACAGTGACCACCAGCTCATACATCTAAATACCTCTGATTGCAAGGTCAGTGCCTGGGTCCGGAGGGCTTTTTTTAGATTGTAGCCTCTCACGGGCATTTTTAACATTTGCATACATGGTTCATGTTCTGGAACATCCAACAATATTTGACATATTGTTTTTTAATCATAGGGAGAACTGCTTTTCCTGGCCTCAGAAGAAGGCTGCCACCCTTTCACAGCCGAAACGTCCCACATCATCGTGTCTTGAACCTACAACATTGAGACCAATGACCCACATCATCTTTACCACCTTAAGTGTTGACGTCGCCTCTTAGCAGACCCTATTTTTAGGTTTCTTGAAGCAAAACATTGTATTGTACAAAGTATTGGTTGCAAAAGTGTTGCCAAATTTGAAGCAATATCTTGTAATACAACACACAGATAACACAACAGAGTAATAGTATAGCAGTGTGGAGTTAACACACTATACTTATCTTATGAATGTTTTTTGATACGTTGGCAGAGTGCCTAAAAGTTACTTTAGATTTCTGTACAACTTCAAGTACAACAGGTTGTATTCAGTAACCTGTGTGTTAAACATGTGTGTCCTCGCTCTACAAAACTTAGCAAGCTGGTGACTATGTTTACTGTTTATTGTTTGTATGTAAGTCTTTCAGCCAGCAAAATTGAACTATCCATGCTGAAATATGCGACCTAAATAAATAAAGGTCTTAACAACTGGTTTTTCCAGTTTTTTTCCAGAATTTGGATTTGTACGTTTTTCCTCCTAGGATGCATACTTATGAAGATGTATTGAATATGGATATGTTTTATAATTGTTCCTACAGCAAATCACTGCAATGTAAAAGTTTGAGGTCAGGACTACCCCCCTGTACTAAATATCACTAGAGGCTTTGTGTTGGCTCTTACGTGTGCTTCCAAGGGATACTTTTCATTTTATTCAGGTTATTTGCCTATTCCTGTTGTCTTATTTTTTGTATATCCTGAGTTGGGTAATTTCTTCATGACTGCCTTCGACTGAGGGTATTTGTTGGACAAGCTGGTGGACTATGGGAGAGATGGCTATTGTGGCCTTTGACTGAGGAAATTTGATGGACCAGCTTCTGTATTTGGAAGGGAGAGATGACTCTTGCAGCCTTTGACTGAGGGTATTTGATGGACCAGCTTCTGGATTTCAAAGGGAGAGATGGCTCTTGGGGCCTTTGACTGAGGGTATTTGATTGACCAACACCTGGATTTGGAAGGGAGAGATGACTCTTGCGTCCTTTGACTGAGGGTATTTGATAGACCAGCGTCTGGATTTGGGAGGGAGAGATGGCTCTTGCCTTCTTTCACTGAGGGTATTTGATGGACCAATGTCTTTGTTTTTGAAGGGAGAGATGGCTCTTGCAGCCTTTGATTGAGGGTTTTTGATGGGCTAGCTTCTGGATTTGGAAGGGAAAGATGTCTCTTGTGGCATTTGACTGAGGGTATTTGATGGATCAGCACCTGGACTTTGGAAGGGAGAGATTGCACTTGCGGCTGTGAGGGATCAGAAATGAAAAATGAAAGCCGAACATAATGTTGTCATGTTTTGGGTTTAAGACATTTAGTAACATAAATGGGTTGGTAAAATGCCTCTCTGACCCTGCTCTAAGAGCAATTTCCCTTATCTAAAACCAAAAAGTAAGGATCTGTCCATCTCAGAATGTCAGAAATCAAAATTGTCCATGTGTACAAACGTTCTAGCCTGACCCTCACACTACAAACCAAATAATGTGAGAAGGGAACTGTCTTTAACCTGGTGTTTGCAAAAAATGTTCATGAATGAAACTAGAACAGCTTCAACATAAAGTTCTCCATGGTAACAGAACCTTGGTTCCAGAGGGTGGTTCCCTTACCCGGGATTCCTCAATGGTACGGCAATGTTACTTGGTCTAATAGTTCTTTGTGTCTTTCTTGGCCCACAACAATCCTGCTAGGTACACAGCTGCTTAACCTTGTCATTTCTTCTTCAAAAAGTTCCTTCTTAACACAAACTTCCCCAAACGTAACAAGCCTTGGTTCCAGAGGTTTACTCCCTTCCCCTGGATTCTTCTGAAACATCAATTACTCTTGGTCTAACAATTCTTTGCTCAACAACCATGGTCCTTTCTCAGGACTTCCTATAGATGTTGCCACTGCCTGGTATACTCCTCTGCCAGGACTCTTTAGGCACTTGTGATTGCCTGGTATACTCCCATGACAGGACAAGTTATGCACTTGTGATTGCCTGGTATACTCCCTTGTTAGGATTTCTTATATTCATGAGCAACAGTTCCTCTTTTACTGCCACAAGCCTTATTCAACAAACACAGTCCTTTCTTGGGACTTCTTGTGGGTTTGCGTGTGCCTCATATACTCCCCTGCCGGGACTTCTTATGCTCTTCCAACTGCCTGGTATACTCTCCTGCCAAGACTTCCTATGCTCTTGCAACTGCCTGGTATACTCTACTGCCAGGACTTCTCATGCACCTGTAGCTGCCTTCTTATTTCCATATGTATATAACAGTTTTTAATTACATCCAAAATCACACATATATATCTTCCTTGGTTTGGTATATTTAGGTGTATCAATGGTCACTTTGAGTTTTCCTCATATCTTCATTCCATGCATTCATATATTGTTGGGTCATGTTTGTACTATGTCATTTTGACTCGCTAACAATCTTCTCATTTTTAATGTGTCTGCAGCTTTACAATGTTCAAACTGTGTTCGGTGCGGTTGCCGAAACACCCTGGGGTCCCCACTTTGCTTGGGCTGACTCATCGAATCTGTGCGGCATCTTCAGTCCTGTTCATGCTTACGTGGCATAGCTTTGCCACCTGCTTTCCACTCTGGACTACTTTGACGTCTGTCCAGCGTCTCTCGCGGCTCCGCTCCTGCATGTCTGCTTTACTTAGGGTCCCGGTGAGGGGAATGTTGCTTCCTCCAGCTGCGGAACGCCCAGGAATCTTCCAGTGGTTCTTGGCATCTCTGTGGAACGTCTTGTTTGCCAAACGTTACTTTCCTTCTCTGCTTGCGAGCGCCTTGGCTCTGCCACACTGGCCCGTGACTCGAGCCTTCACACGCCACCGAGGGAGATGCAACGTCTTCTCATGAACAGCCGCTCTCAACAGTTTATTTTCCATCTTTGAATGTCCCACGCACAGGTGCTTTCTGAAAACAACTAGCAAGCTCATTGAGCTTGAGGCTCCCTTTGCTTTGCATCATTTCCTTCATCCTCCTTGCCCCTATACTTAGGTGGCTGTGGTAATTGGAGTCCATTGATCTCAACTGATGCATAGTACTTGGAAAATCTCTCTGAATTGGGGGGAATTAGAACTGAGAAAGGTATTCCTGGAGACTTTACATTTTAGACCAGGCATGGGAGTTTGGCGTAAAGGGTGTTGGGAAAAGGTTTCTCTATGCTCCCTAAAGGAGGGAACATATGCATGGCAATACGCCATTAGGGTATTGGGTATCAAGGGGGTGTTTTCATAAGCAAATGGGGGATACCATGTCTCATCCAATGAAGTCATGACCACCCCCAGGGTCAGGTAGCAGCTGCCGTCCCCTGGCCACATGGGAGGAGGTCACTGCCGGGAAAACAGAGATGACTCAGTTGGATTAATCATACAGCCTTTGACTGAGGATATTTGATGGACTAGTGCCTGCATTTGGAAGGGAGAGATGGCTCTTGCTGCTTCATCAGCTCTTTGGGAGGCTCGCCTAGGATTGGTCTGCTGCATGTTTGAATGGTAAAAGGAGAGCGCCAATTTGGTTAACAAACATGTCCCTTTTCCAGAACCTCGTTCGCTATGGATGGTTTCCGTGCCTTTTTCATGCTTGATTTTCGCTCCAGGCCAAGATCCTGGACATTTCGCAGTTCATCTTGATTTCATTTGCTAGGCAAGATGTCACCATTGACCTGAGCATTTTCTGGCGGACCACTGGGGTGCGTGATAATACTACTGCGTCGTCAGCATGCAGCAGGAGTGGGACAAGCTAAGTGCCAATTCTTGGGGTGTCTAGGTTTACTCAATTGAGAGCCTCCTGGAGGTTGGTCGTGTAGAGGCTGAATAGGAGCTAGAGCAGCAGGCATCTCAGCCGCAGACCTGCATCAGGCCTAGCAATGGCCATCAGTTGCCTCTGTTCCCCATGGCATACTTGGACTTGTGCATTCATTTGAGTTTGACAGCCCTGGACACCTGGGTAAAGTTCCTTTCATTCAATATTTGTGGTAAAACCCACAGCAATTTCCTGGTGAAAACAGGTTGGGTATTAGGCCAGGTAAGCCAACGACAGTCAAGAGATGCGGGTGACTGTGGGACGCACCAGGGTTTTCCACTGTCCCCTCTTCTTTTAAATGCTTCCAGGTGCCGACTGCCCAGAATCATAAGGCGCAATGATCCGGGATTAGAGAGCTGTAAGCATAGCACCCTTTACCATAATTATAGACTCAAAGCGCAGTGATGACAATTTGGATACTGGGCTGGGGTTTACACCATTCAAGCCTCTTTCTCTGTGCCCTACATCTATCCTGTCATGAGGGGGCCACATTGAATTCCCCCTCAACAGCGACATATCCGCGATGCCTCCTTTTGATTTACCGTATCCTTCATCAACGGTGGAGGCTCATCCATCCTCAATTTACCATCTGACCTATGACCCCAAACTCCACAAGGTCCAGCAAACCTGCTTTGAATCTCATCCGCAGCGGCTTGGTTCAAAACCTATACACCGCAAGATTAACCAACTTCTCATGTCCTACACTTTTTGCCTTACACATGTCAGCAGCATCGCTTCCTTTATTTCAGTCTACCACCTGGCCTGACTCATCATTCTCTCATGACTAGACTATTCAATTCTCTCACAATTGGCCTTTCTCGGTTTCTCAAGATCTGAATCAATTACACTAGAGTTCATGTCCTCCAAGAGCAAAATCAAGGGCCCTCTGGCCGTCCCACAAGGCAGCGCACAAGCAAAGTCCATCATACCCAGCCACCTAATTACCAGGTGCAACCAAAACCCTAGAATCATCAGACTCTGTCCTGCTCTTACTAATTTGGTTGTCCAACTCCAGGCCTCGATGGCCAGAATCCTGACGGCTTTTCAGGATAGCCCACAATAATATTCATGAGGAAAAATGTACTTTCGAATCATTGTATCCAAGTTTATCTCATGAATATTAATGAAGGGTATCCTGAAAACCTGGCATGGATCCGGCCCTTGAGGCCTGGAGTTGGACAGCCCTTTAACCGTTTCCAACGTACCCTGAACAAACACCTGTCCTCGTTATATTGTGAAAGATCCTATGCTTACAAGAACTACATTTCCTCCCATTTATTTTTTTCCTACCCCGTGCCCACCTTTGGTTCCCCATAAATATGATCTCACTGCCATGTTCTGTCAGTGGTCTCGCCTTCCGAAGCACCCACTTGGTTGCCAGGGCGAGCTGCAAATACACAAACTAACAACTCCTTCCAGGGCCATGGCTGACTTCCTAGAGGAAGGCGGCCATCTTGACAACCTCTCGTGCCTTCTTCATGAAACCACAGTCTGGTGGATGGAGTAACCTAGATTTCCTGAGGGGTGGCTGGTATGCATCCCACATGAGTGCATCAACAGATGTGACAAAGTTAACCATGAGAACCAGGTTGGGGGCATCAATAGGCTGTGGGAGAATGGGAAGTAACCCAGTACATGGATTGACCCCTGGAGATAATTTGGGGTCGCTCCCAAGAGTCTCTCTATCCCTCCCAACCTGATGTGTTGCGGGGACACCCTTGGAGGATACAAAACATCAGCCCAAAGATATTGAGGGTTCATTAGACCTTTGCCGGTGCTCAGCGGGCTTCAGTGACTAGATGACAAGGTACAGGGGATACTTATGGTAAAATGAAAGAGGGAGGTGGAGCCAGGGAATCCTGACCAATCCGAGGCTAACAGACCAACAGCCAAACCATTCCCCAGCCTTATTGGGGCAACTAGCCAAACAATATGAAAAGTGGTAGAAGGAGTCATTGAATTTGGGAGTCAGGAAGGAGATCCAGCGGGAGATTGAGAAGGGGACTTGCCCAGAATTGCAGAGGAAGGGAAGCAAGGTGCCAAGTGCCTGCAGGGGGCTGCTGCCCAAAGGCTGGCAAAGGCCAGCAGAATCTGAATACTAAAGGATGTGTGTAAAAGCCTGCTAGGGCTATAGTCCATAGTCTGGCTGGAGCCAAAAGACTATAAAGAGACGATGAATAAGCAGAACATACCTGTTGCAGGCTTGACCCTAAGAAGTTGACCTTTGGCAAGGGGGTGGATAAGTGTAACTTCAATATGAAAAGCACCCAGACCAGGGGCCGGGGGTGGAATTCCCTGCTGGCAAGCATCTCGGTTATCCCTTAGGGTAAGGGGGAATCTTGAGTTCTTGCTTAGTGGGTGTTTTCCTGTGTTTAAACCCCCAGAGCTTCAGAAAGGTAACCCGTGGCCAGGCAGTCATAGCACGTGAGCTTAGAAGCCAATCAAGGAGAACCTCTACACCAAGAAGCAATCAGAGGCGAGCCAAGGAAGCGTGCTGTGGCGCTATACATCGCCGGTGACTGCGGCCTGGAGATAGCCAGCAGGGGGATATAGCCCGATAGCCAGCAGAGGGAAATAGCCCTTGGGTGACTGTCAGTGACTTGGACATAGCCAGCAGAGGGATATAGTCCTCGGGTGACTGTGAGTGACCTGGAGATAGCCGGCAGGGGGATATAGCCCGATAGCCAGGAGAGGGATATAGCTCTCGGGTGACTGTGAGTGACCTGGACATAACCAGCAGGGGGATATAGCCTTTGGGTGATTGTGAGTGTCCTGAAGATAGCCAGCAGGGAAATATAGCCCTCAGGTGACTGCGAGTGACCTGGAAATAGCCAGCAGGGGGATATAGCCCTCGGGTGACTGTGAGTGACATGGAGATAACCAGCAGAGGGATATAGCTGATAGCCAGCAGAGGGATATAGCCCTTGGGTGACTGTGAGTGACCTAGAGATAACCAGCAGGGGGATATAGCCCTCGGGTGACTGAGTGACCTGGAGATAGCCAGCAGAGGGATACAGCGCAATGGCCAGCAGAGGGATATAGTCCTCGGGTGACTGTGAGTGACCTGGAGTCAGCCAGCCGGGGGATATAGCTCTCGTGTGCACTGTGAGTGACCTGGAAATAGCCAGGAGGGGGATATAGCGCTCGGGTGACTAAGTGACCTGGAGATAGCCAGCAGGAGGATATAGCCCTCGGGTAACTGTGAGTGACGTGGAGTCAGCCAGCAGGGGGATATAGCCTGATAGCCAGCAGAGGGATATAGCTCTCGGGTGACTGCCAGTAGCCTGGAGATAGCCAGCAGGGGGATATAGCCCTCGAGTGACTAAGTGACCTAGAGATAGCCAGCAGGAGGATATAGGCCTCGGGTGACTGTGAGTGACCTGGAGTCAGCCAGCAGGGGGATATAGCCCTCGGGTGACTGAGTGACCTGGAGATTGCCAGCCGAGGAATATAGCTCTTGGGTGACTGTGAGTGACTTGGAGATAGCCAGCAGGGGGAAAGAACCCTTGGGTGATTGTGAGTGACATGGAGAAAGCCAGCCAGGGGTATATAGCCTGATAGCCAGCAGGAGGATATAGCCTGATAGCCAGCAGAAGTTTTATAGCCCTCGGGTGACTGTGAGTGACCTGGAGAAAGCTAGGAGAGGGATATAGCTCTCCAGTGACTGTGAGTGACCTGGACATAGCTATCAGAGGGCATATAGTCCTCGGGTGACTATGAGTTACCTGGAGATAGCCAGCAGGGGGATATAGCCCGATAGCCAGGAGAGGGATATAGCTCTCGGTGACTGTGAGTGACCTGGACATAGCCAGCAGGGGGATATAGCCCTTGGGTGACTGTGAGTGACCTGGAGAAAACCAGCATGGGGATATAGCCCTCAACTGACGGTGAGTGACCTGGAGATAGCCAGCAGGGAGAAATAGCCGATAGCCAGCAGAGGGATATAGCCCTCGGGTGACTGTGAGTGACCTGGAGATAGCCAGCAGGGGGTTATAGCCAGATAGCAAAAATATGTTTACACCCCAGAACTCTCTGAGATGATAACCTGGTCACTGTTACGAGGAAAAGATTCCTCTTCAAATAACAATTCTAACTTGTCAAAATAAATTTAAATATTCAATTCCTGACGTTTTTATAAATGAGAATTTTCTAGAGTAAACATTCTTCAGTTCACCATTACGAATTCCTGTTCTACTTAGCTCGAATGCTACTCAAAAAAATAATTTAGAGGGCGAAAATCAACAATGGACAAACTTCTCATGAAATAGTCATTTCAAACATGATATGTCAATTTATTTTCAAGGTTAAATTCAGAGAACATTCAAACAAATATATATGGTACATTCCAGTAACAATCCTGTGTTGATCAAACAGTATTTACTTCATACTGTTTTACAGTGATTTCATCAACACATCATACAACGCGTTTCAGGATCTTTTAATCCCCTTCTTCAGGTATGGATGTTACTTGTTCAATTTCCCTTGTCTGTTAATAGAAATAAATAATTTCAATAATTAACATCTATAGGATGCATCCCATTCCAAGACCAAGTGCACCTGCAACATCAAAAGAACTTCACTGACCTTGTAGTCATGGGGTAACTCTCACCCCTATCGGTCAAGCTGGTTAATGACCAGGAGTCAATTTCACCATGTAAAGTAAATGTAAAGTTAAAAAACACAGTACTGTGTGCAAATAAGCATGTGCAAATTAGTGAAGCAGCTAGCCTCATAAAGTGCATAGTGCCTTAGTGCATAATACCAACAATGTGCATAGTGCATTCAAGTATTTTCACAGTAAAGTGCCTAGTGAATAGTCCATTTTTAATCTCATATAGCCCTCCCTCTTGTTTATGTTGAGATGTTTAAAAATACAAACAGAATTTTGCACATTGCAACACTTCTCTGCATTTCAGGCTACTATTCCACCCTTGCACGACCGTATCCTAAAAAGTCCAAGTGTGTCTTAACAAATCTCCTATTACCACTGATACAAAGCCATATTGTTCAAAATTCACAATGAAAAGAATTTAAAAAAAGAGAGATGAATAATCCTTTCACTTTGTATATAGTAATCGAGAGGCAAGCATACCTAGTATTAAAAATAACAATGCAGGTATGGAGATGTATCCAAAAAAGACACCAAAATAAGGATGAGAGAAACATATCAGACAAAAAAACCTCAAATGACATCAGCTACCTAGAAAGGTATACAATTCCTCATCGAAGTTGTGGCCTCGGGGTATTTTTGTTTCAAGATCTAGGATGCTCTTAGGTTCTAGCTGTTTTAACAAGAGCTCTCGATTCCCTCCTCTAGGAAATTTCAAAACCGTTTGTACACCAAAAAAGGAGAAACCATCAAGTTTACCTCCATGTTCCATTTGAAAGTGTAATGCCATGGGGTAAGTGGGGTCCGCATTTTTTATTGCCCTAATGTGTTGGAGCACTCTTAATTTGAGTTTACCTATTGTACTCCCTACATACCATTTCTTACATGGACAGTTTAACACACACAACAAATTCAGTCTCACAAGTGATGCAGGGCCTGATATCGATCTTCTTATTAAGAACAGGATGTTGGTAACTAGAAGTATTAGTAGCATAGCCTTGTATGTTTGACACTTGTGAAACCCTGATACTTTGGTCTTCAACCAGGTATTTTCTGGTGTATTATATATCGGGCTCGTAAAGCTAGGCACCAACATGTCTTTCAGCGAAGTTGATCTCCGTAACGTAATGTTCACTCTTTCGCCCAATATTATATTGAGATGTTCATCTGATTTTAAGACATGCCAGTGTCTGTGCAAGATCTGACGTATATTGGATGCTTCTTGACCAAAAGTCAAAATCAGCCTGGCATCACTCATGTCTGCAATGTTGTGCAGAGCAGTGTTATCTATCAAGAGAGAAGAACGGTCAATGTCTCTGGCTTTTAAATAGGCTCTTTACAGCACCTTTTTAGGATATCCACGATGTTTCAACTTTTGGGCCATCAGGGCACATTCAATGTCAAAAGTCTCAATCTTAGAGCAATTACGACATATACGCACAAATTCCCTATACGGAATACTCCATTTCAGGACTGTGGGGTGGCTACTGTTGGCATGAAGAGTGATGTTTGAGCTGGTAGGCTTTCTATGTAACTCAGTAACGAGTTCTCCTTGAGACACAGCTACCTGAACATCTAAAAATACGATGTTGGTCTTACTGTGACTCTTGGTAAAGCTTAAGTTTAACTCATTAAAGTTTAGTATTTTAACAAAGTCTAACCACTCCGCACTTGTACCGTCCCAAATAATGAAAAGATCATCAATGTAACATAGCCATAAAACTATTTTGGCCGTATACCTGTTGTTACTGGGATGCCACACCACAAACTTCTCCCACCAGCCCATGGTTAGGTTAGCATATGCAGGGGCAAGCATCGTGCCTATGGCAGTGCCTTGCAGTTGAATAAAAAACTCTTTGTTAAAAAGAAAACAATTGTTGGTCAAACAGAGATTAATCATATTTAATATCATTCGACTGTGCTGTAAATAGTTCATAGATCTAGTGTAGAGAAAATGTTCACATGCCTTTAGTCCATCTGAGTGTCTTATTGAAGTATAGAGAGAAACAACATCCAACGTTGTGAACAAATAGGTAGATTGCCAGGGTATCCCTTCAACATGACTTAGGAAGTCTTTGGTGTCCTTTAAATATGATGCTAATGCAGTCACAGAGGACACCAGAGTCTCATCAATGAATTTAGAGATGGTTTCTAACAGAGCCCCACACAATGTTACAATGGGTCTATCCGGGGGTCTGTTGAAACTTTTATGCACTTTGGGCAAAAAGTAGATAGTCGGAAAAATCAGGAATTTTGGATGTAAAAATGTACATATATCATCATCCAGACGATCTCTCTCTTTCCATGTCAACAACACGTTTCTAAGTATGTCTTGCATGTTTATGGAAGGATTCTCAGTAAGTTGGGCAAAGCAGGCTTTGTCACGTAATTGTCTTTCTGCCTCCTTAATGTAGTTATCCCGATCCATGATAACTATGTTTGTCCCTTTGTCCGACGGTTTGATAATAATACCATTCCGAGCTGCCAAATGTTGGATGGTATTTTGTTGGTATTTTGTTGGGCAGGAGTCAGATAATTAGCAGAGTGAAAACGTTTCTTCCTGATCTTTTTAAGATCGCTGATCACCAAATCTTGGAAGGCTTCCACATGGCCTCCCGGATAAAAAATAGGATTAAATCTGGATTTGGCCTTGAGTTCAGTTTTACCTGGCCAGCTTATATCAATATTCATTAGATGCCAATCTTGATTCAAAACATCTGTGCTTTCATCACTTTCAGATTGTAAGTATTCAAGATTCCGTAATGTTTATACATATATTACACGGCCCGCAGTAGTGGCCGTGTAGTTATGGTTAAGTTGCTAAACCCATGGGAAGAACACTTTTTGGGTGGCTTCTAATTTCGCTCCCCCTGGAGGAATCCTTACCAAAAGAGGTATATGGCCCGCTCTGAATTTCCTCTGCAATTTTTTCCATATACTGAATGGGCAAAAACTTTGCACACGGCCAAAGCTCTAACGGCTTTTGACCAAATGTGCAGCCGGAGCGGGGGCTTGGTTCCGAAAGCGTGCTTTTGTGTGTTTGGTGGAAATGCAACTTTTGTTGCAAAGAACTGAAATGTACGTCTAAAAAAATGTGTGATATCTGGCTCTGCTCCGCTGACCCATTTCCCTGTTTGCTCCGCGGACAATACATCTCATTGGCTTGGAGTACGCCGTGATGTCGGCGAACATTGGACACGGCTGGTGGTTGGCTGGAAGGAAGCGTGCTGTGCGTCACCGTTTTTGGGAAACGCTGCCATGTTGTATCAGAGGATAGTGCGGCGCCGAAAGGGACTGACAAATATAATGTATGGCATGTGGTGGTGGGAAGAAGGGATGGAAAGGGTGGGGGAGAGAGAAGTTGTTAATCTGAGATGTGTGTTTATTAGGTGGACAAAGACGGTGGTGTGCCTGCAATATCCGTGCATACTGCGCCAATTCGCCGGTCCCTGCACAGGCGACTACCATGTGTGGTGAATGAAGGCAGCTTTCATTACGGCACGATAGCTCGTGCCATGACCTCTTACCGTGGTGACTGGTGGGAGCTGAATTGCAGAAGCAGACTTCATTGCAAAACACATATTGACCCATGTGGTGGTGGGAAGAAGGTATAGAAAGGGTGGGGCAGTGAGAAGTGCTTCATCTGAGATATGTCAATAGGTGGACGAAGACGTTGATGTGCCTGCAGTATCCGTGCGTACAGCGCCAATTCGCAGGTCTCTGCACAGGCAACTGCCATGTGTGCTGAATGCAGGCAGGCTTCGTTATGGCACGATAGCTGGTACAGAGACCTCTTTCCGTGGTGACTGGTGGGAGCTCAATTGCAGAAGGGGAGAGCATTGCACAAGACATGCACATTGTAAGATAGCGTGTACTCCAGTGTGTTGCATGTGGTAAGCCCGTAGCCCATTCGATGCATGGATCGAGGCCTTGCACCGCCAACTATGTGCCATGCTAGCAATTAGGTTTGAAAGTGTTGCCTTCTGTGTGTGGTTCATCAGCATTGCATACATAGTTCATGCCATGGGTGTGGTGTTTGGTAGCACACCCTAGAGAGTTTACTCTATGGCTGCAGCTAATGGAGTGAACAGTTCTGCAGTGTGTACACTGAGTGTAGTGTTGGAATACGGTCAGTATAGATGATGGTAGAGTTGAAGTGCATCTTCTGTGTGCATGGATACTGCAGTGTGTGAAGTGGGTGCAATATTTAAATAGTGTGTGCATAGAATTGGATAGGGGTGAACTGCATGTTTCATACGATTGGGCAGTGTCCATTGTGCAGAGTGCTGACTACTGTACTGCACTATGAGGCATTGCTTTTGTGTACTGAATAGAGTGCTGGGAGCAGGTGCACTGTTGCGAGAAAAGAATTTGGTTTGGTTGGCAGTAACACCATACTATGTCAATGAAATTGGGTATGGGTGCCGGAGGCTGTGTTATGTTTGCAGATTCTGCTAACTGTTGCATGTTGCCATGCATAGCTGTATTACAGTGCAGAGGTTTGGTAGCAATGGTGGTGGCTGTGGTGCGTGTGTGGAGTGTGGTACTTGGTCACATGTTGCCATGCATGGCTGCATTATGTTGTGGTGGGTGTGGCCAAGGCCTAGACTATTGGGTGCATGGCCGAAGGCCGTAGGCCATGCACCCAATAGTCTAGGCCTTGCCCACACCCACCGCAGCAATGCAGTTGTGACTGCATCTCTCAGAGGGTGGCCACCTTTCCAAATGGTTGTGGAGCACATTTTACTCTTCATAGCGCACCAGAGGTGCACTGACATGCTTACATTGTTGGTTCCGTGAGTGCGGTCATTGTTAGAACATCCTACGGTTTTCAGTGTATGGCTGGAGATTGTGCAGTGAAAAGTCCTGCAGTGTGCCCACTGGGTGCAGTGTTGGAACACTGTCAGTATAGAAGAGGTTAGGGTTGAAATAAATCTTCTATGTACTGGATATTCTGGTTTGTGTAGCTTCCTGAGTGTAGGCCCAATTTTGTGAAGATTGTGTGGTTTGGTTAGCAGTAGCACAATACTTTGTGAATGGAAGTGGGTAGGGGTGGCGGAGGCAGTGGTATGTTTGTGGAATCTGCTAACTGTTACATGTTTCCATGCATCGCTGTGTTATGGTGCTGGGGTTGGGTAGAAGTGCCGCTGGGTATGTTACGTTTGTGGATTGTGGTTTCTGACCACATGTTTGCATGCATGGCTCCATTATGTTGTGCTGGGTATGGGCAAGCAGTAGACTCTTGTGTGCATGGTCAAAGGCGTGGGGGTGCCGCTCTGGATGATTTTGGATGCAGAAATCATGGATTTTTTTCCAGAACTTTGTTCTGAAGGTGCTTTGGACGCACATGCGACGTGTACTCGGAGTGTTGAACTGTAAATACGGAGTGCTTTACAGAAATGATAGTGTTGGATGCAGAGTTCTTAGCTGTGATTGCTGCATGCATGCATGATTATTTCACAATACTCAATGAGGGAGTGCTGGAAGAAGAACAGTGGAGAGGGGAGAAGCACTGTCCCTGCTTTACTGGGGTGTAGCCCTCGCTGTAGCTGGGAAAGCACTCGTCCCACATCCTGCCATTCTGAGCATGGTGGGCATGCAAATGGAACTGTAGAGAAGTAGCTAAGTACTGCCACGTCAATCGTCCCACTCATATTACCTGTCTGTTGGAAAAAAGAGTATGAGACATACACAGAGCAGTTGAACAAAGAGCAGATTATGGACTCTGTGCAGTACCAGTGAAAGTACCAATACCTAATAGAATCTGGGAGGCAAGGTACCCATTGAGAAAACCGTACCTGCATACAAGAAAATATGATGGCCATTTGAATGAGATTCCTGAAGAAGCAGAGCAGATAAATGGCAAGGATGAATGGTGACGTCACACAGAATCGAGCTGACGTCTGTAGAAGAGACGCAGAGACCAGAGAATGCAGATATTCTATAAGGCATCAAGAAAGCACCAAGGATAAGTGACATCTTGGGTTCAAGATGAAGAAGCTTATGCCATAGAAACAGATGAAGATATTAAGCTCATTTAAACGTGTACAGATGCAAGAGAAATGCGAGCAGACGAAGCAATCTTGAGGCTAGCTTTATAGTGAATAGATTGCGGCAAACACCAATATATATATATATATATATGCATGCATATGGACAAGTAAAGGATGGATGTTTCCACTACGCATTATAGCAGTGCTGGACAGCAATAAGAAGGCCTCATTTCAGTGTGTTGCAGTTAAAAAAGCAGAATTGAATTAAAAATTAATCTCAGCAGAAAGAGTTGGATGAGCCAAAGAAGCTAAGGTCTTATCAAACTGGAGTGAACTGACATTGGATACAAAACGTGTGAAAGAACAGAAACTCCTGTTCAGAAGACATGATCAAAACAACAGACGTCAGAGGACTATTAGAAAATAGTATTTAAATACACTAAAAGCTTGAATCCATGGGCTCCAGTCAACTCAAGGCCGAGCTTCAAAGCACTAATTGACATTAGACCACTGAGGTGATGATGGATTGATATGCTAATTGGTGGGAAGCTAGTGTTAAGGCGAGCTCACCAGCACCTGTATGTTCAGCCTGCCTGCTGCTAGACGTAGGTGGAAAGGTACTGATGGGGGTTAGAAGCCAACCAATTGTAGAGGACCGCGTGATTAAGGGTCCTATATTTTGTGTAGCCAATGGGACGTTGTGTATTTAGTGACGTTCATAGTGGCATTTTGAGGGGAGGGCTTAGTTGCCCCACCTGATGTCAAGTACCCTATCACTTTCATTCACTGTCCAATACTGATATGGAACGTATACTTAGATATTCAATTAGAACCTATCACTTCCTTCAATAGGTTTTTGTAGTTTGCCACGGAGGATGAAGTTGGTAATGACGCAGGTCAAAACGTCACTGATGATGAATTTTCTGAATATAACCTCAGTTTTTTGTAAGATTCGTTGAGTAAGAGGATCGAGCGAGTGCTGATGTTCGTTGTACTCACTGTTTTAGATAATTGACATTAAAACAACTTTCCTTTTACCAAACTACCTGAGTCATTTTGATTATTGATGTATGAATACAATCTGCATCCCCATCCATCTCCAGGGTAATTGCTACTCATCAAAGGGGCTGGTATATCCAGTTAACTTGGTAGCAGAGAGATGATGGTTTATTAAAAAATCCATCGACATAAGTAAACTTTAGAGTCCTGGAAATATCGCACAACCTTTGCCATTCAGCTGACAGGACGTGAAGCTCCCCGTAGATAGTGGTTAGTGTAATTATCAAGACCTTGCAAGGCGGGTGTGACGGGTCCCCTGGTTTCATACAAGATCCCCTCCCACGTCTACGAGAAGCTTACCAGACGACGCGAGGCGGTAAAAGAGGCATACGATCCCAAGAGACAAGGAGAGATGCGATAAGGAAAGAACCGATCCAGCAAGTACATCTCTAGACATAGGAAGAGAAATAAAGAGATGGAAAGGAGAAAGAGATAAAACTGATGAGATAGTCCTCTTACAGAACGAATGGATGGGTGGTCAGATTTTGCTTAAACTCAATGGTAAAAGTATCGAAGACGTAAGACAAAGAGAAGATCAAGATGAGCAAGATAAAAAAGACAAAGGCCCTCATTCCGAGTTTGGAGGTAAGTACCGTCCCTTACCGGCATGGCGCAAATACCGTGTCCGAGCTGGCAGCAGCCCGCTAATAGCGGACTATTATGACTTTGCGGGCACGAGCTTTGCGCCATGCCGGTAAGGTACCTAGCGCCATGACACAAAAGTGCCCCAAAAAGCCCTTACCGGCATGAAGCGCACCGTAGATAATACTACCACAATAGTCCAAAGCAGCATTAACAGTGACCGTAAATAGCGGTGACCGCTATTTACAGTCACCGTTAAATAGCGGAACTGGAAATAGCGTCATCGCACAGGAACGGGAAGGAGCACGGCGGCCATCTTTAAAAACACAATCCATTGCCATCATCACCACACAGGACCCCTGGGACTCTGGTGAACTTCCAAAAAGCACATCCTACCTTCCAACAATGCTTAAAGCACCCAAGAAGGGATCTGGCCGCCTCCGAAAGGAGCACATCAGCCCAGATGAACTACAGATGCTCGTAGACACCCTGCATGAGCACGCAGGGACAGTGTTCAATAGCAACATGAGGAGGGAGGCTGTGTTGCGGAAAAAGGAAATTTGGGCACTAGTTGGGCAGAAGGTCAGTGCAGTGGGCAACACCCCCCGCACGGTCAAGGATTGCCGCAAAAGGTGGGATGACCTGCGGCTGAGGGTGCAGAACATTCTTTCGGCAAACCGTGCCCAGGCCTTGGAGACCGGAGGAGGACCAAGTTCTCCAATTAAGCTCACACTGTGGGAGGAAATATGTGCGAGCATGATAGGCCCAGAATCCATAGAAGGCGTAGGAGAGATGGAATGTGGCGCCACTACTTCTGCTGACGGAGGTGAGTGTCCAAAGTAAAAACGACTAAGCCAAATGTGATGAAAGTCAATGCCAACGTCTGTCCTAAGAGTGACGCCATGGTAGGCCACACACACACTCCCTGTAAAGTATGCCGAAGCAAGTGAGACACATGGCGATGCCTGGTGCAAGGCCGTAACGCACATGACACATACCACACAAACTAGGAAATCCCATGAGGCACACACCGTGCATGACCTAAATTGTGAGCATGTCAGACAGCACAGTATCTGCCCAACATGAGTGACACCAACATATGGCTGCATTTACCACCCATGTATGGAATTACGTGCCGTTCACAACCCAAATGCCTATTACCCACAATTGTGTGGATGTGCAATCGTACCAATGTATGTTTGATGCTTATACAAACATCACTCATGCCATCCCTCTCTTTCACCCCCACAGGCAGTGAGCATGGCAGTGAGGAGGAGGACACCACCCCTGCACAGGACAGCAACCGTCCCGCCACATCCAGGGGCCAAGCCAGGGGGCACCGGGTCCCAGAAAGAAAGCCAACAAAGGGACATATACCACCAGCAACAACAAGGCCCGTGGATGGCACACCACCCCCACGCCCACCCCTCACTGCACTGCCTGCAGACACCTGTCCAACGCCACGTTCAGAGGATTCCAGTGTGGCTGGGGAGGTGGCTGCCACGGCCCCCCTCGCAGTCAAAGACAGCCCCAATGACATCTGGGGCACCATTGAGGATGACTCAGTGGATGTTGTACACACCCCAGCACAATTGGCATCCCCCCAGGTATCCATGAGTGACACTGTAGATACCAACACACCGGAGCAGTCTGGGCAAGAACAGACCCAGGGACATTTCAGTCCCGTAAACAGTCCTGGTGAGGATGAGCAGGCTGGCCACGCCAGCCAGATCCCCAGCAGGGCCACAGGTGCAGCCGCAGGAGCACAGCGGGCTGACCAGCTCTCTGCCCTAATTACAGAATTTGTGCAGGACAATCGGCAGGCCAAGGAGGAGTGGTGCGCGGATTTGAGGGCACTGGGCCAGTCCATCACTGATAACACTAACCGCCTCTGTGCTTTGGAGCCGATGCTTTGGAGGCAGCTCTCCCCGCCTAACAGCCTCAGCATGAGGCCACACCATCCACAAGCAACTCTACACAGACCAGCCCATTCCGCTGGTTGGTCCGTATGCTGCGCCGACGGGACATGCCTCCCCCTGGTTCCGGGAGCGCAGAGTGACTGTACTGGCAGCCTCATGTGGGCTCCGTGGACACTATGTGACTTGTGTGGGGGAGTTGTGGGTGGAGGGGGAGAAGGGTGAGAGTGTGTGGGAGAGTTGTGGGGGGAGGGGGGTAAAGGTGTGTGGGGGAGTTGTGGGGGGAGACGGAGGGGGGTGAGGGTGTGTTGGGGAGTTGTGGGGGGAGGGCCAGGGGCGTGAGGGTGGTGGAGGGTTTGTTATTCACGTTCATATCATTACTTTCAATACACCGGTTGTGTTAAAAAAAAAGAACCAGATTGGACTTCATCATTGCGCATATGTCATTTAATCTTGCACAGTGCATAGTGTACATGTACCCCCACACCCAGTGCCCTATGTCCTACTATTATGTCAACCTCTGCTGATATGTAAGTCAGAAATATTGTGCTATCACTGACTGGCGCACAGCACGTCCCTCCTGTGCATCGCCACCGTGATGAGATCCTGCCGCATCTTCATCATCCCCTTCTTCCTCATCAGGTGGTAGGTGTTCCATGTCAGGGGGCAGGGGCACGTTCCGGCGGATGCACATATTGTGCAGCATTACACATGCCATGGTGATCTTGGACACCTTCTCATGGCTGTAGATGAGTGCCCCACCCGACCGGCTGAGGCAGCAAAATCGTGCCTTCAACAGGCCAAAGGTCTGCTCAATTACCACACGTGTACTGGTATGGCAACGATTGTAGTCCTCCTCGTGCCTGTTCTGTGGGTTTCGGACAGGGGTCAGGAGCCACGTCTTCAAGGGATAGCCACCATCACCGGCACAAGAGGGGAATGAAGGTCAATGTTCGCACATTCATGTTGCACAACTGTACTAGTCTCACATGGCTGCAGGTAATTGGTGCCCACATGCACATGTCCCTGGATGCATTGACCCCATATCAGGTCCCGCTATGTGTCCTGTGCAATGGACTAATGGTGTGGTTTGCATCGTCAAGAGGATTCATGGTGTGCACTGACATCTTGTTGCACGTGCATCGTAGATGCATGTAGCAGTGTTGTAGTACAATTAGTGATGTGCTGTTTTTTGTGAGATTTACTAGTAGGGAGAGTTGGCTGGAGTCAATATTGGGCCTTCTGCACTGATCATTTTCATGTTGACATGCAGCATTTCTATGGGTGTGCCGAACCAGTGACACACTGTGCAATCCCTGGTTGGGTCAGTTCAATGCACTCCCAGGGATGATTGTCCTGTGTGGTGATATGCTGGAGACTGCAACATAGTGCATATGCACTGTATGGTGCAGGATGGCCTTACGGTGGGTGAGGGCCACTGATGAGTGGTGCATGTGTAGTGGGATGTAGGCTGGCCACCTGTTAGTCATGTAGTGATAGGTGTTGGCCTTACCTCATCACTATAGGATTTGGGTGTCATGTACCTTTTCTGATGCTTTGGGGCACAGTGTTCGGTGATGTGCACATCGTGCACTGACATCAACATTCCCACCCAGGTGGAGTATGCATCCCCCCACTTCCCACCCAGGTGGAGTATGCACCCCCCCCACTTCCCACCCAGGTGGAGTATGCATCCCCCCACCTCCCATCCAGGTGGAGTATGCATCCCCCCCACTTCCCATCCGGGTGAAGTATGCATCCCCCCCCTTCCCACCCAGGTGGAGTATGCATCCACCCACCTCACAACCCTCATTCACTGCCATGGCCCAGTCAGGCAACTCCCCAAGCAGCCAGGCACGCCGTCCAGCATTTCGCTCCATGAAGTGTGGTAGCGTGGAGTCCTGCAGGACCATAGAGTCATGAGTTGATCCGGGATATCAGGCACAGCAATGTGTGATGGTCATCCATCTGCACATTGATGAAGTGGTATTGCTTGCGGTTGCGATACACCATCTCCAGGGCATGCGGGACCACCAACTCCACATGGGTGCAGTCGAGGGCACCTACACAATTTGGCATGCCTGCCAGTGCATGGCAGGCAACTTTTGTATCGAATATCTCCTGGGGAGTGTGTGGTAGGGATATGTAGTCCCTTGTGTGCTTGAGGAGGACATCCAGCGCTTGGTTCAGAATCCGGGAAAATAAGGGTTGTGATGTGCCATGTGATATGCCATGCATGTGCCCCACTGTGTGCTGGTAGGTGCCAGTGGCAAGGAAGTGGAGCACAGACACTACCTTCAGTAGAGGGGGGTTGGCGGTGCGTATTTCTATGAGGCTCACTATGTCGTCGTGTATCAGGTCCACTATGGTGGTGATGGTGTCCCGGTCAAGCCATACAGGGTGTGGATCTGCTCAGGGGTTAGATTGAATGGACTGGCTCTGATGCAAGGGATTGTGGGCTGCTGGGGTGGTAACGGTGGCTACACTGGTGGGGCAGGCGGGGCCTGTCTCACCCTCCTTCTCCTCCTGCGTCTCCTCTGTGGTGGCGGCTGTTGTTGTTGTTGATGTTGAGGCATTGCAAGCAGGGCCTCCAGCTCCAGTAATGCTACTACTGTTGGTATCATATTGGTGTGGGAGGGGTTGTGGTGTGTGGGTGTGCTCCTTTTGTACTGGGCCTGACTCCATTGCCTCCACCTGTGCTGATTGTGTGCACTTGTGGCAGTTGTAAACACAGGTCAGGGCTCTTTACGCCTGGTCAACGATGCCGGTATTTAGGCCATGCCGGTATGCACTTTTTCTGCCTTCATGAGGCCGTTATTTGCACGTCCGCCTCACTTGTGATCTTCTCCGGTTTATGGCATGCTGCTAATGCCGGCATTAGTGTGTGTCGCGCGCGTGCCCAGACTGCTATTTACAGCATCGTACTTTGCAATGCCGTTAATAGAGGTCTGGTTGGTCGGAATAGCCCATAGCGGTAAACGATGCTGGTAATCCTTTACCGGCATCGTTTTCCCTTACCTCTAAACTCGGAATGAGGGCCAAAGAAAGGGAAGAACGATTGAAACACAAAGTGGCGAAAAGGAAGGATAGACAGAGACGAGAGCAGTTATATCAAGATGAGCAAGTGAAAAAACAAGAGAGAGCAAAGCAGCAAAGAAACGTGACAATAGACAAAGAACAATTGATGAGCAGGAAAGACTAGAAAGAAAAAGAATAGAAGAGGAAGAGCAAAAGTTAAGAGAAAAAAGAAAACAGAGACGAAGGGATGAGGAGATACGAAGGGCAAATAAGAGAAGGGATATGAAGAGAAAAGAGGAAGATAGATTGAGAGAGGAAGCAAGAAAGCGAAGAGAATTTGACGATGATATGGAACGCAAAAGAAGAAGAAGAAGAGATCATGTGATTTTGATCGCCTGGAAAAGGAAGTAAGGAATCCTAATCCAGAAGTAGCATGGGAGGATATAGAGGAATTCTTTCCAGAATACGAGTCATTACCAGGCCCGTCTAGAGCAAATCTAGAAGATGAGTTTGACTCCAGGAGCATTGGGGAAGCGATCGATAGAAATACCATGAAATGAGAGCACAGAAAGAACTAAAGGGGAAAGGAAAAAATGACTGTCTCAAGAGCACTCAGTTGTACGGCACGGAAGAGGCCTCATGTAGTACAAAACATAAGGAGCTGTCTTTAGACAGACTGACTCTGAATAGAGATGAAGAAGAGAGAATGTGCACGAGTTGGGCACAAGAAATATCAGATGAAGACGGTATCAGGTAATATTATCTGCATATATATGGTCGCCGTAAATAATATCGCTGGGAAAAGGTTGTGGTGATATTATTTGGGTGACCATATATATGGGGACAGGGGCAAAAAAAAAATTTAAAACAAAAAAAACAAAAAAGAATTTGGGTGTTGCGGGGGGGTCCCCCGCATGTTCCATGCAATAATGTTGCCACAAAAAACGGCCATTTTTCGGCGATATTTTTGTATGCCGATATTTTTGTGGCGACATTATTACATGGAACCACGAAGACAGAGAAACCTTCTGTGGGGAAGAGAGAGATGACGCATGTGGTCCTGAGGGATGCTTTCCTATGGATAAGGAAGTAAGATGGCTGGATTTAAACGCATCTGTACCCAGGCGCGTCTGAACCATTGACGCAGTCAGAACAACCTAAAGGGCAACTCCATGGTGAGAGGGGGGAGTCGCCGCCATATGTAAGCAGATTAAGATCATTGCCAGGTAGAGGGGGATGTGGGAATATCGTCCCTGAGGTGGACAGACAAATGATGAGAGATGAGAATGAGTTTGGGGCTTCGCAGTTTCCCTTATTGGAAAAAGGATGGGCCAGACAACAGTATATACAATGGCCCCAGATGGATAAGGATAATTTAATGTGTAAACTCCCGAGTTTAACTTCTGGTGCTGGGAAATGGATACATGAGTTGGAAAAAATGACAGGAGGAAATACATTGACTATAGGGGACATTAAGGGTCTCCTGATCGCCATACTTGGTGAGAGAGGTGATGACGTTTGGTCAAGGGCAGGATATGCTAGTGTAACTACAGTTAACACTGCTCATGACGGAGCACCTTTCAATAACTGTAGAGCGGCAGTATGGAAAGCGCTTAGAGTACTGTATCCGGACGCGTCCCATATGGGAGCTATAATGACGAAAAAGATGCAGGACGGATATGATCCGCTCGTTTACATTCAACATTTTCAGGAGGTGTGGGCCTTGGAGACACACGAAGCTTGGGGAAAATCTATACTGGTATTTTATATATATTATGCCAAGGGCTGCCAGAACCAGTACAAAAGCAGCTCAAGAAGTTAGTTAGTATGGAAGCAAAACCGTGGTCGGAGATTCAGCTGACCATTGTGCATTACTGCAGACTCGTGCAGAAAAAGAATTGCAAAAAAGATGATGTTAGGAAAGGCGAAGAGGCAAAGCTAGTGCAGAAAAAATTGTCCAAGTATGCCATTGAAGGGGCAATGTTGACTAGTATAGACAGATCGAATTCACAGCAAACAGTGAACATGCCGCAGGTGAATAATCAAAGCCAGTTTGATCAAAGCAATAGTGGATTTGCTCCACAGGGAAGAGGATTTCAAGGACGAGGTTGGCAAAGTAATCAAGGGAATTGGCAGAATAATCAGAGAAGCTTTCAGAATAACCAAGGTGGGTTTCAGAATATGCAGAATGGTAATCAGAATATGCAAAATGGGCAGGTTGGGAGACCTCTGCCTATATGTTGGACTTGTGGAATGACAGGGCACTTTGCTCGCATGTGTAGAAGTCAAGGGTTAGTGCAAAATGGCCAATTTTCAAGAGGGGGATGTCAAATCCGCCTGCATATTCACAGCAAAATGGAGATGGATTTGCTCAGAATCAAACGATGCAGAAGCAAGCGCCGAGAGTGCACCAAGGCTTGTAAACGCAGCAGGTAGTAGTTAATCCGCCACAAGGGTAGTCGCAGCAGTCACCTATGCAGCTTCAGCAAAACACAAGCACAGGACAGTTAATGACTCCTAGGATAGGGGGTGTCAGTGTTGATGAAGGGAATCCTTTTACGAGTAATGGAATGAGACTGTACCCACAATAGGACAGCTCACTGGGAGACCTGATGTGTTCAATACTATCCGTGACGCCGAATACTTATGAGTAACCGAGGGTAAACGGCAGTATAGGAGGCAAAAGTTTTTCATTTTTAGTTGACACGGGTGCAACACGCTCATGTATACAAAAGTTTTCAATGTCTGGCAATGCCATGAATACTCAAAGGTTCACAGGAGCAAGAAGCAGAGTTCCTTTCACTGAAGAATTACCAGTCTCTATAGGAGAATGTGACATGAAGCTGCCACTGCTATATTCGAGGCAAACACCTGTTAATATATTGAGACGAGATTTAATGACAAAGTTGAATATTACAATTTCATTTACTGATGAAGGCATAGTATGCTCAACACCAGGAATGCATTATTTAAACATGTGTAAAATTATGATGGCTTTTGCAGGACAAATAGCTGCGAGAGTAATACTATTAGAATCAGAGGTTTTTCATTACGGAGTATGCATTCTGTTGTCATGGCTACCAGGCCTAGTAGGCAGAGAAATGAGAACACCTGATGAATTTCTGTTCAGACCAAGAATACCTATGCTTGAAGAGGAGGGATGAGTTTTTCCCTTAAAGCTACAAACAGCCAAAGTGCGAGGAGAAATGGTTTTGCTTCATGGAAATGATGATGAAGGCAGACAATGGTGCGCGGTAATCGCCATCAGGGAGGGTTACAGATTGACTGACGTCACTGATGAAGATCTGTTTGGAGAACATCCATCTGATGACAAAGTAATATATAACATAGACATCACTTATTTGGTGAGAGCAATTAAAAGAGAAGTTCCTCAGAAGATAATGATAGCACAAAAGCATCCTGAGTATTTCGATGAAGACATGGCAAAAGTGCCAGCCCCATTATGGACCACCGGCCCCTATGACATAGGCCTACTGAAGGGAGTTGGAGAAGTGAAGATTAAATTGAAACCAGGAGCAATTTTACCTCGAGCACGACAGTATCCCATGTCTCGAGAGGCAGACAAAGGTATTTTTAAGATGATTTCTGCCATGTTGGATCAGGGCATTTTAGTGATGTCAGAGTCGCTGTGTAATACGTCAGTGTACCCTATCAAAAAATCAAAGGGGGGTCGTGGGGTTTAATTCAAGACCTTCGCCCGATAAACCAGTTTGTAGAGGCCGAGTTCCCTTTAGTTCCTAACCCGGCTACAATCCTATGTAATATATCTGTTGAAGCACAATATTTCACAGTGATTGAAACATGTTTTTCTCAATCCCATTGCACAAAGACTTGCAGGATTTGACGTCAGTTACCTTTAGACAAACACATCTGAAAAGTACTCGTTTACCGCAAGGGTATTGTAAGTCCCCAACGATTGTTCATATTATCAATAATATTGAGAAAAAGATATAACTAACCATCAGTTGGATATTGAGAGCTCCCGCTCACCCCCATGTCATTAGAGGGGACACGAGTACACTCACAGTCATAGAATCCTTTATACAAGCAATATTATGTTATGTATGCTACACAGTGTATACACACTTATGAACACACTGCACAGACAGAAAGAGTTGGTTACTGTTGCATTGTATCATGGCCGCATTGTACACACCCTTTATCAACCTTGTACAGAATGTTTATACATATGCACGGAGTACCATATTACTCACGAGTTCACCTAATGTTGGCCCTCAAACCCTCACATCAACTGGGAGTATAATACTGAACTCTCAAGCTGTAACTAATGTATGGATAGGATATCCTCCGACACTCAAAAATGTCGTGCCCACGTGATGCCCCGAGCGTCATGGCAACCATAATACACTCGGTCAGATGAGCATTTGCGTTTCAAAATCACGCACAGCTTGCCAGACCCTGGAATCGCACCACACCAGTGCAGCAGGTAAGACCTCCGCTCAACCTAGCGCGCGCCTTCTCACACTTCCCCTTTGTCGGGGTCGAGAGGGAGATGATGCGCACGCAGCAGTTACTGAACCGATTCAAAGCAGATCGGCTTTGTGTATCGGATGTATTTCAAAACGAGCCTACGCTGCAGAGTGCGGCCCGCCAATAATTAGATAATAAGCTTGACTGGTCTTTTAAATATCTAAGAAATTATTGAATGCTTGCCTAAACATACATGATATATATATTTGGCTGATGCCTTAGTTTTTGCCCCCCCAGGTAACAGGGTTTCCAAGTTTCCAGGCATCCCGCGACTATGCCCATAACCAACTCAATTCAGAAAACCAAGGAAAGGGTAAGCCGCTCTTCTTTTGCAAAATGCATATCACAGCAGAGAGGCAGTTTTTTACAGAGACACTACCTAAGACATGTATCTCCTTTTTCCCCTACCCCTCCTGTCACCCCTAGAGGTGCGCACATTATCACTAATTGCAGTCAACGCTGCATCTAAACAAGATAAGGAATGCTGTCTGGCACCTTTGATAGCCCTGAAGAAAGTGGTACATTAACATCAAACCACTGAAACCGGTCAGTTTATAAACAACCCAGTCTAGTTAGATGCAAAAAATATCACAGCTGAGGGTTGTGTTCCTTCATCTCTCTCTAAGAAACTAAAAGAGAGACATCACAAATAGTACGAACATCAGAAAGAGTGACCTAACAATCTGTAGGAATCTCTGGTAGTTAAGTGGGTTCCTTACTCTACTAACTGAAACCAATCACATGAACTGCAAGTAATCTCTACAGCAGTGAGTCCTCCGCAATGGTACATTGACAAAGTATCATCTAATACCAGTTTAGAGGATGACTTTTTCTCCATTTTTTTATATTACCCTTGTGTAAGTTTAGTTTTTTAAATTCTTTTTCCCTTTGTTTTTTAACTTCTTCTGCTAGACATAGAATCCAAAATAAAATTCTAAACAATTCATTTGAATAGCAGACGATACATGTCTACTCCTTTGGCTTAGCATGTGCCTTTTAGCCAAAAACTCAACCTGTTGCAATGAGAATCCATGACCATTGAGAGGGCGAATCCACATTTCCAGCTGTCCCGCCACTCCCCAACGAGGACCGAACGGAACTTTGTTAATAAAGGTGAGACTGAAATAAGGGCAACACATGGTGGTACACCTGAATTTTTAGAAATAATTAACATGTGTGGTTCTTTGGTAAAAGAAAAACATATATAGTGAATCCTGCCATGTTTATAGCTGAGACAATGACAGAAGGAGAGCCTGTACACGACTGCGCAAACTATGAAGAGTTCTGTGATGAAATCCCTAGAATAAAAGAGAACGCATTAGCAGGCGGAGAGATTGTTTTCATTGACGGTTCTTCAAGGATCGATCAATATGATGGACAGAGATATACATGTGCTGCTGTGATAAAGCACATGACAAATGGGGAATTTCGGGTGCTTAAAAGTACTCGATTGCTGTCTCATTATTCAGCGCAGGCTGCAGAATTATTGGCATTGAAACTCACGCTCGAAGACCACACAGAACAGGAAGTAACAGTGTACAGTGACTCCGCCTATGTGACGTCAACGGTGCACGCAGGGTTATCACTTTGGAAGAGGAGGGGCTACCTCCGAGCGGACGGCGCACCAGTGCAGCATGCTGCCTTATTGGATAGGCTTATTAAGGCACTACAACTCCCAGTAAGCATTGCAGTTGTCAAGTGCGCAGCTCACACAAAAAGGGAAGATTTTATCTCACGTGGAAATCAAGCAGCAGATGTCGAGGCCAAGCACGTAGCAAATACAGATAAAGAGATGATGAATGTTGAGACTCCAAATGTGAATTAAAAAATGGTTGTTATTATGACTGTATCTGAAAGTTATAATAACCTGTCAAACATGCAGTTGGTAGAGGTCCAGGGGGAAGCACCTCAAGAAGAAAAGAATTTGTGGACGTGAAGAGGGTGTTCTTTAAAACCCTCTGAAACATTGTGGTGACAAGACAGCACTGGTAAACCAGTGATGCCTGTAGCCTTATTAAGGGTGGTGCTGGAACAGCTACACCATCCTGCACACACAACTAGGGAGAGTCTTACTGCAACTATTTCTGAGGATTGGTTTGTACCAAATCTATTAGAGCATGTTGCATTTTATGTAGTCAATTGTCTTGTGTGTCAAAAATGCATGGCTGGGTATACACTGCGCACAGTAAGGGAAGTTATTCCGAGACCTAATGGCACTTTTCAGCATTTGCATTTTGACTATGTCGACATGATAGAAGTATGTAATGGATGTAGATATCTGATTGTAGTGGCATGTCCCTTTTCAAGGCAGATTGAAGCAGGCCCCTGTACACACCCAGATTCGACCTGTGCAGAAAATTTCTTAGTGCAGGAAGTATTTCCCAGATGGGGAGTATGTGAACTAATGAGGTCAGACAATGGCCCACATTTTGTGAATCAAACATTTGAACAGATCAGCTTGTTGCTTGGTATAAAGCACAAGTTTTCTTTGGCTTATCATCCACAAGGAAATGGATTCTGTTAGAGCCTCAGCGGTTTGCTTAAAGAAAGAATAGCCTAATTGAAGCTTACCTTGAAGAATGGGTGGTTGCATTGCCTACCACTGGCATTATATGCATAAGGGACCAACCAGGTTCTGACCACCAACTAACCCCTCACTAGATAGTGACAGGGAGACGAATGAGGACACCCCTAATTCCTCCATCCCTAGTTAGAAGTGATGCTCAGCCAGCTGCAGATTTGCTAGGAGTTTAATTGTATGACTATTTGAATTGTAGAACTTCAAGTATCTCTGTCATTTCAGGTCAGCTACAGCAACAAGGGTGTAGGGCAGTACAGAACACAGAAGGAGATGCTTCAACAATTAAATCTAAAGAACTTTGTATTCCTCAACTATTCCCCGGAGATGCGGTCTTAATCCGCAACCACTCAAGGAAGAAGTGGGACGAACCCCGCTTCAACGGTCCGTTCATTGTGGAAGACGTCACACCGTCTGGTGTCAAAGTGCGGGGCATGCGTGCTTGGACTTTCTTAGGCAACGTCAAAATCTTTGCTGGAGAAACCCCTCTGCCCACACCCCTACTAGAAACAAGTACAAGCATCGGGCAAGAACCACAGCACGTGTAGACGAGATTTATGATGAGGAAGAAGGACGCAGATGCTGTCAACTAAAGTGAAAGAGTTCATTAGACTGTGGCTTGTTTCGAATACTCTGTGCAGTCATTGCAGGATTGAGGAAACCTCTTTGTTCTTAAGCCACAGAGAAGCTTGTTAAAAACTTTGGATTGAGGCATGCTTAAGCCTTGAAAAGAAGAGAACTATGCCAGATTCTGATCCTGGTTACAATAATTGGAAGAGGGTGCAGTAGCCTGATTCATTTCACACTGAGTTCCTGTTTAGATTTGCCTATGGTGTCACCCAATGATTACCTTTTCGGATCATTCTTGCTTATTTCGAGTTTGTATTGCGCAGATGTCCTTAGATTGTGGGGAGAATTACTTGCATTCCAGCTTTCTTACGAGATTCTAAGAATGAGCCAATTATAAGAAGGTTGCTTATAGTTATCACTGAACACATTTTGCAGTTTCCCGAGTACAGTGAGGAGAGCACAAACGCCCCTATCAACTGATGCCGCTCATAGACTAGTCACTGTGGTGTTCGTTCGTCTAATTGAAGAGTACCCAAATCTTGTTGCAAGAGGCACGGATTTGCTCACCTTTCTAAGGGATCCTAGAAACACTGCACACTTCAATGTAATCTTGGAAGGTATTATAATCCAGGTGAGCATATATTTCGAGCGAACTCTGAGGTCAGTGTAAATCTTTCCTTCGAGGGACAGATCAAGAGGTTGCTGATAAAGAAAGACTCCTGTTTCATCCTGAAAGAAATTCACCATGTTGTCTGGGCTGAAGCAGATTTGAGGCATAGGGCCTCATTACGAGTTTGAAGGTAGCAATGCCCTTAATAAGGGCATGGCTGCCTCCAGACTCGGGTCCGGGTCCGGGTTCCCTGAATGGGGAAATACCGGGCCATTCTGACCTTGGAGGGCCCAGTATTTCTCCATTCAGGGAACCCGGACCATCCCCATTCCCATTTGAGCCCCCATAGGGCTCAATGGGAATGGGGAGCATGCTAAGGACGTCTGGTAAAACCAGACATCCAGAGCGGGTCCCGCAAGGGGACCTCGTAATAGGGCGGTATAGGGTTAACGGCTCTGGAGCCTTTACCGGCGCCGTTAACCCCTTACCCCCCACCTCATAATGAGGCCCATAGACTGGGAGTTGATATATGTCATTGAACTTATCTAGACAGTTAAAGTAGATGAGAACATTATAAAAGGAGACTTTCTGGAGAAGAACATCTAGAGAGCATTTGGTGAAGTCGTTTTCTTTCTTGCTGAGGAGACATTTGTATTTTATCCAATGAAAGACTGATGCAATGAAATCGTTGAGAGCCTTATCCTCCATCAGCTAGGACGAATTTCTGAAGTCAAGACTGCAGATTACAGAAGCAGTACATAATGTTGCAGCATTAAAGTTTGAGTTTTTCACGAAGTAGATGTTGTAAAGTAACATACCTCTGGGTTATTTTTGCTTGCATTGTGTTCATAATCATACTGCTTTCACTGACAGTAAGCACATCTTACTACATTGGTGCAAATGGAACTAAGACTCCTGTGCATATTACTGAGCAGAAGGAAAATGTAAATGTGGCAACTACTAGGCAGCCAAGACCCTATGTAGTCATTCCTGTGCCAAAGAAAGATAACAAATTGCCTGAGCCTGAGATAAGTGCCATTAAAAATCATTTATATACAAAAAGTGTCTTAGAAACTTTGTTAGGACATAAAAGACAGGCTTGGCAAGATAGACAGGACACAAGGTTGTTAGATGAAAGGTTGTTAGATGGTGAGCCCATACAAGTAATGCATGCAAACACACCTGGTCCTGTGTTAAATTACCCAAAGATGATCCCTAAAAGACAGTCACACATTGAGATTTTGTGAGACATTTTTATGCCTAAATGGTATGTTGAGAGGATGAACCTTGCTGAAACTTCTACACAGGGAGCACTGATAGATGTTCCTGTCCTGTAATTAGGCCAGCTGGAAGAAGCTATGTTAGTACACTTCATGATATGATTATGGAAGCTCACATGAAATGAATGAGGCTTACAAGAAGCACCCAGGAAGATAGGTATGAATTAAATGATTACCTGGACAGCACAGCTCACTTGGGAAACAACATATGGTATCAACACATGGAGGAACTTCAAAGGAGGAATGCTTCGTATGTACACTCCAGCCATACAGCATGGGGAAGTCGAAAATCTTCATTGCTATTGAAATAGATGTCCTGACTGCACACTCCATATTGCAATTAGCATTCTGTAGCACAGAGGACAGTTCATCGGTCGAACAGCCTGCCTCAAATGGGCAACTTAATGCACAGATCTAGATGAAGATAACTATATCCCAGACACAAAGACAAGAAACAGAGCCATACTAAGAATCATGTGATAAGATATGAGAAGCCTGGAGAAAAAGGAGCTGGAATCAGATGGGAAGTAAATAAAAAACTGCAAGTTCCAGGGAAGTCTGCAGATGGAAGAAAAGAGGCCAGATGCAGATTTGGGGAACTGTCCTATCACCAGATGGCTGGGAAGAAGGGGTGGTGATCTGCAGAGATTGGGAAATAATGGGTCAGTAACAACCAACGATTGAAAATGCACAAATGTTGTGTAAACCTCTATGGTCCAAACTTGCTAGGCTACTGACATGGGTCTAAGACAGAGGAGGACCCTTGCAGATAGTGCCTTTGGAGAATTCAAAGCTGTGTTTTAGAAACAATGGCACAAGAAAAATGGGAGATAACCAGAAACGTGGTCGAATATTTGAAGCACCAGGCTTGAACTTTGGAACAGCAGTAATTATGGATCATTATTGGGCTTGTGGATCCAAAGCATACATGCATTTACCTAAAGATTGTGGAGGAATATGCACACTGGTGAATGTCCATGTTCCAGCATTAGTGATTCCAAAGAGTGATCTGAATCTCGACAGTTTTCCAAAAGCAGATGCTCAACTGAGGAAGAAGAGATCTGTGGAGCTGATAAAGAGGATGAAGAGAGAGAACTATTTCTCAGCCAAATCAATAGAAGCTTTTGACTCTATCCCGTATGAGCACAGACTGTGCAGCCAGACTTCTTCAGTGTTCACATTGATTTTCATTCAGAGAATACAGGTTGGAGCAAACACCAAGTGGTTACAGATATCCAGGTGGGAATTGCTGCAGACAATTGACACTACCATAAAGTGATTCAATGCAATCAGAGAAGAGATGAGGGCCATAAGACTGATGACTCTCCAGAACAGATACATCTTGGACATGATCATAGCTATGGATGGAGGTGTTTGTGCAAAGATTGGAGAATCATGTTGCACATTTGTACCTTCTCATGATGACGAGAAATGAACCTTGACAGAGGCCATAGACATGCTGACAAAACTCCATGGCCAGATGATAGACGAAATGGAAGACATTGCTGATGATAGCTGGTTTGGATCACTCTTCTCTTGGGTTCCACAATGGATGGCAGACATGTTCAAGTTTCTTGGAGCCCTGATCGTGTTGGTGTTGCTTGGATTCTGTGTGATCAAGATAATAATCTCACAGTGTAAGAAGACAGTAAAGAAAGCCATAGGGATGAAGATCATGATCAATGTCAAATCAGGATGGAAAGCTAGAGACCTAACAGATGAAGAAATCAGAGACTTTGTGAAGGCCACTATCCATGCACCTAAGGGAACAAAGTTCCTCTATCCAAAGAACCATAAGAAGTATGTGGGAAGATAGATCTATTGCAGTCCAAGTGGACAATGCAGTCTTATGACATGGAACAAAGATGAGCATGTTAAATCAGCTGGATGCCTGAAGGGAGTCATAAAGATATGGGTCCCTAAGAAGCTCTTTTTCAGAAGAGGATGTCTAGATGGGAAGGATGATGAGAGGGTGGTCGATGAATCGACCAGAGGGGGGAGTGTAGAGAAGGATCTAAGTACCCCCACGTCAATCATCCCGCCCATATTACCTGTCTGTTGGAAACCAGAATATGAGACATACATGGAGCAATTGAACAGGCAAAGAGCAGAGCATGGACTCTGTGCAGTACCAGTGAAAGTACCAATATCTAAGAGAATATGGGAGGCAAGGTACCCATTGAGAAAACCGTACCTACATACAAGAAAATATGATGGCCTGAAGAAGCAGAGCAGATAAATGGCAAGGATGAATGGTGACATCACACAGAATCGAGCTGACGTCTACAGAAGAGATGCAGAGACCAGAAAATGCAGATATTCTATAAGGCATCAAGAAAGCACCAAGGATAAGTGGCATCTTGGGATCAAGATGAAGAAGCTTATGCCATGGAAGCAGATGAAGATATTAAGCTAGTTTAATCGTGTACAGATGCAAGAGAAACGCAAGCAGACAAAGTAATCTTGAGGCTAGCTTTATAGTGAATAGATTCCGACAAGCACCAATATATATATATATATATATATATATATATATATATATATATATATATATATATATATATATATATGCATATGGACAAGTAAAGGATGGAGGATGTTTCCACTACGCATTATAGCAGTGCTGGACAGTAATAAGAAGGCCTCATTTCAGTGTGTCGCAGTTAGAAAAGCAGAATTGAATTAAAAATTAATCTCAGCAGAAAGAGTTGGATGAGCCAAAGAAGCTAAGGTCTTATCAAACTGGAGTGAACTGACATTGGATACAAATCGTGTGAAAGAACAGAAACTCCTGTGCAGAGGGCATGATCAAAACAAAAGACGTCAGAGGACTATTAGAATATAGTATTTAAATACACTAAAAGCTTGATTCCATGGTCTCCAGTCACGTGGAAGAATGAAGTTGGAGGATTGAGGTGGTCACACCTACGCACGAAGGGCAGAGTGTGCCCACACTCCTTAAAAATTCTCAGAGCACAGTACAAACTCAAGGCCGAGCGTCAAAGCACTAGTTGACTTTAGACCACTGAGATGATGATGGATTGATATGCTAATTGGTGGGAAGCTTCTGTTAAGGCGAGCTCACCAGCACCTGGATGTTCAGCCTGCCTGCTGCTAGACGTAGATGGAAAGGTACTGACGGGGGTTAGAAGCCAACCAATTGTAGAGGACTGCGTAATTAAGGGTCCTATAGTTTGTGTAGCCAAAGGGACGTTGTGTATTTAGTGACGTTCATAGTGGCCATTTTGAAGGGAGGGCTTAGTTACCCCACCTGATGTTAAGTACCCTATCACTTTCATTCACTGTCCCATACTGATACTGAAGGTATGCTTAGATATTCACTTAGAGCCTATCACTTCCTTCAATAGGTTTTTGTAGTTTGCCACAGAGGATGACGTTGTTAATGACGCAGGTCAAAAGGTTACTGATGAAGAATTTTCTGAATATAACCTCAGTTTTTTGTCAGATTCATTGAGTAAGAGGATCGAGCGAGTGCTGATGTTCGTTGTACTCCCTGTTTTAGATAATTGACATCAAAACAGCTTTCCTTTTTCCAAACTACCTGAGTCATTTTGATTATTGATGTATGAATAAATCAACATCCCCAACCATCTCCAGGGTAATTGCTGCTCATCAAAGGGCTGGAATATCCAGTTCATAACTGTGGGGATTATGGAATCAGGTGTCAAGGGTGTGGTTCACAGAAAGGGGCGGTACTACTTTTTCCCAATACTCTCTGTGTCATGAGGTTGGTAGAGATGGAGAGTCGCACAGTGCTGATCGTGGGTGATACATTTGTACAAGAGCTCCACAGGCATGCCATGCAAAGAGGCGTAGCTGCTAATTTCGGGTTGGAAGGAGTGGACGCTTTGTTGGCCAGTCTCTATGTGTGCAGTTGCGGCGGGATGGTTTGCCTTTGCAGATATGTGGCCTCTACCGTTACTGTTCAAGTTGTCGTGATGCATTATGTAGGTCTACATTTGGGTTACATGGCGTGTGGACGTTTGTTCTGTCACCTGAAGAAGTTAATGAATGCAGTGATGCAGATTTTTCCAACCATTTTTTCAACCATTCCAACAAGAGGAGTAAGGGACAATGCAGGTGTAATTTGCCCCCAGCCAGAGCTCGGAAGGTGACTTATAAACAGAAGCATGTCTGCATTAATGTGCACTAATGGGATCTTCTCCACCCACTATGAGAGCATGAAGTTGCAAAATATACACTGCTTCCATGCAAATGGCATTTCTTTGAACGCCATTGGCCATACCATTTTCTTTTCCGCTGTGCAAGAAGTGTTGACCATAATTCGGTTAAAATTGAAGGAGGAGAAGCAAACAGAAACGCATACAAAGAGAAAAATCAAAAAAGGTTGTTTGCAAGCACGTAAAAATAAACATGTTAAGAAAAACTGTTCAGAGGGACCACTAAAGACCCAAACACCTACCCTGTTTCACACTCCCCCCAGGCCGCCTTCCTAGCACGGAAACTCTGTGGATTGTGTGGTAGTTTCAGGATTTCACGTGCCACATCCGGCCATTTTCAGGATGGGAGACACAGAAATGGGACTGTGAAGGCTAAGGCATTGCTCAATAAGGTTTGTGGTTGTGGTGTGTATGCAAAAACTGTGGCAGAAGGTCTCTTTGTACAAAGAAGTGCAGAAGCCTATGGTGGAAGTGTGCAGGTTAAGGGGCAGGAATCCTGTTTGTATGCATGCACTGTATGTACTTGTTTGAAGTTGGTAACATGCATTCAGTGCTGCTTTTGTGTGATCATTTTTGAAGAGTTTGTAGTAAGTGGAGTACTGTGGAAAAAGAACCTGTGAAGTGGACTAGGTAAGTGGCAGGCATCCTGTTTGTATGAATGCAATGTGTGTATGATATCATATGATGTGAAATTGTATGATATGGCATTTATAATGCGCCTATACACAGGTTTTGCAAGGCGCAACGAGGCACGGGAGGGGGAACAGATGGGAGACAGAGACAACAAATCTACTAGGCCAGGTGTCACTCAGATCGCAAAAGTGCATAGGTAGGGGGAGGGGAAAGTGCAGTACATGGGAAGAAGAACAAATGACAATAAGTAAAATTACGGCCTGATCGTGCTAAGTGCAAGGATAAGTGCAGACTTCAGGTGGTGGTGGAACTGTTAGGGATACAGAAAACAGTCCCCAAGTGTGCGGTTTGCCAGAAAGGCAGTTCAGGGGTGCGACTGGCAGGGGGACATGGCCTGGGCCCGACATCAGAGAGTGGCCAGGTAACCAGTGCTGAATCAGTTTCAGCCAGGAAGTCAGCCGGGGAGAGGAGGAGAAAAAGCAGATGCAAAGAGAAAGGCTTTGAGGTGCTTCCAGATCTAGCAATGGTTCTCCTCAAGTTTCACGGAGGCAGGGAGGCTGTTGCGAAGGGAGGCCCCAGCTGAAGTAAGAGATCTATCACCAACTGGTTGCTTGCAGAGGCGACTGACCCTGAGGAAATTGGAGGCGGATGAGGGAAGAGCTCAAGCAGGGAGATATTTAAGAAGTGAGAGTTGAAGGTATTGAGGTCCCAGGGCCCAGAATGCCTTGTGCATAATGCAGAGGGTTCTCATCTTATTCCTCGCAGCCACTGGGAGCTAGTTCAGAGATTTCAGTCCAGGAGAGATACGTTCCCTGGGCTTGAGGCCAAGGACAAGTCGCGCAGTCCTCTTCTGGATGAGTTGCAGAGGACAGAGAGTAGAAGCGGGCAGACTTAAAAAGAGGCTGTTGCAACAGTGCAGCCAGAGAGAACCACAGCTGTGCAGACAGTGACCTTTTGGGAAGTTGCTTTAGGTTGGTAAGATACATTCAATGCTGGTTTTGGTGCCATATTTTTACGATTTATGTAGGATATGGGTTAGTGGGGAAAACAATTCGTAGCATTGTGGGAAGGAAAGAAGACAGTTCCTGTGTCGATATTACAATGTATGATATGGGTAAATAAAAATGTTGCAAGCACATACCATTGAGGTGCCACTTAATGGTAGGGGATGGGAGAAAAAACAGTATGCTTTTTAAGAACGTAATGGACGCTCAGTGGCAGATACCGTGCACAGAGGCACGCATAACAAAGTTGTAAACATAATGCAGAGAAAGTATTCATACCTCTATTTTGTGGTGATGGGTGCTCATGTGGATGAATGTGGATGCACAAATCTTGCAATCTTTTACTGCATTTTCTACTGGATGTGCTTTTGATTGATAGGACACTTCCAGGCTGCATTTGTAATGGTACATACGAAGTGTTGTGCAGAACTGACAGTGTTAGATGCTAACGTCTTGAATGGCATTGGTGGATGCGTGTGTGACTATTTACCCGTACACAATGAGGTAGTGGTGGACAAAAAATAGTGGAAAGGGAATAATAACTGCTCCTGATTTAGAGGGGCGTGGCCCTCGCTGTACTTTGGGAAGCACACGTGCCACATTCTGTGCTTCTCACCATGCTGGCCAATGGAAATGGGACTGTGGGGATTATCCAATCAGGTAATGAAGGTGTGATTCACAGGAAGGGGCGGTCATACTGTTTTACATTACTCTGCGTAGTCAGGCTGGCTGACATGGAGAAACGCATTGTGTTGACTTTGGGTGATGCCTTTGTGATAGATCTGCACAAGTATGCCCTGGAAAGACACTTTGATGGCAATTTTGGTTTGGAAGGAGTGGACACATTGTGGTGCGCTGTCTACGAACGCAGTTTTGCCGATATGCATGCACTTTGCAGAGGCCTGGCAACTTCTGCTCGTGTTGATGTTGTTGTCGTGCACTACGGGAGCATGCATTTGGGTTACATGGCTTGTTTAGGTTTGTTCCGTCGACTGAAGAGGTTGCTGAATGTAGTGAAGAGGCTTTTTCCCACTGCCCAGGTGCTTTTCTCATCCATAACACCAAGAAGGGACAATGCTAATATATGCTGTTTCCGAGCCACAGGTTAGAAGGTGTCTCATCAACAGAAGCATGTCTAATTCTTTTGTCCGCTGGTGGGATATTCTTCTGCAACAATTACCTCATTAGTTATGGAAATGCTGAGTTTTTCCATGCACATGGTATTTCATTGTCACCCATTGGTAATGCTGTAGTGTTTGCCCATCTACAGGATGCGTTGAAGAGTTTACTGTAAGAATGTGAGCACAAGAAAACACAAAAGCAAATAAAAACCGAAAAAAATGTTTTTCTCTAGAAGCACCTAAAAATGTATTTTTTTAAAAAGGCTCTTTTCAGAGCCGCCACTAAAAACGAACTCCACTACCCTGGTTGCAATTTATTACCCCACGCCCGCACGCAGCATGAAATCCACATCCAGGGATTTTGAGGATGGCCATGGAAATGGGATTGTGGAGGCTGAGGTATTGCGCAATAACATTTCTGGGTGTGGTGTGTAGACAGAGAACTGTTGTACAGAACTGATACTGTTACATGGAGAGCTCTTCAATGTGATTGGTGGATGCGTGTGGAACATTTTACCAGTACCCAATGACGGCGTGCTGGAAAGAAGAAAGCTGACAGGGAAGAAGGAATGTTTCTGCTTTATTGGAGGATGGCCCTTGCCGTACTTGGGGAAACGCACGTGCCACATACTACCGTTTTCAGCATGCTACCCATGGGAATGGAACAGTGGGGACTATCGCAACTGAGGGTGTGGGTCACATGTAGGGCCGTTAATACTTTTCTCCATTACTGTGCGTACTGAGCCGGGCTGACATGGTTGCAATTACTTGCAAAGGCAATGTAGCACAGCAGATTTGGTGCAACATCACTTACAGGGCAAACCAACATGGCCTTCTACTCTGTTGTGAAAAGCTACAAACAGATTGCAGAGCAGCTCTGGGGTGTGGCCTTTTGTAGGGTTGCTGTGCAGAACTCGCACCTGGAAAACAGGCCTACATTGTTGAAAAACATATATACATGTGCAATGGCACATTGTAGTGTGTGTGTAAGCGTGTACTTTTCAAAAAACACTCAGTACATTGCACAACACTGTACTATCCCACTGTCCGAGGGTCTGGATCGTGTCCCTGAAATAAGGGCCCACGCGCAGCATGGGTGCGGTCACACTGTGACGTCGCCACCGTTCTCCGTTCAGACGGCTGTCTGCAGGACACGTTGTGGGTGGAATATGTTGTGCGCATGTGCATTGGTGTCCTATGCACACTGTTGCCACTTCTCTACTGATCAATAGTGCGACACACATACGCCAACCATTTTGGGAGATGCTGGGTGTTTATAGGGTATAGCAGGTAGGATGTTTATCTGTTTAGTTACCTGTAGGACGTGGGTGGGCGGCTCAAACTAATTAAAGTTTGTTCGCAATTGCTGCACTTTGGTCGTGTTACCAGGTCACAGAGGAACATATCCACATGTGTGCACACCACGCGGACATGCGGGTCGTGCTGGCATCGTACGGATGTCTCCATTGTCATTGCGGATAGGCCGTGCAGGTGTGGTATCCATTGGACATCTACCTTTTGCTTACTTGTGGTCATTCCTACGAGGACTGTGCGCCGCTGAGTCATAACAGCATTTAAAAAAAGAAAGCAATTCCACATATACACTGAGCAACAATTGGGGATTTGCACACATTGGTTGTGAGGGGAGTAAGGGATAGAGGTATCATCATAACGTCTCCCATCACACACATTTTGAGGGGATGGCGGGCTGTGACGTGGGAAAGGGGTACATGTGAAAGTCTGGCAGTGCTGCTTTATTTTGTCCATAATATACCTTTGTACGTATTCTTTTAAGGCGACACAATTGTTCACCAATTCTTCCATTTTGGCTTCCCTGCTGTCCATTTTGCTATTTACAGAGTTTATTTCCTTTCCTATGCCCGTATGCTGTTGTGGAAGGGGGCCGCTTGTGCTGCCTTGCTTTCCTTTCCAATATGTTCGCTTACAGAAAAGAAAATGTGTTAGGTGTACATGAAGCAATATATATTACATAGTTTACGTCTCACACTACTGTGTGTACCAATGGGGTTAGTATCGTAAGTCATTGCATCATGAGCGACATTTTCTTCCAGCCACGGTAAGGTGCTTACCACTGCTATTTACACAAAATAAACCTTATGCTTCTGCACTATTGAACACTGCACCACCTGCGCAATTATCAGACAAAATGTAATGTGTTTGGTATGTTGCAGTGATGTTCTGGTCTTAGTACTTTCCATTCCTTACTCTGGCTGTTCGTTCTTCGTTCCCATGTGCAGTAGAAGTGCAGTAAGAATGTTGAAGGCAGACTTCAATTCTCTTGTTGGTGCATTCCGTTATGATGTAGTCCCTATCCCTTTGTGCTGTTTGTTTCATAAGTACACATTTTGCAGACCTACTCTATTTTCCCTTGCAATTCATGTACATGCTGCTGCTTGCATATGTTCCTCTGTTTGCTGAATGGTACCACTATGTAAGAGAGCCCCTGCCTTTGTGAGCAGGTTGGATGCCACCCGTTGTCTGATGCCCGATACTGCCCGAATACTGAACCTGCTGTGCGCATTAACATGGTGACTGCAGGTTCAGTATGTTGTACAGTACATCTTCAAAAAGTAAGGGTATCCTGCTAAAAACCTATGCAGTTCACTGAAAAAACGTTGCTGAAGTAACATTATGCTTAAGTTGCACTAGTAAAAACCCATCAAATTCACTGACAAAAAACGTTATTAAAGGGACGTTGTGGTTAAGTTGCACTAGTAAAAACCTTTCCAATTCACTCACAAAAAACATTGTTAAAGGGATGTTATGGGTAAATTGCACTACTAAAAAGCTATGACATCCACTGACAAAAAACGTTGTTAAAGGGACGATATGTTTCAGTTGCCCTAAGAAACACCTATCAAATTCAGCGCAACAAGTACTTGAAGGGCACTTTACACTTACTAAGCAACAATAACAATCTATACATATTATGGTTACAAGTAAAACCAAAAAACCCGCAGAAAATTCGCCAGTTATGGTAACCTAACCAACCATAACTCGTGCCACCACTGTGCATTTGTAATGTAATGTTTGATGTCATGGGTGTTAGTCCTAGCAGTGCACTGTGGTGGCGTGAGTTATGGTTGCTTAGGTCCCGGGAGGATAGCTCAGCGGTAATGTGCTCTCCTTGGAGACAAAACGACACGAAGCAACGCAGGTTTGATCCCCGGGTCCCCGCTTAGAAACCTCTCGGTATTAAGCGTGTTATAAATACGCAACTAAGACATATTCCGGTAACAGCCCCTCGATGCCCCCAGGCTGTGTGAGCACTTTAAAAATACAAAATAAATAACTGGCGAAATTCTTGGGTTTTTTGGTTTTACTTGTAACCATAATATGGATGGGATCAAGCTACGACCATTAAATAATAATAACGCAGTCCTAGTCGAGTCTCTGTCAAAATAAAAGGGCCTATGCTAATAAACCTATTGCCAATCCTTACTTCTAAATACAAAATGGTGTGGGACAATAGTGTATGCAAAAAGAAAAGTGTTCAAGAAACAATAAACAACAAACAACAAACAGATAGCACAGCGAGTAGAGCGCTCGCTTTGAACTGCTAACGCAGGTTCGAATCCCGGCAAGGCCAAACTCAGCCTTTCATCCTTCCGAGGTCGATAAATGAGCACCACACACTGTGGGAAAAAAGTAGCGCTCAGATGCCCGAGGGTTTGTAGCGCTATATAAATAACCAAAAACAAAAACAAACAAACAAAACAATATGTCAGGATAGTTAAGCAGTTGGCTTCCCTTCCCACGTTTTCAGCACGGGACAAGGTTGCACGTTCGAGCTTCGCACAAAGTCTGGTTTCTCTGCCACGAGGATACAGTTCAAAGCATAGGTATCAGGGCCTTCTGCCCAAGCCTCTTTCCCAATAACAGCCTCTTGCTGCAGAAGGCCTGTCATAACAAACAAGCACCAAAGTTCCTTTCTTATCGGGATTTTTACATTCACAAGTTCTCTCTTCCAGTATTCATCATGGATCCCCCTCCTTCAGGCTCAGACTACTTTTTATGACAATGTTCACAATTGGTCTCCTTCGATCGGGTTCAGACCATGGATCTCCCTCTTTCGGGCTCGGACCCCATTCGCACAATGTTCACATTTGGTCTCCCTTGTTCGGTCTCGGACCATGTTGTCTAATTTTCTACCTTTTCCACTTGGCATCAAAGATCGAAGACTTTTGAATGTGCAAAAAGTTTTGCTTAAACAGTCGCAGGACCATTTCGATTCACTTCACACAATGTTCTTAGCAATCTTCTACTTTCGTTTCTGTCACTTATGGGCTGGATACCTAACAGAGACCTTCGATTGAGGACCTTTGTGGTGCCGGACCCCTCTGTCACTGGTATTGTATCTTTCTCTGTAAATATTCAAACATCGATCAGAAATTAAGCTTTCCTAGCATCTTTCATCACACGCATTTCAATCTTTGTTCTTGCATTCTTTATACAATGTTGCAGCTTGCAACCTTGACTTCAACACAGACCAGTCTTGCACCGGTCTCCCCAACTCATCGGCTGGGTTGATCTCTTTGGCGCTGCTTTGATCTTGGAGCCAAGGACAGACACACATGGGCCCCGGTATCTCCAACACACAATACAGGAATCTTCGGTCTGGTTTCCTGGCCTTACGCTTTTTAATCTGAAGGGTTCAGTAAAGTAATGGTTTATCGCCGATAAGGTCAAGGGTATCTCCCTCATGGCATACTATTCTTGGTTTGCTGTCTTTCTTCCCTCATTCAGCTGCCATCGGGAAAGTACTGTTCATTCATGTGCTTTGGCTCGCTCAGAGTGTGCTCTTGTGTGCTGCCTTTTATCCGTGTGGGGATGTTTAATGGAAGTCAGGTGTGAGTGATTACCAGTAATTGCCAGACTTTGCCTGACCATATTTGTGGGACATGTCAGGTACAATGCTCGGGTGTGAGTCTGTTTCTCCATGTGAAAGTGTTCATGAGAGGAAAAGGGGGGTAGAGTTTCTAAATATCCTATCGGGTAGGATGAGGTAAATGTGCTACAGGGAGGGGTATACCACGTCTCCCCATCAGGTGTCCCTCTCCCACAAGACCCCTCACCCAGGTGATCCTCATGCACTGGTCCACCCCCAGGGTCTGGATCCAAAGGCGATGGCTGTGCCCTGGCCACCTGAGAGAGAGAGAACCCTGGGGACTAGTGGGTGAGACACCTTCTGGTTTCTCACTGCACCGACAAGGAGTGGTGCACCACAATCCAAGATGCCCTCTCCTACAATATTGAATCTTTCTTTTCCAAAATCAATGCAAAAAAGCACTGCTCGCCAACAAACCTAAGTTGCTCAACCCAGCCACACCCCCCAATATGGCACACACCTTGAATAGCCCTCCGTTTGCATTTACCCAAGTTACTTCTGAGTTAGTGGCAGATACCATTAGAGCCCTCAGACCATCAAACTGCAAAGGAGACATTTGTCCTGCCCATATCATGAAATTCTGTGCTCCCAGGCTCTCCCCCATCATCACTGACATTGCAAATGTATCCTTCGGGACTAGCACAGTGCTCCCCACAATCAAATCTGCCTGGGTCACCCCCTATTAAAAAAAACCTTGCTTCACCCCTCCATCCTGACCAACTACCACTCCATCACAACTGTCCACTTCTTATTCAAAATCCTGGACCCCTTAGCCTACACTCAAGTCCAGCAATTACTTGAAACTAACCTCCTGCTTGGTGAAAGGCAATCTGGTTTCCACCCTAAGCATAGTACGGAAACCACCTTACTAGATTTATAAATTCAAATGGATTCTATCCAGGACACTGGCAACCTAGCGATCCTCCTCTTCCTTGATCTCTCAGCAGCCTTTGACCTGTTCGATCACAACATCCTGTGCCAACATCTCTACCAGCACTTCCACTTCTCACCAGAATCTACATCTTGGATCAAGTCCTTCCTTAGAGGTTGCACCACGCTGGTGTTCATAGGGGAGTCAGCTGTGGATGCCATCCCAGCCCCAACCTGTGTTCCACAAGGATCTTGTCTCTCGCCCACTCGCTATAACCCCTATACCAAACCTCTCTTTGATCTCCTTGACTCTAGAGGCATCAACTGGACCAACTTTGTAGATGATAAACAGAATATCGTCCCACTCTCTGGCAATCATGACACCCTCAAAATTAATGCTATCTATAGTACCATCCAAAATTGGATGGCCACTCACAACTTATGCCTGAACGTTGCAAAAACGGAGCTCCTTCTCATCGGTTCCCACAGCGGACCAGACACCTTGACTCATCCTATCCATCTTTCTGCATTGATGGCACCCCCGTCCCAAGTAAAAACATTGGGAGTTTGCCTAGAAGCAGACCTTACTATGTCTAGACAAGTTAATGCTCTTGCCTCTTCCACTGCCTACACTGCCAGATTAATTTCCCTAACTAGACAGCTACTTTCTCCTAGCAACATTATCACTCTTGCCCGAGCCATTATCCTCTCCAAACTCGACTACTTTAACATCCTCCTCATGGGCACATCCAATGCTAACATGGCCCAACTGCAGTTACTACAAAACAAAGCACTCCAGGTGGCCTTTGGCCTCAAGCAGTCCAACCACATTTCTGATGCCAGACGAGAAGCCCACTGGCTCCCCGGCAAACCTTGCGTAGAATTTAAAACTCTTTCCATCATGCATCACTGTGTTCACAAGGTGCCCAATACCTCCACAACTGCATTAGCCAAGCCACACCCACACATACTCTCAGATCCAACTCAAGCATTTGTCTGTTTACCCTCCGCACACACACACGCTTAAGAGAAAAGGGACTGGTGGAGTTAGTTTCTGTGTCACAGCGTCCACTCTCTGCAATGCATTGCTGGTGCACATTTGTAATGTGCAATCATTGTCTACCACTAAAAAACGTACTAAGACCTGGCTGTTCAAAAAATACCAGTAACATACAGACCATGCTGTAGAGCAGGTCCTAGACCACCCACACCTCCTCAAACTGAATACAGGTAACATGCCAGGGTGATCAATGGTACCAGTATTGCAAAAATCTGAATTATAGTGCTTTTTGAAGACAAAAAGTACATATAGCGTGACATATATTTTTAGGGTCAGAATAACCCAGGAGATGGAGAGTGTCTCAGGTATTACATGCACATCATGAATACCCAAAATGTAGTCTGAAAACTGGACAGAAAATGAGTTATGTATAAAAGTAGATTGGTTCGCCGTTTGGTAGCTGAACTGAACAATCAGGCTAGACAGACTGAGACAGATTCTACGATGGATGCCAAATACATAATGGCTTCAGTTCCAGGTGTCAAAGGGCAGACTCACCTCTGATCTACAATATTCTTTGGCAGACAGTTGGGTAGTGTATATTTAGAAATTCTTGGCAGAAAAAGCACAGTATAGCCTGCCAAGTGAGGTTGGCAGGTCTCGACAATCAGATATGGGGCTGCTTTTGGCAGACATCTAAGGATTTATAATGAGGTCCGGCTGAGTCTCAGCCAAATTTATAAGATTATGTGTCAGTCAAACCATGCTGGCCAAGTGTGACTAATGTGGGCTTGGTGAGTGATGGTGAAACCAAGTAGGGGTTTATTTCTGGTTGCAAGGACCAATCAGATAGTATTGTGCAATTATATGTAATGTTACATCAGCCTCCGAAGTGTATAAAAGTAAGATGATTTCAGGAGCTCAGTGCTGCTGCTTCTGATGTCTTTGAATCTGTATTAAAGATGATTTTGAAACAGCCTGGGCATCCGTCTACCTACTTATCCTGTCTCCACTGCCGGAGTCTACAGATGCCAAATGCCCAGGGAGGGCAGAGGGTTCTCCTGTTCACTTGGCGGCCACAAAGGGACCCTGAGGATCTTCCAGTCTTCCAGGGACAAGAATCCAGAAGCCTATGCTGACAGAGGTGGGGGAATGCCTGGGGAGAGTGGAAGGGTAAGTAAATGAATCTGCAGTGTGCCCCTATCTTGCCAGAAGGGGTCTCCCCATGACTGTCAATATGAATGATGGATGGCGCACTTTGACATCTGTGGATTTTGGTATGTACCATGGGGGACTGAGGTAAGGAGGGAGAAAATAACATGTATTATGTATAGAATCAAGGGGTTTGTTTATGGTAGTTTGGAAGAGCAATGGGGTAGTTTAAGATAAGTAATGAGGAAACAGTAAGTAGTAACGGGGGCTGTTTAGAAATAAAAGTATTGGTTGAGTAATGTAAGAAGAGGAGCGTCTAAAAGTGTTTTGGATGAGGAGCATTCTATAAGAAGCCCAGAGTCCTAATTCAAGGAATTTTAGAAGGAGTCATATCAAAGCCCAAGTGGGTAAACTAGGCTGTCCATAGATAGATCTGTGAGAGGAGATAATTCAAACTCCTATGGGAGTATTTTCGGGTCAAGAGATAGCAGCGAGGAGCGCTGAGGAGATTAATGTGTACAGTCGACTTGTCTATTTGTCTATCTGTCTGTTTTGAAGTTAAAAGTGTTAAGGAGCTCCAATTAATAGTATACAAATGGAGACAGGTCAAGAAATCAAAGTATTTATTTAAGGAAAATAATGTGCACCATTCCAAAAATAGGCAGGGATCAGCAAAAAAAGATAGGTATGAACAAACCATTGATGAGCGCGCTCATGTGCATTATTTAAAATGCAATGGAGGAAGAACCAGGCAGAAAAAATGAATTGAAGTCAAACAAATGTCACTGCTTTGCACCCTTAAGGTAAAAGAGTTGAGGCAGCTATAGGGTTCATTTTTACATACCTGCTTAGTTGACGTTGTTAGCCAGTCAAGAAACTTTGATTGATAGAAATTCTCACAGCGTTTAATATAAACAAAGGAAAGATAAGGCACGACAATATGAGAGAAATTAATGTTGCGCCAGAACAGGCAGCTACGCAGTAGGAACATATTTTTCTTAATTAAAACACAAAACCAACATCAGATTCCCTCCCTCCAGCCAAAGATAAAGCTAATGCTAAATATTACATGTGTTAAAAAATACTTTTTTGAAGAGAAATGACCACGTTTTGGATGCGCTACGCAGTTACAAAGGAAGGAATTTAGGAGTTTTAACTCGACTTAATACTAAAAACCGACATCACATTCTTTCTGCCCAACAGAAAGCCAAGAAAATAAGATGTATTACACATTTTTAAAGTGACATTTCACAGAGATATAACCATTTATTTTTATTCAGTGTGCGTAGCTTGCCGGAAAGCCAGCGCCGACACACACAGTGAAGTATGTTCAAATCTGCGCTGCTGGAAGCAGCGAGGCTGTCTGTTCAAGGTTGAAGAGATAACAGTTGGCAGACTGATTTAGGGTTGAAACAGAACGGGGATAGTTCTAATGTAGCTGAGACAGCTTGCGCAGAGGAAGCAGCAATATTTTGTTGACAAATGTTTTGAGTGAGCCTGTGGGTGAATTAGGAAACCATTGTATGAGCATTCAGAATGAAAACAGGGAAAGATACATACAAAGTTATGAAGAAATGATTGAAACACGTAGCTATTAGTAGTAGTAGTGTGTGTAAATATCTAAGAAATTTGTTTAGTGATTTATTTGAGCCGTTTTGAAAAATTATTTTTTTTTAAGTGCCAGGCTGGAAGTGGCCTGGGGCTCGCCCAGACTCATATGGAAATGTAGATTTGAACCACAACACATTAAGTTAATTTTGTTTTATTTTGAGGTTTTTAAAGGTACAAATGTGTAGTGCTTATGTTCCTTAGCGGGGATGATTGATCAATCCACTGAGCAATAGACAGATGAATACGTTTTGAAAAATAGCATTTTTTATGGCATTAAGTGCACAATTGTTAAAAACAGATACTAAGAAAAGCTCTGGATTGAATTAATATGTTGTGAAGTGATTTAACCCCTGGTTGTTTAGTTAAGCAAGATGTGTATTTGAAAAATGTATTGTTTCTGTCAGAAGAGCTATTTGTATTTTATTTATGTATATAGCGCGCCTAACCCTCAGGTATCTGGGCACATTTCTTAGAGTTACATATGTTACGAATGTGCATACAGTTAATAGCACATTTACATGTAGTTGATACAGTAATAAAACATTAGCTTGTAGTTGATACAATGCAAGAGTTGAAGAAGAAGTGCAACACAATAGGTACAGGGCTGACAATATCGACACTTGTACAAGTTACTGTGTTTTCTGTGAGATGAGCCAACATTTTGACTTTTTTCCTGAAGTTGAAGTAAGACGGTTCTTTTCTAAGGGTTACGGGCAGTGTATTACAAGTTTTGGCAGCAAGGACAGGGAAGCTACTACCCCTGCCCTCTAACTTGAACCTCGGAATCTTAAAGCAGTGAAGTTGAGAGGATCTTGTTGGTTGGTCTGAGAGGTGTATGGAAAATGTGTCGCTCAGGTATTTGGGCGCTAGGTTAGCGAGACATCTGTGGGTAAGAGATAGCGATTTAAATGTCATTCTCTGATTGACTGATAGCCAGGGCGCATTGCATCGCAGCTCATAGATATGGTGCGATCTAGCGATGTTCATAGCCGATCTAAGTGCGTTATTTTGAAGACTTTTGAGCTTTTTTATATTGCGTTGGGAAGTTCCTAGATATAGGGCATTACAATAGTCTAGCTTGGATAGGATGAGGGCTCTAGCTATCGTGGTGCACTTAGCTGTGGACAAGAAAGGTCTGCAAGCAGTGATGAGTTTGCAGGTGTAGGCCGATGCTGAGGCTATCCCATTCACTTGTCTAGTCAATGGTAGTGCAGAGTCAAGATATATGCCTAGTGTTTTTACTTCCTTGGATATGTTTATCTTGTTGCCATCAATGCTGAATGAGTTGTACTGTTTAACTAATCTATTCTGGTTTGTGATCCTAGGAGTAACTCTGTCTTCTTGTCATTGAAACCAAGTCCATGTTTAGCCATCAAGGCTTGTATCATAGAGTATATATCGTTTAGAAGTTTTGAATCAGCGTGGTAGTCACCCGTGATGGGGATGAGAATGTGGGTGTCATCCACATAGTTAGTGTAGGAGAAACCCAAATGGTCTAAGTCATCGAAGTCGGGCTTTGTGAAGATATGAAGAGATTGTAAAGCATCGGGGAGATGGATGAGCCCTGGGGGACTCCACATGTGACTGGAGCTGGAACAGTTGATGCTTTAGGTGCAAATACTCTTGTAGTTCTATTGTCCAGTAATGACTGAATCCAAGCGGTTGCTTTGTCAGAAAAGTGAGCTGCAGATAAGTGGTGGTTGCATAAGACTTTGTGATTTACTAAGTCGAATGCAGCCGATAGGTCTAATAGCAGTAGGAGGGCTATCTTGCCATTGTCTTTTATGTTGTCCATTTGCGTTTTTAGATCTATTAAGGCAGTTTCCGTACCGTGTCTGAAGCCTGACTGACGGAGGCCCAAAAGATTATTCCTTTCAGGGTGTTCCTGTTAAGGAAATACATGGCGCTTTTGCTTAACTTCCGCGCCGCGTTCTCACCGGCCCTCAGAGGGTGTATCCAGCACAGTCTGCTTTCCGGCGCTCCTCACCATTTCTGGCCAGGCGTTTCTTCGCGTTCTCTGGCACTCGGTTCGCGGAGTGCTGCAGGTTGCCATGGCGACTGGTACAGCGTTTTCAGTCTTCCGGTCACGTGCGACGGCTTTAGGGTCATGTGATCCAGCCTTCATAAGACCCACGGAAACAGTGCTGCGGTGCTCCTGATTGAGCTTCTGTTATGCTTCGTTCGTTTTGCTTTCTACGGTGATTTCCTGAACATTGCTTTTGTCCCAAGGCTGTTGCTTTGCTACTCCTGGTCTGGATCTCCTGTTGTAATTTTGACCTCTTGGCTACGCATTCCAGACTTGTTTTTGTCTACATCTACGATCCCTGTTGTTGCTCGAATAGTTGCTGACCTCTGCCTGTTCTTGGATTAGCCCTTGCCAGTACCCTGTCTGATTTGACGTTTTTGGAATTCTACTTTCATTTTTTCCTCTTCTCTGTCCCTCTCCTGCATCTACTCCTCAACCCTCCCAGGCTTCCCGTCCTAGTATCTATTTGTTTTTTCTTTCTACTCACCTGAGACTCTCCTAACTCACTTTTGGGTGATCCCGTCCTTCGGCAGTTCTACACACGCCTGGATCAAACAGCTTACCCTTGGAATATTACTCTTCCGGATAAAGAATCCTTCCCTGCCAATTCACCCCATCTGGATTCCTTCTACCCTCTGGTCCCAGGGGCACTCTCCTCTTAGGCGTCCTCGTGCCGTCATGTCCGGTGACTTTTGTGGACTAGAGACTGGTCACCCCAGAAGTAGGCGTCCTCGTGTCGTCGGGTCCGGTGGCTATTGGGGACTAGTGACTTGTCACTTCAGTATTAGGCGTTCTTGTTACTCGGGGCAGGTTTTCCCTTGGGTACCAGAGGTTTTCGGTGTCACCACTCATCCACTGGTAAGTCACGAATTCTCTTATTTGTGGATTTCGCCTTATATGCTATTCTGATTCAAAACTTGCATTACCTGTTTAGATTGTAATTTCTTTGATCTGAGTGAACCTAGTCGGTTGTTTCACTGATGCCTTTTTAGACTGACTTTGCATTGTGTCACCTAGGGGTAAAAAAAAAAATTCTCATCAGATATCACTTCGAATTGTCTAGTTATTATCCATTTTGGGGTACTCTAGGATCATCTAAGGACGATTCATTGCCTGGTTTCTGACTACATCGGGGAACTCTGCATTCATCCTGACGGTCCTCGGCATCTTCTGATCTCCATCTTCTGGTTAATACCTTTCTTGGCGTGTATGGTTTAGACCACCCAAGAATTGTATTATCTTGAGGATTTCCACGGCTACACTACAAGTGCAAGGCCACTGGGAATCTAACAGAATCAACAGAATCAGGAGCCTCTTCCTTTTATCATTATGGAGATCAGTGAGAATTTAGCCGGTATTATGCAGTTGGTGGCAGATTTGCGAACTGACATGGCAGCCGCCTATAATGCCACACAACGTCGCATGGATGAACTCCAAGCGGCCATTCCGGCTACGACCCCAAGTCCGTCACTGACGTCCGGCTCCTCTGTCTCAGGTCCCTCATCTGGTAGTCAGAATCAGGGTCCGGTCTATCTGACCTCGCAATTCCTACTCGCCCCTCCTGAACGTTTCACTGGTGATCCCAGGATATTCAGGACATTTGTCAATCAATGCAGACTGCATTTTTTGTCCCGCCCGAATTCATTCCCTGACTCCACTACCAAGGCCGCTTTTGTCCTATCACATTTAGGGGGCACTGCGGCTGCCTGGGCTAACCCGTTATTGGAGGAGGGCAGTCACCTGTTATATGACTGCGATGCCTTACTAACAGCTATGAGCGGAGTTTTTGACACCCGATACAAATCACAGGCTACTGATTTAGAACTATTGAATCTTAAACAGGGAGAATCTTCTCTGTTTTCATATCTAGCCAAATTTAACCAGCTTATGGCTGAGACTAACTGGCCCGAGGAAAAGAAAGCCTCCCTGTTCTATAAAGGTCTATCAGACGCTTTAAAGGACATCTTAGCCACGGTTCCCGTTTTGCCCACAGCCTTCCCTGATCTTTTGGATCTGGTGCTTCAAATTGACGCAAGACGTTCGGAACGAAAGGGAGAACGTAGGAGCCAAGTCCCTATACCGGTCTCTGTGAAGTCAGACAATGCTCCCGAGCCTATGCAAATTGGCGCGATTAGAGGACCATTCACATCGGAAGAGCGGGAGAGACGCAGAAAGGAGAATCTGTGTTTCTACTGTGGGGCTCCAGATCATATCCTTCGACTTTGTCCGCAGAAGCCACAGAAACAGGGAAACCTGAAAGCCCGGCAATAGAAGGGGTCATATTGCCGAGCTCACAGATCCATGACCCTGCTGTTTATATGGTGTTTTCTGTTCTTGTTCAACTAGAGATTCTGGGTGCTTCTTCCTGGTCGGTGAAGGCGGTCCTTGATTCTGGGGCTACGGGGAACTATATTGATATTCCATATGCTTGTACGTTGGGAATACCTCTACTCCCTAAGGACAAACCCAAAATGGTCAATGCAGTCCAACGGCACCAAGCTCTTGTCTGGGCTAGTTACAGAGAGGACTGTTTCTCTAACTATGACCACTGGCAGTGGACACATGGAAACCATATTCTTTGATGTGATTGCTGCCCCACAGTTTCGGGTTATCTTGGGCTTACCCTGGTTAGTCCTTCATAACCCTAGTATTGACTGGCATTCGGGGGAAGTAGACTTCAGTTCTGTTCACTGTATGGAATCTTGTTTATCTTCTACCTCTGCTTCTGTTGGGCCCTCACGTTTGCTGTTAATGTCAACCTCCATTGTTGGCGCTGTATCCACTGTCTCTTTACCGCCAGAATATGCTGAATATCGAGATGTGTTTGATCCCAAGGGTGCTGAGGTGTTGCCCCCCCATAGACCCTACGACTGCCCCATTGATCTCATACCGGGGGCTAAGATACCTGTGGGGAGGGTTTATTCATTGACCCTTAAGGAAGACGTTTTGTTGAAAGAATACATTGAAAAGTCATTAGCATCCGGTTTTATTCGGCCTTCGAAATCACCCGCTGCCTCACCAATGCTCTTTGAACCCAAGAAAGAAGGCGATCTGAGGCCTTGCATAGATTATCGAGAATTGAATGCCATTACAATAAGAAATCAATATCCATTACCACTTATTTCAGTTCTCCTTGATCATTTGGGTTCCTCTGGGCTCTTTACTAAGCTCGATTTACGGGGGGCATACAATCTCGTCAGGATCCGTAAAGGGGACAAGTGGAAAACAGCGTTTAAGACACGGTATGGTCTGTATGAGTATTGCGTCATGCCCTTTGGCCTGTGTAACGCTTCAGCCACTTTCCAACACTTTATTAATTGACGTTTTCAAAGACATGCTAAACATTTATGTGGTTGTTTATCTGGACGATATCCTGATATACTCCCTGGATGTCAAAGAACATGTTTGTTCGGCATGTGTCATCTGTCCTGCAGCGTTTAAGGGACAATAGACTGTACGCGAAGTTGGAAAAGTGTGTGTTTCATGTTACGTCAGTGGAATTCCTGGGGTACATTATTACCAATCGAGGAATACGTATGAGCAATTCTAAGATAGAAGCAGTTTTAGCTTGGCCTGTACCAACCAATCTAAAGTCATTACAATCGTTTCTGGGCTTTTCCAACTTTTACCGGCACTTTATACGTTCTTTCTCTACCATCGTGGCCCCACTGACAGCCTTAACGAGTGTCAAGACTCGTTTTCTCTGGAATCCTGACACACAAAAGGCATTTGATTCATTATAGAAGGCCTTTACAACTGCTCCCGTGCTGCAACACCCTGACTCCTCCTTACCCTTTGTGGTTGAGGCGGATGCTTCAGATGTTGCTGTGGGGGCTATTCTATCTCAAGCATGTCGTGACTCAGGCGTCCTTCATCCAGTAGCCTTCCATTCTCGGAAACTCACCTCCTATGAGAGAAATTATACAGTCACAGAGAAGGAGCTCCTGGCAGTACGCAATGCTTTTCTTGTCTGGCGTCATCATTTGTTGGGTACCAGTGCACCGGTACAAGTCTATACAGATCATAGAAACTTGGTGGCTCTACGCTCTGTAAAGTGTAACACAGCAAGACACTCCCGTTGGCATGAGTTCTTTTCGACCTATCACTTCACGATTACCTACCGCCCCGGTTCACAACTCTCGAATGCGGATGCTCTTTCCCGCATACATGCCTCCGACCCTGTGCCTGCACGTGACAATTGTCTGGTGCTACCTACTCATGTAGTCTGTGCTTGTATATTACAGCCTTCATTAAGAAACTGATTATTACAGTGGGTTTGTTCCGAGCCCTCTGAAATCGCCGAGTACAACATGGACCTGGTACATGGGCTCCCTTACGTTCAAGGACGACTTTATTTGCCCAATTATCTGACCCGGGAGCAGGCCTTACGATGGTGTCATGATTCCCGAGTGGCTGCCCATCCGGGTATACGGAAAACTCTCGATCTCCTTGCCAGGTGGTGTTGGTGGCCATCCATGTTCAAGACTGTTCGCTCTTATGTCTTATCTTGCTCTGTTTGCGCTCAGGCAAAAGGTTCTCATTGTAAGCCGATGGGTTTACCTCAGCCTCTTCCGATCCCTGATGCTCCTTGGACTATGGTTTCTATGGATTTTGTGGTTGATTTACCACCAGTGGAAGGTTATGATACCCTATGGATCATCATTGATTACTATACTAAGATGGCTCGCTTTGTACCTTGTAAGGGTCTACCTTCAGCTCCGGTTTTGGTGGATCTCTTTTTACAGAACGTTTTTCGTTCCTTCGGTTTACCCACTGTTATTATATCAGACCGGGGGTCCCAATTCACCTCCAGGTTCTGGAGAGCTATAACTACTGCCTTGGGAGTGGACGACCGGTATTCCTCTTTTTACCATCCACAAACGGATGGCCAAACCGAGCGATTGAATTCCACGATGGAACAATACTTGCGATGTCTCACATTGCAGCATCAGGACACTTGGCTGTCTGTAGTGGGGATGGCAGAATTTGCCTATAACAATTCTTTGCATACCTCTACCAAGGTCTCTCCGTTCTTTGTCTTGTATGGTTTTCATCCCCGTTCCCTTCCGCTATCACCGATTTCTCCTACTGCTGTTTCTGCTGCTTGCGCTTGTGTCCGTGACCTAGTAAAGCTACGCGATGACATCAAGAGTCATTTGGAGAATGCTCAGTCTTTAGCTAAGGAGAATGCAGATAAGCATCGCTCTCCTTCGCCGGTCTATCAAGTAGGCTCTCAGGCCTGGCTCTATACCAAACATTTACAAATACCGGGCCGTAGAGCCCTATCGCCTCGCTTTGTGGGCCCTTATCCTGTAACGGAGGTTCTGAATCCTGTGGTGGTCCGTCTACAGTTACCGATTCGGTGGATAATCCATCCGGTGTTCCAGGTTTCCTTGCTGAAGCCTTGCCCTCCTGATACTCGTCTGCCAGTTCGCCCGACCCCGGTTATGGTCCGTGGCACAGCCGAGTATGAAGTCCACAAGGTTGTGGACTCCAGGGTGTCGAGGGGCAGAGACAATATCTCATTGATTGGAAGGGTTTTGGTCCAGAGGATCGGACTTGGGAACCCGCAACTAATGTACATGCTCCAGAATTGGTTGCCCAATTCTGGACCGCTCGGAGGATGGGGCGTTTTTTGAGGAAGGGAACTGTTAAGAAAATACATGGCGCTTTTGCTTACCTTCCGCATTCTCACCGGCTTTCAGAGGGTGTATCCAGCACAGTCTGCTTTCCGGCACTCCTCACCATTCCTGGCCAGGCGTTTCTTCGCGTTCTCCGGCACTCGGTTCGCGGAGCGCTGCAGGTTGCCATGGCGACTGGGACAGCGTTTTCAGTCTTCCGGTCACGTGCAACGGCTTTAGGGTCATGTGATCCAGCCTTCATAAGACCCACGGAAACAGTGCTGCGGTGCTCCTGATTAAGCTTCTGTTACGCTTTGTTCGTTTTGCTTTCTACGGTGATTTCCTGAACATTGCTTTTGTCCCAAGGCTGTTGCTTTGCTACTCCTGGTCTGGATCTCCTGTTGTAATTTTGAACTCTTGGCTACGCATTCCGGACTTGTTTTTGTCTACATCTACGATCCCTGTTGTTGCTCGACTAGTTGCTGACCCCTGCCTGTTCTTGGATTAGCCCTTGCCAGTACCCTGTCTGTTTTGACATTTTTGGAATTCTACTTTCATTTTTTCCTCTTCTCTGTCCCTCTCCTGCATCTACTCCTCAACCCTCCCAGGCTTCCCGTCCTAGTATCTATTTGTTTTTTCTTTCTACTCACCTGAGACTCTCCTAACTCACTTTTAGGTGATCCCGTCCTTCAGAAGTTCTACACACGCCTGGATCAAACAGCTTACCCTTGGAATATTATTCTTCCGGATAAAGAATCCTTCCCTGCCAATTCACCCCATCCGGATTCCTTCTACCCTCTGGTCCCAGGGACACTCTCCTCTTAGGCGTCCTCGTGCCGTCGTGTCCGGTGACTTTTGTGGACTAGAGACTGGTCACCCCAGAAGTAGGCGTCCTCGTGTCGTCGGGTCCGGTGGCTATTGGGGACTAGAGTCTTGCCACTTCAGTATTAGGCGTTCTTGTTACTCGGGGCAGGTTTTCCCTTGGGTACCAGAGGTTTTCGGTGTCACCACTCATCCACTGGTAAGTCACGAATTCTCTTATTTGTGAATTCCGCCTTATATGCTATTCTGATTCAAAACTTGCATTACCTCTGTTTAGATTGTCATTTCTTTGATCTGAGTGAACCTAGTCGGTTGTTTCACTGATGCCTTTTTAGACTGACTTTGCATAGTGTCACCTAGGGGTAAAAAAAAAATAATTCTCATCAGATATCACTTCGAATTGTCTAGTTATTATCCATTTTGGGGTACTCTACGATCATCTAAGGACGATTCATCGCCTGGTTTCTGACTACATCGGGGAACTCTGCATTCATCCTGACGGTCCTCGGCATCTTCTGATCTCCTTCTTCTGGTTAATACCTTTCTTGGCGTGTATGGTTTAGACCTCCCAAGAATTGTATTATCTTGAGGATTTCCACGGCTACACTACAAGTGGAAGGCCACTGGGAATCTAACAGTTCCTGAATATGAAGGTAGGCTGCCCTGCCAAGAATTTTCAAAAGGAACGGACATTTATTTATTTATTTATATTTATATAGCACGCAAGCAGCCCAGGGTCATTGAGGCGTTGTTACTTGCAATAACTTAGTTACAGGGTACAGGCATGATAGCGGTTGTTGACACATTATGAATACTACAAAACTTCATACTGTTGTTACAGATATTGCATTTGATCATATATTACAATTTATATGATAAGTATTCGTGCTGGTGTGTCGGGCCTTATGTGAAGAGGGTAGTTTTCAGAGTTTTGCGGAAAGTGATGAGGGAGGCCACACCTCGGATAGTGGGAGGTCGGGCGTTCCAGTGAGTGGGTGCGAGATAAGGGGAGGGAAGGAAGAGAACTGTGGTGATTGGTCTGTAATTGGTGGGGATGTTTGGGTCAAGGGTTGTTTTTTTTAATATAGGGAGGACCCAGGTGTCTTTTAGACTGGTGGGCACTATGCTGGTTTTGAATTAGGCATTTATTATTGAAGTGATAAAGGGTGCAAGATCCCTTGCTGCCTCTTTAATGATCTTTGCTGGGCAGATATCACCCTGACATCTTGATGGTTTCAGGTTCATAATTATGTCCTCAACATCCTTGGTAGAAAGAGGAGAGAATTTAAACAGATTGAGTGAATCAGGTGAAGGGGGTGAGGGCTGAGTTTGGGCGGGGTCAGCAGTGAGGCTACTTTTCTTGGACTCTATTTTGGTTTGGAGAAGTTCAATTTTGTCTAAAAGGGCTTTCTGAATATTGGTGCACCAAGCTTTGTCTTTGGTAGCAGTTTCAGTTGGTGGTATGGGAGATTTCAACTGTCTGAGGATGCTGATATATATAGTTGAATCTTGTTTTGAATATATTGCTTTTGTATTAGAGGCTTGTCCTTGCTATTGTATATGTGTGAGCTGGGGGGCCCAATGCTACACAAATGAATTCCCATTTTTGGGGGATTAGTTGGTCATTTAATGGGGTGGTGATGGATGCTTCATTGTTGAGCACACACTAAGAGCACCCCAGAGTTGTTGATTTTATGATTGGGCAGATGGCTGTCCCTTGTTGAGGAGGGATGGGGCATTTAGAAAGAGCATAGGTCCTGGAGCATGCATGGGCCAATTGTATAAGATGAGAAGGAGAGAGGGACAAATGGTTATTAAGAGGTCTTTAGTGCGCTATGAGGAAAAAAGATAGATTGTAAAATGAAAACACAAAAGAGTTCTGTAAGGTGACCACAAGAGCGAGAACACTGGTAGTTGGGAACAGAGAGAAGGCATGGGATATGCACTATAATACCACGAAGAATCAGAGGGTGTTATACATGTAGGTCTAGGCATATTCACCAAGGTTAGAGCACATTGGAGGGGTGCCAGGAAGGGGAACAATGTTTCCCTCACCATACATTATATCTATGCAATATGGGGGCATATGGGAAAACATGATTATGAATGTGTCCAGGATCCCACACATTGAGAAACATGGCTACGAGAGTAAACATACAATTATGAGTGCAAAATACAGTAAAACGTAGGTTAATGTATTAGTGAATGACATTAGACTGAGCGCAGTGAAAATGTATGGGGAATAGTAAAAATAAGTAAATAACACTTTTGGGGAATAATATTGGGAGGGCATGTATCAATGCAAAGATTTGTATTTAGAATAAGGAAGCAGTGGATAATAAGGGGAAGCATTTGAAAAGCGCACTGGGGCTAAGACATGCACACACACATGTATGCACAGGCACACACATGTACACATGATCTTATGGAAGCACAGGCATTCAATGGATTGCAGGCTCAATGCACATAAAAACACACATAGATAGTCTGAAGAACGAATTCAACATTGCAATAAGAACACACACACACACAGGATGCTTTTGTTTTACATTGAGAGTACTAGATGAGAACATTATGTTTTATTGAAGTGAAATATAAAGATAGCTCGTCTTTTTGAAGAAATGTAAATAAAAGAATGAAGATTCGCTTGTTTATATTCAGGAGCACTGAACTCATGAAGAGTGCAAGCAGAGGTGAAAACAGTGGTAGTATTTTACCACAGTTTATGTCAGGGATTGTTTGAGCAGGAACAGAGGCACTTGAGAAGCAAGTGGGAATGAAAGTGAAAACATAACCAGAGGTACAGTTGACTATGGTACGTCACTGTCAGTTGTTGCAGAAGAAAAACAGGAAGAAAGGCGATGTTAGAAAAACTTGAGGGAGCCAAGTTAGTTTAGAAAACATTGTTAAAATATGCCATAGAAGGGGCAGTATTGATGAGTGGAGAGGATTGGGAATGCAGCAAGCAGTGGGTACATCACAGGCGAATAAACAGCACCGAATGGACCAAGAAGGGAATGGGTCTGTGCCACAAGGCAAAGGAATGGGAAATAGAGAAAGAGGCCTTTCGCAGAAAAGCCAAGACAGTTTTCAGTTTTTAGAAATATGCAGAATGATAATCAGAATGCACAAGGATCATTTAACCAAGGATATGTACAAAATGGACACATTTCAAGAGGGGTGAACAGTTTATCTTTTGGTATATAGCTCAGTGAAGGGTTTGCCCAGGATCAGACATTGTATCAGACATGAGCACTGAGAATGCAACTGGTACAGCAGCCTAAAGCAAGTGTAAAATCAATTCACCAACAGAACACCTAAGGAGAGGTAAGAGGAATATGGGCCTTCTTCTTGGCACAACCTCTATATATTTAGGAAAAACCTAAATCCGTAAACAAAACAGTGCCAAGGGGCTTAAGTTGGTCCCTTTTCAATTTGTGTCCCAATACCTGCGGCGTTAGTGACCCATTATTAATTGGATTCCAAACATGTTTATAAAAAAAAATATCTCATTTATTAATTGTCATCATTAAAAAACTTTGAATTACTTCATAGTCATCATTAAAAACAACAACAACCAGGAAACTGGTATAAAGTGCAAGTGCTAGTATCATATACCTCTTCACAGAATGGAGGTAAAACAGCAGAACAGATAGAAAAAATATATATAGAGTAATCACCAAAGATACCAAAAATTAATAGTAATAAACCAAGTGAAAACCAGGAGTAAATAAAGAGTGGGGTCACTCCGGGGTAGTGTTGTGTAAATGTCACTCAAATCAACCTAATCACTCACTACATTCAATCTAATTCAAATTCAGACATTCTCATTCATACATTCATCATTTTCCCAACATGTTTCTTTCTGAACGTGTGTGTAAACAAAAAATAAACAGAAATTCTTCAGGGGTAGTCTGCCGTCTACCAGAACCAAAAACACCAATTACTGATGTTGGTGAGGATACATAACATGAGTTATTCCTTAAACTCAGAACAATACGACTATCAGCATGTAAAAAACATAGTAACAAATGCAGTAGCTATAAGCACATGTACAAGTGTATTGGTAATCCAAAAAACTCTTCTTGTCCGATAAATGATCCAAAAAGGAGTTTGGGACTCAATAGCAGGGAAGGGACTTCATATATCAAGAAATGGAGTTTCACAACGGTGTGTAGAACAAATCATCCAAGTTGGTAGTTATTGGACTCTGTATAACGACAGTCACAAGTTGCGAGGAACACCCTGGGTTATTCACTCTTTTTTTGCAACTATTGTCATGCGGGGAAGAGAGTCATCTCCTGTCAATTCCCGTCATATTGAGAGCGTTGGGGCTTACATCGGGCGGGCCCAGGACAGCTGGTCAATAGCTTTTCCTGTATTCGCAAGTCGCCAAAATGCTGCCAATGCCGTTTGTTGGTCATTTCATGTACTGCCACCGGTGATTCTCCGTCTGTGCTCACGGTGCCGTTGGCTCAATGCACATAAAAACACACATAGGTAGTCTGAAGAACGAATTCAACATTGCAATAAGAACACACACACACACACACACACACACACACAGGATGCTTTTGTTTTACATTGAGAGTACTAGATGAGAACATTATGTTCTATTGAAGTGAAATATAAAGATAGCTCGTCTTTTTGAAGAAATGTAAATAAAAGAATGAAGATTCGCTTGTTTATATTCAGGAGCACTTAACTCACGAAGAGCGCAAGCAGAGGTGAAAACAGTGGTAGTATTTTACCACAGTTTATGTCAGGGATTGTTTGAGCAGGAACAGAGGCACTTGAGAAGCAAGTGGGAATGAAAGTGAAACCATAACCAGAGGTACAGTTGACTATGGTACGTCACTGTCAGTTGTTGCAGAAGAAAAACAGGTAGAAAGGCGATGTTAGAAAAACTTGAGGGAGCCAAGTTAGTTTAGAAAACATTGTTAAAATATGCCATAGAAGGAGCAGTATTGATGAGTGGAGAGGATTGGGAATGCAGCAAGCAGTGGGTACATCGCAGGCGAATAAAACAGCGCCGAATGGACCAAGAAGGGAATGGGTCTGTGCCACAAGGCAAAGGAATGGGAAATAGAGAAAGAGGCCTTTCGCAGAAAAGCCAAGATAGTTTTCAGTTTTTAGAAATATGCAGAATGATAATCAGAATGCACAAGGATCATTTAACCAAGGATATATACAAAATGGCCAATTCTCAAGAGGGGTGAACAGTTTATCTTTTGGTATATAGCTCAGGGAAGGGTTTGCCCAGGATCAGACATTGTATCAGACATGAGCACTGAGAATGCAACTGGAACAGCAGCCTAAAGCAAGTGTAAAATGAATTCACTACAGGGGCAATAGCAGCGAGCCCCCATGCAGATTCAGCAATATAGAAACATAAGACAGGTATTGACACCCAGGATAGGAGGGTCGACTGTTGTAGGAGGAAATCCTTTTACAGGAACAGGGGTATACGTGCACCCACAATAAGGCAGCTCACAGGACGACTTGATGTGTTCAGAATTATCAGTGACACTAGGCCCCAAGAGGAGCCGAGGATTAATTTGACAGTAGGAGGCAAAATCTTTGCTCTATTGGTAGACACTGGGACTGCACATCCATGAATGAAGGAGGAAAGGTGCTCAATGGTGGGAATAGCCGTGAGTTTAGTTTAGTTTATTATTTGTATGGCGCGCCATGCCCTGGAGCATCAGGGCGCAAACAGACAAGGATATGCTCAACTTGGTTACAGTTACATAAGAATAATACGAGGGGGCAGAAATATGCTGAGCTTGGTTACAGATATGCTCAGCTAGTTGCACGTACATGAAATAAGCAGATAGTATAGGCATCGACAGTGTTACAGTAAGCAATTATGTACAAGGAGCGATCAAGGAACAGGGGAGCGGGGAGCAATCTCCTGCGTAGTCAAGGTCGCGAAATATGAATTATATACAGTTATGTACAGTATGGCATATAGGGTCACGCGAGTTAACTTAGTTGGCTGTCCTTGGCTCTTAACCACCTAGTAAGGTTCAGTCTAAAGTTTGCGAAGGGCTGGGGTTCTCTGATGTCATGAGGGAGGGAGTTCCATAACTGCGCAGCCTTAACCGGGAAGCTATTTCCTCCTATGGTGGAAAGTTTGAAGCGCGGAACTTGGAGGCAATTGGCGTTGGCTGATCTAGTAGGTCTGGAAGAGGTTCTTTTGCGTAATCTGTCCATGAGGTAGGGTGGAGCTTTGTTGTTAAGGCATTTGTGGGTGAGGGAGGCGATTTTGAGATGAATTTTGTCTGCGGTGGAGAGCCATTTGTATTCTCTTCTTATAGAGGATATATGCTTGTTTCTATTCATTTTGAGTGCTGCTCTCAAAGCATTATTCTGAAGGACTTGAATTTTGTGGATGGTCTGTTTATTTGCCCCAATGTAGAGTCCATTACAATAGTCTAATTTGGAAAGTATCAAGGCTCTGGCAAGTGTAATGCAACTATCTGTGGAGAGGAATTGTTTGCTCGCTCTGATAAGTTTGCATGTGTATGCAGTGGCAGAAGCTAAGGAGTTAACTTGTTTGGTAAAGTTCAAGGTGGCGTCTAGGTAGAATCCAAGGGTTTTCACTTCGTTAGCTACTTTTATGTTGTTCCCGTCGATAATGAAGTTGTCATAATCGGGGCTAAGTTTGGATATGTAGGAGGTGGTGCCTAGGATGATAAGCTCAGTTTTATCATCGTTCAGGCATAAGCCGTGTGTGGCTTTCCATGCCTGAACGATGCTATATATTCTGTTCACTAGGGCCAGGTCCTTGGCGTAGTCTCCCGAGAGTGGGAGGAGGATCTGGGTATCGTCTGCGTAGTTGGTGTAGGCGATACCCAGATGATCCATTTCATCGAAGAGGGGCTTCGTGAAGACATTGTAGAGGGTGGGTGACACACAAGACCCTTGTGGTACATCGCAAGTTATGGGAATAGGATCTGCTGAGGCTGATGGAGCGAAGACTCTCATGGTCCGGTTACTTAGGAATTACTTAATCCAGATTATGGCTTCTTTAGAGAAGTGGGCTGCAGAGTCCAGGTGACTACAGAGGACTGTGTGGTCCACTAAGTCGAATGCTGCTGATAGGTCCAGAAGGAGAAGTAGGGCAGCTTGGCCATTATCTCTGCATTCGTCTATTTGGGCCTTAAGGTCTATTAGCGCTGTCTCGGTCCCATGTTGTGGGCGGAATCCTGATTGACGGGTACCAAGTAAGTGGTTAGACTCTAGGAAGTTTTGTATTTGCATGTAAGCCACTTTATCTAGAATTTTTAGAAGAAAGGGCACAGTCGTGATGGGCCTGAAATTGGTAGGAATGGCAGGATCAAGGGTTTGTTTCTATAGTAATGGCAGTACCCAAGATTCTTTTAAGTTGTTTGGGACTGAGCCTGAGGTAAAGGATGAGTTGATTAGTTTAGTTATAAATGGTGCTAATTCTCTTGCAGCATCCTTGATGAGTTGTGCTGGGCATTGGTCGCCTTTGCAATTGGACGGTTTAAGTCCCAGGATGACCTTTTCTACCTCTATGGTCGATACCTTAGAAAAGCAGAATCGGGCTTCAATATTAGGCTGTGGAGGTGGCGCTGCGCTCTGAGGGATGTGGGGCGTTAGCGATGCCTTCTTGATGGCAATTTTGGTTTGTAGATTTGCTACTTTATTTGTTAGAGCATGTTGTATGCTCGAGCACCATTTTTTATCCTTAGTGCAGTTTTCTTGGGGTACAACGGGCGTTTCCAGTTCTTTCAGAATGCTGAACAGTTCTTTGACACTGGATTTTGAATTAGATATTCTAGTATTGTAGGTTTCTTGTTTGGCTAATAGTATTTCTTTCTTGTATTGGGAGGAGGCTTTGGAGAGGTTGAGCTTGTTATTGACTGATGGGGAGAGTCTCCATATAGTTTCAAGTTTTCTTTTAGCCAGCCTGAGATTTTTTAAATGGGGAGTGAACCATGAATTGAGGTGTTTTTTAGGTTTGCCATTTCTAAGCTTGAGCGGGGCTATGTGATCAAGGGCTGAGGTCATGGCTACATTGTAATGTTCAACTAACAGATTTGGGTCCATACTGTCTGGTAGTGAATTCAATTTAGGTGTTATAACAGGCATCAGATTTTCCGCTGTCATTAGTTTTTTGTTTCTCGTGGGCAGGGGTGGGGCAGGTGAGGACAGGGCAGTAGCCCGGCTAGTTGTCACTGTGAATAATATCAGGTGGTGGTCAGTCCAGATCTGTGGTATAGAGTCCGTAATATTTACTTCGCAATTATGTTCTGCTATCCAATCAAGGATACGACCTTTGTTATGGGTAGGTAATTCCACTTTTTGGGAGAATCCTAGCTCTTTCAAGGTCAGAGCAATCGCTGTAGATTGGGTATCCTTGTTGTCATTGTAACCTAGTTTAAAGTCGCCTAGCACTATTGTTTGGGATGTATTTTTTAGGTTATTGAACAGGGCTGTTGAGATGTCCTCGGCAAATGTTCCGATGGGACCTGGGGGTCTATAGATGAGGATGATGTTTAGGGTTTGGGAGTTGGCGATGGCTATTTTGACCGTGAGGCATTCACAGGATGGTATAGTGGTAGTGGTGATGATCCTCATGTCCAGGCTAGTTTTAGCTATGATTGCTAGACCTCCACCTCGGGAGGTGAGTCTGTCCGCTCGCAGAATTGTATAGTTATCTGGGACTGCTAGTGATAGGGCAGGGCCTGCCGCATCATGTAGCCAGGATTCTGAGATGGCCAGGAAGTCTAGGTTGTCTGTAAGAATGATATCTGATATCTCTGTAGCGTGTGCGACTAGCGACCTGGTGTTTATAAGCGCACCTTTGAGATAAGGATTATGGTCGGTGTAGTGGCTACCTTTGGTTGTCCGTTTGGTGTCGTTTATTCTAGGTCTGTTGGGCTTGGACTGTTTCTTGGTGGGTTCTGCAATACCCTTCAAGGGTAACTGTGTTTTGTTTAGAAGTTTAAGTAGTTTGACTTTCTTGGCTGGTGGCTCATGTAGTTTGGACAGGCGAGCGCGTAGTCTCAGGTTTCTGTCTGCAATATTGCATGACCTATGTAAGATGGTGTTCTCTGGATAAAGGGTCATCTTAGGTCCAGTATTGGGTTGTTGTATGTTGAGCATGAAAGGGTGGGTAAGAGGGGTGGAATATGACGTGGCGCAGGACCTAGGAATGTGAGCTTTGGTGCTCAGAGTAAGTGATTGTACTCCTAGTGTGGTGAAGAAGGCGATATACAAGGGTAGCCAGGGTGGCCTGTAGGCAGGACTCAAGGTGTACATGCTAGGTGGCTGAGTAGAGGCCAGTTGGGTTCAGTGGTGGTTAGAGAGTGGCTAAGACTCTGTAGGCTAGATGCAGGTATCAGGCTAGGTACAAATTCAATAGCAGTTTGAAGTGGCCAAAGACAGGCAGGCTAGATGCAAGTATCAGGCTAGGTACACATTCAATAGCAGTTTGAAGTGGCCAAAGACGGGCAGGCTAGATGCAAGTATCAGGCTAGGTACAAATTCAATAGCAGTTTGAAGTAGCCAAAGACAGGGAGGCTAGATGCAGGTGTCAGGCTAGGTACGAATTCAATAGCAGTTTGAGGTGATCAAAGTCAGGCAGGCTAGATGCAGGTAACAGGCTAGGTACGAATTCAATAGCAGTTTGAGGTGATGTAGTGATACACGAAATTGCAACCTTGCCAATCAGGGCTTTAGATGACAGCATTAGCCGCTGAAAGCCAATAGTGTATTCAAGGTATGTGCTAAAAATGCTGACAGTAGTCTGTTGTAGCACTTCCATTATGCAGTAGTGAGCTACAAGGAATATGCAGGCCTAGTATGAAATAGGTCACATTATGCATTGTTGATAGACAGGCAGGGAGAGGGCCCCTAGCTCTGTAGCTAATAGGTATTTTTGGAGTGTTTGGAACATCATGGCACCTATATAGCGCTTAGATAGCCAGTCTTAAGCGCTATAAACACTAAGCTATGAGTGCATGCCTTTTAGAGCTTGCAGATGGGGTTAATACATCCCTGCTTCCCTTAGAATATTCAGCCTCACTAACGGTAGCCCTGGCTCCAAGCTAATCTTCCTTTTCTCTGGGAAGGCACTGATAAGACATTCCAGTGTTCGCAGATGGGGCCAGGGAGGGGCTCAGACGGAGCAGTGGAAATTAACAGAGCTGGGTTTTTTCCATGAGCCAGCCTATACTTTGCACAGGGAAAGTTCTGGAACTATGCGTCATGGTGACTGACAGCACGAGATTATAAAATATCCATGCACACATGACTCGGTGGGAGATCGTCCTGTGGACTTGATTCGTGTACAGTCAAGTGCCCGGAATTGGCTCTGACGGTGTCCTTCAGCATTGTTTTTCTATGAAAAGCCAAGGTCTCCCAGTGCTGATTAAAGGGTCGTAAGACTGTGTTTCTCTAGGTTTCTCTATATTTCTCTATGTTTATCTAAATTCCATGTTTCACTATATTTTGCATTGCTCTAAATTTTATGCTTTGTAATATTCTTTAACTTGAATCCCAAATGTATATGAAATTCACTGCTTAGAATAAATATGCTAAAACTTAATGAAGGTGTCATTTTGTCACTAGCATGAGATCACTGCTCAGCACAATAGAACCTGTATTTTGGGCTGAATTGGGTATTTTTGCTCTCAAAGGGCTGGCCCCGAGGAAGATTTTGCCCATATCAAGACAGGTGATCAAAGACAGGCAGGCTAGATGCAAGTATCAGGCTAGGTACAAATTCAATAGCAGTTTGAAGTGGCCAAAGACAGGGAGGCTAGATGCAGGTGTCAGGCTAGGTACAAATTCAATAGCAGTTTGAAGTGGCCAAAGACAGGCAGGCTAGATGCAGGTAACAGGCTAGGTACAACAACAATAGCAGTATAACATGGCCCAAAAAAACCTCAGTTGGGCGCAGTGTCAGATCGCATGACATAGATGGCTTAGGGCCAATTAATGGGTTCAATGTGAGCAGCAATGACCAAAGGCAGGCTCATATTGACAGACATTACATTAATAATCAATGGTATACCGTCTGGTAGTCAGAAGTAAAGTGGCATGTATTGGGAAATATTAACGGATAGTTCGTGCTCTTGAGAAGTAGCTGGGAGATATGGTCACTGCGAGTGGCTGTGTGATGATGCAAAGTGTAGGGCGTAGGTAGACTGTACCTTAGTTTTTTGACTTGGCATCAGGTCCGGTTGTGCAGGGGTTCGTGCAAGAGGCAAGATCAGGCAAGGACAGGCAAAGACAGGAAGTTGCCTTTGTTCCTGCTTGCCTTCATTCCGGATGCCGGCTCACGCCTCCCGGCTCCGGATTGGCTGGATAAAGATGAAATAGGCCAATCAGGGGGTTAGTGGGCAGGCAGGCTGGAGGTGCAGAACAAAGTAAAGGCCATCAGGGAACTAGGTTGCCATCTTGGAATGGCCGCGACGTGCATTACACAGGTGCATGCAATGTGGAATTGCCTTTTAAGGCAGTGAGTGATCAGGGTTTTTGGAGCTATGGGTTGAGTTCCTTTTTATTGATGAATTATCAGTTGCTATGGGAGAGTGTGACATGACTGAACCTGTGTTATTTGTGACAGGCATCAGTCAATATTTTGGGAAAGGATTGGATGACAAACCTTAACATGATGATTTTATTTTATTAATCAAGAAATAGTGTGTTCCACTCTTGGAATACACCATTTAAAACGCAGATGAATTTATATTTGCATTAAACAGGGCAAGTGGATCTGTGAGATGTACCAGTTGAGTTGGAGGGTTTTCTATTTGTGAGAAGAACAGTCTATTAACATGGCTATCTGGCCTAAGTTGAGAAAATGGTGAGAATACCTGTGTGAATGAGGGACAGGCAGCCAGGAGTGGAACTTAAGTAAAACATTTATTCAGGATACAGGAATAAAAAAAAACAGAAAGTTCAAGAATGCTTCTTCTTTTTCTTGGAATATGGATGTGGCTTCTCGACCTTGCAGCTAGTCCTCGTAAGCCCACAGTGTCTCAGGCACAGCTCTCTCTCTCTCGAAGTCCTAGAAGAGAATGGCAAAAAGACACCCAGTCCATCATTTGTTTTTACCTTATATAGGGGTTGGGGACTAGGTAACCAATCAGCACGGATTTGGCTTGGTTCTCTATAAATATCCCCATAAACCCTGCCCCCTTTCTCTTGGTTTGAAGGAGGGTTGCCTGCCCGGCCCACCAAGTCCGGGTCCCCACGAGGAACCCCCGTCTTGAAGAGGTCTGGCAACCTCAAGGTCTCTGTGACGCTTTCTGAAGGTGAGTGTTGGCGGTGAATACGGAAGCGAGTTTCTGCCTTCCATGTCACTGGGTACGGTCTCGACCTTGTGGTGAAAGGAACCGCGTGGAAAGCCGGCTTTTGCCTGTGAAGGCATTCGGCTAGCCACGATCCATGCTGCACTCGGAGCGGCACCCCACCTCGGTAAGCGGGGTCAACCGTAGTCCTTTCGTCTACGTCTTTCTTAATGCTGTCTTTCGAGGTCTCAAGACTGTTAACTATCTGGACTGTGTTCTCCTGACCTCGTAAATGGGCTGGTTGGTACCCCCTCTCAGGTGGTCTTCCTTCGACCGGGTGCTCTCTCTCCTGTGGTCCCTCCTCTCGCCTCTTCCCTTTCATGTCGTCCATATCCCTCCGATCACATACTCCCCCCGAGGAATCGAGCCGCTCGGGCCGATCAAGGCCCCTGGAGATATAGTCCGGAACCACCTGGAAGGATGCGGCCTTGTGTAACGTTTTAAAGTTATATTCTTGTAGAGTGAGGAACCATCTTAGCACACGCTGATTCGAATCTTTCTGTATGGCCAACCATTGTAAAGGCGCATGGTCAGTAAATACAGTAAATGTTTGACCCAGGAGATAGTATCTCAGAGATTCGATTGCCCACTTGATTGCTAAACACTCTTTTTCTACCGTTGAGTACGGCTCTTCGTGGGGAAGCAGTTTACGGCTGATAAAGGCGATTGGATACAGATCCTCTTCTGTTCCTTGTGAGAGCACCGCTCCTAAACCAGAACCAGACGCATCAGTCTGGAGGAAGAATTCTTTATTGAAGTCCAGACAGCATAGGACAGGTAGGGCTGAGATTGAATTCTTCAGATGGTTAAATGCCCTGACTGCGTCAGGATCGGAACAGACGTCCTTCTTATAGGTGCTTTTCAAGGCCTCTGTAAGAGGAGCTGCCACTGAGGAAAACATGGGTATAAATCTTCTGTAGTAACCCACAAACCCCAAATAAGCCCGTATTTGTTTGCGATTGCCAAGCATGGGTAATTTCTGAATGGCTTCCACTTTGTCAAGTTGGGGCCAGATCTTTCCCATGCCTACTAAATGACCTAGGTAACGTGTCTGTTGGGCCCCGATGGTTGTTTTCCTTGGGTTGATTTTCAGTCCGGCCCTCTCCAGTTCATTTATAACTCTTCCAAGATGTTCAAGATGTTCCTTCCAGCTCTTGCTGAACACTATAATATCGTCTAAGTAGGCTGAGGTGTATTCCTTGTGTGACATCAGTACTTGGTTCATCAATGCTTGGAACGTAGCAGGAGCCCCATGGAGACCAAATGGTAAAACTGTGAACTGGTACAACCCTGACGGGGTAGAGAAAGCAGTTTTAATCTTATCTTCTTCCCGTAAGGGTATCTGCCAGTATCCCTTAGTAAGGTCTATGGTGGTTAGGTACTGGGCGGCTCAAAGTCGTTCTAGTAACTCGTCTATCCGAGGCATGGGATAAGCCTGATAGGTTGAGATCTCATTAAGTTTCCGATAGTCCATACAAAATCGAGTTGTGCCATCAGGTTTGGGCACCAGGACTATCGGGGAAGACCAATGACTTGTCGATCTTTCGATTATTCCCAGTTTCAGCATTTCTTCGACTTCAGCTTGTACCAGTGCTCTTTTAGCCTCAGGAGGTCGGTAGGGTCCTAACCGGACGAACTGGTTCGGTAGGGTCTCAATTCGGTGTTCTACTAGTGGAGTTCTGCCTGGAAAGAATGAAAAGACCTCTCTTAGAGGAGTAAGGACTTCTAGGAGTTCCGTTTTTTCTTTTGCCGACAGGTTCGATCCCCATTGCACTGCCTGCAGGGCGGATACCTCAGAACTACTGTCTGCTGTATCTGGACATATTACATTCATTCCGCTTGGAGCTGTGCTTGGTTCTTTCCAAGCTTTCAGTAGGTTGATGTGATAGTTCTTGGTTTTCTCTTTTCGGTCTGGTTGTTCTATCAAGTAGTTGACCGGCCCGAGTACATCCAATACAGTATAGGGACCCCCACATTGGGCCAGCATTTTATTGTAAGACGTGGGCAATAGTACTAGTACTTTGTCGCCTTTCTGGAAGGACCTTACTCGGGTGTTGCGGTTGTAATATTTTTCTTGTGTCTGTTGTGGCCGGCTCAGGTTCTCCCTAGCCAGCTCTCTCATGTGTGTTAGAGTATCCCGAAGATTAATCACATAATCTGTGAGTGGGGTTTCTTCCTCTTGGTTTTCCCATTCGTTGCATGCTAGATCAAGTACTGTTCGGGGTTTGTGACCAAACAATAACTCGAAAGGGGAGAACCCGGTGGACGATTGTGGGGTATCACTTAACACCATGAGTACCCAGGGTAATACCCAGTCCCAGTTAGTGCCCATGGGCTCAATTGCCTTTTTTAACATTTGTTTGATAGTCTTGTTATAACGTTCTACAAACCCATCCGTCTGTGGATGATAGACGGTGGTACGGATCTGTTTTATGTTCAGCTGTTGGCAGACCCTTCGCATTACCCCGGATATGAAATTCCACCCCTGGTCAGTCAGTATCTCGTCTGGGAGTCCCACTCGACAAAAGAAAGGGACTAACAAATTACAGACCTGTGTGGCACTTGTTCCCTTCATGGGGAAAGCCTCGGGGTATTGTGTTGCGTAGTCTACGATGACTAAGAGGTACTGATATCCGTGGCTGTTGGGTTCTAATGGTCCCACTATGTCCATTCCTATCCGGGAAAATGGCTCTTTTATCAAAGGTAACGGTTGTAGCGGGGCCTTCGGTGGTAACTGGGGATTGGTTTTCTGGCAAACCTCACATTCCTCACAATCCTTGGTCACATCCCGGAACACCCCGGGCCAATAAAACCTTTTCAGCACCTTGTCTTGCGTTTTTTCCCTCGCCAAATGTCCTCCTGTGGTAGCGTCATGTGCTAGCTTCAGAACGGTGGGTCTGAAGCTTTGGGGTACCAACAGTTGTTCCAGTTCCCGATCAGCCCTGTCCTTGGTTATCTGATATATCAATCCTTTCGATGATTTAAACCAAGGATATTCTGTTCCCTTCTCTGGGTATTCAATGGCCTGGTTCCAAGCAGTTTTTAGGGTAGGATCTAAGGCCAGTTCACCTTGAAATGTAGGTTGTTTGTAATCGGGTAACCAATCTATGACCCCCGCAAACTTCTTTTCTTTTTTCCATTTCATCTTTTCCCGTCTTATTTCGCTTCGGCTTTTCTTGGGGGGTTTTGGGATGGGAGGCCTTATGTCCATCCGGGAAAAAGGAGCTGTTTGCAACCACTCTGTGTCCCTTAAACATTCGGGGAAAGAGGAGAGATCAGTTCCCAGGAGAACCGGGGTTGGCAGGTGGGGCATGATGGCAACCTTCATTCTGGACTCCACCCCTTTTACTTCTATGTTAACTACCTTAGAAGGATAGGAAACAGTGTCGCCATGCACGCATTTTATAGGTATTGGAATATCCAGCCCGACCTTCTCCCCACTTACTTCCGGTCTGACTGCGGTCTGTTCGCTTCCGCTGTCCAGCAGAGCCTTCTGGGTAGTTCCGTCCACCCGGACATCTAGCAAATACGGTTCACAACTCCTCCGGTATTCCCTTCCTTGAACGAATCCGATTTCCATGGGCTCCGCTGGTTTAGGTTTCTTTGGACAAAACCTCGCTATATGGCCCCATTCACCACAATCAAAGCATTGGGGTTGTCTGGACACGGTAGGCCATGTTATGTTTTTGGCTTCCCCTCGTGCCGGCCTTTGATCAACTGTTCCTTGTGGTTTCATCGCTGCGGTTCTGGGAAAGAGGTCAACTATGGATGCTCTGACTGAACCTGCTTTCTGAAAGGCTGAACCGATATCGATAGCTTCGGTCAGTGTGGGCCGGTGGTGTTGCCTCACCCATCTCTGCATCGCTGAGGGGAGTGCCTCTGTGAACTGTTCTAGCTTAATTTTGTCCACCATCTCCTGAATGCTGCTGCTGGATGGCTTCAGCCATTTTTCTGTCAAGTCGTGGATTCGATAATACAGCTGACGAGGTGTCTCCCCCGTCTTTAGTTTAGCATCCCACAGGCGGATCCGGTATGACTCATCATCCATTCCCATACGTTCAAGTATGGCTCTCTTGATGTCTGAGTATGCAGTGTCCCCCGCTGGGTTGGCCGCTTGGTATGCTCCTTGCATGCTGCCAGTCAGTAAGGGTGCAATGAAGTGACCCCACTTCTCCATGGGCCATTGTGCATTGCGTGCCACTCTTTCGAAATTGGTGAAGAAGTAACAAGGGACTTCACCGGGTTGGTATTTTTGTAACACAACTGTAGGAGCCATCAGATTGCCTCTACTGGTTACCACAGCCTCTGTCATTTTCTTTAGTGCATCTTGGTTTGCTGCATGCACCTGAAGGGTTTGTTGGATGGTTTGCCGGTCAGTCTGCGCCTGATGTGACTGGACCTGTATGATCTGTTGAAGTTGCTGCTGTCCTTCTGCCAGGGTTTTAATGATTCCTTCCATGACGTGCTGTGACATCCCACCGCTGCCACCACTTTTGTGAATGAGGGACAGGCAGCCAGGAGTGGAACTTAAGTAAAACCTTTATTCAGGATACAGGAATTAAAAAAAAACAGAAAGTTCAAGAATGCTTCTTCTTTTTCTTGGAATATGGATGTGGCTTCTCGACCTTGCAGCTAGTCCTCGTAAGCCCACAGCGTCTCAGGCACAGCTCTCTCTCTCTCTCGAAGTCCTAGAAGAGAATGGCAAAAAGACACCCAGTCCCTCATTTGTTTTTACCTTATATAGGGGTTGGGGCCTAGGTAACCAATCAGCACGGATTTGGCTTGGTTCTCTATAAATATCCCCATAAACCCGCCCCCTTTCTCTTGGTTTGAAGGAGGGTTGCCTGCCCGGCCCGCCAAGTTCGGGTCCCCGCCAGGAACCCCCGTCCTGAAGAGGTCTGGCAACCTCAAGGTCTCTGTGACGCTTTCTGAAGGTGAGTGTTGGCGGTGAATACGGAAGCGAGTTTCTGCCTTCCATGTCACTGGGTACGGTCTCGACCTTGTGGTGAAAGGAACCGCGTGGAAAGCCGGCTTCTGCCTGTGAAGGCGTTCGGCTAGCCACGGTCCATGCTGCACTCGGAGCGGAACCCCGCCTCGGTAAGCGGGGTCAACCGTAGTCCTTTCGTCTACGTCTTTCTTAATGCTGTATTTCGAGGTCTCAAGACTGTTAACTATCTGGACTGTGTTCTCCCAACCTCGTAAATGGGCTGGTTGGTACCCCCTCTCAGGTGGTCTTCCTTCGACCGGGTGCTCTCTCTCCTGTGGTCCCTCCTCTCGCCTCTTCCCTTTCATGTCGTCCATATCCCTCCGATCACAACCTGATTAATTTTTGTTTGGAGCACAGATATCTAAGGACAAAGAGGGGGGATATACTATCCCTATGGAATTAAAAGCTGCCATAGTGCGAAAGAAAAAGGCAATGCTCAAGGGAATGAACAACGAGAGTAGACAATGGAGGACAGTGAAAGTTCTCAAAGAAGGGTCTAGGTTGATTGACGTCACTGATGGCGACATATTTAGACAGAACTCAAAAGATGATGTAGTCGAGAGAGGGGCGCCCGCTACCTTTGCAAAGCTGTGTTTTTTAGGATCACCACATGCTGGATAAAAATAGAGAGAAGTGGAAATCCTACAGCAAATGATAAAAATGCAGCAGCGCTCAGTATATTTTCAGGAAGACTTGGAGAGAGTACCAAGTGTCCTGTGAACCATAGGCCCTTATGATATGGGTCTATTAAAGGAAAAAGGGGAAAAAAATAAAACCTATACACATGAATGGGATTATAAATATTAGACATGGGAGGGTTTGTGTTGTAATTAGACTAATTATTGTAAGATCATCATAAATAGATAGGGATACAAGCACAGAAGTAAGAAGTTCAAAATTAAGAGAGTGATGACAATTTAGGGAAGTGAAATACATAAATAAATAAATAAATAATGAATGAATGAATGGATATTAATGCAGCGAAAAGTACAATGGATGGGGCTGGTTATAATGGAGTAGTGTAGTGTATTTTTATAAAAATGAAATATGATTAGTGAAAGGCCAAAGGGGTATGGATGGCCAAAATGTATCTGATAATATGAGATGATTTTTAATAGAACTTTATCAAAGAACATATGTGAGTAGAGGAATGTCTACATGGCCTTAGCATAGTATAGCAAAGTAATGAGAAGAAACATGATATTGTGACAAAGGTAGGTATTAATGAACAAGTAGAAAATGAAGAGGTGAGTACCAAGTTCACACAGCAAGTGTGTGGAATGAATTATTGAACGTTTTGGGAGTAAGAGGACCCATGTGAGTACAGAGGAAAGGCAATAAGGGATACCGTCTTTCAAATAAATAGCATTTTCCCAAGATAGGTGCAAACAGGTGTGAGCATAGAATAGCATATATATGTATATATATAAGTATGGCCATATCTAAATGACAAGAAGGAAAAAGGCTTTGGATAGAAGGTGGAGTAACCTTTTTTGTAAATTTGGAAATAAAGAAATGCCAAAGGGTATGTTTGGCAAATGTATATAAATATTTAGGATAGGCAAAACAATGTATTTCTCATATGTCACACTTGCATACATTTAATAGGAACAGTACTGTATTCCAAATAACAGGGGTAGGCAAGACTAGTGTAGGTGGAGTGGCACGCGGCAAGCGTCGAAATATGTCAATTATGTCTCAACAGAATAAAGGCACCACAAAGAAAGAAGAAGACCGCTGTTCCACACTAGCGGAAAGTACAGAGAAAATGTTCAGCATGGTAGAAATACCTAAAAAGAAAGACAGGTCTGATTACTACATAAATGATAGATCTTTTTTTATGTGCACCAACGTACCTTTGGGGACAGAAAAGGTAAGCCTACATTTCACTGGGCTGAGAGTGTCAGGAAATGACCACAGTAAATATTTTTTTGATTGAAAAGAAGGAGCAATGGTCTACGCTACGAAAATACATGACCACTTGACAGTACCAACATGACTTTGCCTCGATTTCAGTTTTCTACAGAGAGCAAGAACCCATACCAGCGTTGTCTTCTTCCGCTACGGATGCACCAAGAGGACAGAAGAGGAACGATTAAAGAAGGACACATTCCTTTTTGAAACACTTTTATTTTTAAATGTCTGAATTTGTTATGTTGTCTGTTTGTCGTTTGTTATTTTTTGACTTTCTGGTTTGAGAATGTCGACATAGAGGAAAAGTTTCCTATAAGCACGCTATGCAGTTTTTGAACAGAAAAGCCCATGAAAAATAGGGCAATGCCAGACAAAGGCAGGTGTATATATTGTATAACCTCAGATCATAGCCAAATCCCGGTGTCAGCCAGTATATATTTAGTATATAATGACAAACAAAATGTGCAAAAAGAGAGTGAGGAGTGTATTCTAGTGTATTAGATAAAGAGTAAATGCAGTGGATATTGTTTAGGAGGCAGGGATGTTTGAAAGAAACACACAAGTAGTTTTTTAAGGGTTGGGTTTGAGGAGGAAGTACTGACGATAAAGATGCACTTATTTTTCGAAAGAAACTCATTCAGTTTTATATTACAGATGGACGGGAGAGACCTGCACATCAGTAGAGTGGCGGCAACCGATAATGCAAGCATAGAGAAAGAAAATTGAGGGACCCAGCCAGCTGCCCGTTGCAGTTATTTCTTTTCCAAATGTTTTCCTACAAAGCTTCCCCATCCTTGTGTTCCCCCAAAACCATGGAATGCCCCCCCATTGACTATCTGACATCAAATAAACAGACTAAGAGTCCAAGTACTCTGCAATGCAAAAAACAATGGACTACTGGCCTATGCGTTTAAAGGGCCTTGAGAATTTGCTGCAAAGTAGCTTAAAAAGATGAATGCAAAATGGACTTACCACGAAGACAGTCCATGCATGAAGAATAAACTGAAATAAGAGGAATCGGGTGGAAGATGTGTCAATGAAAGAAAAATGAAAGGAAAATAAACATTGAAATATGTATGAAGAGAAGGCGGGGAGCAAGGAAATGTCGTGGGGGGTGAGGAAGGAAAAATTGTGCAGTAAAATCACACATGAGCAATTTAAGAAATGCGTTGGTGGGTTCCCACAATGAATGATTTTCTCGATTCTTGTGGTGGCCAAAATCGCCTGCTGTATATAATATATTCATATTTAATTGGGTAATGGGGATGGGACCCAGGTAGGTGCAATCAGAGGTATTCTTTAAGGATACATACATAAGATTCAGAAAGGAAGATACACATATGTTTTTAGACTAGGAGAATGCAATATGATTAAAATGATTGTTGATTCTGTAGAAATGTTTTTATGATACCTCCCATGTTGAGACAAATCATCTCACTGAGGGGGGTGACTGCGACAGGGATGCATAGGTACACTGAATATGGGTGAGGGTGGACATTGGGTGTAGTGGTTGTGTATTGAATAGTTGTCTAAATGCAGAAAAGAGGGGGGAATGTCGAGCAGGTCCTAGACCCCTCCCCCAATCAAAATGAATACAGGTAGCATGCCAGGGTGACCAATGGTTCCAGTATTGCAAAAATCTGAATTATAGCGCTTTTTGAAGACAAAAAGTACATATAGGGCGAAATATATTTTTAGGGACAGAATAACCCAGGAGATGGAGGGTGTCTCCGGTATTACATGTACATCAAAATGTAGTCTGAAAACTGAATAGAAAATGAGTTATGTATAAAAGTAGATTGGTTCACTGTTTGGTAGCTAAGATGGATGCCGAATACAAAATGGCTTCAGTTCCAGGTGTCAAAGGGCTGATTCATCTCTGATCTAGAATATTCTTTGGCAGACGGCTGGGTAGTGTATATTTAGAAATTCTTGGTAGGAAAAGCACAGTATAGCCTGCCAAGTGAGGTTGGCAGGTCTCGACAATCAGATATGGGGCTGCTTTTGGCAAGCATCTAAGGATTTATAATGAGGTCCGGCTGAGTCTCAGGCAAACGTATCAGATCATGTGTCAGTCAAACCGTAATGTTACATCAGCCTCCGAAGTGTATAAAAGTAAGATGATTTCAGCAGCTCAGTGCTGCTGCTTCTGATGTCTTTGAATCTGTATCAAAGATGATTTTAGAACAGCCCAGACGTCCGTCTCCCTACTTATCCTGTCTCCACTGCCTGAGTCTACAGATGTCAAATGCCCACATAGGGCAGACAGACCTCTTGTTCAATGCTATGTATTTCTGCTGCCTTGACAATACTGGACCGGTCTTGTACTATTTATTATGTATGAATGCCATGATCCCCCGGGGTCTGGGCATTGTCAGAAATGTCAAAATTAAAATTAAATAAATAAATATATTACTTAACGCCATATGGCACAACGTCACACACAACACATAACATTGGACACCAGCATAGTACAGAGTAACCCATCACAGCACAGGGCAGCATACCATGCCATTATATGATCTACATAACACAATGCACAATTACACACCCACACACAAGGCAGCATGGCATAACATACCATTATATGATCTACATAACACAATGCACAATTACACACCCACACACAGGACAGCATAGCATACCATACCATTATGTGATCTACATAACACAATGCACAGTTACACACCCACAAACAAGGCATCATGGCATAACATACCAGTATGTGATCTACATAACACAATGCACATTTACACACCCACACACAGGGCAGCATAGCATAAAATACACACCACATAACATGAGCTAGAATCACAATGTGGGGTACAACACAGCATAGCATAGTAAATGCGTAACGGGTGCCCTTTTAATCTAAAAACTACTGGACACAGAATTGTGATGAAGATGTTGTGAGGTTTATTTGAGTCATGTGACAACCGTACTATACATTACAAAGTGATTTAACATAACCAACGTAGATCACAATTGTCTGCAGTCTTGCGAACTACAGGGGGCGTTGAAGAAGGTGGGGCCCCCTCTAAGCAGAGACACAGTCATTCGTGCCAGGGTAATACAAGAAGCTGTCCCCTTGGGTTTGTCTCCTTACCCCGGCTCTCGTGCATTCTCAGTGGAGGTGAGTGGGCCCCAGCAGGGCAGACTGCGGATCACTGGACATGGGTCTGCCTGAAGGCAGGCTGCACATCCTTGGATATTTACAGACAACCCTTCACAATCAGTTCCCCAGCAGAAGTGTGGGGTGGTCGGCTAGTGATGGCAGTAGCTACCGCCCGGTATCCTGGATTCCCAGCCGAAGTCTGAAATTTGGCATATCAATGGACTTTCTGCTTGCTTGATGGCATATCTATTGGCACCAATGTTTGGTCTACCTTCCATCCAATTTTCACGCACCAGTGGGACTTGGCATATCGGTTTCAAATATACCTGTACCCAAGAGTAACAGAGCCTTTGGGATTCCCGTCCGACAGACCTAGGGAAGGGGAAGAGGGTGCCTGCCAGCTGGCATGAGAAACATGTGCCCCTAAAAGATGGGCATTGAGTAATTTAATAGCGCTATTGGCTACGGCAAACCATTTGTGGAAATCCCTGCCATCCCATCATAAATAAAGGTTTGACATGCAAATTCGTGCCCAATAATGGCAAGCAGATATGGCATTGGAAACTTGATCTCTGTGGACCTGGGATCGAATCAGGGCAATGCCATACTACCCCTTTGTCCAATCAGCTGTGGCACCCTGTCAGTAAGGACTTGACACAAAGGCTTCATGCACCCATGCCGTAACCTTTGCCAGGGGCTTATCCGATAAATGTGCATGCCGGGGAGGTGGGGTTTATAACAACAAAAGCAAAGTAACATGATGTGGGACAGCTCCAATCTAATTTTGATTTTCAATCATAATAAGAGCTAAGGTTGGGGAGGGTGTGGAGATCCACCTACAAGAGTGAGAGAACCACTTGTAGGCTTGTCGGTCATCTTGGGGGAAGGACAGCTATCTTGGATCAGCAGTGATCAGAGTGGCCTGGCCCTGTTGAAAACTGGAATGGGTCTATTGATGACGTTCCCAAAGTTCACTGGGATTCAGCTACTTGGCGGCAGGGGAAGAAGAGGGTGGAAAATGAGTTTTGGTATTTCCAATCTCATGGCGAACTGAAGAGTTGATTCACACTCGATGCAACAGAAACGAAAATGCTGGTCCACCTTTGCCATTGGTGGGTTTCCAGTGGAATTTGACAGGTATATCATTTATGAGACAGCAAACAGCCAATGCCACCCCCAGGTGCACGGTTCGAACCCAGAGTATAATTGTGAGCACTTGCCACAGCTTCTGTGAGTCCTGGAAGATCTGGGTCCTACACATTCCTTGATCCATGGCATTGGGACTTGAGAGCTACACCTTGAAAGAGTTGGTGTCCATTATACGGCGCCCCCGTAGGCCCTAGAGATGTTTGGTGAACCAGACCACTGCCATGGCAGGTGCCAGCGGGAGAGCAAGTTGGGCGGAGGAGGCGGAGTTGCAGAGGTTGTTGGTGCAGCAGGCCGTGGTGTAGTTGAATTTGAAGATGTTGTCTTTAACATTGCTCACATCGGTGCAGTTGTCACGGCATTCTAGCGTCTTAAACAGATGAATGCTTCCTGAGACAAACAAAAGAGAAAATAAACCGGATTCATGTTTGCTGTTAAGGAAAGTCCCTTTGAATCAGTGCATGCTAATGTCGAGAGGAAACTGAGGCCGGGACATGTTGTGGTATAGCACATTGTACAGCCATGAGGCAGCAGTATCGGGAGAGCTTTGGTTGGTGTCAAGGAGTGTGGAGCCTATGAGGCTGCAGAGGGGTGGAGCTCTGCTTGATATCAGTCAGTGAGGGCCCCTAGAGGCTGCAGTGGTGGGAGTGCCCAGCTTGTTGTCACTCACTGTGAGGCACATGAGGCTGTTGCAATGTGAGGGGTTATCTTGCTCTTTGTGAGTACGGCCCCCGAGACTCAGAGGTGGGTCAGCTCTGTGTGAGGGAGGAGGTTCGGAGGAATTTGTTACTGGTGGGAGCTCAGCATGGTGTCAGTAATTGGGAGGCCTGTGACCCTGAGGGACCGGGGAAAGACCGGCATGGTGTCAGTGAGTGTGGGCTCAAGAGGTTGCAGCACCAGCTGAGCTCAGAATAGCGCAGGTGAGTGTTGCCAGATAAGATCTGACGATCTAGTAATGTGCAGAGGGTACAAATCATGACCCCCAGAGCACCTGGTGCGCTGCAATACCCTGCATAGCATGGATAACGGGGTATCCCATAGCACACTCTAGAGTGGGTGTGACCTTCAATTTGTCCCAGCAACATGTGTAGATCTGAGCTCTCCCAGCACCCTCCAACCCTACCAGTTTCTTTTTGCGGGTCCAGGTGGTGTCTTGAAGTCTGCACCCTTCACAAACCCATGCTATGCTCTCATGATAATCATTTGCATACATCAATCCCTCTCCCCGGCGTACTTGAGGTCAAGGTGGCAGTGACACTCATACAGTAGAGTTTGAGGAACTGTAAACATTACAGTTACTCAAGCATGCAACACACCCACAGGAAAGTAAAGGGAGCACTTCGTGGCATAGCCCCCAGTGGCACTTACCTGAGGTAACGGTGGTGGTTGCGCACTTTGAAGAGCAGGCTACCGTGCCCCAGTCTTTAAAACAGAAGGACAGCGCCTTGAAGGCGCAGGTGTTGCAGCTGAGTCCTCTAACTGGAAATAAAAAGGAGAGAGCCATGAAGATGTGAGTGCCCACCAACACACCACGCCCTCAACTCCCCACATCTCCGAGTGACTTGTCCCCAATGGGCCAGCAGATTATTATAACTGTTCTTTTATAACGCGCTTAATACCGGAGACCAGTTTCTAAGCGCGAGACTGTGATTCAAACCTGTGTTGCTATATGTTGTCTTGCTTCCAAGACAAACATGTTGCCCCTGAGCTATCCTCCCGGCCTACATTGATCTATGCTTAGATGAGTAGGAACATTATGTTTCTATGAAGCCATACATACCAAATCTGTTTAAAACACTTTATGTACAGTGCCCACTGAGCCGGGGCCATGCGGGGATGACCCCAGACAGCTTCCATTTGTAAGAGGGGACTGGGCCGATTGATCCAGGACACTGTTCACTCCCCGGGCTTCCCTTTTACAAGTCTGGTGCTTTACTCCTATCCGATTACAGTTAACCAAGGCTGCAACTCCCAGAATGCAATAATTCGTCTGTTAAACTGAAGCACAGCACTTGAAAAGATGTGTCATGGTGGCATGCAGTGATCAGGCCACCCCCTGCATTACCCCTGATCTTGAGGATGGGGGAGTCCTTCCTACAATTGGAAAACTATCCAGTGTTAATGAGTCCTTCAAGATGGCTGCCTGGTGTTCTCCTGTCGCAAGTACTCTGACTCTATGACAAGGAACCATCCCTCTGTGTTCTAAATCAGCGCCCCCTAGCGAGTCCCAGGGAACCTCCAATCGACGTTTGAGTATTTCTCCATCCGGGGTGGATATTCTAAAACCACAGAAAAAACGTAAGCAGTCGGAAGGGAAACCTGAATGCCACCAACCATCCATCCCCTTGCATAGCACCAGCTGCTGGGCAATTGGGGAATTCTGAGACACTGGTATGTGGGACAAGGGCAATAGTAACGTCAATGAGGCACCCGACGGCAGATATTGGGCAAGGGGGAAATCTAACATACCCCCGATTCATGGAACTGCGCAAAGTGTATTTTTGCAGTGCAAAGTGAACTTTCCACTGACTTTTCCTTGCAAAAATACACTTTGCACAGTTCCATGAATCAGGGTTTGTGTACGCAGTGCAAAGTCACTTTTCGGCAGTGCAAACAATGCCATGCTCCCTGCAGTTTGGGGACAGGGTTTGGTGGGAAATGCCCCTTCTTTGGGGCACAGGGGTTTGGTGGGATATGCTCCTTCTTTGGGGGACAGGGGTTTGGTGGGACATGCCCCTTCTTTGGGGGACAGGGGTTTGGTGGGACATACTCCTTTGTGGGACAGGGGTTTGGTGGGACATGCCCCTTCTTTGGGGGACAGGGGTTTGGTGGGACATGCCCCTTCTTTGGGGGACAGGGGTTTGGTGGGACATGCCCCTTCTTTGGGGGACAGGGGTTTGATGCGACATGCCCCTTCTTTGGGGGACAGGGGTTTGGTGGGACATGCCCCTTCTTTGGGGGACAGGGGTTTGATGCGACATGCCCCTTCTTTGGGGGACAGGGGTTTGGTGGGACATGCCCCTTCTTTGGGGGACAGGGGTTTGGTGGGACATGCCCCTTCTTTGGGGGACAGGGGTTTGATGCGACATGCCCCTTCTTTGGGGGACAGGGGTTTGGTGGGACATGCTCCTTCTTTGGGGGACAGGGGTTTGGTGGGACATGCCCCTTCTTCGGGGGACAGGGGTTTGGTGGGACATGCTCCTTCTTCAGGTGACAGGGGTTTGGTGGGACATGCCACTTCTTCGGGGACAGGGGTTTGGTGGGACATGCCCCTTCTTTGGGGGACAGGGGTTTGGTGGGACATGCCCCTTCTTTGGGGGACAGGGGTTTGGTGGGACATGCCCCTTCTTTGGGGGACAGGGGTTTGGTGGGACATGCCCCTTCTTCGGGGGACAGGGGTTTGGTGGGACATGCCCCTTCTTCGGGGGACAGGGGTTTGGTGGGACATGCCCCTTCTTCGAGGGACAGGGGTTTGGTGGGACATGCCCCTTCTTCGGGGGACAGGGGTTTGGTGGGACATGCCCCTTCTTCGGGGGACAGGGGTTTGATGTGACATGCCCCTTCTTCGGGGGACAGGGGTTTGGTGGGACATGCCCCTTCTTCGGGGGACAAGGGTTTGGTGGGACATGCCCCTTCTTCGGGGGACAGGGGTTTGGTGGGACATGCCCCTTCTTCGGGGGACAGGGGTTTGATGCGACATGCCCCTTCTTTGGGGGACAGGGGTTTGGTGGGACATGCCCCTTCTTTGGGGGACAGGGGTTTGGTGGGACATGCCCCTTCTTTGGGGGACAGGGGTTTGATGCGACATGCCCCTTCTTTGGGGGACAGGGGTTTGGTGGGACATGCCCCTTCTTTGGGGGACAGGGGTTTGGTGGGACATGCTCCTTCTTTGGGGGACAGGGGTTTAGTGGGACATGCCCCTTCTTTGGGGGACAGGGGTTTGGTGGGACATGCCACTTCTTTGGGGGACAAGGGTCCCTTCTTTGGGGGACAGGGGTTTGATGCGACATGCCCCTTCTTTGGGGGACAGGTGTTTGGTGGGACATGCCCCTTCTTTGGGGGACAGGGGTTTGGTGGGACATGCCCCTTCTTTGGGGGACAAGGGTCCCTTCTTTGGGGGACAGGGGTTTGATGCGACATGCCCCTTCTTTGGGGGACAGGGGTTTGGTGGGACATGCCCCTTCTTTGGGGGACAGGGGTTTGGTGGGACATGCTCCTTCTTTGGGGGACAGGGGTTTGGTGGGACATGCTCCTTCTTTGGGGGACAGGGGTTTGGTGGGACATGCCCCTTCTTTGGGGGACAGGGGTTTAATGCGACATGCCCCTTCTTTGGGGGACAGGGGTTTGGTGGGACATGCCCCTTCTTTGGGGGACAGGGGTTTGGTGGGACATGCCCCTTCTTTGGGGGACAGGGGTTTGATTCGACATGCCCCTTCTTTGGGGGACAAGGGTTTGGTGGGACATGCCCCTTCTTTGGGGGACAGGGGTTTGGTGGGACATGCCCCTTCTTTGGGGGACAGGGGTTTGGTGGGACATGCCCCTTCTTTGGGGGACAGGGGTTTGGTGGGACATGCTCCTTCTTTGGGGGACAGGGGTTTGGTGGGACATGCCCCTTCTTTGGGGGACAAGGGTTTGATGCGACATGCCCCTTCTTTGGGGGACAGGGGTTTGGTGGGACATGCTCCTTCTTTGGGGGCAGGGGTTTGGTGGGACATGCCCCTTCTTTGGGGGACAGGGGTTTGGTGGGACATGCCCCTTCTTTGGGGACAGCGGTTTGGTGGGACATGCTCCTTCTTTGGGGGACAGGGGTTTGGTGGGACATGCCCCTTCTTTGTCTATAGCACTGCACCGTGTATGGAGGATATTTGTAAATGCGATGTTCCTTCAGAATGATGCATAGATTGAAGATTTGTATAGGACTGACTTATAATTATTTCATTGGAATTGTTTGTTTCTATTGCTTTCTTTTCTTCTGCTGTTTGATAGGTGTGAAAAGCTTTTGCTGAACATGCCCAAATCAACAACAAAAAAATTATAATTGTATTTTACTACTAATCTGCTAAAACCTGAGATGGCATCTATGTTCTCAGTCCTTCGAGTGGGATTTGAAATCCAGGGGGGGCTCTAACGCCTTGTGAGGCAATATTGAGTGGCGGGGCCTAAAGCGGTTCTGGCTCACACACAAATCCCATATAGCTAATATACTACTAAAGAGGTGAGGCCTATGCACTTAAAGGAATGTCCTAGCAGACCCTTTCATACGAACAATGAAAGGAAATAAATTCTACTAAATTTAAATATATATATATATATATATATATATATATATATATATATATATATATATATATATATATATATATCACGTATGATGGATATGACGCCTCTGGGCTTTGGCGAGTTAGAAATAGATAAATAAATAAAAAATATGCTACAAAAATGTTGACCAAAATGAACCTAGTCAAGTATGAAAGAACAAATCAAACCAGAGTAGGCCAGCCTGCCTTCCAGCCTCACAGTTCCTTTGCAAGAAATCCCCGATTCTTACCGGCTAATTATAATCAATGTAATGGACATTCTTTGATACAATCGTTTGTAACAATCAAACAATGCACTCTCTTATAATTGTCCTTATGTATTTGAAAACAAACGAACTCCTAAGGTCTTTAACTGATATTGTGATTTTAAACATTGCTTATAGTGGCATCTACTGGCGAAGAGCAGTATTGCCACCAATCGTATTTATTACCATTACCCCCTCCCCCTATTTTGGCAGATTGCATGAGGAATTTGATGACAAAAACAAGTGATTCTGATGGCCCAGAAACCCTCATTTATTAAGCAATATTCCCCGAGCGGCAGGGGCATTACTGAGTCAGGTAACGCCCCGGGGCCCATAGTTATAGGCCCTTGCTTCGCTCAGGCCTTAACAAAGGCCCTGGGGCATTACCTGACTCGGTAATGCCCCCGCCGCGAGGGGCATATTGCTATTAATAACCCGGCCTGCAAGATCTGCATGACCGGGGCACTAAAAGCTGTTTTTTCTGTCCCGAAATGAAACAACCAAGAAAATGGCCACCAGGAAAGGGAAAACGGAGTCCGTTTCCCTTTCCATGGTGGCCATCGGGAACAGACGCGCTGGGAACAGAAGTGTTCCCAGCGTGTCTGCTCCCGAAAGACGGTAAAGAAGAAGGTAAAGGTAAGTAGAGGTGGAGGTGGGGGTGGGGGAGGGAAAAGAAATAAATAAAAAAGGCGCACCAGAATCCCCAGCAGGGAACGATGGTAGCCTCCAGTCGTGTGGAGGCGCAGAGCGGGGATGGCCCCACTTCGAGCCTCCACATGGCTGCCACGCCGCCCGCTGTGGACAAAGGAGGCAAATGGTAAGTGGGGTGTGGAGGGCAGGGAGGTGAGAGGAAAGGGGGGAAAAAAAAAACCTTACCTGAGTTCCCGGCTGGGGGCGAGGGCAGCTTCTCAGCCCTCAGCCGTGGGGAGGCTCGGTGAGGGGATGGCCCCACTTCAAGCCTCCTCATTGGCCGAGGTGCTACCACGCCCCTTGCTGTGGCCAAGGCAGATGGAATCCCGGATGAGAATTGAGGGATTCTCAGCCTGGTAACGACCCGGCGAGAGCCAATCAGAATGTGTGTTGCATTCTACTTGACTCTCGCCGAGTACTAATAGTTATAATGAAGATATCTTATGCATGTTAGATCAGCTTGCCCCTTTAAAAGCCAAAACTGTCAGAGACTCGCCAAACCATCAGAAATGGTTCTCTCCACCCTTAGCAGACCTCAAAGCTAGTAAAAGGCAGGCAGAGCAAGTATGGCGGAAAGGAAATTCTTTGGAAAATCTGACAGCTTAGAAACTCAAATGTGGACCCCTTGCTCACTGTTCTCAGAGAGGCACAGCTCCACCTCACTGATGAGGTTCAACCAGACAGAAACGCGTGTCTGGGGTTGCCGTTGGTACTCTTGTTCAGAGAAGAATTTCCTAGCATTTTGGTGCTGGACTGCCCATGTGGGCAGGACAAAGACTGATATGTTTGGGATATTTCTGCTCTGTGAAAGATAGTGAGCTAAAGACTCTGGGTAAGGATCTCATAACCAGGACGAATGTCTGGCAGAGGTCCTACCAGGATCCTCCTTGTTATTAGCTCAGAAACTCAAAGACAGAGATTATAAAACGAAGATTGTAGAGGCAAAGAAAAGTTTCTACCAGTATCAAATCAATCTCGCCGGGGATCAAAGGAGCTTTTCTGACTCTTTGAGTCTTGGGAAAAACCTGCTGTCACTAGTCCCTCTGTTAAACCTACAACTGATGATTGCAATAGAGCGCAGAAAGCTTTTGCTGATAAACTGGAAAAGGCCCAAAATAAAATCATGGAGGAGTCCATGTTAAAACCCTCTCTCTCCTCAGCTTCCACATACAATCAAAATACAGAAAAAGAGGACTTTGTCAGCCCCCAAAAGGGTTCTATTTGCACTGAACCTGATCCCTTAATCCAGCCGGATTCAGATATTGCCTTCAGGTTCAAAGAGTCGTCCTTTGTGGAGATCCATGACAGCCACAAAACCATGCGTCCCACAAACTGCCCTAGAGAACTGCTCCCTTCCAAATACATATTAGAACACAGGGACGTGTGGGTCCCTTTCCTCCGTATCTTCAATCTTGTCATATTCCACAGTCTATTAGGAATGTTGCGGTCACCCCGTTGTTAAAAATGGTGGGTTGAGACCTGAATGATGCAGCCACTCTTAGGCCCATCACTAACACCTTGTTTTTCCTTAAACTAATTGACAAGGTTGCTACAGTACAGCTTCAATCTTACGTTATGTATCCTACATAAGAAACAGTCTGGCTTCCGTAGCTATCACGGCACTGAGAGCGCACTGCTTGACCTACAGACCAACATGCGCTCCAAACTGGAAGACAGCAAGTCAGGGCTGCTGATGCTACTGGACTTATCAGCAGCCTTTGACTTTTTGACTTGCTGGACCACCAAGTCCTTTTGGACCGGATGGCCACAGTTGAAGTTCTTTCTTCAGAGGCAAATAGCTGGCTTAGGTCTTTTCTTGAGGGTCGTCACTCGCGGGTTCACTGGGGCGAAAGTGTGTCCGAAGTTGGAATTATTACTTGTGGGGTGCCACAGGGTGCCTGTGTCTCCCCCCTGTTGTTTAACATTTATTTGCTTATTTATTTGTTTATTTGTACTGCGCCGAAAGCTCGCAGTCATCAGGGCGCAAACAAGGAGACAAAGATAAGGCAGAAAAACAGTGTTCACGAGACACTTATATCCTCCCACTGTGTAAAGACCTGGAGTCGTTGGACCTATTTTTCTGTAACTATGCTGATGACTTTCAACTTGTCTTGGAGATCAGTGGGGATAATGAGAAGGAGAAATCGATGTTGGACTCAGTGTACCAGACCTTCAAGTGTTGGATGTCAAGGAATTGGCTTTGTCTGAATGCGTCCAAGACCGAGCTCATGTTGTTCGGACCTCGGCAAATCAGAGATAGCCTAGATCAAGTGTACGCTAGCTTTGTAATTGATCGTAGCCAGATCATGGTAGTGCATAAAGTCAAGAGGTTGGGCACCTACCTGGAAGAAATCTTGGGTAGCGAGGCCCATGTAGCAGCCATTACTAAAAGCACTAATTACCACCTAACGGTGCTACGGCAAGTGGCTCCACTGGTCTCCGTAGAAAACCGTACTAAACTTGTTAGAGCAGTAATCCTCACCCGGGTTGATTACTGCAACGCCCTGATGGGGGGCGCCAACAGAGCTGATATCCAAGGACAAGAAAATATTCAGAACGCCGCCATTTGCATCAAATTCCAGATGAAGCGCTTTGAACCAACATCCGCAAGATTGGAGACTGCCAGGGATGAGCACTGGCTAGCCTTGGTCCACTTAAAACCCTGTATGTTCTATGCCCACCCGCCCACCACAGAGCACAGGCTGAAAGCGGAAAAACCAGGTCTTCATGAAAAACCGCTTTTTTGACTGTATAACAAATGTCACGTGGGCTCGTGCACCAGGCAACCTAAGGGGGGCACCAGGCAACCTAAGTGGGGACATGGGGGCACAATTGGAGCTCTTCCAAATCCCCCATGGGCTTTCACAACACGGACACTCACAGGCAGCGCTCGTGGTCGAACCCCCGACACATACTCCCGTCCACTAGAGCGCGCCCACCACCACTGCTCACTCAAACAGCGTTTCCCTCCCCCATTGTGGGCACAAGTTCAGCGCCTGGGGGTCTTAAGCCACCTTCTGTTAACACTTCTAAACAGGATGATTTGCGGGCAGTCACTGCGCCTGCGCCCCGCCCAGCTCTGCTCTCAGAAATTGGCTCTGGTGAGCAAGTCATGAGCTGCCAGCGCGGGGTCCGGGTACACAGAGCGGCCCTCATCCCGGATCACACGAGGACACCTCCGGCACCGAGCGCCTCCCACAAGTCACCTCAGACAGCGGCGCTGACACTCAGGTTACACAGCAGGCAGAGGTGCTAGACAACCGAGCTATCACTCGGGCTACACAGGTCCTAGACAACAGAGCTATCACTCGGGCCACACAGGTCCTAGATACAGAGTTATCACTCAGGCCACACAGGTCCTAGACAACAGAGCTATCACTCGGGCCACACAGGCCCGAGACAACCGAGCTATCACTCAGGCCACACAGGTCCAAGATACAGAGCTATCACAGACCCCCTTCGCCGTGGAGTGGGCAGGAGCCCCCCACCACCGTCCTGGACATCGATACAGACGACTCGACTGGGCCGAAAGCATCGGATCACACGGCAGCGGTGATCCATTCATAGGATCCAAAGCAGATCCCTGTTGCCCCTGCATCTAACCAATCTGCCCCCCCAGGGCACCCCACCTCATCAAAGGAGCCCCGGCAGCCTCTACATCCCCAGGTCCGCTCGCGCCGACTTTTTGAAATACAAAATGTCGGGCGCGACGCGGCCTGAAAGCGAGGCTGAGCGTCCCACGTTGCTGAGCAACCCTGCGTAGGCTGCTCTTAAGCCTAAACATCCGCCGGCAGGCGGAAGCCGGCGGCCACCTCAAGGCCACCATAAGGCTGCTTGCCCTGTTTGCCCCTGTTCGCCACGGAAGCATACTGTTGGACCCCGATTACCATCATAAAGGTCGCGCTGTACAATTGCCTCATATGGGGAACTCTTCTTCTTTTTCAATTGCATGCTCTGTACGTGGATGATCAACAGTATACTGGAGCGCAAACCACGTGAGTACAATCACTGGCTGCTCATTTGCTATGCTATGCTAGTTGCAGTAGTGCCTTTCCTGCTACCCTGACAGATCTCGAATCTAGCTGACACCATATCTGACACCTGTGTTCACTCAGCTTCTTTGTAAGATCCATGGTATCCTTGCATGAGCTGCCTACTTGCCCAAGCGCCCTCGTTTGAAACTGACTTCACAATCTCGCTAGTACGCCACCACTCGTGGGCATGCGAACTGCATTTCTGTTATCGTGATACTTCCTGTGTTGTGCCTTATGGTCGCCAATAGACCACATTTAACCTATGCTGAACCCTGTGTTGTGCCCTATGGTCGCCAATAGACCCCATTTAACCTATATTGTGCCCTATGGTCGCCATTAGACCACATTTAACCTATGCTGAACCCTGTGTTGTGCCTATGGTCGCCATTAGACCACATTTAACCTATGCTGAACCCTGTGCTGTGCCTTATGGTCGCCAATAGACCACATTTAACCTATATTGTGCCCTGTGTTGTGCCTTATGGTCGCCAATAGACCACATTTAACCTATGCTGAACCCTGTGTTGTGCCTTATGGTCGCCAATAGACCACATTTAACCTATATTGTGCCCTGTGTTGTGCCTTATGGTCGCCAATAGACCACATTTAACCTATATTGTGCCCTGTGTTGTGCCCTATGGTCGCCATTAGACAGCTCTCTCCTAGAACTGGAAGGATGCCACACCTAGCATTAGCCCTCTGCATCATGGCTACATTCACACAATCGGTCCTCAGCAGTCACATCCACATTACTCAGTCACCAATACCTACTTCAAACTTAAGCCAACTCACTACTAACGATATGCAACTTAAGCCCCCCACATTCTGCAAGGCCCAAGAAACAATACTATATGCCTCCCTTCCTTGTACCACTCCTAATAGAAATAACAGACTCCGCGCAAGACTAACCAAATTACATGAACCATTGAGAAGAACCCTTCCGGCCTCCAACCTCAAAACCAATTACAAACCTAGCTCACGAATGCCTAGCCATCCCAAACGGCCTACTCAAACATTTACCTCGAATGAGAACACCCTCCAGCTTAATAACCTCCATCCCAAAGCTTGCACTACCACTGACAAACCCATCCGAGTCAACAAAACTCCCGAGGACCCCCCTCTCAAGGGAGCGCTCCTTAATGCTAGATCACTAGTCGCTCACGCTACGGATATTGCCGACTTAATCACAGAAGGGAACCTGGATTTTCTCGCAATCACGGAAACGTGGCTCCATACTGCAGCAGGACCTACCCTCATGTTAGCTGTCCTAGACGACTACACCATTCTCAGACAAGACCGTGATAATACACGAGGAGGCGGCATCGCTATCATCTCTAAAACGGCTCTTGGTCTCAGACTAGCCCCCACCCAATCTCTACAATCATGCGAATCCCTCACCGCCAAAATGCAGATTAATGAGTCACAATCCATTACCATACACCTCATATACAGACCACCTGGCCCTCTTGGTACCTTCGAGGAAGACTTGCATAATATAATCATGAACAACCTGAAACCCTCCACCCAACTACTTATATTAGGCGATTTCAACTTAGGATTCAACGACCAAACAGACAAAAATGCCACAGAAATAGCCAATACGATCAAAGCACTAGGACTTACTCAAAAAGTCTCTACACCCACCCACATAAAAGGGAGAATACTGGACTGGGTAGCCGACCTCAACTGCTCTGCCACTATCACATCCATCCTGCCTTTAGCATGGACAGATCATTCTTTGATCTCCTTTCTCTTATCCACTGTCAGACCCACTCCACTGGTCCGACCACGAGCGCCACCATGCCTAACCAGAAGTAATAAAAGTATTACGGTAGAAAAAATCATCCCCGCCATACTGCCTACTCTCAATACACTGTCTGATAATCTCGACCCCAGCGGCCTAGTTCAGGAATTCAACAATATTATGCTTACCACTCTGGATAAAATTGCTCCTATCAAACTCAGACCGAGCAAACCCATAGCCCACCTAAACAAATGGTTCACCCCACAACTCAAAGACCTTCGCACCCTAAAGAACAAAAGTGAAACAAACTGGAGACGATGCCCATCTAGCGAGAATAAAGCCAAATTAACTGTACTCTCCTCACTCTACAAAAAGGAAATCTGCCAAGCAAAACGTAACTCATATGACCAACGCATTGCTAGCTCAAACTCAAGCATGAAGGAACTCTTCTGCATACTCAAAGAACTAGAGTCCCCTATTGCTACCCCGGACGTCTGCACCAAGGACAAATCCTGGTGTACTGACATACAACAAGCCTTAGAGCATAAAATCGATACACTTCAGAACAAAATCCAATTAAAAAAGAAGGCTCTAAACTTACAGCACCTGCCTAACATTCTCCAGCCCAATGAGCCACCACCGGCACACAATGCCACATTCCACTTCTCAAAAATGTCCATCCTAGAGGTAGAAAAAATCATCCTATCTTTAAAACCCTCAAACTGTAAAGGGGACATCTGCCCTGCACAGCTAATAAAAGACGCTGCTAGAGAACTCTCCCCATTTATAACCAAACTGATAAATGCCTCTTTTGCTACAGGTACTATACCTGCCAACCTCAAGCAATCCTGGGTGCTACCACTCCTCAAGAAACAGACACTTGATCCCCTCATTCCCACTAACTATCGACCTATTACCACGGTCCCATTTTTACTAAAAATACTGGATAAAGCCGCCTACACTCAAATACAGAAGCATTTAGAACTGCACAAACTCCTGGGCAACAGACAATCCGGCTTCCGTCCAATGCACGGAACTGAGACTGCCTTAATCGACCTTAAGTCCCAGATAGACGAACTGAGAGACAAAGGAAGGACGGTACTCCTGCTCCTACTCGACCTTTCCGCTGCTTTCGACCTGGTCAACCACAAGGTCTTATGTCGGCACCTTGACTCTGCAGCTCACTTCTCCACGGACGCTATCAAGTGGATCGAGTCCTTCCTGAGTGAGAGGACCATGAGAGTCTTCTCCTCCTCAGCATCTGCCGAGCCTACACCCATCCTATGCGGCGTTCCGCAAGGATCCTGTGTCTCGCCCACCCTATATAACATCTTCACTAAGCCATTGTTCGACGATCTGGACCAGCTGGGTGTCACCTACACTAACTATGCAGATGATACTCAGATTCTCCTACCACTTTCTGGGGATTACAGCGCGGACACGGGCCTAGTGAACAAAATTTACCTTATCATCCAAGCATGGATGGCCACACACGGCCTATGCTTGAACGATGATAAGACTGAACTAATAATATTGGGTTCGCAGGCCAATATTAAAAAACTAGGTCAAGATTACTCTTCCTTCAATATTGACGGCAATACTATTAAAGTCTCCAAGGAAGTAAAAACCCTGGGATTCTACTTGGACTCCACACTGTCCTTTGACAAACAGGTCAAATCCCTTACCTCGTCTACGGCTTACACATGCAAACTTCTTAGAGCTGGTAAACCATTCCTCTCTGACTATAGCTGTCTGATCCTGGCTAGAGCTCTTATACTCTCTAGAATCGACTATTGCAATGCCCTTTACATTGGGGCTAACAAATCCACCACTAATAAGCTCCAAACGCTACAGAATAATGCCTTAAGAGCAGCCCTTGGCATAAATAAGAAAACCCACATCTCTGCCTTGAGACATCAACACAAATGGCTCTCCACATCCAATAAAATACTTCTAAAAACACTCTCTCTGACACACAAAGCTTTGAACAACGCGGCCCCCAGTTACCTCATAGACAAACTTCAGAGAAGAACTTCTCTCAGACCCACTAGAATGGGGAACACTAACTGCCTAAATATCCCCAAATACAAACTGACTACCATCGGGGGCAACAGCTTCACTGTTAAGGCAGCCAGAAGCTGGAACTCACTGCCCCAGGAGTTAAGAGCTGACCAACCATATCCACTCTTCAGGAAAAACTTAATAAAGCATATCACTGCCACCAATCCTTAGTTACCCTTCACCCTTCCCTGAGGACACTATCCTGCAATCAAGAAACAGTATACCTTGCTATACTCTCTCTTTATGTAAATACTGCTGCCCATGCATGTGTACTCATATAAGTTTTATATCCTAGTGCACGCACCTTTGATCCAGCCCTATTGTTCATATTGTATATATCCTGTAATCATACTATACTGCCACAGCCCTATTGTTCATATTGTATATTTCCCGCATTCATGCAAACTAGCCACAGTCCTATTGTTCATATTGTATATATCCTGTCTGTAACCTGTGTAATCATGTAAGCCTTGCATTTCCTTGTCATTGCGCCCTTTTACTTACGAGTCTGGTGCGCTTAACAAATGAATAAACAAACAAACAAACAAACAACAAACACTCAGGCCACACAGGTCCAAGATACAGAGCTATCACTCGGACCACACAGGTCCTAGATACAGAGCTATCCCTCTGGCCACACAGGCCCTAGACAACAGAGCTATCACTCGGGCTACACAGGTCCTAGACAACAGAGCTATAACTCAGGCTACACAGGTCCTAGACAACAGAGCTATCACTCGGGCCACACAGGCCCAAGACAACCGAGCTATCACTCAGGCCACACAGGTCCAAGATACAGAGCTATCACTCAGGCCACACAGGTCCAAGATACAGAGCTATCACTCAGGCCACACAGGTCCTAGACAACAGAGCTATCACTCCGGCTACACAGGTCCTAGACAACAGAGCTATCACTCAGGCTACACAGGTCCTAGACAACAGAGCTATCACTCGGGCCACACAGGTCCTGGATACAGAGCTATCACTCAGGCCACACAGGTCCCAGACAACAGAGCTATCACTCGGGCCACACAGGCCCTAAACAACAGAGCTATCACTCGGGCTACACAGGTCCTAGACAACAGAGCTATCACTCGGGCCACACAGGTCCTAGATACAGAGTTATCACTCGGGCCACACAGGTCCTAGACAACAGAGCTATCACTCAGGCCACACAGGCCCTAGACAACCGAGCTATCACTCGGGCCACACAGGTCCTAGACAACCGAGCTATCACTCGGGCCACACAGGTCCTAGACAACAGAGCTATCACTCGGGCTACACAGGTCCTAGACAACAGAGCTATCACTCGGGCCACACAGGTCCTAGATACAGAGTTATCACTCGGGCCACACAGGTCCTAGACAACAGAGCTATCACTCAGGCCACACAGGCCCTAGACAACCGAGCTATCACTCGGGCCACACAGGTCCTAGACAACCGAGCTATCACTCGGGCCACACAGGTCCTAGACAACAGAGCTATCACTCGGGCCACACAGGTCCTAGATACAGAGTTATCACTCAGGCCACACAGGTCCTAGACAACAGAGCTATCACTCGGGCCACACAGGCCCTAAACAACAGAGCTATCACTCAGGCCACACAGGTCCTAGACAACCGAGCTATCACTCGGGCCACACAGGTCCTAGACAACAGAGCTATCACTCGGGCCACACAGGTCCTAGATACAGAGTTATCACTCAGGCCACACAGGTCCTAGACAACAGAGCTATCACTCGGGCCACACAGGATCGAGACAACCGAGCTATCACTCAGGCCACACAGGTCCAAGATACAGAGCTATCACTCGGGCTACACAGGTCCTAGACAACAGAGCTATCACTCGGGCCACACAGGTCCTAGATACAGAGTTATCACTCAGGCTACACAGGTCCTAGACAACAGAGCTATCACTCGGGCCACACAGGCCCGAGACAACCGAGCTATCACTCAGGCCACACAGGTCCAAGATACAGAGCTATCACTCAGGCTACACAGGTCCTAGACAACAGAGCTATCACTCGGACCACACAGGTCCTAGATACAGAGCTATCCCTCGGGCCACACAGGCCCTAGACAACAGAGCTATCACTCGGGCCACACAGGTCCTAGATACAGAGTTATCACTCAGGCCACACAGGTCCTAGACAACAGAGCTATCACTCAGGCTACACAGGTCCTAGACAACAGAGCTATAACTCGGGCCACACAGGTCCTAGATACAGAGCTATCACTCAGGCCACACAGGTCCCAGACAAAAGAGCTATCACTCGGGCCACACAGGCCCTAAACAACAGAGCTATCACTCAGGCCACACAGGTCCTAGACAACAGAGCTATCACTCGGGCCACACAGGCCACACAGGCCCTAGACAACAGAGCTATCACTCGGGCCACACAGGCCCTAGACAACAGAGCTATCACTCTGGCCACACAGGTCCTAGACAACAGAGCTAACACTCTGGCCACACAGGTCCTAGATAGCAGAGCTATCATTCGGGCCACACAGGCCCTAGACAACAGAGCTTTCACTCGGGCCACACAGGCCCTAGACAACAGAGCTCTCACTCGGGCCACACAGGCCCTAGATACAGAGCTATCACTCGGGCCACACATGTCCTAGATAAACGACTATCACTCGGGCCACACAGGCCCGAGACAACAGAGCTATCACTCGGCCACACAGGCCCTAGACAACAGAGCTATCACTCGGGCCACACAGGTCCTAGATAACAGACTATCACTCGGGCCACACAGGCCGGAGACAACAGAGCTATCACTCAGGCCACACAGGCCCCGGACAACAGAGCTATCACTCGGGCCACACAGGCCCTAGATAACAGAGCTATCACTGGGGCCACACAGGCCCACACAGGCCCTAGACAACAGAGCTATCACTCGGGCCACACAGGTCCTAGACAACTGAGCTATCACTCGGGCCACACAGGCCCTAGACAACAGAGCTATCACTCGGGCCACACAGGTCCTAGACAGCAGAGCTATCACTCTGGCCACACAGTCCCTAGACAGCAGAGCTATCACTCTGGCCACACAGGCCCGAGATAACAGACTATCACTCGGGCCACACAGGCCCGAGACAACAGAGCTATCACTCGGGCTATACAGGTCCTACACAACAGAGCTATCACTCGGCCACACAGGTCCTAGAAACAGAGCTATCACTCGGGACACACAGGCCCGAGATAAGAGACTATCACTCAGGCCACACAGGCCCGAGACAACCGAGCTATCACTCGGGCTACACAGGTCCTACACAACAGACTATCACTCGGGCCACACAGGCCCGAGACAACAGAGCTATCACTCGGGCTACACAGGTCCTACACAGCAGAGCTATCACTCGGCCACACAGGTCCTAGAAACAGAGCTATCACTCGGGACACACAGGCCCGAGATAAAAGACTATCACTCGGGCCATACAGGCCCGAGACAACCGAGCTATCACTCGGGCTACACAGGTCCTACACAACAGAGCTATCACTCGGCCAAACAGGACCTAGACAGCAGAGCTATTACTCGGGACACACAGGCCGTAGATAACAGAGCTATCACTCGGGCCACACAGGGCCACACAGGCCCTAGACAACAGAGCTATCACTCGGGCCACACAGGTCCTAGACAACTGAGCTATCACTCGGGCCACACAGGCCCTAGACAACAGAGCTATCACTCGGGCCACACAGGTCCTAGACAGCAGAGCTATCACTCTGGCCACACAGGCCCTAGACAGCAGAGCTATCACTCTGGCCACACAGGCCCGAGATAACAGACTATCACTCGGGCCACACAGGCCCGAGACAACAGAGCTATCACTCGGCCACACAGGTCCTAGAAACAGAGCTATCACTCGGGACACACAGGCCCGAGATAACACACTATCACTCGTGCCACACAGGCCTGAGACAACCGAGCTATCACTCGGGCTACACAGGTCCTACACAACAGAGCTATCACTCGGCCAAACAGGTCCTAGACAGCAGAGCTATCACTCGGGCCACACAGGTCCTAGATAACAGACTATCACTCGGGCCACACAGGCCCGAGACAACAGAGCTATCACTCGGGCTACACAGGTCCTACACAACAGAGCTACCACTCGGCCAGACAGGTCCTAGAAACAGAGCTATCACTCGGGACACACAAGCCCGAGATAACAGACTATCACTCGGGCCACACAGGCCCGAGACAACCGAGCTATCACTCGGGCTACACAGGTCCTACACAACAGAGCTATCACTCAGCCAAACAGGTCCTAGACAGCAGAGCTATCACTCGGGCACACAGGTCCTAGATAACAGACTACCACTCGGGCCACACAGGCCCGAGACAACAGAGCTATCACTCGGGCCACACAGGCCCTAAACAACAGAGCTATCACTCAGGCCACACAGGTCCTAGATAACAGAGCTAGCCACACAGGTCCTAGATACAGAGCTATCACTCGGGCCACACAGGCCCTAAACAACAGAGCTATCACTCGGGCCACACAGGCCCTACACAACAGAGCTATCACTCGGGCCACACAGGCCCTACACAACAGAGCTATCACTCAGGCCACACAGGTCCTAGACAACAGAGCTATCACTCGGGCCACACAGGCCCTAAACAACAGAGTTATCACTCGGGCCACACAGGTCCTAGATGCAGAGCTATCACTCAGGCCACACAGGCCCTAAACAACAGATCTATCGCTCGGGCCACACAGGTCCTAGATACAGAGCTATCACTCAGGCCACACAGGTCCTAGACAACAGAGCTATCACTTGGGCCACACAGGTCCTAGATAACAGAGCTATCACTCGGGACACACAGGCCCTAAACAACAGAGCTATCACTCGGGCCACACAGGTCCCAGATGCAGAGCTATCACTCGGGCCACACAGGCCCTAAACAACAGAGCTATCACTCGGGCCACACAGGCCCTACACAACAGAGCTATCACTCGGGCCACACAGGCCCTACACAACAGAGCTATCACTCAGGCCACACAGGTCCTAGACAACAGAGCTATCACTCGGGCCACACAGGCCCTAAACAACAGAGCTATCACTTGGGCCACACAGGTCCTAGATACAGAGCTATCACTCAGGCCACACAGGTCCTAGACAACAGAGCTATCACTCGGGCCACGCAGGTCCTAGATACAGAGCTATCACTCAGGCCACACAGGTCCTAGACAACAGAGCTATCACTCGGGCCACACAGGTCCTAGATAACAGAGCTATCACTCGGGCCACACAGGCCCTAAACAACAGAGCTATCACTCGGGCCACACAGGGCCTAGATACAGAGCTATCACTCGGGCCACACAGGTCCTAGATAACAGACTATCACTCGGGCCACACAGGCCCGAGACAACAGAGCTATCACTCGGGCCACGCAGGCCCTAAACAACAGAGCTATCACTCGGGCCACACAGGCCCTAGACAGCAGAGCTACCACTCGGCCCACACAGGCCCTAGACAGCAGAGCTATCACTCAGGCCACACAGGCCCTAGATAACAGAGCTATCACTCGGGCCACACAGGCCCTAGACAGCAGAGCTATCACTCGGGCCACACAGGTCCTCGAAACAGACTATCACTCGGGCCACACAGTCCCGAGACAACAGAGCTATCACTCGGGCCACACAGGCCCACACAGGCCCTAGACAACAGAGCTATCACTCGGGTTAGTTACACAGCCCTGACAGACAACACTGCTGACCCCAGTTGACACAGCCGTCACAAGCATTAGAAAGCAGAGGTATCAGTTGGTTCGCCCATCTCCTTCAAAGTCAGGTGTTAGACAGCAGAGCTTTCCCTCAGATCGTGTAGATTACAGGGGGATAATTCCTCATACGGCAGAGCCATCTCCCAAGTTACAGGGATCATACAGCTCCAAACAGCAGAGCTTTCCCTCGGTTTCAGAGATCTCAGAGGTCGGTGTCTCAGTGGGTAGAGCTGTCCCTCCGGGGAGACAGCCCTGGTATCCCTCTGCAGGTGACCTACACTAAAGAACCATCAGAATCCCAGTAATACAGCTCAGCGAGTTAAGCGCGCATTGCTGAGGTCAGTGTGCAGCCTCGAGTCACAGGTTCGAATTCCAGCCCGCCCGACTCCGCCTTTTATCCTTCAGAGGTTGTTAGCTTGAATAACCAGGAGCCAGGCATAGTAGCCCATTGTGTTACAGTGCCCAGAAAGCAGAGGAGTACAGCGCTATACACATAAAGTGTGCATATTATGAAGTGACCATTTGCCCTGCATGGTGAGGAATAGTATGCAGCGCCCTGAAGGTGGCCTCTATCAGCACTTCACACGGGGATAGTTTGCGGCGCCCTGAAGCTGGCCCCCATCGGCACTTTACATGGGGATAATTTGCGGTGCCCTGAAGCTGGCCCCCATCGGCACTTTACATGAGGATAGTTTGCGGCGCCCTGAAGCTGGCCTCCATCAGCACTTTACATGGGGATAGTTTGCGGGGCGCCCTGAAGATGGCCTCTATCAGCACTTCACATGGGGATAGTTTGCGGCGCTCTGAAGCTTGCCTCTATCAGCACTTTACATGGGGATAGTTTGCAGTGCCCTGAAGCTGACCCTAGTTTGCGGCGCCCTGAAGCTGGCCCCCATCGGCACTTTACATGGGGATAGTTTGCGGCGCCCTGAAGCTGGCCCCCATCGGCGCTTTACATGGGGATAGTTTGTGGCGCCCTGAAGCTGGCCCCCATCGGCGCTTTACATGGGGATAGTTTGCGGCGCCCTGAAGCTGGCCCCCATCGGCACTTCACATGGGGATAGTTTGCGGCGCCCTGAAGCTGGCCTCCATCGGCACTTCACATGGGGATAGTTTGCGGCGCCCTGAAGCTGGCCCCCATCGGCGCTTTACATGGGGATAGTTTGCGGCGCCCTGAAGCTGACCCCCATCGGCACTTTACATGAGGATAGTTTGCGGCGCCCTGAAGATGGCCTCTATCAGCACTTCACATGGGGATAGTTTGCGGCGCTCGGCACTTTACATGGGGATAGTTTGCGGCGCCCTGAAGCTGGCCCCCATCGGCGCTTTACATGGGGATAGTTTGTGGCGCCCTGAAGCTGGCCCCCATCGGCGCTTTACATGGGGATAGTTTGCGGCGCCCTGAAGCTGGCCCCCATCGGCACTTCACATGGGGATAGTTTGCGGCGCCCTGAAGCTGGCCTCCATCGGCACTTCACATGGGGATAGTTTGCGGCGCCCTGAAGCTGGCCCCCATCGGCGCTTTACATGGGGATAGTTTGCGGCGCCCTGAAGCTGACCCCCATCGGCACTTTACATGAGGATAGTTTGCGGCGCCCTGAAGATGGCCTCTATCAGCACTTCACATGGGGATAGTTTGCGGCGCTCTGAAGCTTGCCTCCATCGGCACTTTACATGGGGATAGTTTGCGGCGCCCTGAAGCTGACCCCCATCAGCACTTTACATGGGGATAGTTTGCGGCGCCCTGAAGCTGACCCCCATCGGCACTTACATGGGGATAGTTTGCGGCGCCCTGAAGCTGACCCCCATCGGCACTTTACATGGGGATAGTTTGCAGTGCCCTGAAGCTGGCCCCCATCGGCACTTTACATGGGGATAGTTTGCGGCGCCCTGAAGCTGGCCCCCATCAGCACTTTACATGGGGATAGTTTGCGGCACCCTGAAGCTGGCCCCCATCGGCACTTTACATGGGGATAGTTTGCGGCGCCCTGAAGCTGGCCTCCATCTGCACTTTACATGGGGATAGTTTGCGGCACCCTGAAGCTGGCCCCCATCGGCACTTTACATGGGGATAGTTGGCGGCGCCCTGAAGCTGGCCCCCATCGGCGCTTTACATGGGGATAGTTTGCGGCACCCTGAAGCTGGCCCCCATCGGCACTTTACATGGGGATAGTTGGCAGCGCCCTGAAGCTGGCCCCCATCAGCACTTTACATGGGGATAGTTTGCGGCGCCCTGAAGCTGGCCCCCATCGGCACTTTACATGGGGATAGTTTGCGGCGCCCTGAAGCTGCCCCCCATCGGCGCTTTACATGGGGATAGTTTGCGGCGCTCTGAAGCTGGCCCCCATCGGCACTTTACATGGGGATAGTTTGCGGCGCCCTGAAGCTGGCCCCCATCGGCACTTTACATGGGGATAGTTTGCGGCGCCCTGAAGCTGGCCCCCATCGGCGCTTTACATGGGGATAGTTTGCGGCGCCCTGAAGCTGGCCCCCATCGGCGCTTTACATGGGGATAGTTTGCGGCGCCCTGAAGCTGACCCCCATCGGCACTTTACATGGGGATAGTTTGCAGTGCCCTGAAGCTGGCCCCCATCGGCACTTTACATGGGGATAGTTTGCGGCGCCCTGAAGCTGGCCCCCATCGGCACTTTACATGGGGATAGTTTGCGGCACCCTGAAGCTGGCCCCCATCGGCACTTTACATGGGGATAGTTTGCGGCGCCCTGAAGCTGGCCTCCATCTGCACTTTACATGGGGATAGTTTGCGGCACCCTGAAGCTGGCCCCCATCGGCACTTTACATGGGGATAGTTTGCGGCACCCTGAAGCTGGCCCCCATCGGCACTTTACATGGGGATAGTTGGCGGCGCCCTGAAGCTGGCCCCCATCGGCGCTTTACATGGGGATAGTTTGCGGCACCCTGAAGCTGGCCCCCATCGGCACTTTACATGGGGATAGTTGGCAGCGCCCTGAAGCTGGCCCCCATCAGCACTTCACATGGGGATAGTTTGCTGTGCCCTGAAGCTGGCCCCCATCGGCACTTTACATGGGGATAGTTGGCGGCGCCCTGAAGCTGGCCCCCATCGGCGCTTTACATGGAGATAGTTTGCGGCGCTCTGAAGCTGGCCCCCATCGGCACTTTACATGGGGATAGTTTGCGGCGCCCTGAAGCTGGCCCCCATCGGCGCTTTACATGGGGATAGTTTGCGGCGCCCTGAAGCTGGCCCCCATCGGCACTTTACATGGGGATAGTTTGCGGCGCTCTGAAGCTTGCCTCCATCTGCACTTTACATGGGGATAGTTTGCGGCCCCCTGAAGCTGGCCCCCATCGGCACTTCACATGGGGATAGTTTGCGGCGCTCTGAAGCTTGCCTCTATCAGCACTTTACATGGGGATAGTTTGCAGTGCCCTGAAGCTGACCCCCATCGGCACTTTACATGGGGATATTTTGCGGCGCCCTGAAGCTGGCCTCCATCGGCACTTCACATGGGGATAGTTTGCGGCGCCCTGAAGCTGGCCCCCATCGGCACTTTACATGGGGATAGTTTGCGGCGCCCTGAAGCTGGCCTATACCGGCACTTTACATGGGGATAGTTTGCGGCGCCCTGAAGCTGGCCCCCATTGGCACTTTACATGGGGATAGTTTGCGGCGCCCTGAAGCTGGCCCCCATCGGCACTTTACATGGGGATAGTTTGCGGCGCCCTGAAGCTGGCCCGCATTGGCACTTTACATGGGGATAGTTTGCGGCGCCCTGAAGCTGGCCCCCATCGGCACTTCACATGGGGATAGTTTGCGGCGCCCTGAAGCTGGCCCCCATCGGCGCTTTACATGGGGATAGTTTGCGGCGCCCTGAAGCTGGCCCCCATCGGCACTTTACATGGGGATAGTTTGCAGTGCCCTGAAGCTGGCCCCCATCGGCACTTTACATGGGGATAGTTTGCTGTGCCCTGAAGCTGGCCCCCATCGGCACTTTACATGGGGATAGTTTGCAGTGCCCTGAAGCTGGCCCGCATTGGCACTTTACATGGGGATAGTTTGCGGCGCCCTGAAGCTGGCCCCGATCAGCGCTTTACATGGGGATAGTTTGCGGTGCCCTGAAGCTGGCCCCCATCGGCACTTTACATGGGGATAGTTTGCGGCGCCCTGAAGCTGGCCTCCATCGGCGCTTTTCAAGGATGTAGTTTGCGGCGCCCTGAAGCTGCCCCCCATCAGCACTTTACATGGGGATAATTTGTGGCGCCCTGAAGCTGGCCCCCATCAGCACTTTACATGGGGATAATTTGTGGCGCCCTGAAGCCGGCCCCCATCGGCGCTTTACATGGGGATAGTTTGCGGCGCCCTGAAGATGGCCCCCATCGGCACTTTACATGGGGATAGTTTGCGGCGCCCTGAAGATGGCCCCCATCGGCACTTTACATGGGGATAGTTTGCGGCGCCCTGAAGATGGCCCCCATCGGCACTTTACATGGGGATAGTTTGCGGCGCCCTGAAGCTGGCCTCCATCGGCACTTTACATGCGAATAGTTTGCTGTGCCCTGAAGCTGGCCCCCATCGGCACTTTACATGGGGATAGTTTGCGGCGCCCTGAAGATGGCCCCCATCGGCACTTTACATGGGGATAGTTTGCGGCGCCCTGAAGATGGCCCCCATCGGCACTTTACATGCGAATAGTTTGCTGTGCCCTGAAGCTGGCCCCCATCGGCGCTTTACATGCGAATAGTTTGCTGTGCCCTGAAGCTGGCCCCCATCGGCGCTTTACATGGGGATAGTTTGCGGCACCCTGAAGCTGGCCCGCATTGGCACTTTACATGGGGATAGTTTGCAGCGCCCTGAAGCTGGCCCCCATCGGCACTTTACATGGGGATAGTTTGCGGCGCCCTGAAGCTGGCCCCCATCGGCACTTTACATGGGGATAGTTTGCGGCGCCCTGAAGCTGGCCCCCATCGGCACTTTACATGGGGATAGTTTGCGGCGCCCTGAAGCTGGCCCCCATCGGCACTTTACATGAGGATAGTTTGCGGCGCCCTGAAGATGGCCTCTATCAGCACTTCACATGGGGATAGTTTGCGGCGCTCTGAAGCTTGCCTCCATCTGCACTTTACATGGGGATAGTTTGCGGCGCCCTGAAGCTGGCCTATACCGGCACTTTACATGGGGATAGTTTGCGGCGCCCTGAAGCTGGCCTCCATCTGCACTTTACATGGGGATAGTTTGCGGCGCCCTGAAGCTGGCCTCCATCTGCACTTTACATGGGGATAGTTTGCGGCGCCCTGAAGCTGGCCCCCATCGGCACTTTACATGGGGATAGTTTGCGGCGCCCTGAAGCTGGCCTCCATCTGCACTTTACATGGGGATAGTTTGCGGCGCCCTGAAGCTGGCCCCCATCGGCACTTTACATGGGGATAGTTTGCGGCGCCCTGAAGCTGGCCTCCATCTGCACTTTACATGGGGATAGTTTGCGGCGCTCTGAAGCTGGCCCCCATCGGCACTTTACATGGGGATAGTTTGCGGCGCCCTGAAGCTGGCCTCCATCGGCACTTTACATAGGGATAGTTTGCGGCGCCCTGAAGCTGGCCTCCATCGGCGCTTTTCATGGATGTAGTTTGCAGCGCCCTGAAGCTGGCCCCCATCGGCACTTTACATGGGGATAGTTTGCGGCGCTCTGAAGCTTGCCTCCATCTGCACTTTACATGAGGATAGTTTGCGGCACCCTGAAGCTGGCCCCCATCGGCACTTTACATGGGGATAGTTTGCGGCGCCCTGAAGCTGGCCTCCATCGGCGCTTTTCATGGATGTAGTTGGCAGCGCCCTGAAGCTGGCCCCCATCAGCACTTTACATGGGGATAGTTGGCAGCGCCCTGAAGCTGGCCTCTATCAGCACTTTACATGGGGATAGTTGGCAGCGCCCTGAAGCTGGCCTCTATCAGCACTTCACATGGGGATAGTTTGCGGCGCCCTGAAGCTGGCCCCCATCGGCACTTCACATGGGGATAGTTTGCGGTGCCCTGAAGCTGACCCCCATCGGCACTTTACATGGGGATAGTTTGCGGCGCCCTGAAGCTGGCCCCCATCGGCGCTTTACATGGGGATAGTTTGCGGCGCCCCTGAAGCTGGCCCCCATCGGCACTTTACATGGGGATAGTTTGCGGCGCCCTGAAGCTGGCCCCCATCGGCGCTTTACATGGAGATAGTTTGCGGCACCCTGAAGCTGGCCTCCATCTGCACTTTACATGGGGATAGTTTGCGGCGCCCTGAAGCTGGCCCCCATCAGCACTTTACATGGGGATAGTTTGCGGCGCCCTGAAGCTGGCCTCCATCTGCACTTTACATGGGGATAGTTTGCGGCGCCCTGAAGCTGGCCCCCATCGGCACTTTACATGGGGATAGTTTGCGGCGCCCTGAAGCTGGCCCCCATCGGCACTTTACATGGGGATAGTTTGCGGCGCCCTGAAGCTGGCCCCCATCGGCACTTTACATGGGGATAGTTTGCGGCGCCCTGAAGCTGGCCCCCATCGGCACTTTACATGGGGATAGTTGGCGGCGCCCTGAAGCTGGCCCCCATCGGCGCTTTACATGGGGATAGTTTGCGGCACCCTGAAGCTGGCCCCCATCGGCACTTTACATGGGGATAGTTGGCAGCGCCCTGAAGCTGGCCCCCATCAGCACTTTACATGGGGATAGTTTGCGGCGCCCTGAAGCTGGCCCCCATCGGCGCTTTACATGGAGATAGTTTGCGGCGCCCTGAAGCTGGCCTCCATCGGCACTTTACATGGGGATAGTTTGCAGTGCCCTGAAGCTGGCCCCCATCGGCACTTTACATGGGGATAGTTTGCTGTGCCCTGAAGCTGGCCTCCATCTGCACTTTACATGGGGATAGTTGGCAGCGCCCTGAAGCTGGCCCCCATCGGCACTTTACATGGGGATAGTTTGCGGCGCCCTGAAGCTGGCCCCCATCGGCGCTTTACATGGAGATAGTTTGCGGCGCCCTGAAGCTGGCCTCCATCGGCACTTTACATGGGGATAGTTTGCAGTGCCCTGAAGCTGGCCCCCATCGGCACTTTACATGGGGATAGTTTGCTGTGCCCTGAAGCTGGCCTCCATCTGCACTTTACATGGGGATAGTTTGCGGCACCCTGAAGCTGGCCCCCATCGGCACTTTACATGGGGATAGTTGGCGGCGCTCTGAAGCTGGCCTCCATCTGCACTTTACATGGGGATAGTTTGCGGCACCCTGAAGCTGGCCCCCATCGGCACTTTACATGGGGATAGTTGGCGGCGCCCTGAAGCTGGCCCCCATCGGCGCTTTACATGGAGATAGTTTGCGGCGCCCTGAAGCTGACCCCCATCGGCGCTTTACATGGGGATAGTTTGCGGCGCCCTGAAGCTGGCCCCCATCGGCGCTTTACATGGGGATAGTTGGCGGCGCCCTGAAGCTGGCCCCCATCGGCACTTTACATGGGGATAGTTTGCGGCGCCCTGAAGCTGGCCCCCATCGGCGCTTTACATGGGGATAGTTTGCGGCGCCCTGAAGCTGGCTCCCATCGGCGCTTTACATGGGGATAGTTTGCGGCGCTCTGAAGCTGGCCTCTATCGGCGCTTTTCATGGATGTAGTTTGCGGCGCCCTGAAGCTGCCCCCCATCGGCGCTTTACATTTAAAAGAAACAATATGTGCATTTACAAGGCCCATACAGATGTTTTGCCACGCCCGCTAGTGCAGTGGCAAAGATTTCATCGGCATCAGACGAAGGATTTGCAGAATTAGGCTGGTGAGCTGGGGTTTACACCAATATCTAGCGAGCACACAACCCACTGAGCTAACTGATGCGCGTTTACAGGAAGAGAGCACAGCGCCACGCAGCATAGCAAGTGGGCCATTTTCTTGTCAAATGTAAATTTCATGGAGGAGATCACGCCCGTTTGCACTCGAGTCTGTGCAACTTTTCAATTTTCAAGCACGTGGTGAAAAATCTATGATTGAAATATTAGCCAAATCGCCATTCCTCTTAGCTTTTGCAGAAAGGTGTAAATGTGGAAAGGTGTAAATGCCGCCCGCAATTTACACCTGATGCCTATGGAGTCTGTTTGCATTTACCAGGCGGTCATTTCAGGTATATTTCATAGGAAACCATTGCATTACCGCAAACATGACAGCACACGCGGGTGGTCAGGCGGGTGTATTTGTAAAGTAGAGCGGGTACAGTCTGTCCTGCTTCTCAACCGCCCCAGGCAAATTGCAGAAAATCCTGCAAATCGAAAATAATAGCCGTAAAAGTCTACCACCATTTCTCAAATCTGCTTGACCCTCATAATGACACCCAATTATTTACTTGTTTTTTTATTTTTATTTTTTTTAGCAAAAGCCCCATCTCTCGACACAGTTTTGATAAATTGATCACAAAGTACGTATTATCATGGTAGTCATTTTGCGGGTCAATAAAAAATGGTGGTAAAAGTGGAATTCATTTTTTCCCCACCATTTTGGCCAATTGGCAGGATTTTCTACAAGTTGGGGCGCGGGCAGACTTTACACGTCCGCCCGCTGTTCCCGCCCTGCCGATGAATGCGGCCGCATTACCGCCATCACGTGACTTTCAGGCTGGCGGTATTTCTGAGGATTGCTTTGGAATCGGGCTGTAAGTACCACCTGTTAGCAGGAGGCCGCCCACAGACATTCACTGCGGGACTCAGTTACACTTTCCCACATAGTGGACAAGAAAAATGTGAGTGAAGGCGATTGTGTCTCTGCTTTTTCACGTACACATTTAAGGGCGATCTTTTGGACGTAAGCGCACATGTAGTGGTCCCTTTCATGCAATTTACTTTTCAGACGAAAATGAGCGCATGAATTTGCGTGACGTTTCATAAACGCTCTGCGCTTCTCTCTAAATGCTTATGGGCGCCTAGACGCGAGCCAGTGAGCACACACTCAGTCAGCACTGAGGACACCCATTCCGGGAAAAAGGCACAGGCTCGCCCTCGAAAATACACATTTAGGTCTGAATTGCGCGGGCCGGAGCGTGACATTGCGGGACGCTGCCCTCTCCTCCTCAACACCTCGGCCATCACGCCGCCCCTCCCGTCACCTGACTCGCTAGAGGCCGTCCACCCTTACTCCACCCCGCCACCCTGGCCAGCTGTACCCCTCCTCTGTGCCCCTCTGTATCCTACTCTGCGCTGAATTCCTGTTGTGTTGTTACCTCTGTAAAGCGCTCCGTTATGCATCTGCACGGTTGTTACCTCTGTAAAGCGCTTAGTTGTTACCTCTGTAAAGCGCTCCGTTATGCATCTGCACTCTTGTTACCTCTGTAAAGCGCTTAGTTGTTACCTCTGTAAAGCGCTCCGTTATGCCTCTGCACTCTTGTTACCTCTGTAAAGCGCTTAGTTGTTACCTCTGTAAAGCGCTCCGTTATGCATCTGCACTCTTGTTACCTCTGTAAAGCGCTTAGTTGTTACCTCTGTAAAGCGCTCCGTTATGCATCTGCACTCTTGTTACCTCTGTAAAGCGCTTAGTTGTTACCTCTGTAAAGCGCTCCGTTATGCATCTGCACTCTTGTTACCTCTGTAAAGCGCTTAGTTGTTACCTCTGTAAAGCGCTCTGTTATGCATCTGTACTGTTGTATTATACCTCTGTAAAGCGCTTAGTTGTTACCTCTGTAAAGCACTCCATTATGCCTCTGCACTCTTGTTACCTCTGTAAAGCGCTTAGTTGTTACCTCTGTAAAGCGCTCCGTTATGCATCTGCACTCTTGTTACCTCTGTAAAGCGCTTAGTTGTTACCTCTGTAAAGCGCTCCGTTATGCATCTGCACTCTTTGTTACCTCTGTAAAGTGCTTAGTTGTTACCTCTGTAAAGCATCTGTACTGTTGTATTATACCTCTGTAAAGCGCTCTGTTATGCATCCGTACTGATGTATACCTCTGTAAAGTGCTCCATTATGCACTTGTACTGTTATAAACCTCTGTAAAGTGCTCCGTTATGCACTTGTACTGTTGTATAATATCTCTGTAAAGCGCTCCATTATACATTTGTACTGTTGTAAACCTCTGTAAAGCGCTCTGTTATGCATATGTACTGTACTGTTATGAACCTTGTAAAGTGGTCCATTATGCATTTGTACTGTACTGTTGTGTACCTCTGTAAAAAGCTCTGTTATGCATCTGTACTGTTGTTAGCTCTGTAAAGCGCTCCGTTGTGCATCTGTACTGTTGTGTACCTCTGTAAAGCGCTCTGTTGTGCATATGTACTGTACTGTTATGAATCTTGTAAAGTGGTCCATTATGCATTTGTACTGTACTGTTGTGTACCTCTGTAAAGCGCTACGTTATGCATCTGTACTGTTATGTACCTCTGTAAAGCGCTCTGTTATGCATCTGTGCTGTTGTGTACCTCTGTAAAGCGCTCTGTTATGCATCTGTACTGTTGTTAGCTCTGTAAAGCGCTCCGTTATGCATCTGCACTCTTATTACCTCTGTAAAGCGCTTAGTTGTTACCTCTGTAAAGCGCTCCGTTATGCATCTGCACTCTTGCTACCTCTGTAAAGCGCTTAGTTGTTACCTCTGTAAAGCGCTCCGTTATGCATCTGCACTCTTTGTTACCTCTGTAAAGTGCTTAGTTGTTACCTCTGTAAAGCATCTGTACTGTTGTATTATACCTCTGTAAAGCGCTCCATTATACATTTGTACTGTACTGTTGTATACCTCTGTAAAAAGCTCTGTTATGCATCTGTACTGTTGTTAGCTCTGTAAAGCGCTCCGTTGTGCATCTGCACTCTTGTTACCTCTGTAAAGCGCTTAGTTGTTACCTCTGTAAAGCGCTCCGTTATGCATCTGCACTCTTGTTACCTCTGTAAAGCGCTTAGTTGTTACCTCTGTAAAGCGCTCCATTATGCATCTGCACTCTTTGTTACGTCTGTAAAGCGCTTAGTTGTTACCTTTGTAAAGCATCTGTACTGTTGTATTATACCTCTGTAAAGCGCTCCATTATACATGTGTACTGTACTGTTGTATACCTCTGTAAAAAGCTCTGTTATGCATCTGTACTGTTGTTAGCTCTGTAAAGCGCTCCGTTGTGCATCTGTACTGTTGTGTACCTCTGTAAAGCGCTCCGTTATGCATCTGTGCTGTTGTGTACCTCTGTAAAGCGCTCTGTTATGCATCTGTACTGTTGTTAGTTCTGTAAAGCGCTCCGTTATGCATCTGCACTCTTGTTACCTCTGTAAAGCGCTTAGTTGTTACCTCTGTAAAGCGCTCCGTTATGCATCTGCACTCTTGTTACCTCTGTAAAGCGCTTAGTTGTTACCTCTGTAAAGCGCTCCGTTGTGCATCTGCACTCTTTGTTACCTCTGTAAAGCGCTTAGTTGTTACCTCTGTAAAGCATCTGTACTGTTGTATTATACCTCTGTAAAGCGCTCCATTATACATTTGTACTGTACTGTTGTATACATCTGTAAAAAGCTCTGTTATGCATCTGTACTGTTGTTAGCTCTGTAAAGCGCTCCGTTGTGCATCTGTACTCTTGTTACCTCTGTAAAGCGCTTAGTTGTTACCTCTGTAAAGTGCTCCGTTATGCATCTGCACTCTTGTTACCTCTGTAAAGCGCTTAGTTGTTACCTCTGTAAAGCACGCCGTTATGCATCTGCACTCTTTGTTACCTCTGTAAAGCGCTTAGTTGTTACCTCTGTAAAGCATCTGTACTGTTGTATTATACCTCTGTAAAGCGCTCCATTATACATTTGTACTGTACTGTTGTATACCTCTGTAAAAAGCTCTGTTATGCATCTGTACTGTTGTTAGCTCTGTAAAGCGCTCCGTTGTGCATCTGTACTGTTGTGTACCTCTGTAAAGCGCTCCGTTATGCATCTGTGCTGTTGTGTACCTCTGTAAAGCGCTCTGTTATGCATCTGTACTGTTGTTAGCTCTGTAAAGCGCTCCGTTATGCATCTGCACTCTTGTTACCTGTGTAAAGCGCTTAGTTGTTACCTCTGTAAAGCGCTCCGTTATGCATCTGCACTCTTGTTACCTCTGTAAAGCTCTTAGTTGTTACCTCTGTAAAGCGCTCCGTTATGCATCTGCACTCTTTGTTACCTCTGTAAAACGCTTAGTTGTTACCTCTGTAAAGCATCTGTACTGTTGTATTATACCTCTGTAAAGCGCTCCATTATACATTTGTACTGTACTGTTGTATACCTCTGTAAAAAGCTCTGTTATGCATCTGTACTGTTGTTAGCTCTGTAAAGCGCTCCGTTGTGCATCTGCACTCTTGTTACCTCTGTAAAGCGCTTAGTTGTTACCTCTGTAAAGCGCTCAGTTATGCATCTGCACTCTTGTTACCTCTGTAAAGCGCTTAGTTGTTACCTCTGTAAAGCGCTCCGTTATGCATCTGCACTCTTGTTACCTCTGTAAAGCGCTTAGTTGTTACCTCTGTAAAGCGCTCCGTTATGCATCTGCACTCTTGTTACCTCTGTAAAGCGCTTAGTTGTTACCTCTGTAAAGCGCTCCGTTATGCATCTGCACTCTTGTTACCTCTGTAAAGCGCTTAGTTGTTACCTCTGTAAAGCGCTCTGTTATGCATCTGTACTGTTGTATTATACCTCTGTAAAGCGCTTAGTTGTTACCTCTGTAAAGCACTCCATTATGCCTCTGCACTCTTGTTACCTCTGTAAAGCGCTTAGTTGTTACCTCTGTAAAGCGCTCCGTTATGCATCTGCACTCTTGTTACCTCTGTAAAGCGCTTAGTTGTTACCTCTGTAAAGCGCTCCGTTATGCATCTGCACTCTTGTTACCTCTGTAAAGCGCTTAGTTGTTACCTCTGTAAAGCGCTCTGTTATGCATCTGTACTGTTGTATTATACCTCTGTAAAGCGCTCTGTTATGCATCCGTACTGATGTATACCTCTGTAAAGTGCTCCATTATGCACTTGTACTGTTATAAACCTCTGTAAAGTGCTCCGTTATGCACTTGTACTGTTGTATTATACCTCTGTAAAGCGCTCCATTATACATTTGTACTGTACAGTTGCATACCTCTGTAAAGCGCTCCGTTATGCACTTGTACTGTTGTAAACCTCTGTAAAGCGCTCTGTTATGCATATGTACTGTACTGTTATGAACCTTGTAAAGTGGTCCATTATGCATTTGTACTGTACTGTTGTGTACCTCTGTAAAAAGCTCTGTTATGCATCTGTACTCTTGTTAGCTCTGTAAAGCACTCCGTTGTGCATCTGTACTGTTGTGTACCTCTGTAAAGCGCTCTGCTATGCATATGTACTGTACTGTTATGAACCTTGTAAAGTGGTCCATTATGCATTTGTACTGTACTGTTGTGTACCTCTGTAAAGCGCTCCGTTATGCATCTGTACTGTTATGTACCTCGGTAAAGCGCTCTGTTATGCATCTTTGCTGTTGTGTACCTCTGTAAAGCGCTCTGTTATGCATCTGTACTGTTGTTAGCTCTGTAAAGCGCTCCGTTATGCATCTGCACTCTTGTTACCTCTGTAAAGCGCTTAGTTGTTACCTCTGTAAAGCGCTCCGTTATGCATCTGCACTCTTGTTACCTCTGTAAAGCGCTTAGTTGTTACCTCTGTAAAGCGCTCCGTTATGCATCTGCACTCTTTGTTACCTCTGTAAAGCGCTTAGTTGTTACCTCTGTAAAGCATCTGTTCTGTTGTATTATACCTCTGTAAAGCGCTCCAATATACATTTGTACTGTACTGTTGTATACCTCTGTAAAAAGCTCTGTTATGCATCTGTACTGTTGTTAGCTCTGTAAAGCGCTCCGTTGTGCATCTGTACTGTTGTGTACCTCTGTAAAGCGCCCCGTTATGCATCTGTACTGTTGTTAGCTCTGTAAAGCACTCCGTTGTGCATCTGTACTGTTGTGTACCTCTGTAAAGCGCTCTGTTATGCATATGTACTGTACTGTTATGAACCTTGTAAAGTGGTCCATTATGCATTTGTACTGTACTGTTGTGTACCTCTGTAAAGCGCTCCGTTATGCATCTGTACTGTTATGTACCTCTGTAAAGCGCTCTGTTATGCATCTGTGCTGTTGTGTACCTCTGTAAAGCGCTCTGTTATGCATCTGTACTGTTGTTAGCTCTGTAAAGCGCTCCGTTATGCATCTGCACTCTTGTTACCTCTGTAAAGCGCTTAGTTGTTACCTCTGTAAAGCGCTCCGTTATGCATCTGCACTCTTGTTACCTCTGTAAAGCGCTTAGTTGTTACCTCTGTAAAGCGCTCCGTTATGCATCTGCACTCTTTGTTACCTCTGTAAAGCGCTTAGTTGTTACCTCTGTAAAGCATCTGTTCTGTTGTATTATACCTCTGTAAAGCGCTCCAATATACATTTGTACTGTACTGTTGTATACCTCTGTAAAAAGCTCTGTTATGCATCTGTACTGTTGTTAGCTCTGTAAAGTGCTCCGTTGTGCATCTGCACTCTTGTAACCTCTGTAAAGCGCTTAGTTGTTACCTCTGTAAAGCGCTCCGTTATGCATCTGCACTCTTGTTACCTCTGTAAAGCGCTTAGTTGTTACCTCTGTAAAGCGCTCCGTTATGCATCTGCACTCTTTGTTACGTCTGTAAAGCGCTTAGTTGTTACCTCTGTAAAGCATCTGTACTGTTGTATTATACCTCTGTAAAGCGCTCCATTATACATGTGTACTGTACTGTTGTATACCTCTGTAAAAAGCTCTGTTATGCATCTGTACTGTTGTTAGCTCTGTAAAGCGCTCCGTTGTGCATCTGTACTGTTGTGTACCTCTGTAAAGCGCCCCGTTATGCATCTGTGCTGTTGTGTACCTCTGTAAAGCGCTCTGTTATGAATCTGTACTGTTGTTAGCTCTGTAAAGCGCTCCGTTATGCATCTGCACTCTTGTTACCTCTGTAAAGTGCTTAGTTGTTACCTCTGTAAAGCGCTCCGTTATGCATCTGCACTCTTGTTACCTCTGTAAAGCGCTTAGTTGTTACCTCTGTAAAGCGCTCCGTTATGCATCTGCACTCTTTGTTACCTCTGTAAAGCGCTTAGTTGTTACCTCTGTAAAGCATCTGTACTGTTGTATTATACCTCTGTAAAACGCTCCATTATACATTTGTACTGTACTGTTGTATACCTCTGTAAAAAGCTCTGTTATGCATCTGTACTGTTGTTAGCTCTGTAAAGCGCTCCGTTGTGCATCTGTACTCTTGTTACCTCTGTAAAGGGCTTAGTTGTTACCTCTGTAAAGCGCTCCGTTATGCATCTGCACTCTTGTTACCTCTGTAAAGCGCTTAGTTGTTACCTCTGTAAAGCGCTCCGTTATGCATCTGCACTCTTTGTTACCTCTGTAAAGCGCTTAGTTGTTACCTCTGTAAAGCATCTGTACTGTTGTATTATACCTCTGTAAAGCGCTCCATTATACATTTGTACTGTACTGTTGTATACCTCTGTAAAAAGCTCTGTTATGCATCTGTACTGTTGTTAGCTCTGTAAAGCGCTCCGTTGTGCATCTGTACTGTTGTGTACCTCTGTAAAGCGCTCCGTTATGCATCTGTGCTGTTGTGTACCTCTGTAAAGTGCTCTGTTATGCATCTGTACTGTTGTTAGCTCTGTAAAGCGCTCCGTTATGCATCTGCACTCTTGTTACCTCTGTAAAGCGCTTAGTTGTTACCTCTGTAAAGCGCTCCGTTATGCATCTGCACTCTTGTTACCTCTGTAAAGCTCTTAGTTGTTACCTCTGTAAAGCGCTCCGTTATGCATCTGCACTCTTTGTTACCTCTGTAAAGCGCTTAGTTGTTACCTCTGTAAAGCATCTGTACTGTTGTATTATACCTCTGTAAAGCGCTCCATTATACATTTGTACTGTACTGTTGTATACCTCTGTAAAAAGCTCTGTTATGCATCTGTACTGTTGTTAGCTCTGTAAAGCGCTCCGTTATGCATCTGCACTCTTGTTACCTCTGTAAAGCGCTTAGTTGTTACCTCTGTAAAGCGCTCCGTTATGCATCTGCACTCTTGTTACCTCTGTAAAGCGCTTAGTTGTTACCTCTGTAAAGCGCTCCGTTATGCATCTGCACTCTTTGTTTCCTCTGTAAAGTGCTTAGTTGTTACCTCTGTAAAGCATCTGTACTGTTGTATTATACCTCTGTAAAGCGCTCCATTATACATTTGTACTGTACTGTTGTATACCTCTGTAAAAAGCTCTGTTATGCATCTGTACTGTTGTTAGCTCTGTAAAGCGCTCCGTTGTGCATCTGCACTCTTGTTACCTCTGTAAAGCGCTTAGTTGTTACCTCTGTAAAGCGCTCCTTTATGCATCTGCACTCTTGTTACCTCTGTAAAGCGCTTAGTTGTTACCTCTGTAAAGCGCTCCGTTATGCATCTGCACTCTTTGTTACGTCTGTAAAGCGCTTAGTTGTTACCTTTGTAAAGCATCTGTACTGTTGTATTATACCTCTGTAAAGCGCTCCATTATACATGTGTACTGTACTGTTGTATACCTCTGTAAAAAGCTCTGTTATGCATCTGTACTGTTGTTAGCTCTGTAAAGCGCTCCGTTGTGCATCTGTACTGTTGTGTACCTCTGTAAAGCGCTCCGTTATGCATCTGTGCTGTTGTGTACCTCTGTAAAGCGCTCTGTTATGCATCTGTACTGTTGTTAGCTCTGTAAAGCGCTCCGTTATGCATCTGCACTCTTGTTACCTCTGTAAAGCGCTTAGTTGTTACCTCTGTAAAGCGCTCCGTTATGCATCTGCACTCTTGTTACCTCTGTAAAGCGCTTAGTTGTTACCTCTGTAAAGCGCTCCGTTGTGCATCTGCACTCTTTGTTACCTCTGTAAAGCGCTTAGTTGTTACCTCTGTAAAGCATCTGTACTGTTGTATTATACCTCTGTAAAGCGCTCCATTATACATTTGTACTGTACTGTTGTATACCTCTGTAAAAAGCTCTGTTATGCATCTGTACTGTTGTTAGCTCTGTAAAGCGCTCCGTTGTGCATCTGTACTCTTGTTACCTCTGTAAAGCGCTTAGTTGTTACCTCTGTAAAGTGCTCCGTTATGCATCTGCACTCTTGTTACCTCTGTAAAGCGCTTAGTTGTTACCTCTGTAAAGTGCGCCGTTATGCATCTGCACTCTTTGTTACCTCTGTAAAGCGCTTAGTTGTTACCTCTGTAAAGCATCTGTACTGTTGTATTATACCTCTGTAAAGCGCTCCATTATACATTTGTACTGTACTGTTGTATACCTCTGTAAAAAGCTCTGTTATGCATCTGTACTGTTGTTAGCTCTGTAAAGCGCTCCGTTGTGCATCTGTACTGTTGTGTACCTCTGTAAAGCGCTCCGTTATGCATCTGTGCTGTTGTGTACCTCTGTAAAGCGCTCTGTTATGCATCTGTACTGTTGTTAGCTCTGTAAAGCGCTCCGTTATGCATCTGCACTCTTGTTACCTGTGTAAAGCGCTTAGTTGTTACCTCTGTAAAGCGCTCCGTTATGCATCTGCACTCTTGTTACCTCTGTAAAGCTCTTAGTTGTTACCTCTGTAAAGCGCTCCGTTATGCATCTGCACTCTTTGTTACCTCTGTAAAGCGCTTAGTTGTTACCTCTGTAAAGCATCTGTACTGTTGTATTATACCTCTGTAAAGCGCTCCATTATACATTTGTACTGTACTGTTGTATACCTCTGTAAAAAGCTCTGTTATGCATCTGTACTGTTGTTAGCTCTGTAAAGCGCTCCGTTGTGCATCTGCACTCTTGTTACCTCTGTAAAGCGCTTAGTTGTTACCTCTGTAAAGCGCTCCGTTATGCATCTGCACTCTTGTTACCTCTGTAAAGCGCTTAGTTGTTACCTCTGTAAAGCGCTCCGTTATGCATCTGCACTCTTGTTACCTCTGTAAAGCGCTTAGTTGTTACCTCTGTAAAGCGCTCCGTTATGCATCTGCACTCTTGTTACCTCTGTAAAGCGCTTAGTTGTTACCTCTGTAAAGCGCTCCGTTATGCATCTGCACTCTTGTTACCTCTGTAAAGCGCTTAGTTGTTACCTCTGTAAAGCGCTCTGTTATGCATCTGTACTGTTGTATTATACCTCTGTAAAGCGCTTAGTTGTTACCTCTGTAAAGCACTCCATTATGCCTCTGCACTCTTGTTACCTCTGTAAAGCGCTTAGTTGTTACCTCTGTAAAGCGCTCCGTTATGCATCTGCACTCTTGTTACCTCTGTAAAGCGCTTAGTTGTTACCTCTGTAAAGCGCTCTGTTATGCATCTGTACTGTTGTATTATACCTCTGTAAAGCGCTCTGTTATGCATCCGTACTGATGTATACCTCTGTAAAGTGCTCCATTATGCACTTGTACTGTTATAAACCTCTGTAAAGTGCTCCGTTATGCACTTGTACTGTTGTATTATACCTCTGTAAAGCGCTCCATTATACATTTGTACTGTACAGTTGCATACCTCTGTAAAGCGCTCCGTTATGCACTTGTACTGTTGTAAACCTCTGTAAAGCGCTCTGTTATGCATATGTACTGTACTGTTATGAACCTTGTAAAGTGGTCCATTATGCATTTGTACTGTACTGTTGTGTACCTCTGTAAAAAGCTCTGTTATGCATCTGTACTGTTGTTAGCTCTGTAAAGCACTCCGTTGTGCATCTGTACTGTTGTGTACCTCTGTAAAGCGCTCTGTTATGCATATGTACTGTACTGTTATGAACCTTGTAAAGTGGTCCATTATGCATTTGTACTGTACTGTTGTGTACCTCTGTAAAGCGCTCCGTTATGCATCTGTACTGTTATGTACCTCTGTAAAGCGCTCTGTTATGCATCTGTGCTGTTGTGTACCTCTGTAAAGCGCTCTGTTATGCATCTGTACTGTTGTTAGCTCTGTAAAGCGCTCCGTTATGCATCTGCACTCTTGTTACCTCTGTAAAGCGCTTAGTTGTTACCTCTGTAAAGCGCTCCGTTATGCATCTGCACTCTTGTTACCTCTGTAAAGCGCTTAGTTGTTACCTCTGTAAAGCGCTCCGTTATGCATCTGCACTCTTTGTTACCTCTGTAAAGCGCTTAGTTGTTACCTCTGTAAAGCATCTGTTCTGTTGTATTATACCTCTGTAAAGCGCTCCAATATACATTTGTACTGTACTGTTGTATACCTCTGTAAAAAGCTCTGTTATGCATCTGTACTGTTGTTAGCTCTGTAAAGCGCTCCGTTGTGCATCTGCACTCTTGTTACCTCTGTAAAGCGCTTAGTTGTTACCTCTGTAAAGCGCTCCGTTATGCATCTGCACTCTTGTTACCTCTGTAAAGCGCTTAGTTGTTACCTCTGTAAAGCGCTCCGTTATGCATCTGCACTCTTTGTTACGTCTGTAAAGCGCTTAGTTGTTACCTCTGTAAAGCATCTGTACTGTTGTATTATACCTCTGTAAAGCGCTCCATTATACATGTGTACTGTACTGTTGTATACCTCTGTAAAAAGCTCTGTTATGCATCTGTACTGTTGTTAGCTCTGTAAAGCGCTCCGTTGTGCATCTGTACTGTTGTGTACCTCTGTAAAGCGCCCCGTTATGCATCTGTGCTGTTGTGTACCTCTGTAAAGCGCTCTGTTATGAATCTGTACTGTTGTTAGCTCTGTAAAGCGCTCCGTTATGCATCTGCACTCTTGTTACCTCTGTAAAGTGCTTAGTTGTTACCTCTGTAAAGCGCTCCGTTATGCATCTGCACTCTTGTTACCTCTGTAAAGCGCTTAGTTGTTACCTCTGTAAAGCGCTCCGTTATGCATCTGCACTCTTTGTTACCTCTGTAAAGCGCTTAGTTGTTACCTCTGTAAAGCATCTGTACTGTTGTATTATACCTCTGTAAAACGCTCCATTATACATTTGTACTGTACTGTTGTATACCTCTGTAAAAAGCTCTGTTATGCATCTGTACTGTTGTTAGCTCTGTAAAGCGCTCCGTTGTGCATCTGTACTCTTGTTACCTCTGTAAAGCGCTTAGTTGTTACCTCTGTAAAGCGCTCCGTTATGCATCTGCACTCTTGTTACCTCTGTAAAGCGCTTAGTTGTTACCTCTGTAAAGCGCTCCGTTATGCATCTGCACTCTTTGTTACCTCTGTAAAGCGCTTAGTTGTTACCTCTGTAAAGCATCTGTACTGTTGTATTATACCTCTGTAAAGCGCTCCATTATACATTTGTACTGTACTGTTGTATACCTCTGTAAAAAGCTCTGTTATGCATCTGTACTGTTGTTAGCTCTGTAAAGCGCTCCGTTGTGCATCTGTACTCTTGTTACCTCTGTAAAGCGCTTAGTTGTTACCTCTGTAAAGCGCTCCGTTATGCATCTGCACTCTTGTTACCTCTGTAAAGCGCTTAGTTGTTACCTCTGTAAAGCGCTCCGTTATGCATCTGCACTCTTTGTTACCTCTGTAAAGCGCTTAGTTGTTACCTCTGTAAAGCATCTGTACTGTTGTATTATACCTCTGTAAAGCGCTCCATTATACATTTGTACTGTACTGTTGTATACCTCTGTAAAAAGCTCTGTTATGCATCTGTACTGTTGTTAGCTCTGTAAAGCGCTCCGTTGTGCATCTGTACTGTTGTGTACCTCTGTAAAGCGCTCCGTTATGCATCTGTGCTGTTGTGTACCTCTGTAAAGCGCTCTGTTATGCATCTGTACTGTTGTTAGCTCTGTAAAGCGCTCCGTTATGCATCTGCACTCTTGTTACCTCTGTAAAGCGCTTAGTTGTTACCTCTGTAAAGCGCTCCGTTATGCATCTGCACTCTTGTTACCTCTGTAAAGCTCTTAGTTGTTACCTCTGTAAAGCGCTCCGTTATGCATCTGCACTCTTTGTTACCTCTGTAAAGCGCTTAGTTGTTACCTCTGTAAAGCATCTGTACTGTTGTATTATACCTCTGTAAAGCGCTCCATTATACATTTGTACTGTACTGTTGTATACCTCTGTAAAAAGCTCTGTTATGCATCTGTACTGTTGTTAGCTCTGTAAAGCGCTCCGTTGTGCATCTGCACTCTTGTTACCTCTGTAAAGCGCTTAGTTGTTACCTCTGTAAAGTGCTCCGTTATGCATCTGCACTCTTGTTACCTCTGTAAAACGCTTAGTTGTTACCTCTGTAAAGCGCTCCGTTATGCATCTGCACTCTTTGTTACCTCTGTAAAGCGCTTAGTTGTTACCTCTGTAAAGCATCTGTACTGTTGTATTATACCTCTGTAAAGCGCTCCATTATACATTTGTACTGTACTGTTGTATACCTCTGTAAAAAGCTCTGTTATGCATCTGTACTGTTGTTAGCTCTGTAAAGCGCTCCGTTATGCATCTGTGCTGTTGTGTACCACTGTAAAGCGCTCTGTTATGCATCTGTACTGTTGTATACCTCTATATGCACTCGCTCCCCTCAGAGAACGCTCTCTCGCTCACCTCTAATATAACATAAAAGGTGGCTTGCTTGCGTCTGAGACACCACACTGCCTATCGGAAGCGCTCATGCTCGCCACTCAGAAGATGCTCTTATTTATTTTCTAAGAAGAGTTACTCGCTCAAGGCTGTGAAAGATTAGTTGGTGTCCCCCAACAGGGTGCTTCCAAATTTTAGAGTCAGTGCCTTTGAGATTAAGGCCCTTATTCACAGAAGCGTTTTATAATGGTGCAATCCCATTGGAAAACAGTGGTGCAATCCCATTGGAAAACGGTCTGTGAATCAAGCCCTAGGAGAGTATGACAGTCTAAGATTCTCACTCTGAGATGGGCCTAAGGGTCAGAACCCTATAGACGGGAGTGGGATGGTCCAAATTGCTCAGATTAGGAGAATCTCGTAGACTGGGTGAGGCACAGTCAATGTCCCCCAGATTAGGAGGGTATCAAATTCAGAAACCCAGAACCTGGGAGAGTCACAGTCAATGCCCCCCCGCAACTCCCCAGGAACTAGGACGGTCTCAGTGTAGAAAGCTATAGATCAGGAGAGTCACACTCAGGGTCTCCCCAGTCGAGGAGTGTCTCAGATAGAGAACTCAATAGAGGAGGGTGGGGTCCCAGAGTCAGACCCCCATGGAGTACCAGAGTGATAGTTAAAGCTCCCATCTTTGGAGGGTTTTAGAGGCCATGGCCTTCGGCTAGGGGGAATTGGAACTTTTTAGAGCAGGAGTGTCTCTGAGGGATAGGTCCTTTCCCCAGGACGATGTCCAAGAGTGATGCCCTCAAACTAAGACCCTGAGAGCCCCCAGGACTGGCAATGGGCCGGTGCCACAGCACCTCATGGTAGGAGGCTCTAGAGAAGGGCTGTCCAACAACAGGCCTTGAGGGCCAGATCCACGCCGGGTTTTCAGGATACCCCTCACTAATATTCATGAGATACATTTGCATACAATGATTCTAAATATATGTACATCTTTCCTCATGAATATTAATGAGGGATAAAGAAAACCCGCCAGGACTCCAGCCCTCGAGGCCAAGAAAGAGGGTCACAGTCAGAGCTCCTCAGAATAAGAGTATCTCAAATTAGGGACCCCAACACCACGGGGGACGCCAGAACCCCCCAGGTTAAGAGGGTGTCACTGTGGGCAAAACCCAGAGACTTGCCCCACCAACTCCCTAGTGGGCACAGTGACTAAGGATTACACGTCCACCCCTCCTGTCAGAGTCAGACACCCACCACCTCAAGACCCTCACACTTGTGAGTCTGTTTGTCTTTTCTTATTTTAATTGGTTATTTATAACTTACTTAATACCCAGAGGTTTCTGAGGGTGGACCAGGGATCGAGCACGTTGCCACTGAGCTATCCTCCAGAGACCTAGCTCTCCTACTGCCGCTGCACCCTTTGATTCCACCACAGACCGCACTCTGGGTGCAGGCACACCGCTATGCAGACTGGCCTCAGCGCCGCGAGGCCAGTACAGTGGTGATGGGCGCTCTATAAAAGCGTATCACCATTAAAATGAAGAACTCGGCAGAACTCCACATTCTAACGCATTTGACCGACTGGGGGAGCTGCCCCAATTGCAACTTCATCTCTTTGGGAGGGGCAAAGGGTTTTCCCACCCATGCAATGGCCTGCCCTGGGGGGATATCCCTTCACCTGATGTCAGATATCCCACTCTAGGTCCGTGCGGACCGATACCCTGCCCAAACCCTCAGGGCCGCTAAAAAATGTTAACATGAAAATAAATGTTTTGGACATGACAATAAACCAGTGCCCCTGGTGTCATTGCGTAAAAACACAGCAAAAGTAATTGGGGCAACTCAGTGGGTTCAGCGCTGGAAGTGTCTTCAAGGTCATTAGGTGCTACTCTTTGGGCACTCACGCTGGCAGCCTAGAAGCCTACCCTCCCTACACCTCAGTGGTGTGAGCTGGCCTTACTGTGGCACAAAGCGCTATAAATACAGAAAATCATTTACTTTACATCTAGACCAAACATGACATGTTTGCTTTATTCATTCTGTCCATCCCACACCCTTGCTTTTTGTTACCAGCAGCATTCCCCTCTCGTACGTGTTACTCCTGGATTACGCCACCTTCTGAGTTAGTTTAGCAGCCCCACCCCCTCCCATACGTCCTACTCCTGGATTACGCCACCTTCTGAGTTGGTTTAGCAGCCCCACCCCCACCCAATCGTTTTACTCCTCGATAACGCCCTCTTCTGAGTTGGTTTAGCAGCCCCGCCCCACCCATACGTTTTACTCCTGGATTATGCCACCTTCTGAGTTGGTTTAGCAGCCCCACCCCCATCCAATCGTTTTACTCCTCGATTATGCCCCCTTCTGAGTTGGTTTAGCAGCCCCGCCCCACCCATACGTTTTACTCCTGGATTATGCCACCTTCTGAGTTGGTTTAGCAGCCCCACCCCCATCCAATCGTTTTACTCCTCGATTATGCCCCCTTCTGAGTTGGTTTAGCAGCCCCACCCCACCCATACGTTTTACTCCTGGATAACGCCACATTCTGAGTTGGTTTAGCAGCCCTGCCCCACCCATACATTTTACTCCTGGATTACGCCACCTTCTGAGTTGGTTTAGCAGCCCCGTCCCCTGCCATACGTCCTACTCCTGGATTACGCTACGTTTTCAGTTGGTTTAGCAGCCCGCCCCCTGCCATACCTCTCACTCCTGGATTACGCCACCTTCTAAATTGGTTTAGCAGCCTCCTCCCCTCCCATACGTCATACTCCAGGTTTACGCCACCTTTGTCCTACTCCTGGATTATGATATTTTCTGAGTTGGTTTAGCAGCCCGCCCCCTCCCATATATTTTACTCCTGGATTACGCCACCTTCTAAATTGGATTAGCAGCCCCCACCCCTTCCATATGTCATACTCCGGAATTACGCCACCTTTGTCCTACTCCTGCATTACGCTATCTTCTGAGTTGGATTAGCAGCCCGCACCCCCGATACGTTTTACTCCTGGATTACGACACCTTCTGAGTTGGTTTAGCAGCCCCGCCCCCTCCCATACATCATACTCCTGGATTACGCCACCTTCATTTTACTCCTGGAACGACACCTTCGTTTTACTCCTGGATTACGCCACCTTCTGCGTTGCTTTAGCAGCCCCAGAATTATTATTCAGGAATGTACCCTCTGGTACCATAAATATAGACAGCAGGTATTCTGAGCCTACACATCTACCAGGAATGCGCGCGCGTGCTCCCGAGCCCCTCATGCCCACAGCACTACTTGGGCTCTAGTTTACAATACTCCAGAACTGCCCTGGGATCCCAGTGCGTATATTAGCTCAACACATACTCGTCGGTGTCACCTCTCCCCAGAAAGGGTCCATTTACAATGGACGCACAGGCACCCATGCTAACACAAGCATTTAGTCCTGCCCAGCGCCCTCCTGGTGTCCGCAGACTCCTCTCCCGCTGTCCCTCCCTCTTACTCCACCCTTGCTCGTGCTCTTCTTCCCAGCAGAGTTAAGGTCTGGCGAGCCCGGGCCAGGGCCGAAACTAAGCGCATAGTGTGCTATGTAAATGTTCATATATACACACACACACACACAAACTATGTCCTTCAGGCATGTCGTGCTTTATCACACCATTATATGCATACCTGCCTAACCTCCGGAATTTTTCCGGAGACTCCGGAATTTTAAGCATTTCTCCGGGTCTCCGGAAAAGTCCCGTGAATCTCAGGAATTTTGAGATTCTTTCCGGGTCCCGTCATATTCTCCACCTGATTGGCTGCCGCCGGTAGCCAATCGGATGGAGAATTGGGCGGGACCCGGAAACGGTGCTCAATGCGACCCCCGATCCCTGTAATAATAGTGCTTGCAATCCTATAATTGGATTGAAAACAGTATTATTACGGCGGCGGTGCCACGTTCATTTTGCTTACCAAAATCATTCATTTAATGCTATAGTAAGCAAAATGAAGGCGGCGCTGCAGCAGGAATAATGCTGCTTTCAATCCAGTGACATGGATTGAAAGCAGCATTATTTCGGCGGCGGCGGCGCCTTCAGTTTGCTTACTATAGCATTGAATGAATTATTTTCCATGCTATAGTAAGCAAACTGAAGCCTACAACAACCGAGTTTACCTGTTGGACGTGTGGGCGGAGCCAGGTGCAAATGGGCGGAGTCTTGTGTGGCTGTGGGCGGCGGGGCATACATCTCAGGAATTTTGATTTTCAAATGTAGGCAGGTATGATTATATGGGACCCGGGCCCACTATCATCTCCTCTCGAATCCTGTTTTTGGGTGAATGTTCCCCAGTCGTCCCCAGGTGTTTGGGCGACTTACCTGCAGAAAGGCAGCAGAGGGCGAGGAAGGCGCCCAAAATGAGTTTGTTCATGGTGTCGAGGGTTTGGTTGTGTCGTCTACAGGGATGGTTTCAGCAAAGCAGAAGGGATCCCAGGAGATGGCGCGGACAGCGGAGGAGTGGGGGGAGCAGCGGCGGCCGGCTCTTTATACCCCCAGGCGGGCACTGGGCGCAGGGTAGCCCAGCCCGGCCTCCGAAGGGTGGGGGCTGGAGGGGCACTGACACAGCCCTAGGCGTCCAAAAAGCACACTTGGAGAGGTTTCGAGCTCTCGACGATCCTTTCTAGTCAAGTGGGTGCCTCCTGCCCGGTGGGCTGTGGGTAATCCGGGCCTCCCGACATCAGAGGCACCTGGGCTCTCCAGGGGGGAGGCTGCCCCACCCAGAGCCGGGCAGCTGGGGTGATGCCCGAGGCCTTCAGTGTCCCGCAGCCTCTCAGGGCGCCCCCCCCCCCTCATTGTCCCGGAGCATCCCAGGGCGCCCCCCCCTCCACTCCCTCCCCTCCCCATAAGAGCACATTCGGCACACATGTCCCAGAGGCAACTAACATAAAAGAAGGACTAACTCTCTTAAAAGTAACTGTCAAGGCACTACACCCCAGTAGCGTTTGGAGAAGAGGGTTTAATGTCACCGTTAAAGTAACCACACATTGTTTTAATGAATCACAAACGAACACTATCTTAAATTGTAAAATGCAGCATTTCTCCTGTGCGAGAGTGTGCATTCCTGCCTGCCAGCTAAGAAGACCTACTCCCAAAAACCGGCCTCTCTGCAGTTTCCAATGGGAACATGATCTTGAGAAAGGGGGACAGTGCTCCAAATTCTGGTCACCCTACGCAGAGGTATAGCGCACACTTCTGAAGTTCACATGGCCTCGTGGCGCTCATCGTCACGACCTGAAGTGTTGGCTGATGCACTGGACTCGTATGTGGGTGGGTAGGTCAGTGGGGGAGTAAGGTGAGGGGCAGTGGAAGATTTCAGGCAAATTAAGGGCCTGTGTGCCCCAGGTGGGAGGGTTATGGAGGCGGAGCTTCGAGTGGGCGGAGTTGCACAATGAGCCACGTTGTGGTTTTTTACAGTTTTCTGGCTATAGCTGGAAACAGCTGGACCCCCTCAGCAGGTTTTGCTGTCAATATTGGTAACATTGAGACGATGTAACCCCAAGCTGTCCGTGCCAGGCCTGACGCCCAAATGAAGGGCCTGTGTAAGCAAGGGGCCCTTAACATGGGTGGCAGTGCCGTTAACTGCCTGGTTGTCCCGCTTCCGAGGGTTATATACCTATTAGCACCCACGTAGCTCATATGTGGGGCCTAAGAGTGTGTTTACATTTTTTTTACAAAAAATCTTACCTTGTTGTCCATAGCTGTGCTGCATTTCAGAAGTCCCTTTTCCCTGTTGATGACTATGACGTCCTCAATATGGAAAAGGGGCTTCTCAAAATACAGCACAAGTGCGGCCTTAGTCTGCAAGGTAAGGTTTAATTTGTCTTATTTTTAAATTGAGGCACACCCTTAGGACCCGCGTGTGAGGTACTAGGGTGCTAAGGGGTGAAAGCGGAGCGCGGGAAGGGAAGGAGGCGCTGACCAAGCAGCACGCGGGCTGCTCAGTACGCGGGCTTGTACCAGTGAATACAGCCGCCGTCCGAATTTACTGACTTGCTAGCGTCCCCTTCCAGAAGCTAATGTTGGAAATGATAGGTTTCAAGGCAATGGGCAATGGGACATTACAGCAGGTGATATCACAGGGTCATGCCTACTGCATGCAGGTCCATTTTGTGCATGTCCCCGGCTTTCTTACCCCACACACTTGAAATGTCTTTGAACATCACAGATTTAAAGGACTGCACCTTTTAATGTAGAAACATACCACGTGATACCTAATTTCCTTTTTTTTAAAGTGCTACTTGTGTCTCTTGAAAGACCCCTTGACTCCAACCCACCGGCTCCATATCTCCTCCAGCTCCGCAGGGCCCCGCTGCCGGGCAGTGAATGGAAGTGGAGAGGGAGTAAGGGCAGGATAGGACACTGATGGGATAGGAGCGCGAAGAAGGGCAGAAGAGAGAGGGAGAGATTGAGAGTGAGGGAAGGCAGGAGATGAGGCGATTGAAGGGATCCAGGTGAGGGTGAAAGGGTGAATGGGCACAGAGAATGAACGAGGGCAGGAGAATGGGGCAATAGTTAATGAGGCACGAGAGTGAGGGGACATGCAGGGTGAATAGGAGGAACGGACGGGGAAATAGCAGAGGGTTCAGGAGTGTAAGGAGAGTGGGGAAGAGTGGAGGCCTAAAGAATGAGGGCGGAAGCAAAGAGTGAGGGAGGGCAGGAGAAAAGGAGAGAAAGAAGGCAAGTGAGTGAGGAATGGGGAGTGGAGGGGCAGAGATGTACGGGCTAATGCTGCAAATTAAGAACAAAGGAAGGCCGGGGAGGGTGCGAATAGCAGCAGAATGAGGAAGAGGGCGCGGTCTTTATACAAAAAGGAAGCTTTGGCAGAAATGGAGAGAGAGAAAAGCAAGAGGATTAAGGAACCGAGGCAAGCAGAGGGGATGACCAGTGAGCACACAGCGCAGGAGAGGGCAGGCAGAGAAAAGGGAATGAGTAGGACAGTCGCGAGGAAAGAGTCAGTAAGGACGAAAGAAGGGGCCAAGCAGGGTGCTGCATGTGAGAAAAGGGAAGCGGGAGGGGAAGCAGCGGAAGGGGAACATATTTGCGATGAGAGGTGGGCAGGCGCTTGCCCCGGCTGCCCATCGCACGCAGTCAAAGCTGCCCCATTGCGCATGGCATACCTTCTGCGCACATAAAAAGCATGTAGCGCCTTGATGCTTTCGGGCCATAGTTTGCGCTTTATAAATCCTAAATAAAATAGATAAATAAAAATGCACTAGATTAATGAACAGGAAGACAAGGAAAATGCTGCCGCCTAGCGGAGATTGTGCTGAAATGGGCCATAAAGATCCCCAAGGGTGACGGAAATCATCTCTGTGTGACTTCTCCGTGCTTACCTTGGACCAAGGTTAAGGCAACGCAGGCGCAGTTGAAGTCCAATGTCGGGGAACAGAGGCAGGTGTGTCTGCAGTCGGCATTTTGCGGGACTGTCCCGGGTTCAGGGGCTGTGCCCCATGTATGGGACCCAGCCGGCTCAGGGCGGGAATACGTTCGGACTGTGCTCCTATGACGCAGGACCGGCTCTCCAATGTCCTCGCAGCTCACGCGTTTCCTGTGACAGCAGGTGGCAGCACAAGGAAGCAGAGAGCTTTCCCCACTGCGCCCCCAGTACCCACAGCTTCAGCTTTGTGCCAGCATAGCATTTCAATAAACAGATCAGAGGGTGGTGACCCAGATACGGGTGGTCTGGGTAAGGACTATGGTCCCTTAATAGGTGTGAATGGTGGGTGATAGTAAACGGGAGGGGAGTAGAACGCGGAATTGAATTACAATTACACTGCTTTGTGAAATAATGGCTAAAGCAGATGACCTTATGTTAGGTTTTCTTTCCCTGTGAATAGATTTTTTTTTAAAGCGCAGAGATTGTTTTTAGGTCTGCCATACCTCTGCAGGCTGCTGCTGCAATCTTACATTCAGGATGGCGAAAATAAAGCTGCCAATGCCTTTATGCTTGACCTGTTTTTAAAACAATGTATATAATGTCAGGTTGGTTTCTTATTTGATTTGTGTACTTTTGAAGACATTGCTAGACAACGAGTTGTTTAATTTTTGGAAACCCAAACTGTAAGAAATACTTAAACAAACTGTCACTGCGAAGACATGTGGTCAAGTGCTTATATCACAAATTATGTCCTAATACAGATTTCACCACTTAAACGAAAGGTGTGTTCCCGGGAAAATCAGTTCATCTCACTGTGCCTAATCGGCTGGAATTTGGAGCCCCTAGAAGGGATTCAGTTTGCAACTATTGTTATAAAAAAAAACAACACTCATGGTCTACTAAACTATTGAGTTGTTGCTTATTAATTATAGTGGCTATTCGTGTATTGCGCACCACATTATTCTCATGGCTGCGAGCATGCATTTTAATGTCTCTACCAATGGTGCTTTAGAGTATTAAAGACTGATGTCACTGCCTGTAATGTTGCTTTCTGTCATGTCATTCCCTATCACGCAAAGGAAGTGCTCTGCAAATGTTTTGCTGAACAGGGCCTTTAAAATCCCAGGACAGGCCCGGAAGTGAAAGCAAGCATGTGAGTGCCTTGTATGCCTGACAGTCCCGCAATGTTGGGATTTTGTTGTGCTCTGGATGTGTTCAAATGCCATTTGCAGTGACATCACCAGGGAAGTGGATTGGGGAGGGGCGCGTGTTGCATGCAATGCCATGCTGCACCTTAAGCTCCACAGCTGCCTCTGATGTGCCATTTTGTAAAGTTAGCCTCTCTGGGTAGGGGGGGCAAGGAGGGTTCCCCGAGTTCCCGGGAGTCCCCCAGAGTCCGACATTCCTCTGTTGATCACTCCCCTCATTAAGCCTACCACCAAATCCATCCTACTGGGCGACTTCAACCTGGGCTTCAGTGACCCTGCCGACACGAAAGCCTCAACACTTGCAAACTCTCCTGGAGAAAGGAACTTTACTCAGCTTCTTTCCACCCCCACTCAGGCCAAAGGGCGTGTCCTTGACTGGATCCCCACAACTAGCGCCTCTATTGATATTTCAGCCTGGTCGGCTCTCTCCCTGATTGAGTTTAGACTTTCTCCCTCCCACGCCACATCCTATACTGGTCCGCAACACCTGCAAGCTGACTGAAGAGACGCTTGCGCCTACTCTCCAAGTCCAGCTTATCCTGCCCCCACAAGCAACAACCCCCAGGTCCTATCCACCCTCTACCATCAAAGCCCCCACCACTCTATGAACCTGCACGCACCACTCAAAACCAAAATAGTCAAACCACCCAAACCAACCAACATCTGGTCTACAGATGAGCTTGTTGCGCTCCATAGATGTATAAGAGCCTTTAACATTTAAGGACGAAACATCCCACCCTTGCCAACTGCGAAAGCCTCTCCAATGCCAGTAACATTTACAAAAATGTGTTATTTGGATCTAGAGCCAACTCCTACAACCCCAGAATCTCCAATGAGAGTTCCAATGCCAAAGAAACCCCCCCCGCCTGCGCCCAGTCCACACCTGCACCCAGTCCCCGCCTGCACCCAGTCCCGGTCAGATAAAGCCTGGTGCTCCACCATCCAAACTGCACTTGCTAACAAAATGGACGCACTAAGAGATAAAACCTCTGCAAAAAAGCACAGCTCGCTGCAAACCCTGTCTGCTGGTGCCCTGATATGCTCAAGATTGCCTAAACACCCCTTGGCCCCACCCTTCAGCTTATCTCGAGTATCCCAAGAGAACAGACTTTAAACTGTCCTCACACTGAAATCTTCTAACTGCAAGGGTGCAGGGACGTCATTTCACCAAAAAGCCAGGGGTAGCGGAAGTGACATCACACAACCCTTGACCCCTGATGCCATCACAGGAAGTGATGTCATTTGACCCCACCCTGAAGTGATATCGCAGCAAGCGATGGAACACAACTTTTCACCCGTTGACAAAACAGGAAGTGGCATCACATAGTATTGTACACTATGAAAAATATGGTTACAAAATCACTATAATGTGATGTACATTTCATACAAGAATGGATCGCCATATGTATCGTTAAGATCAGTGTGTATAGGCTCATACTACCAAATTACTGTGAATGCAAACAGACGTCCATGACCAAATGATAATGATGTGTTATTATATAGCACTTACGCTTAGGCGTTTTATATAGAAAGAATATACACCCAATATCACTCAACCTGTGTTGGTACTCATTTATCGACCTCAGAAGGATGAAAGGCTGAGTTGAGGCGTTTAAGAACGGACTAAATCAATGACTCAGCCCCTGAAGTGTGCCTGAAATAAACCTTTAATGAGTCTAGCAATTATTGTATAGAATTCCAGAAATACACATTATTTGGTATATCTATTCTTTCTTATTTAGGGTCAGTGGTGAAAGTGTTAGACTTGTGGCACTCCTGTTTTTTTTTAGAGGTTGCAAGGGAGACCAGAGAGGCCGCAAGGGAGACCTCAGTGGTCGCAGAGGTTGGCGACCCCTAAATGACGTCCTTGCAAGGGTGATATTTCCCTCCCTCATTTTGCCCCACTCATATCATCAAGTTCTGCGCATCTACGTTGACTCCCATCATTGCCGATTTCATCAACGCCTCCTTCTGGACAAATTCAGTCCCAACCAGCCTCAAAGCAGCCTGTGTTACCCCTCTCCTCAAGAAATCTTGGCTTGGCCCGACCCTCCCCACTAACTACCACCCCATCACCACTGTCCACTTTCTCCTCAAAATAATGGACCGTTTGGCCTACTCCGGAGTCCAATCTTTCTTAGAACTCTACCACAGTCTAGGGGCAAGACAATCCGGCTTCCGTCCTAAACACTTCACAGAAACAGCCCTGATAGACCTTAAAATCCAATTAGACAGCATCTGTGGTTCGGGTAACCTGGCCCTTCTCCTCCTACTCGATCTCTTTGCAGCTTTCGACCTAGTGGATCATGACACGCTCTGCCAGCATCTCAGCTCGAACTTCCACTTCTCCACTTAAGCCACCACCTGGGTCAAATCCTTACTAAGTGAACAAACCTTGAGAGTCTTCATTGGAGACTCAGTGGCAGACCCCATTGCTGTCCCTCTTGGTGTCCCCCAAGGCTCCTGTTTCTCACTGACCCTCTATAATACCTACACTAAGCCATTATTTGAGGTTCCATGTGTTAATTCTGCCGCAAAAATACTGCGATGCAAAAATATCACCCTATTTATGCCGTGAAATTCACACATGGACCACCCCTGCAACCCCCGCTCCCACATAATATCCCCAACAGAAATATAGCCTATGGCGAACCAAACGGCCATATCTACCGCAATATTTATGTTGGGGATATTATGTTGTGATACCTTATTTGACCTTCGTGACTCCCTCTGTATTAGCTATAACCAACTTTGCAGATGATACCCAAATCCTCACCCCTATCACAAGCAACCACACTGTCGATACTGTCGCTGTAAATAGGGCTTACAGCATCATCCAAAACTGGATGGCCACCCGAAATCTAAGCCTCAACAATGACAAAACGGAGCTGCTAATTGTGGGCTCTACTTCCAACTCAAAAACGTAGACACTGCTTTCTCCTCCATTTCCATCGATGGCACTGACATACCTGTTCTGAAACATGTCAAAGCCTGGGCATCTGTTTGGGCGCGGATCTCTCCGTGTCTAAACATATCAATGCCCTGGCTTCAACCACGGCTTTCACCTCTAAGCTTATTTCCTTGAGTAGACAATTCCTTTCTCCAAACAATTGCCTGACATTCGCAAGAGCCATCATCAATAGAAAAGTGGACTACTGCAATGCTCTCCTCCTCTGCAAAAAACCTTGCCAAACTGCAACTTCCTCAAAACAAAGCCCTTCATGCCGCCTTCAGCGTACGATGGTCGGAACACATCTCAGCAACCAGGCAGGACGTCCACTGGCTCCCAATTAAAGCCTGCATCGAATAAAAAACTTTAATCATTGCACACCACTGTATCTACAAAAAGGCCCCCCTTTACCTCATCAACGTTATTGCCCAGAAACATCATGTGTGCCCGCTACGATCGTCCACAAGCATCACCTTGCTCACCCCTACATTAAAAGGTAAAAGAGCAGGTGGTGTGAGCTTCCGTGTCAAGGCACCCACCCTCTGGGACTCCCTACCACCCAACATTAGAAACAAACACTCCTAACCAACCTTCAGCAAACTTGTGAAAACCTGGCTGTTCTACAAATATGACTAACGTCTAATCAATTGTGGCTCTGTCTTTTTACCTCCTCTTGTCTTCTGTACAAATGCTGTATAAATAAGGGTGTGGGGCACAAAAGCCAGGAAAACAAGCCAAGGCCCCAAGGGGCCCCAAGATCATGGAAATTGGAGGGGTCCGGAGTACCGCATGGGAGAGACAAGCTGGGAAGTCAGGGAAAGGGACCAGGGGAGTCAGACTGGACATTTCTCTGCTTGAAAACAGGGCTTGTGCCCGACAGTCAACCCAGCATCACCATTTATTATGCACCATTCAATGCATTTGAACAATATTTCTGGAAGGGCCCCTGTGTCCGATGTTGTATGCTGCTGATCAGGATAAGCAGGAAGGAGGCTAGACTCGCCACAGACAAGATAGTGTTAAAATATGCACAGTTGTTATGTGAATTCCAAACTCATGCATGCAGGAACAGTGTCAGTGCCTTTCAACCTTTTTCAGTTTAAATGGGCACTGAGTCCCGGGTAGGGGGGCTAGAAGCTGCCCCGTGTTGCAGTCATGCTTCACAGCATCTTTTATCTTTCATGGCATTAAATGTGCACTTTGCCTTGCGTGCACATTACAGACTGCCCGTTGCTGGCTGCTGTCACCTAATTCAAGACTTTTCTTCTTCAGGTAATGCCTGCAGGAAAGCTTCAGTGAGCATGGGATTGTTTATTTTGGGCAAATGATAAATCCGGGAGGAGGATGGTCTCATCATCCCTGAGATTCTGGATGTCTATGGTTGTATCCGCTTCCCCAAAGCCCTGATTCCATCTTTCTGTCTCTTCAACCTGGTTTACTTTTTCACACTCTGGGAACACTGCTTTTTCAAGAATCCACTGGCCTATCTTATCGTCGAGTTTTATTTCAAACATGTTTTCCCCATGGTTCTGGATCAACACCTTTACTACCCCTCTAAAATCTGGGTCTATGACTTCGGGCAATATGTCTATAGCAAACTTCCAGGCTAGGCCAGACTTCGGAGCCAACCCGATGTAACAACCAGGGAGGGTATCAGGACCAAGTCAGTAGCAACCAGTTCTCTCGTTCCTGGAGGGATTGTGGCCTCCCTGCTGCTGCAAATGTCAAATCTGATTGACTCCCTTGTGGCAACTGAGGGATATGAAATTTTAGGGTCCCCCATTTTTTCTCAATTGAGTCACATCCCACTTCTGACACCATATTTAAGGAAGGCATGGTTATCAGAAGTACAACAGACACAAGGCGTACAATCCACATGTGTTTATTGAACAGTATATGGGTGAGAAAAACAGCTAATGTAAACCTAAATCTAAGATGGGAGCAAGCTACGACCATCAAAGTAAAGAAAACGTTGTCCTAGTGGTGTTGTGCCAAAACAAAATGGCCTATACTAAAACAACCTATTGCCAAATCCTTACTCTATATAACAAAAGGGTGCGGGACAATGATATGTATAATAAAAGAGTGTAATGCAAACTGAAATGTCCAAAAGGGTTTCAGTAGTTGAGGACTGCTGAACTAGGGCACTCCCTTCCCCGCGTTACATCACGGGACAAGGCGGAACTGTGGAATATTTGTTAGCGCCCCTTGAGTCTATAGGCATCAGGAAGCAGTTTCTTCAGAAAAGGCAGGCTCTCTTGAATCAATGTCTTTTGCTTGGCATCCCTCCGTTGGGTTCACTGTAGCCTTCAAATCACAGTTCAGTTAACTTAACCAGTTCTACTAGCTTATAACACTCAGGCGCTATTAATGCTTTTTAAAACAAATATTTGGTGTACTTTCACTGATTCACTTAGGTCCCACTCCTCTGGGCTCAGACCTACCTCTGTCGGCAGTTCTGGCATCCCTCGATTGAACGCGAGCCTTCAATTGGCTAGCATCACACTTTTTACTTTGCAATCTTTCACAATTTCACTTCAAAGTACTTGCCAGCTCAATACAGGGACTTCCGATAGGCGATCGTGTCTCGCTCGGTCACTCTCTTATATTGTAGCAAATGCGTTTATTTTCAACAATCAGGCTTTTCTTTCTCACGGCTGCTGTCCTACGCGCAATCCACGTTACTGGATACAATTCAAAGGTTTATACCAGCCTCCTCTCCCGAGGCCTTCTGATGTCTGCAGTTCTTAGTTAGCATCACAGGGCTAATAATTCCTTAGCTTAGCTTTATACTTTGTTTCACCTTCTGCAAAGACTGTCGACTGTATGAGGGGGGGTTATACCCTTGACTTTACCCTCATATGACCACTTTGACTATTCGCCTACTCTCTTGGTTACACTCTCAAGTGCTTCAGATTTCTTTTGCGGCTTCTCCCACATGTAGAATCTTGGCATTCTTCATTCTTGCTACAATGTGCTTTCGCTCGCAGTTTCTCGACAACCCGACAAGCACTTTACACATTAATGTCCTTTTCATTTATCAGCACAAGCCGGTCTCCCCTTTCACTCACCGGCAGCGGCTGATACAGTTTATCAAGAACTTCAGTCTAGGCTTTTGGTCCACCACGGCTCGCCTCCTTTCAAGTCCTTAAACTGCACATGAAGGAGGTACCCCCCTGACCTTCTGCAGTAGCAGGGAGTTGCCCCTTTGGGATTCTGCAGCTGCCTTCACCCTGCAGCTGCTAGGACCACAGCCTTTCATTCACCTTCTGGACCCGTCTGCTCTGCTTGCATGGTCGCGTTGTCTTCCTGGGATTTCCTGCCCTTCCGTTCTGCTGGTCTTGCTCGGTTCGGTTGCCCTTCTCGCCTTGTTCCATGGGTGCTCTCATGCTCTGCTTTTTATCCCAGTGGGGAAAGGTAACAGGATTCAGTTGTGAGTCGTTAGGGTCAAGTGCCTGACTCTGCCTGATACTGGGACATGTCAACCAGACTGGCTGTGTGTGAGTCTGTCTTCTCTTCCAGGGTTTGGTATGTGTAGCAGAGTGTGTGTGGGAAAGGGGGAGGTGGGGTAAAGTTCTTAGATAGTAAATGGAATGAGGGTGTCCTACAGGGAACTGGGAAAAGGGTTACTGCGTCTCTCCTCCGGGTGCCCCACTCCCACTCCCAGGGACCCCCCCATCCAGGTGATCCTCCCACACTGGTCCACCCCTGGGGTCTGCATCCAGTAGTGATGGCATGCCCCGGCCACCTGGATGACAGATCTCAAGGGACTGGTCGGTGAGACACCCTTTGGTTTCTCACAATGAGTTGTGTGTGGTAGGTGTATCTGGGTAGGTGGCTGAGGTTCCACTGGTAAGTGTATCTTTGTAAGTGAATGGGTGAATGAGTTGTCTGTGGAAGGCATATCTGTGTAGGTGGCTGAGGTTACTCTGGTAAGTGTATCTTTGTAGGTGATTGGGTGAATGAATTGAGTGTGGAAGGCATATCTGTGTAGGTGGCTGAGGTTACTCTGTTAAGTGTATCTTTGTAAGTGAATGGGTGAATGATGAGTTGTATGTGCTAGGTCTATCTGGGTAGGTGGGTGAGGTTAGCCTGGCAAGTGTATCTTTGTAAGTGAATGGGTGAATGAGTTGAGTGTAGCAGGCATATCTGGCTAGGTCACTGAGGTTACTCTGGTAAGTGTATCTTTGTAAGTGAATGGGTGAATGATGAGTTGTCTGTGGTATCTGGGTAGGTGGGTGAGGTTAGCCTGGTAAGTGTATCTTTGTAAGTGAGTGGGTGATTTGATTTGAGTGTGGAAGGCATATCTCGGTAGGTGGCTGAGGTTACTCTGGTAAGTGTACCCTTGTAGGTAAGTGGGTGAATGAGTAGAGTGCGGTAGGTGTAGCTGGGTAGGTGGCTGCAGTTACTCTGGTAAGTGTATCTTTGTAAGCCCCTCAACGTCTGTCTCTATTTTTCGGTAAATGCAAAACCTTTTTGTGAATAAACACCATTTCATTGTAACTGTGTGTGACTACATGTAACATACGTTTGTATTGTATATTGTTTGGTTTCTGAATTTGTTATATAGTACATGTCCGGTTTCGAAGAAGGTAAAAGGTCGAAACACGTGTCAGCAACGGACAAATCTTGTGAATAAAATATTCTTAACTGGCGCATTTTTTGTGGTGGCATTGAATAATGTCTTGTCAATGAGAGGGCAGTGGGAGCACTGTATGTCTGCACGCAATGCGACAGACTCACCCATCACTAATATCATCAGCTAAGATCTAATCATTGAGCCATGTCGCAGCAGGAATCCCTCCCTAAAACCCACAGCCATAAATAAAAAGTAAAAGAAATGTAGCATTTATATAGTACTATGAACCCTCAGGTATCTGAGTGCTGCTTATTATTACCCATAGTGTGTGGTGCTCATTTATCGACCTCGGAAGGATGAAAGGCTGAGTTTGGCCCTGCCGGGATTCGAACCTGCGTCAGCAGGCTCTGCACAGATGTCAAAACGAGCGCTCTACTCTCTGTGCAATCAGACCGGCTATGGTCTAATTTATATCTTTGTAAGTGAATGAGTGAATGATGAGTTGTCTGTGGTAGGTGTATCTGGGTAGGTGGGTGAGGTTAGCCTGGCAAGTGTATCTTTGTAAGTGAATGTGTGAATGATGAGTTGTCTGTGGTAGGTCTATCTGGGTAGGTGGGTGAGGTTAGCCTGGCAAGTGTATCTTTGTAAGTGAATGGGTGAATGATGAGTTGTCTGTGGTAGGTGTATCTGGGTAGGTGGGTGAGGTTAGCCTGGCAAGTGTATCTTTGTAAGTGAATGGGTGAATGATGAGTTGTCTGTGGTAGGTGTATCTGGGTAGGTGGGTGAGGTTAGCCTGGCAAGTGTATCTTTGTAGGTGAGTGGGTGAATGAGTGAAGTGTGATAGGCGTTTCTGGGTAGGTGGCTGAAGTTACCCTGGTAAGTGTATCTTTGTAGGTGAGTGGGTGAATGAGTGAAGTGTGATAGGTGTTTCTGGGTAGGTGGGTGAGGTTAGCCTGGTAAGTGTATCTTTGTAAGTGAATGGGTGAATGATGAGTTGTCTGTGATAGGTGTATCTGGGTAGGTGGGTGAGGTTAGCCTGGTAAGTGTATCTTTGTAAGTGAATGGGTGAATGATGAGTTGTCTGTGGTAGGTGTATCTGGGTAGGTGGCTGAAGTTACCCTGGTAAGTGTATCTTTGTAGGTGAGTGGGTGAATGGGTTGAGTGTGGTAGGCACATCTTGGCAAATCTGTGTTCTGCTTCCGGAGCACTGTCACACTGTATACTAGTGAGGTTTGCGCGTGATTGGCAGGGACCTGAGGGTGGCATGAGCATAAACCACAGGTCACTGCAGATGTCTCACCACTAGGTTGATAATGTTTTTCTTTGCACAATGCATGCTATGTGGATAGCTCACGGGTTAAGCATGCACCTCAGTCATGGAGAAAACCTACTCTTTGCAAGTTTCAATCACCAACCAGGGGTGCCTCAGGTGAATAAATTGCGTGCCATACAGTTGTATCACCTGACCATATTTATTATTATTATTATTATGACTCCACTGTCAATGTTTTGGGAATTATTTACAGTCAGCATAGTCACATCTTTCTATGTCAACTGAATAAGATGTCACATGGCCAGAGCGGCTAGGATGGTATCAAGATCATGCCTTACCTTGTTGGCTGAAAATGCTTTCTTTGGCTGATCGTGGCCTCCAACCCCCTGTGCAGTCACCATGACCCAGGTAGTAAAACTGGATTGTTGGCTCTGCCCAGAGGGCGTGTAACCTGAGGCAGTAAAACCAGTAAGGGAAGTACAACGCGTAAGGAACAGTAGTCAGTCCTGAAGATTCGATGATACAGCAGGTGAATTCCAATACAGCAAGAGAGCTGAGAACGAGCACCAAAAAGAAGGATGCAAGAGGAATGGACACAGGGAAGGAAGGAAGGAAGGAAGGAAGGAAGGAAGGAAGGAAGGAAGGAAGGAAGGAAGGAAGGAAGGAAGGAAGGAAGGAAGGAAGGAAGGAAGGAAGGAAGGAAGGAAGGAAGGAAGGAAGGAAGGAAGGAAGGAAGGAAGGAAGGAAGGAAGGAAGGAAGGAAGGAAGGAAGGAAGGAAGGGAGGGAGGGAGGGAGGGAGGGAGGGAGGGAGGGAGGGAGGGAGGGAGGGGAAAAGAGGAACCAACTGCCAGTAAGCAACCAAGGAGAAGGTCAGGGATGCCAGGAGAGAAGGAGAAGGTTAGCAGGTAAGGAGGCTTAACAAGAGCGTAAAATGAGCGTACAGCAATGAGGAAACTATTGCAACATGGGGAGCTGCCGGTCTGCTGCCACTAAGTATTCCTGAGACACCCGGACTTCCAGGTGCGTGACATTATGAAACCGACGTGCGTCCATCGCTGGGGGATCTGCCATGTTGCTGCTGTAAGGAACTCATGGTGGCAACAGTAAAGACAGACACAAGTGATCACAGTTCAAGGGTGTTTATTAAACTGTATATGCAGGTTGGAAAAACGCCTAATCCGAACCTAAATCTAAGATGGGAGCAAGCTGCGACCACCAAATAATAATAAGGCAGTCCCAGTGGCGTTTTTTCAGATTAAAGGGCCTATACTAAAAAAAACTATTGCCAATCCTTACAACAAAATACAAAAATAGTGTGGGATGGCATTCATAAGAAAGCAAGAAGTGTTCATAAATGATAAGTCAGGATGTGTTAGCCGGGGGTCTTCCTTCACCATGTTTTGAGCACGGGACAAGGCAGGACTCCTGAGCACAGCACACTTTCGAGCTTTCCCAGCACGAGACAGCAGTTCCGTTCTCAGGTATTAGGACCTTCAATGGTTAATTCTCTTTTCTACAAAAAGTTTCTTGCCTTTGAGGACCTGATGTGTTAAAATATAATAAACAAAAAGTTTCTTTCCACATGTATGCTGGGTGATGACTTTTCACCCCTGTATTTCCCTCTTCTGGCTCAGATCCACAAAATGTTCCTTGCGATACCAAGACCTTTGGTGGTTAGATTGTTTGCTTCCGAGGGCCTGGCATGTTCAAAATTATAAACAAAAGTTCCTTTCTGATTGTACTTGGGTGAGGATTCTTCACCCCTGGGTCCCCCTCTTCCAAGCTCAGACCCCGCTCGAATGTCAGACTCCCTCCGTCGGGTTCACTATGGCTTGTGTTCAAGGAGATTTCCTCTGCTATATTCAAAATCTTCCTCTGTTGCGTTCACGTGTCAGCGGGGTGACAGCTTTTCACCCCTGGGTCCCAATCTTCCAGACTCAGACCCTTGTCGACTGTTTGCCTCTCTCTGTTGGGTTCACTATGGCTTTCACGTGTTGTTGACTGAGGGCTTTTCACCCCTGGATCCCCCTCTTCTGGGCTCAGACCCCTCTCGAATGTAAGCCTCCCTCCTTTGGGTTCACTACAGCTTTTTCCAAATGATCTCAACTGTTGCATTCACAAGTTTTAATGTCTTTTTAAACAATTCACTGCAGATCTGCCTATGTGGGGTTTACTCATGTCATCACAATGTTCCTTTTGCTTTCTCACTTTTTGGGATTCATCTCCTTTAACTTTCCAATGGATTGTCGGTCAAAGACTTTCGACTGTACAGAAGATTTTGCTAGACCCCTGTCTGACCACGTTGACCTTTTCGTTGCGGCTCTCCCTAAGCCTTCTGGTATCAGTAATTTTTACAAAAGGGAGATCAACCAGAGTCTCTTGAGTAAGCAACCACGTGGTGCCAGCCTCCCTCTGCAGCTGGTTTTCCCTCAATGTTAACAGTTTGAACTTCTCTTAATTTGGCACTATGTGACTTTCATTCAACACAGTTTGGTTTCTTATCGGCTCTCCCCTCGACTCATCGGCTGTGATGAACTGGTTGGCTTTTCTTGTCTCTGGAGTCAAGGCCGGTACCACGGTAGCAAGCATCTCCCCCTGTTCTGATTATCAGTGTAGGCATGCTCCATTTACCATTGACATCTGCTGCAACACATGCTGGCTATTGTTCGCGGCCTTACGATTCTTGCGCTGATGCATCGCGGGTCTGTGTCGGAAAGGTCAAGGTTGCTTCTCTCCTTGTTGCCCTCTTGGTTCTTGCCGCCTTTCTTCTCCTCTTGAACTGGCGTGCTTGGATAGCTGTCTCGTCGTGCAGTCTGCCCTGCTTGTCCTGTGCTCTCGTGCTTCATTTTTTATCCCTGTGGGGAAGGGAAAGGGCCGTCAGGTGTGTGTGATTCTGGGCAATTACCTGACTTTGGCTTACCCTTGTGTTGGGACATGTCAGGAAAACGGCTCTGGTGTTAGTCCGTTGTCTTTTGTGGTGTGCGAAAGTTTTCCTGTCGGAAAAGGGGGTGGGGTACAGTGTTTGAGTATCCTACGTGGTAGGATGTGGAAAAGGTGTTATAAGAATTGGGATACCGCATCTCACCCGTCGGTGTCCCACTTCCACTCCCCGAGGACACCCTATCCAGTTGATTTTGCCTCAATTGTCTAACCCCAGGAACTGGATCCAATAGCGATGGGCATATCCCGGACACCTGGATGACAGATCCCTGGGGACTAGTAAGTGAGACACCTTTGGGTTTCTCACAGTGGGGGCTAGGGAAGCGCCAGCGCCACCGTCGCCCTAACAACCATGCTGCCGCTCCGGGTCTGCGCCAAAGCATGAAAGATGGCCAAATGTAATTGGACCACATAAAGAAGGACTTTAGTAGTTTAGAAGTGACCAGATTATATAATCAATGTATGGTTCTATAGCTACTGCCAATGCAGGGGTTACGGCTACGCGTCTTTCTTTGTCTCCTATAGGGATTCAGTGTTCTTGGATGGTGACGGTTGGATGGACTAGGATGAATGTATATGGGTGATATTAGAATCCATCAGCTTTACTTTTAAATAGTGAATTTAAGTATAGGACAAAAGCTTTGATTGGGTGCTTCAGAAAACTCCCACCGTTACAGTAATTGTTTGATGATACAACAGACTTTATGATGAAACGATAACAGATTGATACATCTAGAAGATGTTTTCATATTTATGCAATGCTGTGCATCCATCAGGATCACACCATTCTATAATTAGAGAAGAAAAGGGCCATCGATGCAGTACAATGGGCCTACATTTTGGAGTTCTAGAAAGATTGGGCTCAGTTCTGGGGTTCGGTGCTGGGACCAAACTAAATCTAGCGTCTCAAATGTCTGTTAGGTTATTAATTAGAGTGGGGTGTAGCCAGGGTTGTCCTCTGTCCCTTCTCATTTTAATAATAGCCCCTGTACACTCGGCTCATCTTTCTGGCTGCTCTTCGCAAGCTATCACTCTCTTCTGATTCCATTAGTGCTCATGTTTGCTTGCTTCCACCTTGCCTATCACTCAAAGCCAGCTCTCCATTCCTTCTTAATGCCTGCCCTTCCCCATACCTTTTCACTTACCCCTACCTTTGCAAACAGTTTGAACATCTGTCTACCACCAAAATTAACTTCAATCCCCTTTTTTCCACTCAACTCTCGTTCCCATCCCAGAAACTCTGCCAAAACAGCTGTTGCCTCTGTCCCCAATTTTCTCACCCTGATTACTGCTTTACAATTGTAGCCTTATGCTTCCTGATTTATCAGAAACATTCAATACAATGAATGACCTTGCTTTTCTATCCAGTCTCACCTACTGTGATATTGCCCGATCTCGTCTTTACTGATTTTCTTATCATCTTATTCTGTCTTCTGGGATGGTCAACCCTACCGTTATTGTATTATGCCCCCCCTCCCCATTGCTCTGTTCTAGGTCCTCATAATGTTTTATTAACATCTCTACATTGCCTTCGATAATTTTCAATTTTTTGTTCTTCCTTGCCATTTTTTACTCTGTCGACTGTCAAGAAGTCTGAAGTCTGACATTGTATCTGTGAAGATTTCCAGCACATCGTCGATGTACCGGGTCCAGAGAGTGACCTGGGATCTAAATGGTTTCGATGTTTGATAAATGTATGCCTCTTCGAAGTCAGCAACGTACAGGTTGGCCAAAGAAGGGGCAAATGTGGCTCACACACTTCCTTAACAAGGTCAGTGCACCGAAATGGTTTATAACCAGTATTGTGTGCCACTCTCTCTGATTCCACTTAGGGGCTGTAAGGGGAGTCAATAACCAATTTAAAACATGAGCCGAATTCTATTGTGAGGTTGACTTTTTGTTTGTACTCTATACGATGGAGTGTTCCACTATTATGTGGCTAAGCGCCTTTAGAACAACAAGTGGCCATTTTGTCTTGATGGCCATCTGTTAAGAACTAATAATGGCAATTTTTGACCCACCTTTTAACAAATTGTGGCAATTACAATCAGCAGTGTTGAATTTATATAGATGAACAACATAGAAGAGTGTGTTTTTCATAATCAATTGATTTGAAGTTATCAGCCTTGGGGTGGCTATGGTATATTCTCTTTTTATCCATAGGTTCCCTTTTAAAACTGATCCCGCCTTATGGCACCAACAGCTAGGTGGTAAAGTATACATATTCCCAATTGTCGTAGCTGTGTTCCTCCAATATGGTCAGTACTATTTGTGACTGGACCACTTGATCGAACCTGAAGACTGTCCTGATGAAAGTGGCTTAACTTAGATTGATGCCACTGAAACTGGTCGACAGTGGTTGCTACATAAAAGAGGCACAAATTGGGCCGACCTTGTAGTTTGAGCATACCTTTTAGTCTAAATCCCACACCCCGCCAATCCACACTATTGATACACGGAGAGTGGGACTTTAGTGTCTTTGTGTTGAATGTGTATTTTTTAACATTGTTTGCTTTTGTGTCATTGGTTTTTCTTAAAACCTCAGCTCCCCAGGGCCAATTAGACAATCAGTAGGCTAATAAAAGAGGATATACCCTACTAGATGTCTATGTGATTGACCCCTGGTGCGCTGTTTTAAAATGGTGAAGGACTAACAAGGCTGAAAGCATTATAACATCTAGAAGATGATAGTTTATTTCTTATTCTATCCCTGTTAGACCACCGGGATCTAGCTAAGATGTGAGGTTGAGGTAGGGATAGTTAGACACTTGTTCCATCCTTTCTGTCCCTCGTCACAGCCTTGTTCTCCCTTCTTGGAATTGAACATCAGTCCTCACCACTTAGGTTTTATACTCTGGATTCTAATTGGCTATAACGCAATTACGAGAGAGCTGGCCTTTGCCTAATTTCTGTGTTAAGAAAATGTATGAAGTAAGTTAATTCTACCCTTCTACCTCCCTGCCCCCTTGTTTTGTTTAAACATATTCAAGGGATAAACACACATGCTGGCCCATCTGTGCATAACTATCAGTGGTTGTTCATGGCTATTCATTCACTTTAGTATCAGGGACAATCACGTGTGTCCATGGTACCACTGGCACCATTAAACAGTGGTGAACAGTGGTCAACCATGACCATCAGTGGACCTATTCTGTGGTTGACGAGAATACATTTATGGACAACCTTGGTTTGTCCTTAAACTTAAACGGGGTAAAGGAAGCTTGCTATCACTGCACAGCGTGGCATTGGGAGATTATACACAGACAAATGAGGTCCCTGGTACGCCAATCTGTACGACACACTCATTATCACCCACAGGTGCAAACACTCCCCTTTATGATTGCCCCCAATAGAATCCATAGGTGTAGGAAGAGAAAGCAAGGAGGAGGGTAGGCTGTGCAGGAGAGGTTCCCTCAGGCAGGAGACTGTTGAGACCCATTGAGGAGGGCAGGATGGATCGACTGATTGGGGACAAAGCCACTATCCTAAGACGGGGCGCTGCCAGAGAACTAGTGGTCGAGCCAATAAGCCAGGCCAGGGTGCCATCCTCCTGACAGACACTGTGAGGCCTTACCAGGCAGTATCTCGCTCCTTGAAATACTTGTGTACAGGTGCCTTACAAATGCCATATCATATCATATGCAGCCCTAACCCCTGCCCACTTGGGGGGTCCAGTATGCAGGTGCACATGGACCCGGAGACCTAGGAGCCAGTCGGTCTTACAGGAGACAAGGACGAGAAGCAGAGGACCAGAGATCATCAAACAAAGAGCTAAGGAATAAATGTGGGGACACTCAAACCCCCAGGACTGTGAGTGACTGGAGAGTGTTCAACCCAAGGAGAGGCCATCCTGTTATTGGTCTTTTGACTTGTAAAAAAATCTTATGACTCCCTATTTAAGCATCCCTCTTTCTTGGCCATGCGTTGATGATGTGCTGTTTTTTGTGATGGATGGGGCCAGAGTGGGGTCAGCGGGGCTTGATCATGAGATGCCAACATGCCCACTACCTCTATTGTTCAATGCGGCGAGGCCCTCCACCATGGAAGGCGACCCCGGGTGCGGATGCCTTGGACCTATGTTGCATAGATAGTACAGATTTCCCTGCAGGCAGCTGGGCTCTATTATGTACCAGTCTGTAGGTCCTGTTGCACAGTGGGACATACACATTGATGTACATTCAAGGTTGGCAGTGAGTCATACTGCAGATGTTCGGGCTGGTGCAGTAGACGAAGATTACCAAGGCACGTAAATAGTCCTCAGGAGAAGGACCCCAAGGACAGAGAAAGGTGATGTAAGGAGGTGGTGCGAGGTTAATGTTAAAGGATATTTGTACCGCGCACTATCACCGCCAGAGTGGCCCCCTGGCGCTCTGGTAGATCTGAAACAAAGGGGGTAGGTTAGGGGTGTTAGTAGGACAAAGTGTGGAGAAGAGCAAGGGAGCTGTGAAGTACTGTTGGCAGCTTCAGTTCGGTTAACACCGTTCGCCAAGTATATTGGTGTGTTATTCGGGTCTCGATCCGTTGTGTGGGGGTTTGTGTGGTGTGGCTGTTGTTGCGGTGTGGTGAAGTGCGTGCAGGTTGCTGCAGCTTTAAGAAGTGTGGTAGTCTTTGGTTAGAGTGTGAGAGGTGTTTGAGGAATGGTGAGGTTTCTAGTAGTTTTGGGGGGGGGGGGTTGGTTAGTATCCGTGTTGTTTAGGAGAAATGCATATTCCTATTGCGCCTCCTTCATGATTAGCAGGAGGTGCAGAGGAGCACGGAGTGGTTTGGAGCCAGCAGGTTACCAGCATCCTGCTGGTTACTCTGGGGCCTCCCTGGGTGTCATGCAGCCCAGTGTCTGCCCTCCTCTGGGACTAGCATTCAAGCACAAGTAGACGGTAAGACCCTGGACCCATGGCTCCTGCAGGAGATGAGGACGAGAAGAAGAGGGACCATTAAGCCAGGAGACTGGAAAGAAGTGTGGGGCCACTCAACTCCCCCAGGACAGTGAGCCTCTACCCGGGGGAGGAGTCCCCGTATTGGATGCCAGTCTTCGACTGCCTTATAGGGCAATAGTGCAATGCCGAACCAAAAACACAACATTCTAGTGTGGCCCCGTTTTTTTTTTAAAGTGGGCTACTTTTTTTGGCCCGTTTGTTCAGTTACTTCGCCACGTGGCTAGTAGTTCTGACCAGTGTTACTGGATACATATTCTTTAAACCTCCCCCTTGGGTACTATTCAAGCAGTGTGTCACAAAAGGAAGGAATTGACATTTGCAACGGCGGGACACTTTTTTAATGTCATGCCCCAGTCCGCCCCTGATAGGATATGCAAACTAAAGACTGAAATCATTCAACCTAAGGAGCGGCCATACTCTTAGCCAGGTTTCCAGTGGCTGTTCTTATTGTCTTCCCCACCCTGTACCATTCCCCAGTAAATCTCTATTTACACGCGCATCTGTGAGGGTCTTGGCCTCAAGGTGATCCTGATTAGATGCTCTCAACATCCAATATCCTATTCTGTCACCTTTACATATGTAGACCCATCCACCTTCATCCTGGTTATTCTTAGCAAGCTGCATGCCCCTGACCGCTCTTTGCCCTCCAGCCTCCGTGCGCCCCGGCCCGTTAGAGATCAGGACCTGCCCCAATCGCTCAGTACGGCTAGTTATGTTACGCCACGTAGTAGAGATGACAGAGCGTAAGCATCTCATACTCCGAAGGCTCCACCTGGATCTATCAGCTTTCCTCGATTTCTTTTTTCTTGCCAAATGGCACTTAATATTTTTTTTTATTTATTGTGCTATTGGTTAATATTTAAAACCTTTCACACAAGTTACCAATACAAAAACATTCCATCAAAACATTTAATCAATACACAATACACATGATATACAAAATATAATTACATTCATTTTCCTGTTGAATATCAGAGTTCAAAATTCTTTCTAAGAATTCGAAAAATTGCAATAGACTTGTTTAATTCAAATAAAAATTGTGGGTCCACGCGTGGTCTTCTGGAATGATCCCGATATTAGAAATGCATCTCCCCACCATCTTGAGTTGGAGTTGTTCGAGCAGGAGCCACTCCAGACATTAACGTATCAATAATTCCTGGACCAGTTTAAAAAAGCGACAAACTCTGGGACTAGGTACCAGGCCCTCGTGCACGCCCTGGACCTCCCTTGTGAGGTAAAGGTTAGATCTTAATGGCAAGCCCTTTGCTCGAAAGTCCCTAGAGGAATGCTTTTTCAGATAAGAGGACAGAGCATGGCAACTTTTAATGTTGTATTGAAAGTGATCATTAAAACAACAATAATTCATCAGAGCTATCCTGTTCTTTAACCATTTGTGCATTTGTAGCTTAAGCTTCACTTTGGTTGGGTTACTTACGAGTAAACTTTTTCACTACAAAAAGCAGTGGGAGGCCCCGAATTCCCCCTTACCTCTCTAACTACTCCCCCTTTATATACCGTACCCAAACTTACCACATATAGATCTGTGGTAAAGAAAAAGTGGTCAGAAATTAGCAAATTACCATTCAGAAAATGGATTTATTTATTTATTTGTAAAGCACACCTACAGGCGCTGTTGGAGGCACATAGTGCTAGCCAAGCTAGTGTGGAACAGGCATCGTTACATACAGATACAAGGTAAAAGTAGGTGAAGCCTAATGGCAGTCATCATACAAACACACAGAATCAGCAAAAGTGAGACATACCCCCCACCCCCCACCTGTCTTGGATGTTATTTGAAATCTCACTCGGACGTCTCTCCATATGGTCAAGGCAAGACAACCGGTTTATTCTAGGATAAAAAACAGGTGCTGAAAAGTGCACACATTCACATCAATATTAAAAAGAGCTTGGTGTGTACATTGAGAAGTGGGGGGTGATAATGTTATCAGGGGTGCGTCCCCTAGTTCATGAGCTGCATCACTCATGAGTTTGTTTGTTTTGGCTTTTGGTTGGGTTTGGTTTCTGTAGAGCGCAAAATGGCCAGCTGGAGCGTCAGAGGGTTAAAGAGATTACATTTGCCAGGGTTCAACATAAAAGGTTGTGATAATGAGTTGCTTGAAGGAGGCTGCAGAGAGATTTAAGGTGTCACTTAAATGTTTTTAACTACTCAGTTCTTCTTATGGCAAAGTCAAGGTGTTCCACATTTGCGGAACTAGGTATCGAAAGGGGCGGGTACCAGTGTGTGTCATTTTACATGTGGGCATTGCGACTAGTGGCAGGCACGCCAATCCTTGAATGCGCTAAGGTGTGTAAGCAACACATTACTCTTGAAGAAGTATAGGTCACTGATGGTAAACGGCATTGATGGGCCTCATTGCCAGTTGGGCAGTGCAATAAACATGCAGCGCTAAGACGTTACCACCGCATTACAGCACTGCCCAACTATGAGTTTGGCAGAAAGTCAGAGGATTCACCTCCAGCCATGAGTTGGAGGTAAATCCGACACCTTTCCACCAAATTTCAGTGGAATTACCACCCGCAGAATTACCACCACAGTAATTCAGCCGAAATCCCCCATGGAGTCCTATGGACTCCAAATTAATGGGAACTAAGACTGCCACCACTTGTAATCAGGTGGTAAATCTGCCAGAACAAGTGGCAGTAGCAGTAATTCCATTGGGCGGTATGCCAACAGATTTACCACTGGAATGCCCCCCAAATCGTAATGACCCTGATTATATGCCAACTGGAGTGTTTGACTTCGACCCTCAGAGACACAGGAAGCCCACTCGTATGGTAGACGTGAAGTGACCGCTGTGTCTTAAGTTAAGGATGTGATTGACTGCAGGGCTTTGTGAATGCTGCGGCTGGTAGGCCAGATACAAAGCGTTGTCATGGTCCAATGTGGGCAGCACTGGTGCCACCATTGCAGATGTTTCATCAGATTGTACGGGATATGGGTAGGTATTCCTAAGTGTCATATCAATACCGAAAGCCTGAATGACACATTGCTGCCACCTGAGGGTTCACAGTCAATTTCTGGTCACATTTCACACCCAGATTGTGGACTTCCGTAACTAGGGTAGGATAAGATTGCCAAAGCTCCGACTCAGGTCCCATCACAAGCTTTCTCCTCTGGATGGCGTGATTAATTCCAAGCTCCCTGGGGTTGCCAAAGCTCCGACTCAGGTCCCATCACAAGCTTTCTCCTCTGGATGGCGTGATTAATTCCAAGCTCCCTGGGGTTGCCAAAGCTCCGACTCAGGTCCCATCACAAGCTTTCTCCTCTGGATGGCGTGATTAATTCCAAGCTCCCTGGGGTTGCCAAAGCTCCGACTCAGGTCCCATCACAAGCTTTCTCCTCTGGATGGCGTGATTAATTCCAAGCTCCCTGGGGTTGCCAAAGCTCCGACTCAGGTCCCATCACAAGCTTTCTCCTCTGGATGGCGTGATTAATTCCAAGCTCCCTGGGGTTGCCAAAGCTCCGACTCAGGTCCCATCACAAGCTTTCTCCTCTGGATGGCGTGATTAATTCCAAGCTCCCTGGGATTGACAAAGCTCCGACTCAGGTCCCATCACAAGCTTTCTCCTCTGGATGGCGTGATTAATTCCAAGCTCCCTGGGATTGCCAAAGCTCCGACTCAGGTCCCATCACAAGCTTTCTCCTCTGGATGGCGTGATGTTCAATACGTTGCGAAGCAATCGATCACTATGGACTTCCTCTCAGCCAATCATGGCGTCAATAACTACTGATATTGACTGCTTTCCAAGCATTCTGACGCCAGGAGCAGACAGAAAGTATAGAGCATTTATCGGCACTCGAGAAACAGCAGTGCAGTTTCCCAGCAAGATGGCTTTCGACGGGCTGCTTTTCATTGCTCCTTCAACGTCACAGTCAACATCCAATTGAGCACACCAAAGGGAAAGCCACAACATGGAACAATGCTTTGATTTTGGCTATAAGAAAATGTTCACAACGCTTAATACATTCGCATGCTAAAACGGTTCCAGTTCAAAAAAGCTTACACATAAAATGCGTTTGACATCATTGTTTAAATAACACAAACTAATATCACATTTGATGTGTTAACATAGTTTATCCATTTACTTTATTCACTAGTAAGCTTGCATTTACTTTCTTCAGCACCACAACTCCAAAACGTATATTGTTGTTTTCACTAGGTGCGTGCACCCTTGTAGAGCTCGTGAGGGGCCATTGTCCACTGGGATAATGCTCTTTCCCCAACTAATGGCCTCAGCTATTCCTCGGGCCATAACTGATGGGTTCGTCCTTATCCCACTACAGTGTCCTCTGTTTCGGTCTACAAGGCTGTAATAAAAGGAAGTGGAGGGCAGTGATGACCCTGAGGTACCCCACATTTTCGAGCTACAGATGTTGCTGTAGATGGGAGGAGAGATTTGCCCTTGGGGACTGGTTCTGTATCCCTTCAGTCCCCTTACCAGCACTTATGTCTGCTCTTACCTTGCACTTGCCACCATCAGGCTGTTTCATTTATCGTATTTATTCTTCTTTCCCATGTACTGCACACACTTTCCCCTTTCCCTTCCCCTTGCACTTTCCCTTTCCCTTCCCCTTGCACTTTCCCCTTTCTCCCTTCCCTCGCACTTTCCCCTTTCCCTTCCCCTTGCACTTTCCCCTTTCTCCCTTCCCTCGCACTTTCCCCTTTCCCTTCCCCTTGCACTTTCCCCTTTCCCTTCCCCTTGCACTTTTCCCTTTCTCCCTTCCCTCGCACTTTCCCCTTTCCCTTCCCCTTGCACTTTCCCCTTTCCCTTCCCCTTGCACTCTTCCCTTTCTCCCTTCCCTCGCACTTTCCCCTTTCCCTTCCCCTTGCACTTTCCCCTTTCCCTTCCCCTTGCACTCTTCCCTTTAGCCCTTCCCTCGCACTTGCGCGATCTGAATGACACCTGGCCTAGTAGGATCGCTGTCTCTGTCCTCCCTCTGTTTCTCCTCTCTTGCCTCGTCCCGCCTTGAAACACTTGTGTGTAGGCGCGTTATAAATGCCATATCATATCTTATGATATGGCGGCAGGACTGCTACTTAAGGAGGAGGGAATCAGTGTGCTACTGTCCCTGAGATATCGCTCTCTGCTTGCCTGATACATGACTCGCTCTGCCCTGGCAACCGTGCAACGGCACAACCTATCGCGATCTCTTGCACTTTCCTAATGAGCCAGCCTAGCCCTGAGTAAGACTGCGAGAACTTCAAGAAAGTGGCGAGGTTTTCAGCAGGGGTAAAATGTGCTGATTTGACAAATGTGTATCATCTGGTTCTTAGAGAAAATGCTGCTGGCAAAAACATCAGCAACGAATCAGTGCTTCTAACATGGCACTCAACAGAGCCTTCTCAGCCTGCGCTGGGATGGGCAGTATTTGCTCGTCTGAGTCCAGCCATGGAATATTTCTGTGAGTGCTTGATAGAATACACCTGTAAACATGCTTCTTTCCTGGTGACATCATGCTTCCCTGCAGCAGTGCGTTAGATGATAGTGGGTGTGGCTGTGTGTAGATGATTGTTTTCAAAAGGTTACCCTGAAGAAAGCTCACCACAGGAACGTGACTGAAACACTCTAGCGTCTGACAGCCCCCAGGATGTTCCCAAAGGAGTGAATCGCTTGCTCTGTCTGGAATGTTTTGTGCAGCCTGGCAAGCGTCATCAGTAGAAAGGTGAACCGCAGAGACTTTGCAAGACAGCCAGGTTCTTCTCATGGACGTACTGTAGACTTGTGTTGGTTGCTTTCCCTAGCTTTTGATGAATAATGTACACCTTTGAAAGGTTATTTTTTCTTTTAATCAATGTATCGTTGAAGACGTTTTGAGCCTCGGCTCGGTTGGCTTAGTTGACTTTCAAGAGATGGGCCGTTTGCAGCTTCACACATTAAACACTGGCACCTATGGACCTCACCACTTATGGGCCTCACCACTTATGGACCTCACCACTTATGGGCCTCAGCACTTATGGACCTCAGCACTTATGGGCCTCACCACTTATGGACCTCACCGCTTATGGGCCTCACCACTTATGGACCTCACTGCTTATGGGCCTCACCGCTTATGGGCCTCACCACTTATGGGCCTCACCACTTATGGACCTCAGCACATATGGGCCTCACCACTTATGGACCTCAGCACTTATGGGCCTCACCGCGTATGGGCCTCACCACTTATGGACCTCACCAGTTATGGACCTCAGCACTTATGGACCTCCCCGCTTATGGGCCTCACCACTTATGGACCTCACCAGTTATGGACCTCAGTACTTATGGACCTCCCTGCTTATGGGCCTCACCACTTATGGACTACAGCACTTATGGGCCTCACCACTTATGGGCCTCACCACTTATGGACCTCACCACTTATGGACCTCACCACTTAAGGACCTCAGCACTTATGGGCCTCACCACTCATGGGCCTCACCACCTATGGACCTCAGCACATATGGGCCTCACCACTTATGGACCTCAGCACTTACGGGCCTCACCGCTTATGGGCCTCACCACTTATGGACCTAACCACTTATGGACCTCAGCACTTATGGGCCTCACCGCTTATTGGCCTCACCACTTTTGGACCTCACCACTTATGGACCTCAGCACTTATGGACCTCACCACTTATGGACCTCACCGCTTATGTCGCAGGGGGCGTTTCCTGTCTGATACTATCATAGTTATTGTGGACCCCTTCTGATAGTGGGGTCATAACCAATGGAAACACCAAGTATGTAACATAAGCCTCTTCTGGCAGAGCAGGAGGGATTTGTGTTGCTACCTGCAATCAGGCACCTAGAAACAGCTGCCAGCCGGGTCTTCATGTCCAGAAAAAAGGGTCTAGCTGGCTCTTCATGTCCAAAAAATGACCTCTTCACAGGTCTTCATGGCCAGGATACGGCCTCCTGCCAGGTCTTCATATGCAGGATACGGCTTCTAGCTAGGTCTACATGTCCAGGATTCAGCCTGTAGACGGTTGTTCAAGTGCAGTGTACAGGCTTTAGCCGAGTCTTCCTGTCTGCTAGCTGGCGTTTCGTGCCTCGGCTAGGTTTCTACCATTGTCTTCATGTTCGGGAAATGGCTTCAAGTCGGGTCTTCATGCCTGCGATAGGGACTCCAACCAAGTCTTCATGGCCAGGATATGGCTACCAGCCAGGTCTTCATGTCCAGGATACAGCCTCCTGCCAGGTCTTCATGTCAAGGATACAGCCTCATGCCAGGTCTTCATGTCAAGGATAAGGCCTCCAACCAGGTCTTCATGTCCAGGATACGGCTTCCAGCCAGGTCTTCATGTCAAGGATACAGCCTCCTGCCAGGTCTCCATGTACAGGATGTAGCCACCTGCCAGGTTTTCATGGCCAGGATACGGCCTCCTGCCAGGTCTTCATGTCCAGGATACGGCCTCCTGCCAGGTCTTCATGTCCAGGATACGGCCTCCTGCAAGGTCTTCATGTACAGGATATAGCCACCTGCCAGGTTTTCATGGCCAGGATATGGCCTCCTGCCAGGTCTTCATGTCCAGGATACGGCCTCCTGCAAGGTCTTCATGTCCAGGATACGGCCTACATTCAGGCTTCATGTCCAGGATACAGCCTCCTGCCAGCTCTTAAAGTCCAGTATAAGGCTTTAGCCGAGTCTTCCTGCCTGGGATTTGACTGCTAGCTGGCGTTTCGTGGCTAGGTGTCATGCAGTCTGCGGGTTCCCATCACTCTGGTGCCAATGCCCCTCCAGGTTCCCGTCATTCCAGTCCCCGTTCTGCCCATTTACCCTCACTTACCCAATCAGGTTGGCAGCAGCATGGTGTTCATTGGCAACGCACATGGAGGCAGACGGGCATGGATGGTCGCCCGAGGTCCCTGTGTCCTTTTCTCCATTGGCAGCTGCCTTGGCGTCTTGCAACAGGTCGGCGTAGCCTCCGACCCAGCTCAGTTCAGCATCCGCCACATCACATGACCAGGAGGGGCCAGCCGGTTGTTGTTACCACGGAACACGTGATGCGGAGGCGCTTGGGGGGCCGTGCATCACGTGACGCAAAGGCATCTGATCACCTGACTACTCAGCGCAGTTAAAAACAGCGATTACATGCTTGCACAGTGCTTCACAGCTGTCCATTTCGGCACTGTTTGGTGTCATCGTACTTTCTTGATCACGGTATCGGACTATGGAGAGTTTAAACGGATTCCTCTTGCCTCTTCCCTGGATCATGGTCTGCTTCTTGTTGCTTCTGGTCTTCTGACTCCTGGACAGCTAAACTGGTTTTTCTTCAGATTATCCCTCGGACTTTGTTGTGCTCTTTGGCTTCTGACCTCGGAACTCTTGAATTGCTTTTGGACTGCCCTGCTCCATGGTTACGCTTGAGCCCGCTAACGCGGCTCACACAGATGTCACAGCGTGTATTCATCCAGAGTGCTGACCAGTGTTCTCCACCGCTTGCTGCTGCCATCCATGCACTGCTGGTGCCTGGAACGCCTCCTGCTCTGTCTGTCCCAACACAGGGTATGGTTGACGCCCCTCCCTCCTTCCCCCTAGGTAAGCCCATTAGTGTTTCCCAGCATACATCCTGTTCACTGTCTGTTTTTGCCATTTTGCTGTACTAAACCCTTGCTTGCCTTACAGCGGTCAGAGGGGTTTCCGGCGTTCCTGGTTCCTGATACTTCAGCCCTCAACACCTGTGGCCTCAAGGATCGCACAGGGAGTTGTTTAGTATCTCCCTGTGTGGTACTTAGGGACGGAGGTTTTTATAATCTTCACGACAATCAAGATATAACAGACTGTGAAGCCTGACTTGTCTTCTGGATTATGGAGGCCTCAGCCGGGGACCCCATGGCCGCTTTGGTGCAAGCAGTCGCTGTCCTAAGGGCAGACATGGCCGCAGCCAAACGGCCATCCATCATTGCCTTGATTCCCTTCAGAGTACACGCCACCCCCTGCCAGATGATCCTGAACTCAGGGATACAACACCACAGGCACCGGGTCCCTCTGGCACGCCATCCGCTCCTCAGCACTCGACACCTGTGGCCTCAAGGATCGCACAGGGAGTTGTTTAGTATCTCCCTGTGCGGTACTTGGGGACGGAGGTTTTCATACCATTTCTACCATCGTCTTCATGTTCGGGATTTGGCCGCAAGCCGTGTCTTCATGCCTGCGATAGGGACTCTAACCAAGTCTTCATGTCCAGGATACGGGGGCCAGCCAGGTCTTCATGTCCATTATAATGCCTCCAACCAGGTCTTCATGTCCAGGATACGGCTTACAGCCAGGTCTTCATGTCCAGGATACAGCCTCCTGCCAGGTCTTAAAGTCCAGTATGCAGTCTTTAGCTGAGTCTAACTGTCTGGGATTCGACTGCTAGCTGGTGTTTCCGGGCTAGGCTAGGTTTCTACCATCGTCTTCATGTCCAGGATGCGGCCGCCAGCCAGGTCTTCATGTCCATGATAAGGCCTCCAACCAGGTCTTCATGTCTAGGATACAGCTTCCAGCCAGGTATTCATGTCCAGGATACGGCCTCCTGCTAGGTCTTAAAGTCCAGTATACAGTCTTTAGCTGAGTCTTCCTGTCTGGGATTCGACTGCTAGCTGGCGTTTCTGGTCTAGGCTAGGTTTCTACCATCGTCTTCATGTTCGGGAAACGGCCTGAAGCCATGTCTCCATGCCTGCGATAGGGGCTCCAGTGAGTGCTCCATATCCGAGAGATACCTGCGAGGCGGGTCTTCAGGCCGGGGATGTGGAGACTATGGGCCTCATTACATGGATGGCGGTACCGGTAAATCCTTACCGCCTTACTAAGAGGTCCCTTTGCGGGTTGGGGAATTTAACGCCTGCTTTTTGCAGGCGTTAAAAACCAACCCGCAAAGGGATACAGGGAGCTAATTACGGTACCGCAATTTGCGGTACCGTAATTAGCGCCTTCCCCATTCCCATTATGCCCTATGGGGCAAAAATGGGAATGGGGAAGGGCAGTGGTGGAAGGGGGAATTACCGCCCCGCCAACCTTGGAATGGGGCGGTAATTCCCCTTTCCGCCAAGACGGTGCCGGTATTTTACCGGCATGAACCATGGCGCTAATAGCGCCATGGTTCTCCGCCATCCGTGTAATGAGGCCCCATGTGTCTGCGCTGTGTATACTCTATATTGGTCTTAAGGCCTGGGTTACGGTAGCTAGGCAGATCGGCATGTCTGGGGTATGGCCTCGGCACTGTCTTCATGTCCAGCATAAAGCCACCAACCTTGTTTCTTATGTCCGAGGATCTGGTGGCCGAACTCAAGTACAGCTACCTCCCATCAGCGTATGGGTAACACAACTCAACACTGTGAACGGGCAACTGGGGCAGCAGGCAGCCAACACATTTAGCTGCACATTTTCAGGAATTCGGAATCCGAATTCCCTATCCCGAATACGGAATGTTTGAATGTATTTTGGAGTCGCGAGCCAGTACTGACTTTTTCATGGTCGCTGTTTCGTCCACGGATTGAATCTAATCCTTGACGGCCCAGCCACTGTCCATTAGGGATGCCCCAACCTCACTCGCGGTATGCCATTACACTTACAGCGTTAGCCACACTTGCTGGTTGTGATTGGGGCTTTCGCCCAGACATCACTAGCAGAGTGCTGCACACATTGATACCCCCTCAAGCTTCGAAGGGCTGGGAAGACAACCCAAAGTAATGTACTCATGGATATGGGAGGTCCTCCAAATCTGGAACACACAAAGAAGACATTTGTTTTGCCTCTAAAACAGAGGTCCCCAAGTCCATTCCTTAAGAGTTGATTCCGCTCCATGTTTTCAGGCGATCCATGAAAAGAGTATTTTTGCATTCAGTGAACCTAAAGGGGAGCTACACACAGAGTCAATGCTCATCGTGAGAACTTGTTGCGTGAAGACCGGACTTTAAGACCACCACTTTAACTAATGTATGCTGTTGAATACTGACACATATTTATTGGTGGAGCCCAACTCTCAAAAGACAGTCGCTTCAGCCATCTTGAAACACTGTTTTCCATTTATTCGACATGATGATTCACTTGACGAAATGCAAATTGGAAAACTCTAACAAGCGCTAGGCGGTGCAGTACTTGTCTACGCAAAAGGAATGGTGAAATCTAAAGCTTTAAATGCCGGTTGTGGTTTAAGCAACCGCTAATCCCAGGGTGCACTCCCCCGCTGAGATCCCAGTGACACACAGACACTCAATCACCACCGAGGTCGTTTCAGAAGCAAACACTAGAGAGAGGCTTTAATGGATACATTTACTCCATGTAATCCATCACACCAACATGCCCAGCCCTGGGTTCCATTTCTCCATCAAATGCATTCTGGGAGTTGTAGTCTTGGTTCACTTAAATTGACTAAAGTAAATCTTTGTAACTGTTAGAGGGAAAAGGAAAAAATTACCGCGTACTGTGAGAAGCAACAAAGAAAAGGAATTAAGAAAGAGAAGAAGACCAAGAAACAAAAAGACCATTGTAGATTCCTCCTCCCTCAGAGAGAGGAGGAGTCTGACAAGGACATCGCTTCGGTGGTTGAAATGTGTGATCTTGGTATGAGTGGAATCAAAGAGAATAATGAGTTGGCTGGTGGTGGTAATATTGACCCCCAAGAGTAATGAGCTACCAGATCAACAGCTAATACTGAACCCCAAAGGTAATGGGCTATCAGATCAACAGGATGTGCTGGGAGGAGCAGGTATAAGGGGGTCAAAGATGACGGAGAAGTTGAGAATCCTCTCCGGCAAGGGAGAGGAAGTAGGGCGCGGGGTGGGTAATGGGAGATTTCATCATATTGTTTTGATCGCATTACCCATTCCTGCGAATTTTGCCAGGAACCGGTCCAACGTGCCAGCCTCCGTTCGTGCATCGTTTAGCTTGGTTTGACGATCTGTAGGAAGCGTTTGTGCTAGTTTACTGTTTTCATTTCAATTTTATTGTCATGGAGCGTGGGTTTGGCGAGAGGGGATGCAGAAGTCAAGGGGATTCGGAATGCGGGGATATCCCTCGCTTCCTTCGCACGCCGGTTTTGCCAGTATGTAAAGGATGGGTTTACGAACAATGTATCGACTATGCAGTAATCTCGCGAGATTACGGCAGACTGACACGAACTCAGAAAACACAAGGGGCCTCATTACGAGGTAGGAGGTAGCCATGGTGCTATTGGTGCCATAGCTACCCCCTTACTGCATTCCAGGTCCGGGTTCCCGAAATAGGGATTTACCGGGTAATTCCAACCTTGGAGGACCCAGTAAATCCCCATTCCGGGAACCATTCCCCATTCCCATTCAAGCCCCCTTAAGGCTCAATGGGAATGGGGATGGAGCTAATAACGGTACCGCAATTTGCAGTACCGTTATTAGCTCTGAAGTCCTTTAACGGGTCCCTTTCATAATGCCTGGTAAAACCAGGATTTAAGGAAGGGACCCGCTAAGGGACCTCGGAATAGGGTGGTAAGGGATTACCGGCACCGGTGTCCTTACCGGTGCCGGTAATCCATTACCACCTACCTCGTAATGAGGCCCAATGTGTCTGTGGCGCAAGTACTCCCTCCAACTGGATGGCAGTCTGCGTCGGGGGAGTTCTGCACCTGCACTGCCATCATATGCCTGCTGTTCCTCCACAGCCTGTTCCCGTATAGGTTCCTGGGAAGACTCTGCGACCACCTCATCTGCCAGGGTATGGACTTCCACCTTCACCACGGACACAAGAACATCCGCACTGGGCAACAGCAGGACAGGGGCACAGGAGGCCACAGTGGTAGTTGGCATGTGGGTCTCAGTTGAGGTTGACAAGTGAGGAGGAGGAGGAGGGGGCCATGACAGGTCTGTACAAAGTGGCCAACGGAAATCAGTGCTGCTGCCCATTGGGACAAGAGGTGGCCCATCTGCCTGTAATGCTCATGACTTGCTTCCACAGCATCACGGATAGACGATTGCCACCTCAAGCCACCTATCAGCAGTGGCAGCACTGCATCCCCGATGGCCACATCAGCCAGAGTTGCGGGCTCTGTCTGGGTGGAGGCATCACTGAAGGTGGGCAGTGCTGCAGCAGATGGTCCTGCAACAGGAGGTTGTGCCGACCCCTCCATGCTGGACTGCACAGCCTCCTGTCCCAGGTCCAGCTGTGCAGCCAGTGCACCCCCCTGGGGACCCCCACCTGACATTCTGGACCGACCTGAAATGGCCTCCTCCATCAGCCCAAACACCTCCAATGAGGTCTCCATGCCTTGAGGCCCATGTGTGGTCACATCACCACCACCACCACCCTGCCACTCTGCTGCTGAGGTGCCCACCACAATGATGCCATCCTGGGCCTCCTCCTCAGCAGCATTGCCATCGGAATGTGATGTTCCCCCAGGCACATCGCCCTCAGAGGGATTGGATACAACTGGGCATGGCTGGGCTCTGGAGGCCTTGTCCCTAGGATGCAGCTCCACAGCACAACTCATGCCCTCTCCTCCAGCCGCTGCAACAGTGGAAAAGGGAACAGAGAACATAGGGATTAATCATAAGTGCCAATGCATGTGTTTTCTCCCCAAGAGCATCAGTAGCATCCCGTCAGCATCAGTGAAAAAGCAACTGCCTCACACCTACAGGCCCATGCTCGGAAATCTGACAGATTACAGTCTCACACCTGAAGGCAAATGGACAAGTCACAATGATGAGACATGCGCATGTGAACATAGCACATTGATGTCTGGCCACATGCACATGACAACAACTCATTTCACATCCCAATCCCAAAGAAGCAGTGACCCGCGTGACCCCCTGGGAAGGGCACCTGCCCACATGTGTCCATAGCACCATAGGCACATCGCCACCCAAACACATCTACCAACATGCACCCCTGACAGTCCAACATGAAAGCATGCAACACATACATGTACCCGTTGCTGAGGATCAAACAGCAATACCCTTGCTCCCAACATCAACAAACGCCTTGAGGACATGCCACACGTATGTCCTCTCATTCAGTGGACTGACAGGTCCCATAGATCTGGATAGTCAAATGCGAGACATTTCAATCATCATACACAATGGAAGAACCCTTCGAGGAGCGTGCATGAACGTACCTCACATGCCCCCAACATGTCAATCTGGCAACTCTTCCTGCCTGGGGCCCTGCTCTCAGCATCTCACAGTGCATTCACACGAGCTTACTTTGTCACCAGAGGCTGACTGAGCCCATTCCTATACCTTGCCACTTCACAGACCTGTGCCATTACATACTTCCAGCGTCGGCATGAGTCAAGGGCCGGCCTTCTCCTGGCTCTGGATCATAAGGCCATCCCAGCGCTTCTTTGTGTGGTCCACCGTATGGACTGCCACCCCTTCTACGTTGATGGCAGCCATGATGTCCACCCAGATCTTTTGACGACCACACGTCCCAAGCTGCTTCTGCAGAAAGAAAGTGTGCATCATCGTTTTCCAGGACCTGATCACCCAGGAGGGTAATTTCTTCTGCTGAGAAGTTGACAGCCCTCAGCCTTGCCTGGGGGGTGCTGGTCAATGTCGTCGGACATGGTGCACCTGAGGCTGGTGGGGTGAAGCTGGGCCGTGACTATGCCTACTGTGGAGCTGTGGTGGTGGTATAGTAATATAATGACCAATTGTACCAGCCGTAATATCTGTATTATACCTTGTAGTATTCATAATGTGCCATCGAATATTCCTGTGACCTTGTAACTAAGCTCTTGCAAGTAACAGCGCCTCAATGCCCTTGGGCTGTTTGTGCGCTATATAAATATAAATAAATAAATAAATAGAGAGGTCGGAGTCTCATTTTGGCAGATGAGGGGATCACAGAGCCTGATAGGAGAGGCACAAAACATTAGGTTATGGGGGAACTGCAGGCACTCAAAGGCATTGGTCAGCAGCCAGTGACAAACTACAAGGCAACAGGCGAGGTTGAGGCATGGAGGCAAAATAAGGCTGGAGGAGGCAAGATATGGCACAAGGCAGGAGCTACAGCAAGGTGCAGGTGTCTACACTTCATGCACGAGGCAGCAGTGACAGAACTAGATGAAGGGCACTATGTGCATAAATTATGCTCTGCACGCAGCGTGCACATGCATGCAACTCAGTAAATAATGTGCCCAACTGCGCCTCTAACCTACATGAGCCTTCCCTTCCGTGCACGGATGCAGCAAGAGTTAGGGTGTAGCACGTGGATTTGGAGGCAGCAGAATTTAGGGTGTAGCACGCAGATGTTCTGCCTTGCGAGGAGTCGGAGTTATTTAGGAGGTACCATGCAGATTTGGAGGCAGCGAGATTTGTGTGTACCTTGCCGTGAATGTGGACAGCAGCTTCACAGATGAGGAGCTAACAATCCTCACTGATTACGTTGGCGAACACCATGGCTACATGTACCCTTGGGCTGGCAGTACACTTCCTGTGACCCAGCGGTGGAGGATGTGGCAGGAGGTCACAGATCTCATAAATGCCTATGGTGTGGAGAGGTGCACACCGGAAGTGGTCCACAAGAGGATGGGTGACCTCATGAGGTGGACCAAGGAGAAGCTCGGCAGCAATTTGGCCTCTGCCCTGTCTACTAGAGGTGAATCACCACAAGTGGATGAGCTGACATCATTGGAAGAGGTCGCCAGTGTCCTCATGAACAGTGAGCAGGTGGTTGACGTGGGAGGCATGGACACCTATGCAGCCACATCAGTTGAGTGCCATGTGTGCATGATATGTTTGCTTAGCTCAACACATATATGATAGGCTATCATATGCAGTAGTGGAGTTGGTTGTGGTCCCTCTCACCCATCCATGAATACTACCGTAATGCATACATGGATACTTCCAGTCCTTGTTGTGCATTCTAGAAGGCGGATGCATGAACCATGTTTGCGGTTGGCATTGATCTTACAGCACACACCACTGTATACAGTATTCTTTAGAATCATCGCTATGTGTGGCAATGGCCTGCAAGACACTTGCCATTGGACAAACTCACAGTGAAATGCATGCGGATTGTGCATTGTGGACACTAATTGAGACTCACAGGGAATAACAATGGGCAGTGGCCAATTTCAGCGTCATCCATTCCTGGGCCCTGGTGGCCAGTGGACATGGATGAGCGACAATGTCAGTCAGAAGTCACATGAGGGTGTGTAGCAGTCCGAAGTTGCAGTGATTGGAAAAAAGATGTTTGATGTGTAATGTTCACTCCACATTTGTAGTGTCAATTATTCGGTGGCCATGCAAGTGCACACTGGTCCTATCCATGATGCCCTCTCCTCACACATGGTCAAGATGCATGTGAGCGTGAATACCCACTAACCAGGCCTTGGCTAATGTGGCTAAGGGGGTGATGGGGATTTTGGCAACACAATGTCCAGCATGCATGTTGTGTTGACATGAGAAAATGTGGCACTTCCGCATGCTGCAAGTGGGCATCGATGAAGTAGAGACGGGGCTTGTCAATTTAGCACGGGACTCCATCCATCTACTGTTAGACCTTTCACTCTCATACATGTATGTATGTATGCATGGATATGTTTATAGGATCACTGTGACACTGCGCCGAACCAGTAAAATCACAAGAAAAAAAATATATGAGAAAGAATCGTACTATAGGACTTTGATAAGTACATCTGTATTCAATATACATCATACATTTATCGAAAACCCTTACACAAATGAACCCCGACATGAGGTTCAACTAAACAACAAACCATTACATTTGTTTGCAAATCTCCCTTCTTGGTTACTTGCACCACAAACTATTACCTACCAGCCGACACATGTTTTCAAGGCTACAGAACATCCTTAATTCAGAATATAATAACATAGACTAGCTCCTCAAACACAACATTGGCAAAGTAGCGAAATTCTGATAAATCCTGTGCATGTGATTCTCCTTCTGTTATGCCATAACAATAATGCATAGCAACAAATGGGAGAACACAAGGAGAAACAGACAAAATACAAAAACAGGGAGGGACATCATTGTTAAAGAAATAAATTGAAATATCATATTAACAATGAAGAAAAATAAAGATTACATGATACTTCAAAAAATAAATCTAATAACATGTGTGTTAGTGTGTACGTCCTATTGTATATGTGTGACTTGCTCTCAAGCTTCATGAAACCACCATATTTCCTAGACCAACAGTAAACATAGTTAATAATTTGATGACATTGTTGCTTTAAGGCAATTCCATTATCTCTGCTGTGAATATTGCAATTATTACTCCTAAGAGTGTGACCGCACACAAGCACTATGTAATGCAGGATTAATCCTGGACGAAAGTTAGTTATGAGGTATTGTCCTCCACAGGTGAAGAACCATGGGGACAGGTGTGACTCCTTACCCTAGTTACAATCCAAAGACTGTTAATAAGTCTCGGGTTAGGTGTAGGCAGCCCTCTAGATAAGGTGCGTATCGTGCTTATTTACGCATCTAATTATGGGAAATACAGATGATTTTTGTTTCTACTGCGTACCATGTACGCTGTGTTTATTAATTAAAAAGAGCATACTGTCCACCACTAGATGGCACTGTAGCAAGCTCCTGCCTTGAGGCAGGCAGGCCCTTCCCTTGCCAGTCTCTCTGAGACATGTATCCTAATCCAGGGCTCAACCCACCCCCTCAGCTCTGGAAGACCTTTCCAGAAACGCACGTGTCCTTCTGCTACGTTTTTTCATTTGTAGAGTAAGATGAGAGAGGAGGCCACAAACGCGGTGACACCAGCCAGGTAAGCAACCCGCCCTTCTGCTGCAGGCACTTTTCAATGTCATTTTTATTTTCTGTCTGACAGCCTGGACTGCTATCTGATCGAATTTCGCATGGTCCGGGCTGTCAGAGAGAAATAAAACTGCAATTGAAACCAGTTCAAAGTATTTTGTTTCTTCCAAAGCAAATCCATCTGCTCGGGTCGGATGATCAACCAACTGCCCGTTTCCCAAAGTCACAGTCCCCCTGAGACACAGGCTGTGTCCCTGATGAACTTCACCACAGTGTTGTCGACGCAGCCTGTGTGTCTCGGGGGGGCTGTGACTCTGGGAAACACGTTTCCTTTGTCATCAGCAGCATAACCCGCCCCCCCGCCCTGTGACTCTCTGTTACCCCCATGCCCCCCATTACCGTGTCATGCCTCCTCTCCCCCGTGACTGTCTCTGTGCCCCCATGTCCCCTGTTACCGTGTCATGCCTCCCCTCCCTCACCCCAACCCCTGTGACTGTCTCTGTGCCCCCCTGCCCCCTGTTACGTGTCATTCCTCCCCTCCCTCTCCCCACCCCCTGTGACTGTCTCTGTGCCCCCTTGCCCCCCGTTACGTGTCATGCCTCCCCTCCCTCCCTGTGACTGTCTCTGTGCCCCCTTGCCCCTGTTACGTGTCATGCCTGCCCTCCCTCCCCCCACCCCCGTGACTGTCTCTGTTCCCCCTCGCCCCCGTTACGTGTCATGCCTCCCCTCCCTCCCCCCACCCCCTGTGAATGTCTCTGTGCCCCCTTGCCCCCGTTACCGTGTCATGCCTCCCCTCCCTTCCTCCACCCCCCGTGACTGTCTCTGTGCCCCCTTGCCCCAGTTACCGTGTCATGCCTCCCCTCCCTCCCCCCACCCCCCGTGACTGTCTCTGTGCCCCCTTGCCCCCTGTTATGTGTCATGCCTCCCCTCCCTCCCCTGTGACTGTCTCTGTGCCCCCTTGCCCCTGTTACGTGTCATGCCTCCCCTCCCTCCCCCACCCCCGTGACTGTCTCTGTGCCCCTTTGCCCCCGTTACCGTGTCATGCCTCCCCTCCCTCCCTCCACCCCCCGTGACTGTCTCTGTGCCCCCTTGCCCCAGTTACCGTGTCATGCCTCCCCTCCCTCCCCCCACCCCCCGTGACTGTCTCTGTGCCCCCTTGCCCCCGTTACGTGTCATGCCTCCCCTCCCTCCCCCACCCCCGTGACTGTCTCTGTGACCCTTTGCCCCTGTTACCGTGTCATGCCTCCCCTCCCTCCCTCCACCCCCCGTGACTGTCTCTGTGCCCCCTTGCCCCAGTTACCGTGTCATGCCTCCCCTCCCTCCCCCCACCCCCCGTGACTGTCTCTGTGCCCCCTTCCCCCCGTTAGGTGTCATGCCTCCCCTCCCTCCCCCCACCCCCCGTGACTGTCTCTGTGCCCCCTTGCCCCCCGTTACGTGTCATGCCTCCCCTCCCTCCCCCACCCCCGTGACTGTCTCTGTGCCCCTTTGCCCCCGTTACGTGTCATGACTCCCCTCCCTTCCCCGTGACTGTCTCTGTGCCCCGTTGCCCCCGTTACGTGTCTTGCCTCCCCTCCCTCCCCCGTGACTGTCTCTGTGCCCCCATGCCCCCCGTTACCGTGTCATGTCTCTCCTCCCTTCCCCGACCCCCTGTGACTGTCTCTGTGCCCCCTTGCCCCCCATTACGTGTCATGCCTGCCCTCCCCCGCCCCCATGACTGTCTCTGCCCCCATGCCCCCGTTACCGTGTCATGCACCCCCGACCCCCGTGACTGTCTCTGTGCCCTCTTGCCCTCCCCTGTTACGTATCATGCCTGCCCTCCCCCGCGACTGTCTCTGCCCCCATGCCCCTGTTACCATGTCATGTCCCCCCGCCCCCCTTGACTGTCTCTGTGTCCCCATGCCCCCCGTTACCGTGTGTCATGCGCACAACTTATTATTTGGTGTGTTTTTATAGCGCTGAAAATAAAGTGGCTAAATCAGGATATTTGTCTTTTGCATCTTATCGTTTTCCATTCAGGATGTGGAAAATAAAGGTGCAGTGATATCATTTTGCCCCAACATGCTGCTATAAGGATTTACATGTTGTCATGATGCTTTATTATGCAATTTGGGTATTTTGCAAGTAAACTCTATAGGACAGTATTTTTGTAGGTCTTGACACCCAAAACTTAAATATTTGTAAGTATGGAATGGAAGAAAGTGGCCATGCCCAAATTGAAAGAGTGGGTTAAAATCCCTGCTTCACTGTTTAGCGTGAGTGTGTGTGATCCTGGGCAAATATTGTAATCTCACCCTAACTTCAACTGCAAAAAATGCAGTGCTTATGAATGATTACGTGTACACCCTTACTACAATAGGACAGTTTTAATAAGTGTAGGGCCACATTGGTGTACGTGGGTGCTCCTCTGCTAATAGCTCCAATACTGCTGCATGGAAATGCATTATTTTAAAGGTTTTTATAAGCTAATAAAAAAATAAAAATGCATTATTGCTGCACTGGCCCGCCTCCAATCTCGTAACACTGGATTTGACAGGCAGACAGACCCACCTGCCAGTCAGTGCACCAGAAATTCTAGTATAGCAGACTGTGGTAGAACCAACATTACATTTTCTCCCCCTTGTTGCTCCCAGCAACTGAAGTGGTTTGGGCCGTCCAGAGTACTGCCCCCCACTCTTCAATGTCCCCGTTATGCTATGCTATTGAGTCTTTCATTGCACACCATCTGCCATTTGGACACTTTCTAGGACCTTCAGGATCTGCAAGAAGTGGGTGTTTCAGACTTAAAAGAGAGAGTTTGTAACATTGAAGCTGCACTAGAATAGTCTCATTACAAGTAAGAAGTTTTAGTGCTTCTCCCAACATTTGAAGGGTTAGCCCTGTCTAAATTGTACCCCAGGTGCACCCCTGGATGTGTGCACTTGTACTTACAAGTTATTTCATGGCAGAATATTTTCCGCAAGTGTAATAAAATGGTTAAAGGCAAGCCAGGCAACTTTGAGCTACAACTCTTTTTGTCTACGGGTCTGATTTTACATATGCACTGGGGGTATATGTTGGATACGTTTTACTCTCTTGCAGAGGAGAAAACTCATTTTTACTCTCTTGAAATTGCATTTACTCTCTAATTTCAAAAATCATGCGTAAAAAATACTCCCACCTCAAAATCTTATCTGGAGCACTGGGTGTAGGTCCACCTAACTTCAATTATCCTATAAGATACAAGAAAAGAAAAGTTGCCTTTTGAGTTGGGCCGCTAGGCATTCTGATATATTTTGCATAAGTGTGCCATTGGCTGGGTGATTGACATGACTGTGCACTTACCCTATAGATAGTGTTTCATTTCTCGCGTCATTGTATTCCGTTTCTTCTTGTTGTCTATCCTGATGAATTAATGCAGTGTTAGTACATTGAGTCACAATTGACCATTCAAATAGTTATAGTGCCATGAAAAGATCCATGGCTATTTCATTCGGGAGAGACCTTGATGTATGTATGTAGGCTATTGCTGTATTAAGTTACCTGGTTTTCTGAGGTTGCTCTGCGGCCGCCATGTTGTCTTACGCCATATTTTAATAATCTGGTGACATCACGCCCCTATTGCGTGTGACGTCGCTTCCTGTTGCTTGCGGATTTGTAAACAGAATCTCCGGAGCTTGTCCATGAGGCATACATTTGGAGATCAATAATTTTACGACAAAGGCCCAGTCATAGCAAATTATATAAACTATTAGGGCTGCGCATTTTACATGCTGTGATAATGGGGTGTATGTCCTGTAATCTCAATGGACAGCGTGATACTAATGGAACCAGGTTCAATCTGGATTTGGCTATGAGTTAAGATGGGATCATTCTGCTTGTTTCTAAACAAGCTATTGTGTGATGCCCAGATCATAGGGATGCCATATCCTCTTATGTGGTGACCAATACTTATATTACCTGCTTAATCAGTTAACCCTCATAATCTAATTGCCCCTATTATCCATTGAGTACATTACAATGGCTAATCTCCTTACAGATATATCACTTGCAATTTGTGAAACACTCCCTAATTACCACTCTTGGCTCTACAGAGCAACGTCATATACACTTGTGAATTCATGTCTCGCTTATCAATAAGTCTCAAATTATACATATTTGGAACATTCCCTCTGGTATCCACCAGCATCCTTTTAAGGGCTATACGTTTAATAACAATATCAGCAATGGCACCAGTGGCAATTGGATGACGCATTTTACATTACCAGTAACACCCATCATGACATTGTTCCATCCAAGCATATATTACCTGCACCCAGTGAGGTACAGTACCAATGGCGACATTAAACAAAATGAGTCCACAATAAAACATTAATTTAATGAGGGGGTGCTGTTGCGCACTGCAGAGATGGCCGCCTGATTTGTGAGCTCCCGCTCCACATAGAAATCCTGTGTCTAAATATCCTCTTTGGAGCTGCCTGATGCGCTAAAAACGACGGTACGGAGAGCCCAAGCACCCGTCTCCATTCCCTGAAAATCCTGCCGAGCTACAATTAAAAGTGCAGAAGTTACGGCTGTTCGAGCCTCAACCGACCCACGCTATAGGCGCGATCCGCCTGTGAGTACCGAGGAGGAACAACTCAAGGCCGTGGATGCAAAAGGGCGGAGGGCCGATGATGGGCGGAGCCTGGGCCTGTAACCAGCAAGCTTGCGCCCTCAATACGCGGCCGGCACGCGGGAACTGAGAGGGTGAGAGGAGTGGAGAGGGACCGGTGCTCTTGACGCTCTCCTGCCGCTGAGCCCCAAGGCTGCCCCGTATCCTGCGGTGCACTGAGAAGAAGGATGCGCGGCAGCACCACATCACCGCAATATGCGGAGGCCTGGTGAGACCACAGCACAATCCGCCCGAAATCAAGTAAGAGGGTCAGAGGTGCGGCAGAGGGGGGAAAGGGACCATCTGAACACGATCTGACCGGCAAGGACTGGCGTGGGCCCCCCACCATTAAACGGCCCTTCCAGCACGGGCCAATGGTCCAACTGCTACCGGCCCATAACACGGGCCTGGCCTACCCTGCTGGTACACGCGGCCCCCGTTTCCGCGATCCCATCCCTTGCAGGCAGGCTACTAGAAGACCACAAAATGGATTGAACAGGCCAGGGGGGCCATCCTCATGCTTGGCCCTGTACAGGCCACTGAGACTATCCTTATATAATAGCGCAGGGCCGTATGCAATTGCGGAAAACCGCATGCATTATATTTCAGAATAATACAGCTCCTTAACAAAAACTACACACCGGAGACGGCCCCCTGGACATTCCACAATATTTACGGGCACGCCGTCCCGAGGGCCGAGCTGACGGAAGACCTACGTTAGCTATTTGGCCTGTAACTTGTGCCCAGCTTGCGCTTTTAATACACGCCCGGGACGCAGGAGCTGAGAGGGTGGGTGGAGTGGAGAAGGACCAGCGCTCTTAATGCTCTCCCGCTGCTGAGCTCAAAGGCCGCCCCCATATCCTGTGGTGCACTGAGAAGAAGGACGTGCGGCAGTGCCGCATCACCGCAATACGCCGAGGCCTGGATAGACCACAGCATAATCTGCCTGAAGTCAAGTAAGGGGGCCAGAGGTGCGGCGGAGGGGTGAAAGGGACCACCTGCACAAGATCTGACTGGCGGGGGCCGGCGTGGGCCCCCCCACCGTTCCAACTGCTACAGGCGCATAACACGGGCCTGGCCACCCTGATGGATACATGCGGCCCCCGTTTCCGCGATCCCATCCCATGCGGGCTGGCCACTAGAAGATCACAAAAAGGATTGAATCACAATATTTAAGGGCATGCCGTCCCGAGGGTCGAGCTGGCGGAAGACCTACATTGGCTATTTGGCAAGTTCTGGGGGCTGGAGACTCTTAAAAGGCTCTTGAAAGATGAGAACACCATGAACCAACACCAACTTCGTAATCTGACAACATAGTACGTGGGAGGACACAGTCCAATGGCGGTGAACGAGCTCCGAGCCCTAAAACCTTGTTCTAGTTCCCTCATTGAAACATCATACAAGGAGTAGAAGTGAAAGAGCACAGGGGTGCGGAGCACCCAACAGCCGGTCATCGAGGGCAATAAAACAGTAAATTGCACAACAACATCATGAGCGAACCACAAAAAACAGGGAAGGGAGGCAAGACTACTAGCAGTAAGAAGAAAGGCCCAATGGTGCTTATACTGGCAGCCAAAATAAAACTACTACTGCGGATGTATACACTAGCGCCAATGAGGCCTTGAATGCAGAAAATGGAGATCAGGAAGACAGACTGACAACAATAGTGCAAAACGGATTCCGCACAGTGAACATGAAGCTGGATGATATAGTATCCACCATAGGCTCTCTCAAGGCAAGGGTGGAAAAAGAGAGCGCACGTGTCACAGAAGCAGAAAGCAGAATAAGCACTAATGAAGGCAACATTGCACACCACAGCCGTGACATCACCCAGCTTAAAGATACTATGGCCAAACTACAGAATAAATGCGAGGACCTCGAATCTAGATCAAGGCGAAACAACATCCGAGTAGTGGGCGTGTCGGAATCATTAGGAAAAGGCCAAATGGAAAAGCAACTTGAAATGCTACTTAAATCCTTATTTGGACCAGAGGCATTCTCTGAGCATTTCCTGGTCGAGAGAGCACATCGCACATTGGCCCCAGCTCCCAAACCAGGTGCACCGCCACGTACGATAATTGCAAGACTCCTTAATTACAGGGACAGAGACATAATCCTACGAATGGCAAGGGAGGCTGGAATACTCCAATATGAAGGAAACTGGATACATATATACCCAGACTTTTCTGCCGGGGTCCAAGCGAGCAGAAGATCCTACAAACCAGTCAAAAGACTCCCTGGAGAACGCCAAATGGCCAAGATGAGGATTCAACATGCAGAAAGGGCGCATTTTTTCGAGTCCCTGGCTGAGGCCACACAGTACAATGAAACTTCCATACCCCTTCCTCCCAGAGGGGGCAGACCGGTACAAAATAACAGGCCCAGGCCGGAGGATTAAGATACACCTGATGTTCGAACACTTGCTAAACTACCGTACCATCAAGACTGCAGCCTTGATAATTTGATGGTCAAGGCGGCTCCGTCCAATGTGGTTAATTGGAGTGATGGAGCCAAGTCGGCGGTCATGTGGAGCAACATCGCCACCCCTGGAATGCTCCATGAGTTCATGTGTGTACATCGTCAAGTTGGGGGTGATGATGAGGGTGGGGGGGAGGGAAGAGGGAGCGAAGTTGGTGGTTTTGTTGTGGAATTGACCCAGTATGGGACAATGTAGGGGATTGAAATATCATATTAACAATGAACACTGGAGGGCGTTATGTCCAGAAGAACAGTTCATGAAGGTTAGCTGTTGGGTGAATGTTAAAAATGTGGTTGCACATAGAGTGGCGTTGGCCGAATCGCACGAATACCAGGGCTCTGTTGGACAAAACACTGTCAAAATACCTTTCTATGATGTATGGGTGATGGGCTGAGGATAAAGCTGTTGATATGGAATGTGCGGGGATGAAATAACCAGATGAAGGTCAAGAAAATTTGTAATTATGTCACTAGGCATGGCCCCAATATCCTAATGCTACAAGAAACGCATGCAATGGGAATTAACAACTTGCACATACTTCCCAAATGGGGGAACTCCTCACAATCTAGAGGGGTTATTACTCTTATTCATCCTAGTTTGGGATTCGGGTTGGAGGGCCACAAAGTGGATCAGATGGGTAGATAAGTTATGGTATGGGGGAAGGTCGCAGGCCAGCAACTGCTCTTGGTCAACACGTATGGGCCCAACATAGATGACCCCGCTTTCTACATGGATGTGTACCAGACGATCACCTCACTTGATATGCCCAATGTGATTTGGGGAGGGGACTTCAATGTGGCTCTAGATCCCGCACTGGATAGGTCCACGAAAACTATCAGAACTCCGAGCAAAACAGCTCTGACCTTGTGCCATATTCTTCTGCAGCTTTCATTGGCAGATGCCTGGCGGGAAATACACCCTGACAGCAGGAAATACACATACTACTCTTCAGTCCCCCATTCTGAATCTGGAATTGATTATTGGCTGATTTCCTCGGCTATGACTAAAGCAATGAAAACATGTGAAATTCTTCCCCGTACATTATCGGACCATTCCCCAGCTCCGGGATGGTCCCAGTCCTGTAAAGAGGTGGAGAATGCCGAGTGGAATACTGGGAGACCCCGGGGTGGTGGAATCACTGCATGTTGAAATAGCATTGACTAACGATGTGGGATCGGTTGGTAGATGCTCCACAGTGTGGGAATCCTTCAAGGTTTGGATCAGAGGGGTCCTGATGTCCAAGTCGGTTGGCATGCTGAGAGGTGTCCGGGCTGAGCTAACAGACATTGAAAGTACACTAGACACATTGGAAAGGGCATACAGCCATACACAGAATAGCGAAATATTGGCTGACATACAGACACATCTTCAGGAATTCGACAAGCTGGCCATCAGAGAAGTGCGCTATGTGGCAGCCCCTTTGTGGGCGTGCAGATACGGGGAGGGTAACAAGGCTGGTAGAACACTGCCCAACCTACTCAAACACGATAAACAACCATATCAGATCACTAGTATACAAACTGAGCAAGGGGAAATACTCCTGAATGAAAAGGATATAAACGGGGAATTTGTTACATTCTACAAAAAACTGTATGCAAACAATGATAAGAAGTCGCACGCAGAAATGAAATCATATCTTGCTGCTCTCTCCCTTCCAAAACTCCCCAATGAAGATCGCTTCGCAATGGACCAGCCAGTAACGGCCGATGAAATAACGGAAGCAATGAAAGCACTGTCATCAGGCAAAGCACCAGGCTCAGACGGGTTGGGAGCCGAATTTTATAAAGAGTTCCACGAGGAACTCATTCCTATATTAATTCAGGTTTGGGAGGAATCCCTCAAGAGCTGTATAATTCCCCCAACTATGAAAGAGGCTGTAATAACTGTGCTCCCTAAGCCGCGTCGACCACCACAGGACGTTTCATCCTATAGGCCCCTGTCCCTTATAAACACTGATGCCAAATTATTTGCAAAAGTGCTGGCCAATCGACTTCTACCAGCAATACCCACACTTGTACATCCCGATCAAAATGGGTTTATTCCCACAAGAGCCAAAGCCCTAAATCTCTGCAGGCTCTTCGGCATAATGACACAAATAGACCCAGTTAGAAATGCGGTGGCCATATCCCTTGACGCCGAAAAAGCCTTTGATTCGGTCTCGTGGATCTATCTCCTGGCTGTACTGGAGGAATTTGGGGTGGGCCCCAATTTTATTAGATAGGTTAAACTATTATATACGAATCCCAGTGCATGGGTGTTAACTAACAAATCCATCTCCGAGTTGTTCCTGTTGGGTAGGGGCACTAGACAGGGTTGTCCATTTGCGTACCTGTTATTCGCATTATCCATAGAGCCAATGGCGGCTGCAGTGCGGTTCAGACATTCAGACAGGGGGATTAAAATGAAAGGATCCACTCAGCTGATATCATTATATGCTGACAATACGTTATTACATGTCCTGAAACCTGAGATAAACTTAGCACCTATCATAGCAGAAATACAAGAGTTTGCAACTTATTCCGTTTACACTGTTAACATGGCCAAATCTGAAATATTGCCGCTCACACCGGCTACCAAATGCCCCGACATAACACACGGACTCAAGTGGTCGGAACAGCACATTAGATATCTAGGAGTCCTTGTGTCCAGGGAGAAACTCACATTGTATACAGATAATCACGAAAGCGCATTGCAAACGATACATACAAAACTTCAGAAGTGGGGACGCCTCCAAGTCTCGCTATACGGCAGAGTGGCCATCCTTAAGATGGTCATCTTACCCAAGCTGCTTTACTTCTTCGTCAACGTCCCCATATGGCCTGGTAGGGCCTTTTTCGCCAGACTTCGATCCATGGTTGTAACATTTCTTTGGAATGGAAAGACAGCGAGGATAGGGTGGGAGAAAATGACGGAGCCATACTCCTCGGGTGGGATAGCTGCCCCCGACTTTGAGCTTTATTACTATGTTTCCCAAGCGCAATTTGCAAAATACTGGTACAATATTTCAGATAGAACACCCCATACATGGATAGAGGAGTACACCACACACCCCACGAACATACAATCAGTTTTTGATTCACGATACAGGGATACCTGCGAATACAACCCGGTAAGCTGCACTGTCAGGGCATGGGAGGCCATATACAAAAGGTTGAAACTGGAGACACCCTATAACCTGGAAATACCTCAATGGAACTTCCCGGGTATACCACCCACTCATGACAGCAGCATACAAGAATCTTGGGACCCAAATTATGAGATGAAAGTGGGTGACATGTTTATTAATGGGAAATTTGCAACCCTGAGAGAATTACTGGGGTCACTGGGATATGGGCCGCTAAAAACACTACAATACTACCGCATGAGATCTACATTTCAGAAAAGATGGCCGCTATTCCCGGACGAACCCCCTCCACACCCATGTGTACAGTTCATAACTGCTAAGGGTGGCCTAGGGATCTCCAAGCTGTATTCAGCGGTGCAGGCTCACAACCCCACGGTAAATTGAATTAAAGAAAAATGGGAAAGAGACTTGCGGATGCCCATCACTGATGAGAAATGGGCCAGGTACTGCTCACTTACTAAGAATGTTTCACTTAACGCTGGGCTACGGTTAATCCAATTCAAAATCCTAAATAGGCTACATTACACACCGGCCAAAATAGCAAAATTTGTACCAGAGAGCTTGGATGCTTGCCCTATGTGCAATGCACCCCGAGCCGGAGCCCTTCATATGTACTGGGAGTGTCGGGTCGTGGCAGCCTTTTGGAATGACGTGGCTGTAATGTTGGAAGAGATAACACGGGGCCCCCCTGAACTAACTCCTCAAAAATACTTGTTTGGGGACATTGGCAAGTGCTCCGAGAAAGCCAGAAGATTGTTTAATATCTCATGCGCAGTGGCCAAAAAGTGCATACTACTGAAATGGAAAAACGCAGGTCCACCCAGCATAGAGCAATTTCTTCGAGAATGAACATATTTTAATGAAACAGAAGAACAATATGTCCTGACACAACCAGCGGCATGTAGGCCAAAAGACATGTGGGGCCCGTTCAGGGGGGATTTATGTAACATGATCTCTGATGATGACGAGTCTCTGTAATATTGAATGTATAAATTAAACATACAATTTATATTTGCCGAATAATTTAGATGCGATTTGGAATGGTGCTGAATTTCTCTTTGTGACCACTAATAAAAAGAGTTAAAAAAAAAAAAAACGTTAATTTCATGCTCCTTGTTCAGAACAGTGAAGGCACTGCAAAGTCTACAGACGGACTTGGCTTCCATTTGTCCAAGCAAAAGTTTCTGATTCCCTCCTCTTTTGCCACATTTCACTCATTGCAGACCAATGTACTTGATGTTTGCTTTATTATTCATCTGGTGATAGAGGGTGCTAGAGAGCCCAACCAAGATGGCGGCTCGCTTGTGAGCTCCGGGCAGAGCCCCGCAATATCCTGAAAATATTCGGCCTACAGTGTGATCATCCTTACTCCGCTGCCAGAATCCAGTAGTTAAAAATCCCCGGAACTTAAAAGGCGCTTACAGGCGAATCGGGAGTCAACCGCCGCATTGACACTGCATCAGAGACCGTGGACGGAAAGAGGCCCCTTCACCAACGGCTGGCCTGTGAACAACGCAACACTGCAGAAGTATTCTGAGCTCCCAACGAGCATCTCTGAATAAAGCAACAAGGCTCCAGCCGTTCAGTGGGAAGCTACGACTAGATCAGAGAGCCGATCCCTTAGCCTACTCCGTGGCCCCCGCCTCTCCAGCGGTGGCACATGAGCCGCGGGTTACAGCGGAGAACAGCCAACTGGGGGTTCCGGTGAGCGGTACAGGGCCCTGATCAGAGATCGGCGGACCAGTCCAGGTTGGGGCACCCAACCATGCGGAGAGTCGGCTGCAATCCACTCCACAACTGGAGCATGCGAACGAGCCAGGACGGAGGCAGTTAGGAGCCCGCCCCTGTATCAGGCACGCCAAGCGCCGCCAGCTGACAGGAGACACCCCGAGGTCCCCGGACCTGGCACCAGGCGTAAGGATCAAAGAGTAACAACGATCCAGACCCCACAGCAGCTACCTGAGAGGCACCACCCACGGCGCGGTGTTGAGAAGCAACACTGGAACGGTCGCCTCATGCTGATGAAGGCCAAGGATCTGGACAACAATATAGCTCACCACATCCTGCAAGCCGCGAGGCACCCACCATGAGGCAGGTACGTCTAGGCTGCACACACCCCATTGCGCTCCCTCATCCATTAACATACCAAAGGCTGCAGATCAGGCTGCGGCGGTGCCCTTAGCTGAAGAAGGGCCGAGCACCCGCCCTTAAAACTTGATAATTCCTCCCCACACTGCCGAGAACCCTATCCCTGAGGCCCTTCTCCTGGGTATATGCCACAGAATCAATGGGGAAGCCACAAAAATATTGGGAAAGATTTGTTTACCACCAGAACTTGGCGCAACTACCAGGAATAACTCAGCAACTGTACACGTTCCACCCGTCTCAAAAACATCCGCAAGGCAGGCCAAGAGTGGTGTGAGATCTACTAATCAGCATACCCCAGCCAGCTCTCACCCCTCTTGCCAACAGCGATTCAACTCAGCAGCCTGCAGTGTCAGTAACCTGTAAGGGCCTACGACGCATATGTACCGTAAAGCAACAACCATGTGGCCGCATCTGGTCTCATCCGAGGGCAGTTCACTGTCCCTCGCCTGGGATACATCACGAATACCGGAGGCCGCAATGCCGCAGCCCACACCCACGTCGAGAATCCCGGGCATTGCCCCTCCATCGTCACTGTGAATGCCCCATCTGGCAACACTTAATTGTACTCCTAGAGAGCGAACTACCCAGCAACAACATCCTGTACACCCTCACTGGGGTTCCCGGTGGCATTAACGTTGCTTAACAACACAGACACGTCCAAGAGTGCCCAGCTAGGAGGAAGAACGCGACCACACAAGGCGAAAACGGGGCGCATCTCACAGTAAATAAGAACAAGGAAGCCTCCATTGAACCACGAGGCACTCCAGACGAGCCCTATTGACAGGGCACATCGTCCCCACACCACAACCTGCCATAATACGCAGAGTCCACAGCGTCTCGCACCCTTAGTTAAAACAACATACCCGCTGGTACCCTGCAGCTCCTCGAACAGAAAAAAGGGTCTAAATATAAAGACACTCCCGTCCCCTGCACACCATTAAAGCTGATACATAATCAAGAGGACTGAATGAGGAATTCTCTCTTAATTGCTTTGTTTGAATTTGATCCTTACTTGGCATCTTGAATCCCTTTGATTTTATTTCCATTATGCTACCCTTGACAGTGCTGGCTTTCCAGCCTCACTTTGTATTTACCTACTCCGTCCATGGTGCTCAACTTATCTTCTTTCTTGTCATTTATTGTTTATTCATTGATTACATTTGGGCCTCGTTTTTGCGGTGTATGGCCAGCATATTGTTTTCGGCTTGTCAGTAATGTTTTGGTCACATTTATTTTCCTGGGTTGGTTTAGTTCTTTCCTTATGCCTCTGCGCGGTCACTTTTCTCTATTTTTGATTATTTTATTTCCAGGCGCTTTATTGTTGTTCCTCCTCTCCTTTAGAATACCATTTACGTGCACGTTAGTTTCCTTTTAATGCTGCTTTCCTCTTATCCACGCTTTATTATCAGTATCCTTTGTTTCTTTGCATATTCCATATTTCATTTTCCTGTTTCACACGTTTTCACTATAGTATTGCTCTTCAGCTGTGTATTTTCTTGTTTAATTGCCGACGGTAGTTCCGCTTTTACTTACCTTGCCGGCACGTACTGTTACCTACGTTTCTAATCACGTGCTATTGTCACATGATCGCTAACTAGTGCTAAACAGAACTCTCCCGGTTGCAATGTTCAGAGATTTTCCAGCCGTGATGTGCGCTGGCGATCGCTTTATACTTCGCGGTGAGTGTATAGAGACAGAAGGGCTTCATTTATTTATCGTGGTGAACTTTAATCTGAGTTGTATATCTGCACTCAGGGGTTGTCTTTGGTAATAGGTTTTTTCACTTATCTTTATTTTGCTTCTTAAGCATTTGGTTCATCAATTCCCCGATTGAATGGAATGCATTTTTTTTCAGTGTTTTTTACCCTTGGGAGTTTAGCCTTAGGTGTATTCTGCACTTGGAACTTGTCATGTTTATTTAGTCTCCTGTTTATTTTACTTGAATGACTTCTCCCTTGGCTATCGACTTGTTAGCATTTAAACAGTTGGATTACATGATTTTTTCAACGGTTGCTTTCTTCCTTTTTTTCGATACATGTAGTGGTGTACTTGTCTTCACTGGTCCAACCTTGGCATTTCCCTGGTACCTCCTGTAGTTACATCTGAATCTCTTGGGATTTGATTTATATCTTATCTGATGGCCCAAGTTGGATCCTCTAGTACTTCATCACGGTTACAGTGACTTTGGCTCTAATTAGTGGTAAGCAGTTTCTCTAGAGTTTGTTTAATGTGTTTTTGATTTCTTTATCCATGAGCTTCACCATATATATATCTTGCTGCATACGTACTTTTATTCATTTTTCCACAATAGGACAATGACTTCGAATTAGTCCATATGTACTTTAGCAGCAACTGGATCATTTACCTCGTCAGATATTTCTACTCTTTGCTGCTGTCAACCCAATATGTACGCCCGCTCTCCCCACAGGTATTTTGCATTCCATTTCATTTCTTTTTTATTGTTTACCATTTCGGCATACTTTAATGCCCATTTCCGGCCTACCCTTGTTCCACTTCTTTGGAGTCACACCCAGGGGTAGTCTGACTGTTATGTTTATATAATTATTTTTGGTTTGATTGCAACTACGTAAATGTGGATGCCTGCGTGCATTCTAAATTAAGCAACATTTGTTATATTTTATGTTTTGGATTTCTCAAGTTTTGTGTACACTAACAGTATTACATTGTATATATGATATTGATGTTTGTTTTCAATGTATATAATTTCAGATCACTTTGCTCCTGAAGAAGGGGGTGTTCCCCGAAACACGTAGAGCACCTGAGCATCTGAGTTGATTACAAGAATATTACTTGGCTTTGCCCATTGTAATTTATATTACACATCATTGTTTCATTTGTCTTTTGTATATTTTTCCCGTTCTATTAATGGCCTTATTGAATTTATTGGATGTTTGTACTTTTCCATGCTAACCAGAAGTGTTTTGGTAACGACAGTGCTAAGAACTGCTTGTTTTGTCTAAGTCTTATTTTTTACCAGTAAAAAACGTTTTACTACTATTGACTGATTGTGTATCAGCTTTAATGGTGTGCAGGGGACGGGAGTGGCTTTAGATTTAGACACTTTTTTCTGTTCTTTGTTCTTCACAAACCCTGTGTCAGGGCTTGTATTCCTTCCCAGCACCCAGACCTATTTAAGTGATTTATATAATTATTAACTTTGATCCTTTAACCTTGGAGTGCACCTATCGATTTCTTCTTCTTTTACCCTGCAGCTCCTCGCCTGGATACGCAGCCAGAAGAGGCCCCGGATGCACCCAACAAACACTGTGGGTGGGTCTTGTCCGGGTCCTCCGCCTCGAGGACCGAAGAGGACTCCCGATATCACTGACTAGAAAATTTTACCTACCAGGCCGAGGACCCCTGGAATTTAGCATAACATCAGCGCCCAGAACCTACCTATAAGGCACACTGTCAGCCCCAGGCATCCACTACACCAAGCCTCGGCCTGCCACCAACAAAATTGACGCTAACTCTTGCCATCTCTAGGACCGCACAACGCCAACCCGTCAACTCACTCACAAAAAGTGGTGGCTGCCTCTCCACCCACTCCCCAAGAGCTCTACGTCCACTTACAACCCAGTTTGGGCAAAGCAGACAAATCCCAAGGAGACTAACCTTTGAACTCTGAGCCGTGGTCAAAAATCCCAAGCAACACCGCTCACCAGAAGCACAATCCACAGCTACCGACCCCGAAGACGATCCCCACTAGCCCCGGTCTCCGACATCAGGGAGATTCTTCTAGAACTTAAGGCCAGCATAGGCATCCTCGACAGTAAACTGGATGCCCTGTCGTCAAAGGTCGACCAACTGCAACATCGTCTCGACAAACATGGCAACAGGCTGAACAAGGTGGAACAGAGAGTCTCAGACCTCGATGACAACAGCACAGCACTGATGACCAGGTGACGGCACTGGAGAGGCAAATGAAGGCAGTAACCGCCAAGAACGAAGATCTAGAAGGGCGAGCCCGCCGTAATAATATTAGACTCGTGGGTGTGAGAGAACGGCAAATCCCAATGAAAATGGAGGACTTTGTTGGAAATATGTGCAAAGATCTCTTTGGAACCTCTGCATTTTCCCAGCTCGTCATCGTGGAAAGAGCTCACAGGGTCCCGGCCAACTGCCCAGTCCCGGGGTCAGCCCCTCACCCCATCATTACACGGCTACTTAATTTTAAAGATCGCAATACAATCCTGCGACTGGCCAGGGACAAGGCGACCTACAGTTCGACGGTGACAAAGTACAAATCTATCCAGATTTCTCAACAGCAGTCCAGGCATCATGAAGCGCTTTTACCAGGGTAAACCGCCGCCTACTACAATATTCAATGCTGTTTCCAGCAAAACTGAGAGTTCTCCATGCTGGGAAAGCTCAATTTTTTCACTTCACCAGAAGAGCCCAACACCTTTCTCGACGATAAAGGCTGCCAACCTCTGAATAATAACCCAAGACCTCTGAGAAGAGACCCAGCAGGGAGAGAACCTCCCTGACAACACAACAAGCGGCAGCACTTCTTCACCAGTTGCAAAACACTAACCCGCACTTAGGCCTATCAAATTCAGTCTCGTTGAAGGGGCTACTGACCTTGGAAGGGCACTAGTGCCCCGAGCTCAGCACTGTTCACTTGTTACCTGTTTTCGTGCACGGGTTGTTTAATGGGCAGGTTGGGGTTGCCCGTGGAGGGAGGGGGGAATGTAGAGTGAGGTTGTTGCCCACACTCAAAGGGAAGTTATGTCTTAACCCCCGAAGGTTAGGGGGAAAGGCTTCTGGACGGGTGGGTTGGAGGTTGCCCGTTAGAAGACTGGGGAAGAGAGAGTATGCGCCAGACCTAGGCAAGTCTTCCACCATCCAGCCCCGCGATCACCAAGAAAAGCTAACCCACGACAGTCAAATCAGGAGCTAACCATGCCCAGATGCTACACGATCACTGGAACAACTGCTAATACCACTGAGAGAGGCACCCAGAACCAGCGCAAACATAATCACTACATACCCCATTCAAGCTACAACTTGGAACATCAGGGGGGCAAGAGCCCGACTAAAACTCAGAAAGTATCCCAGTACCTTCGGAGACACAAAATCGACATAGCTTTCATTCAAGAGACGCATCTCACTCTGTCCTCTGAGAATTGCTGGGCACAAGATTGGGGCTGCCACAGGTACTTTTCCTCTTACTCCTCTTATGACAGAGGGGTGGCTATACTTATAAATAAGAGATCAAAGTTCAGACTGCTATTGACAGAAAAAGACAGCGAAGGTAGAGCCCTTCTTGTACGAGTGATATTTGAGGGCATTGAAATTGTCTTTGTAAATTCATACAGCCCAAACATCGACAGAGCGAACCACTTCGATTGGGTTATGACCCACTTAGAAGGTTTAGGGTCAGCTACAATCATAATGGGTGGGGACCTGAACACGACGTTAGACCCCCAAAAGGATAAATCACACGCATCTTCCACTTCGCCCACCAAAGCAAGCCTCCAAGTGCTCGAAATTGGCTGGTAGATATATGGTAGATATATGGAGACACAGTCACTGCGAAACCCAAGTAGCGAGTCGCAGCTAAAGATACTCGAACACGCATACACTGCTTCAAATTACCACTGTTCCCTAGCTTCCCTCAAAAAAGAGCTTGACACGTTCAGAGGTATAGCAGAACGTGAAATAAAATGTCTTAAGGCCATCTTATCCATCAATATGAGGAAGATCAAAAACCTGGAGCCCTGCCCGCATGGCTGATAGAGGAGGACAGGAAACCCACACAAGTGGACCAAATCCGTGATTCACAAGGCACCCTGGTACACAGGGTACACACTGAAGTGGAAATAGCAGAAGCCTTTTGAGCTTTCTATCAGGATCTCTATAGTTCAAAATTCACCAACTGTCCACAGTCCCTCCTTGACTATTTAGACGAATTAGATCTCTACCTGGTCCAGGATGAACTAAGAGAACCCCTAAATAAAGCAATCACATTAGAAGAGATACTGCAGGCGATAAAATAACTCCCAAAAACGAAAGCTCCTGGGCTCGATGGGCTAAGAGGTGAATTCTATAAAGTGTTCGCCCCACTCCTGGCACTGATCCTGCTCCAGGTTCTAGAAGAAGCCCTAGGAAAGGAGAGCCTGCCTCGGATTCTCCGTGAAGCAAATGTGATTCTTATCCACAAGGAAGGCAAACCCCCGGAAGAATGTGCATCGTACAGACCAATCTCATTAATCAACCTTGATAATAAGATTCTCGCGAAAGTTCTCGGCTCCTCCCCCTGATGCCTGCGCTGGTACTCGCAATGATGGTTTTATCCCAGGTCGCAATACAACATTTGGCATCAGATGAATGTTCAGGGTCATTGAAGCTCTGGATCCTTCATCCCAGGCCATAGCAGTATTACTCGATGCTGTAAAGGCCTTCGACTCTGTGGAGTGGCCTTTCCTCTTCGCAGTGCTGAAGCGGTTGGGCCTGGGAAACTACTTCCTTAGGCTGGTCTCCCTCATCTACAGCCAACCCATATCAAATGTAATTCTAGGAAGAACGGGATTGGCGGATATTGAATAGCAAAGAGGGACCAGACAAGGTTGCCCCTTAACAGCCTTCGATCCTGACAACTGGACAGAACCTCTCCCTCGGCCCTCATAAACTGATAATTTCCCTGTACGCCGACGTGGCCCTCTTCATACACAACCCCACAGAGAATTTAAACCCAGTCATGTGGGAAGTCATCCAATTTAACACTCTCTCATGCCTCAAAATCAACCACACCGAATCAGTCATATACCTCCTATCCCCCGAAACCAGAGAATTTGCTGATGACTATGGATTTAGGTGGAAAAGCTCTAAAGTTAGATACCTGGGAATCATAATGTCCAGAGACCCCCGAGAAATTTTCCACAACAACTATGAGAAAGTAACAGAGATAATAAAAGACAAAATAAACAGATGCAAGTGCCTTCCACTTACCGTGTGGGGGCAGGTCTCCCTTGTAAAAATGGTGATCTTACTCAAACTTCTTTATCTTTTTGCAAATATTCCCCTCTTTTTACCACAAAGGTTCCTCCTGAGACTGCAAAGTCTGATTCTTGAACTCATCTGGGCAGGTAAACCTGCGAGAGTTGTGTACACAACACTCATTCAACCAGTCGCAAAAGGAGAAATAACACTCCCAGATTTAGAACGCTACTACTGGGCCACCCAGGCCCAATTCCTCGGCCAGTGTTACGCCACCCACTTCATCGGACCCCAAGTCCAGATAGAGCTGGCCCTGATGACCCGCAACCTGCTGAGTGCAGCGATCATAGTGTTCATGAGGAGAGGAATTCGCTGACGGGCCCGTTGGTCAGCACTCACCCTCTAGAACTTGTAAGACAAGATAGCTGCACCATGTGAAGACAGGGGGTGCAGGATTCACTTACTTCGACACGACTCAATAACGAGGACTCAGTAGTTTGGCAAAGCAAAGTCTGTTTAATGATACATACATCAAACAGGGAAACAAATGGGAATCAGCTGTAGTGCGATCACCGGTCTCGCTCCGACTTCCACGAACTTCAGTTGAACAACAATTTTTATAGGCACTAATCGTCATCACCGACGTCTAATTCCTAAAAAAACCATCATGCAATATAATTGGTTAGGAAAGGTAACTTAAATATAGGTGTTATATCTGTATATGATAATGGAGCATGTGGATTGGATAACTCTTATTGGGTGGGCGTCTACGCCCATCCCTATATATCACACGTGATTGATGTCACTACAAGTACAATGTCTCATTGGCTACAGTGTCTATAGGACCCTAGATTACATGGTCCATTGTGATTGGGCAAGTTACACCCCTTAACATAAATCTCCACTTTAATTAGTAGCATGCAGAATAGACACCCCTGTGCCTGGTGTCCCACGTTTCACCCTACCTCCCTTCCATCAATCAGTGTTTTAGGGCGACGTGTCAATTAGTTGGCTAAGGATGGCCTCGAAACTGTAGTCTCTTATCGGGAAAGGTTATGGCATCCTCGGGTCCCGGATGACATCAGGTGATGATACTTCTTCGCACCTGGCTAGTCACGTGTTAGTTCACCATGAATCTGCTTCAGTTTCCAGCTTTTAGTGCATTTAATTAAGTGTCGGCCACGCCACCTGCATGGGCCCCCCTTATCTTGACCTTCATGAGGCAGGCTGGTATGCTCTGAAGTTGGAGTCTTGTGAGCTGACGCTCTCCTCCCCTTCTCCGGTTGACCTTGATTTCCTCGGCATGAGCCGCTCTTTGTTGAGTTTCGATTCTGCTCCTTCTCTTGCCTTAGGCTGGATTTCGAAACTTGGCCTGGCAGGCCTCTGGTTGCCTGGGTACCTTTTCTGCTTTTACAAAATGGAGTCACACTTGTATAATGTGCCTTATTGAGGTAGATATACGGTTGCCGCTTGCCGCTCTATCTTCTACTAAGCATTGCAAGCAATATCGATTTCTTAGCATCTTGTGTTTCAAGCCTATTTACACACATTTAACAGGATGGTTGCTTCCATCTTGTCTTATAACACTGTTTCCTGGTGTTGTAACATTGTCTACTCTCTGTGCCTATTCCATTCAATTTTGTAGTTACTCGCACTGGCGTGTTATCTTCGATAGCTGCTCTTGTTCATTCTCGAATCTGTTCAGGCCTTTGAGTCATTTCCACGGGCCTTCCATTAAGGCTTTTGGGGTGTCTTTGTGGACCGTGTGTAGGTACTCCTTATTTCATATCAGCAGCTGGTATGGCTGTCTGATAGGGTACCGTGCTGCCCAGGGTTGCCTGGTTATGGGTGCTTTAACCGGTATGGATCTTCTGATGTATACTGGGCAGAGTCCCACTTCAGCTCTTTGTAGGTTCATTTGCTCTTCATACGTCACATACCTTGGCGAGCGCGTTCCTGGTGCCTCAAAATGAGGGGGAGGGGTGCAGGCATGCCTGGGACCTCCTCTACAATAGGCTCCCTACACATACCACAAACAACCCTGAATGTAGTACTCTCTACTTACGCAGTATGGAAGAAAATGGCACAGAAAAGCGATGTCTCAGTCAGCTACTCCCCTCTTATCCCAGCGAAATTCATCCCGGGGATCCCACTAACTGCAGAAATGGTGTACCTCCAATGGACCACCAAATTACAGATTAATACGCTTGGAGATCTATTCGTTGATGAGACCTTCCTAACACCCCAAATCATACGAGATTGCAGAGCCTTCACTGAATTAGACATCTTCATATACTACCGGCTTCGCCATGCTTTTCAATCACGCTTCCCCACGTTCCCGACGCAGCCACTCACTTGGCAACTACTACATGGGGTGATCCAATCCTAAGGAGAGGGCAGACTAGTGTCCATGATGTATCATACTCTCTTATCTGATACAACCCCTCATCAAACAGCAGCAAAGGAAAGGTGGGAGAGGTCCTTGACGACTACGATCCCTGACAAAGAATGGGCCTTCATCCTGCGGCAGACCCAAAAGGTATCCTTAATGTCACGCTATAAGCAAATACATTTCAACTACCTGCACCAGGTGTACCCCAATTCTGGAACATAGTGATGGAGAAGACATCAACAATAATAGCCAAACAAATCAGTCCTGACCTCAAAGTCCCATTACTGGGCCTGACCAAGTCCCTACCATCCTCGTGCGGAAGCTGGCTGGACTACTATTAATACTTGCACGTAGGAGAGTGGCTATGTCATGGGGGTGAGGACGTCCTCCCTCCCCACAATCATGGCTACAAGATGTGGCCTTCTGTCAGCACACTGAATCGAACTTCATAAAAACCTTACCCTTCCACGTGTGACCCCCAGACATATGGGGTCCCTACGTTGCATATCTACTATTGACTCCCTACATGGCTAACCCCAATGAACAATGGCTTACTAGCTCCAACATTCCTACCAATGAGAGCTGCGACAAAAACTGTGTATATCCCCTTGCCTGTCTTACAACCTACTGCAGTGTGACGAAGGGGTGGAAGATGGGTGGATGTCATGTGGCGCATTGTTGTTACTTGTTCGTTATGACCATGAAAACTCAAAAATCACGTTTTTTAAAAATAATTATCCATCTGGTGATGCTCCTGTAAATGGTTTGCTAGAGGCAACTTTGGATCAGGGTTGTTGAGACTTTACAAATGTTCTCTGATGTGACTTCTGAGTTGGCGAATTGCACTTCCAACGTAAATATCCTTGCACAGTCATACTATTGCATAAACAACATATTTCATTTTTCAATTAATAAAGTCTTTGATCTGTGTTTCAATGCCGTGGTCACTCACAAATTTAGTACAGTCAGAATATGCATATTGGCACATACTGCAGGTACCACATTTGTAAAAGATTGTGAGTGTTCTCAACCAATCACTCCCCCTTGGGTCCAGGATCTGGAGTAGTGTTAAAAAAAAAGATGGGCTCAGTCTTGTTTTAATGGCTGGTGCCCTTGTATAGATACATTTGGGTTTATTATCAATATATGTATTCAAATCTTGATCCATCTGTAGGAGATGCCAATGTTTCTGAACTGTTCTATACAAAATCTGGGTGTCCCTTGAATATTGGGTGATGATTTCAATCAAATGCCGACCTTCTTTCGATCGATCAACTGGCTCAACCAACTTGGTCTTCTCTAGGTTCTTGGTTTTTTCATAAGCACGCTGCATGCATGCCATCGAATACCCTCTTGCTCAGAATATCTGCTTCAGTACAGTACATTCTTCTTCGAAAACCAGATCTGCGCTGCAGTTCCTCCTTGTTCTATGAAATTCCCCTATAGCGATATTGTCAATAGTGGACAGTCAATGGCAGCTGCTAACAAATAATGTTAACCTCTGTCTCTTTACAACAAAGTCAGGTTTCCACCTTGCCATTCTCAATATAAATATGTATGTTTAACAAGTCTATTGATATCTCATTTGTTTGACCAATCAGTTCTATTCCAAAAGTGTTAGTATTCAAATATTGGAGCCATGCTCCTCAAATGCTTGGGGTGACCCTTTCCAAACAATGATGATATCATCAATATATCTTTTCCATATGATGACCTTATTGATGTAATCACTATTCATGAGTGCAAATTCCTTTTCAAATTGTCCCATAAAAAGGTTAGCAAGAGATGGGCATATTTAGCCCCCATTGCTACTCCTTTAATCTGTTGATGATACACATCATTGAAAAGAAAGAAGTTGTGTGTCAATATAAAACTCAGAAAATACTTGATCAGATCAATGTGCATGGCATGGGAAGCTGAAAGCCCACTGTAGGTATAGGGGGTCATTACGACCCAGGCGGTAATTACGCCAACTTTACCACCATGGTGTAAACTACGTTTACACCATGGTGGATGGCGGATTTACTGCCCCATTCCAAGGTGAGTGGGGCGGTAAATCCCCATTTCCCATTTTCCCTTCCCCATTCCCATTTTTGCCCCATAGGGCATAATGGGAGTGGGGAAGGCGCTAATTACGCCACCGTAAATTACGGTGGCGTAATTAGCATCATGGCGGGTTAGCGCCATGGATTTTAACGGCTGCTAAAAGCAGCCGTTAAAATCGGAATCAGGCGTTAAGGGTTAACAACGGCGTTAACCCTTAACGCCTGAGTTGTAATGAGGCCCATAGTCTATTACATTGATTGCATGTTTATGCTCTATAGATGTATAGAGCACCGTTACATCAAGTGTGGCTAAGAGATACCCTTGTTGCCACTCTAGAGCCTTAAAATACTGTAGTACCTGGATGCTATCCCAGATATATGATAGTAATTCCAGTACTTGTTGTTTAATCGCATTGTCTGTATATTTGGAAAACCCTTCAGTCAAACAACCAATACCACTAACGATCCGGCGTACATCCAGGAGTGTTTCAAATGTTTTGTGAATCTTTGGCAGAAAGTGAATAGTAGGCATTGTAGTCTCTGATGTTTTAAGAAAGTGCTTTTCATCATCATTTACCAGCCCCTTAACATGCCATTTCTCCACAAAATTCTCTATGTCCTTAATTACTTGCACAGTAGTGTTAAATATAAGTTGTTGATAATAACCCAGAGTGTTTAAGTGCTCTAAACCCATATTGATATAGTCTGCGCAATTCAAAATCACAACATTACCGTCCTTATCAGCTTCTTTACAACAATAGTTGTGTCTTTGGCAAGTGTTTCTAAAGCCATTTTCACTTCCGTTGTCTGATTAGGTCTAGTATGCATGTATAGTCGCCTTGTCCTGCAATCTGTGGCTTGATGCAGGACCTAATATTGACCGACATGACTTCTCAGAGCATTGATTGTTACCCACCCGTGCATTCCACATTACAGGATGCCCAGTTACAATGTCTGATGCGGATCTACGTGATCCGACCGCGGCTGATTTTCCTGCAGCTGGAAAGTTTGCATGTGAAATGTACGAACCACAAAAGGTTTTTCCCATGCGAACACACGTTCAAGACCCCTATATACCCACACCCCCACCCACACCCACAACACACCCATGAGACACCCCCCACTCACACCCTCAACACACCCCCACCCACACCCCCAACATAAACAAACCATACTTACCTTCTCTTCACACTGTGTCCCTGCGGCGCAAGTTCCCTTTCACTTCCGTGATCAGGAACCGGCGCCACGGGGTCCTTTTCTTTTTTTTTTTTTGGAGCTGCAGGGGTTTCCTAGCAACCCACACTCACTATACTGTTTGGTATAGTGAGCGGGGTGTTCCGGGGGACACCCCCGTAGCCCGTTTTTTTTGTTTTTTTTCGGTGTTGTTGGAGTGGTCTCTTGGAGTTCTATAGCCACCCACGTACAGGTGAACATTCCATTCAACAGCGATGTGTCTATGTGGAGCCTGTCAGATAGCCTCCTTTAGCTGGTCCAAACAAATGCCCAATGTCATTTCAGGTACCTTACCTCATCCAGTGCTCAGACTACCTGAATGGACACCCTGATCACCCTTTTTACACCTAAGTCCCCTTTTCCTCTGCTGGACAGTGACCCTCCTAGCACCAACGGAGAAGCCCAGTGTTAGGTGGAGGTGATGAGGGATTCACAGCACCACAGCTGTGTTGCCAGGCAAGGCTGTGCAGTGTCTTGCATTTGAATGGCTGGTGACATAAGCATCCCAATAGTGGCATGATGCCACACATGTAGGGTTGAGCATGTCGAATTCCATATGGTGATGATTGGGTGATGGTCACTGTCACTAAAGATGTGGGTTGTGCAACATAATTGTGCGTGTGTGCATGTCTCCTTGATCATCTATTCATGTGCTTTGTGTTACTGGTTGCACCTCCACAACTTGCTGCTTGGAGTCAGTCTCCTCGGGGTGTTCCTGTACACATGTTTTTGGTGAAGGCTGTTGCAGTGGCTTCTTTTTGGTGTGGCATTACATTTACACTCCTGTCATGTCAGCCTTGCATGCCATCTCCAGACATGTGTCATGTTGAGTAGCCACTCCGTGATCAGGGATGGACTGGCCTATAGGGGACTCTGGATATTTCCTGGCCTCTGCACCCTGGCCTAATTTTGTGTGGTACTTCAACATTTTCCCATATGGTAAGGGTTGGCTTTGTTGATAAATTGTGATATGGGGCCACTTTGAGTATTGTTTCCAGCGCCTCTTTTGGTTCCCAGTCCACCCTGGACCATGATGCATAGGCATGCAACACACCTGACTTCCACAGTCCACATAAGCAAGTAAGATGGCACGCATGCATGCAGATGATGTGTGGAGTATGCAGTGCATTGCTGGTGAGGCGGGGGCATCAGAGGCAAACATTTATTTCTCATGTGTCATGTGTGATGTTGCTGCTGTGTGCCCATTGATGTAATTACGAACTGTTGATTGTGAGGGGTGTGTTACCTGTCTTGATTCTGTTGTGTTTGTGTGTTCTGTGAGTGGCTACTTTGCTTTCTGGGAGATTTGGTGTGCATCTTCATGATTGGGCAAGGGATATATTGAGGGTATCAAAGACTTGCATGAGGATGGGGTGGGTGGCAGCGGTTGCTTTTCCCCATTGCAGAAGCACGTGGCAGTGGTGCGTGGAGGTGAGCAGGTCCAGCAGCAGTGGTGCAAATGGACAAATCACAAAGATGGCAGTCATGTGAGCCATTTTTGTTGCTCTTGATGCATGCAACTCAGGGGAACCCATGGTATGGAGAAATTGTGGCAGCGGCTGGCTTTGCAATATTTGGTATTTTGTGCCTGTGACATGGGCGCTTTCATTTCCACTTGTAATGACTGTGGCCGTAGTGTGTGCACTTGATGTGATGGATGTCGATGGAGTGGCATTGTACGTTTCATGTCATGGAGCACACACTGTTTGCCAATCCCAGACACGCATTCTCAGGGTGTTGTCATGGGCAAGCTGGATTGAGCCGATTGCATCATTGAAGGCCATCAGGGATGTGGCTTTACTGTGTGTGTGTCCCGCAGGGGTTGCAATTAATGTGAAGTAGGTTTGTACTACCTGGTTGCGGGTATCCTGTCCCTGTTACCGTTGGACTGCTAAGGGAATGGGTAGTGCCTGTGGATGAGGGTGGTGGCCCTCCTGCAGCTCTACTGCTATGCCACAACGTGTGCCAATATTATGCAGGACACAACATGCCACAGTGATTTTGCATACTACGGGTGATGCACATAGCAATATGCCATCTGAGTGGTCAAGGGAGCGAAGGCATGATTTGAGCACTCCGAATGTGCGTTTCACTATGCCCTTAGTGGCCATGTGTGCTGCGTTGTAGAGCACCTGACCTGGAGTGGCTGGATTCCTGATCGGTGTCTCCTGCAAAGGTCAAAATGGTTATTCATTGCATGTATTGTCATTTCTTGTGTTCCTGTGTGTCATGTGACTGTTTGTGTGTGCGCAATAGTTGATACACACCCACAGGCCTATGCAAACATGCTAGGATGCAGTGCAAGACCCAGTGGAGGCACCTTGATTGTGTGGGCTGTGATAGGCCCCCAACAATGGCTGTGGTGCGCTGGAATGATCCTGTAGCCAGGAAGTGTAGGGCTGATAGCAGGGGCGTCACAGCCTGTGAGCACATGGTTGGTGATACCAGGTCATTCTCCCACTCCCTGACCATGTCTAGGATGACATGGAGGGAGAAGTGGTATCTTCCATGCACCTCCTCATCTGGCATCCCAAATAATGTCGCTCGTGGTTGGAAGATTCCTGCCCTCCTCCTCCTTCCATCTAGTAATATCAGTGCTAGCAACACAGGATCCGGCATTGTGGCAATCGTATGTCTATTGGGGTTCCATTGCGCTTTTAATGTGTGGGCTTTCATTGTGCTCTGCAACGGATGGTGTGTGGCGGTGAGTTCGTTCTCCTTTTGGAATCACAGCAATAGCGCGCTAGTTTCTGTGAATACGATTTACATAGCGATTGATGGTGCGTGTTGGTTGTTTGCACAGTGCCTCCCTCCCCACGCCCATGTTCTTCCTCATTTTCCTCATTTAATGAGGATTTTGCATGTTCCGCCCCTATTTTGTTCTTTGCGCTGGTCCTTCCCGCACGTTGCGTTCAGTGTCCCGCAAAGTGCTCCTGCACAGCGCTAAGTGAGAAGGGCCAGCACACAGTCCAATCTGTGAATCGACAATACGCATTTAGCGCGGCATCAAGTGCACGTTTGCTGCGCAAAGTCACTTTGCGCCGCGGTAAACCTTTTGTAAATTGGGCCCAGAGTATCTAAGTTACTATCACAATTTCCTCACTGAATTCACCATACATGAATTTCACATCTTTTCATTAAAGCGTTATCACAGGCCAACCTCTCTTTGGCTGCACAATTCACGATCAAAGATGGAGCACGGCCTGTTATTTTAAACAATGTATAGTTCATTTTGAAAGTCCCACGGATCATTAAAGAAGGTGTTAAGATGGGCATACATGTGTTAGGCTTTGTTTTACAGGCGTCCTTGCTTTGCCTCAAAGCAATACATGTTTTAACGCCAGCTTGCAGTTTCCTTTTGGTGGTAAAACAATGGATTCTATGGACTCTGCCTGACGTTTACACCTGGCAACAGCAGACAGATTCCATAGGCATCAAGGGAAAATGCGGCATTTGCAGAAACGTGGTGTAAAAGTAAGATGGAAAGGCGATTCGGCCGGGGCTTTACCAGTAGCTTTTTATCATGGTGTGGAAAGGTTGAAAATTACATGGAGGGAACTGTTTACACAAAAGTATACAGGGATGTTTACACAAATGTTTACACGGAAGTGGTCCTCGCCTTCACAGAGGTGTTGCTAGGGAGGCTGGAGGCGGGGGCTACAGCCCCGGGTTTTTTGGTTGTATCCCTGGATAGAAGCTCAGGGGCTACAACGAAAAGGCTAGCTAGCCCCGAGTCCTGACATCAGCGTAGCCCCGGATCTTTTCCAGACCTAGAAACACCCTTTTGCGTTCCTACTCACCTTAGTGGGGGAGAGAACGGGGAGCAATCAGGGATAAAGGGTCGCCCACTGCCTTCGGGCATCACAGGGCCAGGCTCCTGGCATCAACGCCACTCCTTAAACTGGAAATTGCCAACTTGTCTCGTGCCAGCCAGCTACTCAGTGGAACTCCTTATCGATAAGCTCACTCACGTGTGCCTCTTGCCAGCCTTAACCCATTCCAGGAATCCCTTCGCCTCTTCTGCCTGGCAGAGCATATGAACCGCACCCTGGAGACTCACAGGAGCCAGGGAGGAGGCCACTGCGGCCTGGGCCTCCAGCTCAAGGAGAGCCTTACCCACTGCTCGTGCTCCTTCCACTTCATAAAGGTGTCAAACCAAGATCAGGCAAAAATAGGGACCTTGCCTCCCTGTATAGGGGCTCTCTCTAAATGAACCGTTATTAATATGGACCTGCTGATAGGTAAGACCTCAACTCCCATCAGCCCTAGCAAGCATAGTCAATGGTGAAGGATCATGGGAAATGTAGTAGGAAACATATCGATGGCCACACAATGAATAATCATAGCACTCAGCAGCCATGAAAATGTGCCCCCGACAGGACCATTTCTTTAATGGGTGCGTGTAGGTTTCTTGTATGCCTGTCACTGCTGCCATCGAGCCGCCTCAAAGCGCTGTTGGGACAAAGGGAAGGGAAAGGGATAGACGAACCCGACTAACCCTACTAAAAACTCTCCACTACTCTGCATACCTGCCACCCAAAACTGAAGAAATAAGACACAAACCTTTGCCACAAAAACCAAAAAAACTGCAAACTACAAGTACTCTTCTGACTCTCCACAACAACCAGGACGCACATAAAACACCAACCTACTACCACCCACCAAACACCACACAACGTCACTCAACTAAAAACATACCAGCACAGTGGTTGGCTTCTCCAAACTGAACCTACAAATAGCGCTTCAAAGCTCTCTCACTCTTTTCCCATCAATCCCACTAAACAACCCACCCCAATCCCCTTCCTTTTCAGATCCGCCTGGGCGCCTGGAGACCATGAAAATGACAGCAGTGTGTGGTATAAACCACAATAACGTAACACAACACTCTGCCCTGCCTGGCACGAGACAAGTTGGCAATTTCCAGTTTAAGGACCGAATGGCCCGCTTCTGGCACTGCGGGCAAGGTTGGATTAGATGGTGTCTTAGCCTGAGCAAGGGCGGCTTAGTGGTGCAAACGCTTCTTCAGCCGACAGTCTCTGCCCATCTCCATGACCCCCCCCCCCCGCTCTCCCCATTGCCAAGGGTCACACTGCACACTTCAGGCCTGTGCCAGCGTGAAGGGGCCTGCTTTGCCAGGCCAGATAATATTATCTGGCAATATCCCCCTAACTCTTCATGTCAGTAAAGTTCGGGAACCAAATGTAGACCTCTAGAAACCCTGAGAGTGACAAAGTTATATCCATGCGTTAGACTGCCTAAATGATGGTTTGCTGTGAAGAGGAGACAGTCATGGGGTTCTGGTGCCACATACAATGCTAAACTGAAGGGCGAGGGGTTTTTAAATGTTACGAGACCCTAAAGCAGGGGTCTGCCACGTTTGACTCTCCGGGTGTTTTGCAATGCAAAACCCAGCAGCCTTAAATTCAATGGCGTATTATGAGGGAGACTTTGGGACGGGCTACAGGTTTGGCGGCAAATTGGCAGCAAATCTGTTGATTTACTGTTACCGCCAGGGGCACCGAGTACGGTGGCTCCGGGCCTGAGTCCCCCCCCCCAAAATCAAGTCGGGGCTGAATAGGGCGCATCAGCACCCTGTTGTTATTAGATGAGCTCTGCCACCGCAGGGTCATTTAATAATAATGAGGCGCCTGACACGCCTTCTCCCTCTGCGCCAGCTCGGGGGAACCCTTGAGAGACTTCCCCGAGCTGGCGTGGCGGGGGCTAGTGGCGCCCTGTGGGGCGTGGTGCCCCGGGTGGTCGCCCTGCTCGCCCCCCTAAGGCCGGGCCTGGTTGTGGCAGCAGTGGTGTGGAACTACCCAAGTGTCACAGAAGTGCTAGAACATATTTGGGCACAGGCACCTACCCCTGAGAGCCACCAACCTTGGGTGCTGTTTTATAACAAATGAAAGACGCAGACAGAACAATAACTGTGTGAGTCAACTGAGAGATGAATGCACTCATGCTCCATTCAGAGAGAGGCTTTGAAAATGTAGCTCTGACAAATCAGAGAATCGGGGGGGCAAAGAAGCACTGCACATCTCCGCTCCCTCTTCATGGGTTTACTGTTTCCACCTGAAAGGTTACCAGCAGCTAACCTGCCAACCTGTCCCAACTCCATGCCTCGTGTCCTATTCCCTGGTCAACCAAACCCTGTGAACTCAAAGGCCGCATACGACCCACAGAAGTCTTTTTACCGCCCGTCCTGAACGTCTGTTTCTTGCACTAATGCTATTAATGCGTGCAGCTTCATGGTATAATCTTAACAACCAGTGTTTGTGGGTAAAGGGGTCGCATAAAGTCTCTATGTTTAAGACCCCTGGCTTTAAGGAACAGGAAGTAAAATAATCCATGAAAGTAACATGAGTATTACGTTCCTTGATCACCAAGGGTAGAATAAAAGTAAACTAGAAGATCAACAGCCTTGGGGCATCAAGTTTATGTAGGATGGAATGGTGGGGGTCTGAGTCACCTGAGGAGACACGGGTATTTTACAGGTCTGAAACCTGGTAATCCACTTTACTATAAAAGACAACATGGAGAGGGGTGATGTCTCTGTGTGGCCTGTAAATCTGCCGAGATACCACCAAACTGTACTACCATTACTGCCACTTGGTCTGGCGGTATTACTGCCAGATTACAAGTGGTGGTAGGCAGTGTTAGTCCCCATTAATTGGAGCCCATAGGACTCCAGGGTGGATTTCAGCGGTATTACTGCTGGTAGTAATTTTGCTGGTGGTAATACCCCAAATTGTTCTATTTTGGGTGGTATGGTGGAGGAAATACCTCCAGCTTCTTGCTGGAGGATTTTCCTCCATGTTTGCCCTCAAACTCATAGTTGGGCGGTGCGATAATGTGGCTCTGTACGGTATTACCAGTGTTGCCAGTCAGAACTCATTTACCTCAGCAATGTATTCAGTTCTCTGTTTTTTGTCCTGACACTTACAATGTGCGATTTGCATTACAAGATGTGTGCCGCAGACTGCTTCCACTCTAAGCGGGGGAGAAGTTAGGACTGTGAGGACTGAAACGGCAGGACTTTCCAACCTTTTGACACAAGGGGCCTTCACTGAGTCTTGGGGGGGGGGCATCACCTCCCACAGGATATGGTACAGTATAATCACCTCATTGCTTTCTAACGCTGGTTCCTCTACATCAGCCTCTTGCTGACATAGAAGGGTTTATAGCTGTTCAGTGGGAATTCAGCGGTTAAGATCTGTGCTGGCCTGCCATCTTGTGATAAACAGCAGCTATTAATCTTAAATTTGTCGCCATCGCAAGTCTCACTTCTCCCACAGCAACAGCAGAGCCCACTTGTCAGTGCCTGATAATCCCAAAATTCTCTTTAATTTCATGCACAGCTGCATTTTATTTTTACAAGGTTATTTTACTCACTGAATGCTGATCAAGTGTTTTAAGTCTGGACTTTATTAACTGTGTGCATGTAATTGCAGCACAAGCACTCTTTACAATCTAAACTAGAGGTGTGTTTACAATGTTGATTGTTCCAAAATACATCTCCTGGAGTGCTGCTTTGGGTCAGGTGGCCCCCTTTAAGCTGTACACAATGATACATTGTCTGGTTGACATACTATGTGATTTGTGTATTTTATAAAGGAAACTAAGACCACTAGAACCAGGGTAGGTGTCAGGCATGCACGCATGCACTAATGGCTTTAACTGGACAGGTATCTGGGCAGATAAAGGCACATCTACAAAGGCACATCTGCAACAAAGCGGATACTTTCCTGGGTATTTGATGGCAATGTGTTATTACATGGGCTTTTCATGGCATTCATAGTAGTGGCACAAGTACCTGGGCAGTTTTTCAGTCCTTATTGATGGAGCACGTAGCTAGGTATTTGATGGCAGAGAGGTAAATACCTGGTCAGTTGATCACAATCCTTAGCAATGGAGTAAATACCTGGGCAGCTGATGGTAATCCTTGATTAGGGTGAAAGCCATGGCAGTTGATGGCAATGGGGCAAGTTCCTGGGTATTTTTTGGCAACCATTGTCCATGGCCCAGGTTCCTGGTCAGTTGCTGTTCCTTCTTGGCAATATTGCAAACATCTAGGTAGTTTACTTGACAATTGTGCAAGCACCTGATTAGTAGCTGGGAATGGAGGATGGTCCTGGCAGTTGATGACCATTTCTGCGATGCAAAGCCGGACCAAGGAGGGGGATATCAGAGTACGTGGCTGATGCCCTCCTCTCCAGTCGCCGTCCTTCCGCCATGATGCCACTTTCCAGGACCCTCGATTGGGCAGCCTGTGCTGGCAAAGGAGCTAAACCTGTTGGCTTTGCTAAAGCTAATTTTAAAGCTGTCACTGTTAATTCCAGTAATCGCAGTCCTGTGTTTTGATCACAATGGGCAACATCTGGGAAGGGCCACATGGCCATGGCTATGGACCACTTCATTTCGTGTCGCTACACAGAGTTGTGTTCTTGATGGGGCGGGCTGTCATTTGAGCAATTTGGAATATTTCGGTGAATGCCGTTTTTTATTTTGCACACTTTAATTCTCTCTGCATCCGTCTACAGTAACCTCAACAAGCATTGGCAATGCCAACCGTTTGGGCTTTTGTGCAGGCAGGGGAAAGGCACTTGCCAGGCACAGCCATAGTGGTATTAACTGGCCATTGATTGTAGCAGGTGCAAAATGGTGCGAGTACCAGGGCCTCTAATAGCAGTCCCTGACAAATGAGGTGTATGCTCGTTTCTTGGAAGGTAAGATGTTATTAAGCACAAGTGGGGTGAACTTTTTTTACTGACTCCTTCATTTTTTGAATAAGTGATGTTTCAAATGAATGTTGAAAACCAGGAAAGTGGGAGTTTTTAAAACATAGAGACAACCATGGCTACAACATTTAGACGCGAGTGCTTCCATCAGTCTCAAACATCACCTGGGTGCAGGGTGAGCCTGAGTAATTGCTTTTTAACATTGTACACTACTTTACCAGAATTTCTGGTAAACTACAATGTTAAACGCAGTTAACAGACTTCCCCCCAAGTCTGAAACCACACTTGATTGCATTATACTTCAGCCAGGATTGCATTATACTTCAGCAGCACATCTGATGTGTCCACTGAAAGGTTTAAGATTAAGCTATGTCCCTAACTCTATCTGGTTACCCAGAGGTAACATCTTGGCAAATGTCTCTTGTGGCTGGCCAATCTACAGCAGCACTATTGTAAGTCTGAATTGTTGATGTTTTAGTGAACTATGCCACCACACACGTCTTGCTTGGTACTTTTTAATCAGGAAACATCTTTACTTCTCATTTCCCTTGAATTGGGAACTTTTATTTTGGTGGTGGTACTCCACCTTGCAGCTGTACCTTCTGTTTAGCAAGCATTTCATTCTCCCATCCTAGTTGTGTTGCCGGACGATTATAGAGCGGTGGAGTAGGGGCAGTGATGTCTTACTGGAATGCAACTCGAAGGCTTAAATCTCCTTCTTTCTTGACTTTAGTATATGCAGTGTATGTTAGCCAATGTTTCCACTGTTTTGCGCTGCGCGTGCCAACACCTGCCCCCCCCCGCGCGCCGTTGCCCCAAGTTGGCGACTACATGCACATTTGCGGTCATATAACTGCCAGTGATGTCACTTCCTGTATTTGGGCCCCCCCCCCAGGAAATTCATAAATTGGCTCCCCTGGTTACCGCCACTTGTAAAAAAGTTAAAAAGTAGGGGTGAGGCGCGCACTCTAGTTCCCAGCTTAGATACCTGCTGCAATTTACTCTGTTCTTCTCCTCCAAGCGCTTTCATGTCTCTCACAATCATCAGGGAGGCAGTCTTTTCATACATTTTACTGCCACTTGGCCCAGTGGCATTACCATGGGATTACGATTGGTGGTACGGCGGCGCAGGTTCCCATTTTTGGCAGATTTACCGCAAGCAGTAATTCCACGCAGTAAATATGCCGATTTTTGTCCTTAAAGTGGAAGATGTACCCAGGCAAATCCACTACTTCAAAGTCAAATTCGGCGGTGCGATGAAAGTGGCAGAAGGTTTGTTACTGACAAAAGAAATCTTTTTGTCAAAAAATACGAAGTAATCCTCAGTGCTGTGAAGATTTGCCATTGACTTTGGGCTTGATTTCGAGTCTGGTGGTATTGGTAATACCTCCACTGTTTTAGAATACCAGATGTTTTGCCATGCTGCCAAATTCCGAGTGTCAGTTCTGAAACTCTTCATTTATGCCTGCTTTTGTGTAGAGGTATTTGCGGTAATTACCACATGTGGTACTTAAAAATGAACACGGAGTCCACTGGGCTCCAAAAGGGGGAATAACTGAAAGGTCTGCATTTCTTGGGATCATGTGGACCCTTCCTGGAATAGGTTTTTACCACGTGCACAGGAGATAATACCGCCAAACTCATAATCGGGTCCTATGTGTAAATGTGTAAATTAGCCCCCAGAATGAGCCCTCAAACTCACTCCTGTGGGCGGCCATTTTAGAATGAATGAGCTAATCCAGCACATCCATTTTGGCATCTTAAAACCCAGATAAAGAGGGTGTTCCAGTCCTGAGGAAAGCGACGCAGTTACCTAGAACAGCCGAAACCGGTCGACTTGTAAAGGGGAGTAAATTAATTATGTTTTACCCCAAGGAAATGTGAGTACATTGCCCACGAGGGCTGTTCTAGAAGTATCGCACAGATGCATGAGGCCCACCTGGGATATTGATGAAAAGAAAGGTGGCGGCTCCTTTTTTAGCGTTGCGCTCAGCTGGGTCATGATATATTTTGGGGACTCACCTTAGATTGGAATATGTGTTCAACATGGTGACAAGCATTTGGATGGCGCTCTTATTCTTGTTGATAAACTCAATAATAGAGTGATTCCCTCCTGGTATCCCCTTTCCTAGATAGGCGGCACGCCACCGCGACCTAGGGACTGACGCGCCATCGAGGGCTAGTAGACCTTCTAGCTAGGGAGCGGTAGTGGCTCGGATAGAGGACATCACAAGTCATATTAGGATCCTTTCTAGTTTGCGTAAACACTTCTGACAGGGTGGTTGAAATGACCTACAACCAACAAGCCTCTGTGTTGGTTTCTGAGCTGAACAATGTCAAGCTTCCAGTCTTCCAACTGTTATTGTTACATTCTAAAATGCATGCATCTAGTTACCCACCGGGCTCAATTTGAGGACTCGCTTTGCAGGATAATTTGCATTTTCTATGTAGTAAATGGAATTTCTCTAGGGTGCACATGTGATTACTTCAATGTTTTGAAAAGAAAATGATTCATGATACGGCTCCTGTTGCTTTGACATAGTGCTACATTCCAGGGTCTGCAGTGAATGGAATGCAGAGATGGCAGGGACAGCAATTACACTTGAGCGTTGCTCAGCTCTGTAGCTTGAGCAAAGGAAACTTAGTGCTTGGTGGGTAAGCCCTTATGAAGGGATATATTGTCTTGGCCCAGAGCTGCCTAGAACCAATAGAGCCCATTTGGTACGCACCACTGCTCCTTTCTGCTGAATGCATGTATATGAGCACGCACCTGGGTGGTTACGTGCTGTCATTTTCACTTACAAATGATAAGATATCATAGGTTATTTATAACACGCTTAGTACCCAGGGGTTTCTAAGCGCAGACCCGGGGATCGAACCTGTGGTGCTCCATGATATCTTGCTTCACAGGCGAGCACGTTACCCCGGGGCTATCCTCCCGAGACAAATGTACTCTCACATCACTCAGATCCGGAGCCAGTCTGTTGCTGCATCCAAGAAGTCAGCTAAAGCATCCATGTGCCGGGTACACATATTTCCTGGATGAAGGAAACTCCTGGATGCCTGAAAGAAAGGAAGAGCGAAGTGCTGCTAATTGGCAGAGCACTCAAGTGCTGGTGAGTAGCTGGTAATTGCCAGCTTACTGAAGTTCTGTAAATGAGCTGCTAACATGCAGCACACTCAAGTGCTTGTCATTAGCTGCTAATTTTCAGCACATTCAAGTGTTGATGATTAGCTGCCAATTGGCAGCACACTCAAGTGCTGATTATTAGCTGCTAATTTACAGCACACTTAAATGCTGATGATTAGCTGCTAATTAACAGCACACTCAAGTGCTAATGGTTAGCTGCTAATTGGCAGCACACTCAAGTGCTGATGATTAACTGCTAATTTGCAGCACACTCAAATATTGACAATTAGCTGCTTATTAGCAGCACACTCAAGTGCCAATGATTAGCTGTTAATTGGCAGCACACCCGAGTTGGAATAGTTAACTACTAATTGGCAGCACACTCAAGTGCTAATGAGTAGCTGCTAATTGCCAGGACACTGGAGTTCTGAAAATGAGCTGCTAAGTTGCAGCACACTCAAGTGCTGATGAGTAGCTGCTAATTGCCAGGACTCTGGAGTATTGAAAATGAGCTGCTAATCTGCAGCACACTCACGTTTTAATGATTAGCTGCTAATTTGCAGCACACTCAAGTGCTGACGAGCAGCTGCTAATTGCCAGCATATGCAAGTGCTGAGTATTAGCTGCTAATTGAGAGCACACTCAAGCACTGATGATTGGCTGCTAGTTTGCAGAAACCCCAAGTTTTGATGATTAGCTGCCAATTGGCAACACACTCAAGTGCTGATAAGGAGCTGCTAATTTGTAGCACACTCAAGTGCTGATGATTAGCTGCTAATGGGCAGTACACTCAGGTGCAGCCGATTAGCTTCTAATTGGCAGCACACTCAAGTACTGAAAAATGTGCTGCTAATTGGTGATACACTCAAGTGCTGAAGATTAGCTGCTAATTGGCAGAACAGTCGGGTGCTACTAGCTACTAATTGGCAGCATATTGGAGTCCAGACAATTAGCTGCTAATTGGCAGTCTGCTCAACTTCTGATTATTAGCTGCTCACTAGTGTTGATGATTAGCTGCTAATTTGCAGCAAACTCTAGTCCTGACCATTAGCAGCTAATTTGCAGTACTCTCAACTTCTGATGATTAGCTGCTAACCAGCACACCCAAGTATTGATGATTAGCTGCAAACTGGCAGCAAACTCAAGTTCTGATGATTAGCTTCTAATTGGCAATACACTCAAGTACTGCCGATTAGCTGCTAATTGGCAGCACACTCGAGTCCTGACAATTAGCTGCTAATTGGCAGTAATGCAACTTCTGAACATTAGCTGCTAATTGGCAGCACGCTTGAGTCCAGAAAATAAGCTGCTAATTGGAAGCACACGCAAGTGCTGCTGATTAGCTGTTATGCTTCCAGTTAGCTGCTAACCGTCAGCACTTGAGTCCCTCAACTAAATTCCATTTTAATTTATACCTCTCCCTCAACTAAATTCTATTTCAATTTCTTACTGCTCCCTCAACTAGTCTATTCTAATTTCTACTTCTTCCTCAAAAAATTCTATTTTAATTTCTACCTCTCCCTCAACTAAATTCTATTACAATGTCATACCTCTCCCTCAACTAAAATCCCTTTTAATTTCTACATCTGCCTCAACTAAATTCTATTTTAATGTCTAGCTCTTCCTCAACTAAATTCTATTTTAATATCTACCTCGCCCTCAAATAAATTCTATTTTAATTTCTACAACGCGCTCAAACAATTCTACTTTAATTTCTACCTCTCATACCACATTTTTTTTCATTTCTACCTCTCCCTCAATAAAACTTTATTTCAATGTCCTACCTCTACCTCAACTAAATTCAATTATACGGCCTGATTCATGGAATTATTTGCGCTGAAAACGCAGATTTGCGTGCCTTTCTGCCCGAAAATCACTGTTTGAAGTATGGGGATTTTCAGGCAGAAAGGCGCGCAAATGTGCGTTTTCAGCGCAAATAATTCCATGAATCAGGCAGTTAATGTCTACCTCTCCCTTTACAAATTATAATTCAATTTCTACCTCTCTCTCAACAAATAACATTTCTATTTTAAGGATTACCTCTTCCTCAACAAATTCTTTTTTAATTATTACCTCTCACTCAACTACATTTTTTTAAATTCCTACCTCTCCCTCGACAAATTCTAATTGAATTTCTCCCTCTCCCTCAACAAATTCTATTTTAATTTCAACCTCTTCCTCAGCTAAATTCTATTTTAATTGCTACCATTCCCTCAACAAATTCTATTTTAATTTCTACATTTCCCTCAACTGATTTCCATTTTACTTTCTACCTCTCCCTCAACTAAATTCTATTTCAATTTCTTACTGCTCCCTCAACTAATTTCTATTTTAATTTCTACCTCTTCCTCAACTAAATTATATTTAAATTTTAACCTCTCCCTGAACAAAATTCCAGTTGAATTTCTCCCTCTCCTCGACTAAACCCCGTTTTAAATTTCTGCCACTCCCACAAAAAAATCTTCTTTTCATTTTCCAACTCTTTCTCAACTAAATGCTATTTTCATGTTATACCTCTCCCAAATCAATCCTATTATGTTTCTATCTCTTTCTGGACTAAAGCCTGTTTCCTCAACGGATTTAAGAAAGTCCTACCTCTGCCTTCAAGACTGATCCTGAAATCAAACCGTGCATGTCCCTTTCATAAAATGTTATCCTGAATGAGCAAAACGTTCCCACCCGAAGCCTGGAAAAGAGCGATTGCACCTAACGTCCAATGGTTGGCTGATTCGGAATGTGGCCAAAGATGTTTACCCAGGCCTACAGACAAGTAGTCGAGCTGACACAAAGGGGTCCACCCAGCACATCCTATTAAAGATGAAAGCTATGCATGTGCAAATCTAAGTGTTCACTGCTCACTTACACTGAGTTAAAACCCATTTGCATTGGAATCACTTTTAACCCCCCAGCCCCTCACCTTGTGTTCCCCAGGGGTCAAACCTCTCGCCCTGGCTTTTCAACCAATACCTGGCAACTCTCGCCCGCTGCATTGCCATTTTCTGCTCAAACTTCCAGTGCTACGCAGACGACACTCAACTCATTTTCAGGCTGCCCTCAGCCACCTCCTCCACCTCTCTCATCACTGATTGCCTAACTGCCCTCCAAGATTGGTGTGCCGCCAGCGATCTTTGTCTGAATGCCAGCAAGACAGAGATCTTCCTCATCGGCACACCTTCACCATCCTTTCCCCTCACTCTCTGGCCGGCCTCCCTTGGCCCTCCTCCTACCCCCACCTGCGAGGCCAAGAACCTTGGTGTTACCTTTGATTCCACACTCTCCTTCTCCGCCCACATCGCTGATGTATCAAAAAAGTCAAACCTCCTACTGCACCTCCTCAGAGGTATTCTTCCTTTCCTCTCATTCCCCCAGAAGCTCACTGTCTCCCAAGCTCTGGTTCTCTCTAAGCTGGACTATTGCAACAGCCTCTTTCTTAATCTACCTGCCTCTACTCTCCGCCCTTTACAACTTATCCAGAACAGGACTGCAAGACTTGTCCTTGGCCTCAAGCCCTGGGATCGTATCTCTCCAGCTCTGAAATCTCTCCATTGGCTGCCAGTGGATGCAAGGATTAAATTCAAAACCCTCTGCATTGTCCACAAGGCTTTCTGGGGCTTGGGTCCAACATACCTTCAGCTATCCCTCTGCAAATACCTCCCATCTCGAGCACTCCGCTCCTCTACCTCTAACTCCCTCAGGGTCAGTCGTTTCTCAAAGAAACAAGCTGGGGGTAGATCTCTGTCTTCGGCTGGGGCCTCCCTCTGGAACAGCCTCCCTGCCACTCTAAAACTTGAGGAGAACCATCTCCGGTTCCGGAAGCACCTCAAAAGCTTCCCCTTTGCTTCTGCCTTCTCCTCCCCTCTCCCCTGTTGATTCTGCTCTCCCTCGGCACCATGCACCTGGCCACCCTCTGTCCTCCGGGCCCAGGTACTGCTCATCTTGCCACCCTCACGCACTGCCTCCGGGCCACCCCCTGCACTGGGGTCTGTATCTGTACCAATACAGCCCTCCCCTTTTCTTCCTGCACTTTCAGACCTACACGGCCTGCTGCCATAAACCCAGCACTTGCCACTTGCTGGCTGCACTTCCGTTGTTTGTTGCCTTTTTATTTATTATTTTATTATTATTTTTGTTTTTTCCTTCTTGCTTCACACTCTCCTTTTGTTCCCCCTTCCATGCAATTCTCCCCCTTCCCCCTCTACCCTGCACTTGTGTCTTCTCAATGTCACTGGGCCTAGTAAGATCGTTGTTTTTGTTCTCCCCTGTTCCCTTTCCCTTGCCTTGTCGCGCTCTGAGGCACTTGTGTGTGAGCGCGATAGAAATAAAATATCAATCAATCAATCCCCCATTTCCTCTTGCTGGCCATCTACAAGGTAAGCATGTCATATGCAGACTCATTTTTGGGTTTCATGTGAAGGGCAGGAAAAATGTGTCTGTTTTCGTCCTGTTTGCCAGTGAATTCCAGGTACTGCTTTTCATTTTGCAGCGGACTGCCCCCTCCCCAAGCCCCGCCCAACGCTGCTCTTGCTCAGTCCTTCTACCAACTCCACTTTCCCTATCACCTTTTTTTCTGACTGTGGAAAAGTAGTATGAAAAGGTGTGGAATTTGGTACCAGGAGAATAATCTTGGCTTCACCACTATTGTGTGATCTTGGATTCACCATCTTACCTCCCTGTCCTTCAGTCCACACAACTAGCTAAATTATGAGCTCATACAACGTGGACCGCTCTGAGAACTCAGTGCTTCATCAAAGCTGAAAGAAACCTGAGCATTCTGTTGCCCATGTTGAAGGGTTGCGCACACCCCATGTAGGGGGACCAAACGTCCGGGTTTTCGCGGGACAGTCCGCGGAAATCACCCAACGTCCTGGGCTCCCGCGAGTTTTTTTAGTTTATAAACCCCGTCTGGGTTTTTGCCTACAGACCATATATTGCCGTTTTTTTTGCAGGGACCCGATTTTGAAATCTTGAATCGGGTCCGGGTGCAACTTTTCCTGTGCGAATGGGGGCATGAAATGCTTTTCACACCCCCATTTCCTCCCCTTTCCCCTCCAATGAGAGGAGTGTACCGGTGAGCACACCCCCTCCCCGCCCCCGCAACGGCCAATGAAACAGAAGTAGCACTAAAGTCGTATGTGTATTTTCTTTAGTCCTACTTCTATTTCCAAGGCCCGTCCATTTTTTTTTTGTTGAAAATCTGGTCACCCTAACCCCATGCCACCTTTTTCTTCTGGTCTATCTCTGATTTTACCCTGCTGTTTCCAATTCCCACGTTCCTTTAGCCTCATTTCCTTCTCACCCCACAGACCACGGTCTGCTTTGCACCCTGAGCGGGCTCACAGTGCACCCACACGGACAAGGTATCAGCGCTCCAAGGAGGTACGCAGTATAAAAGCTCATTAACATGACATAACATACACACCTGATTTGTAATGAGGACTGTGTGTACACTGAATGTGCACGGCTGCCAGGGGGGTGCTACTCATATCATGAAGCTCAACAGAATATGCAAGAAGTATTCCTGAGTGACGCCCCTCCACCTTTTAGGCCACTCCCCTTTTGTGATGCTTTGGGCATCCCCCCTTTGTGGTCTGTCTTTGAAATCTTTCCATTACTTGGCTGGGCGGGGTATCTCCATGCCCTGGTCTGGGAGCCAAAGGGGGCCCGGATTCATTTTTCAACGTGGCCCCATATGGCATCCAGTCTTTCCATCGAAAGAGTTTCCAACTAAACCTTTTCGATCGAAACGTATCCATCGAAAAAATATGCATCTAATGCATATTATGTGTGGGTTAAAGGGTTAATTTTTGTTGGGGTGGGTTTTTAATGGGGTTGGAGGGGAAACCCCCCAAAAAAAGATACCAAAAAATGCATTTGATGCACATTTTTTCAATTGATAATTTTCAATGCAAAAACTTTTGTTTGAAAGTTTTCGATGGAAACACCATAAACCGCCACATATTACACTGTGCAAACGACAAAAGCATCTTATTCTGTGCATCAACGGGATTTGCGGCTCGAGGCGTTGTTGTCGTCTGGGGTTGTGTGCATGTGTGCATGGTTAGGTCTGTATGCCCCCTTTTTCTCCAGTTATTTGTGTGGTCTGCGTTTTCGATTAGTTGATGGGGGAGTTGAATGCTTTTTGCCACTTCAATTGTTCTTGCTGTTGAATTATGTTTGCATAATTCTTGATTTGTGACATTTGATTGTTGTGTTTATTGAAAATATGAAATAAAATGATCAACAAAAAAAAGAATAAGATTATGTGTTTTTGTAAATAAAGAGGGGTCCCTGTCGGGGTCCCTGTCGGGGTCCCTGTCGGGATCCCTATAAAAGAAAAAAGAAAAAAAGAAGGAAAAATAGGAAAATATTGTCTTAATTGTGTGTGCTGCATGTAGAGATATACAACTTTCTGAGTGCTCACAGAAAAGAGGCCCACAGGGAATGCCCAGACTTCCGTGTAGGCCAGTCCACCACAGTGCGGGCTTGCACCTGGTGCAGGTCTGTGGTCCGCTGTAACATGCAGGCCTGAACCGCACTCTCCGCTACCTCACCTTTACATGGCCACCTTCCAATCTCGTTATTTAAGGAGATAAGTGCCACCTGTACAGTCATCTCCCAGGTATGCACCTCACCTCTGCTAGTCAAAGCCGCCCTGGCACTCGCGCGCTTGCTGAGGGCTCTGGGAGTTGCCTTATTTCAACATTCCCATGACGACTGAGAGAGGCCGGTCACGAGCAGGTCAGGCTTAGCCCAATCCACAATACTACACACGAAGTACTGGAAGGTTCTCCAGGGCTTTGACCATAGCGGGTGGGTCCTGATCCAACAAACTCTAACCAGATGCTAGAATGTTCCATCAGTGCCCTGACCAATGCAGTTATACCTCCAAGACCTACTGCACCCCAAAACCGAAGCGCTGGAAGGTTCTCCAGGGCTTTGACCATAGCGGGTGGGTCCTGATCCAACCAACTCTAACCAGATGCTAGAATGTTCCATCAATGCCCTGACCAATGCAGTTATACCTCCAAGACCCACTGCACCCCAAAACCAAAGCGTTGGAAGGTTCTCCAAGGCTTTGACCATAGCCGGTTGGTCTTGATCCAACAAACTCTAACCAGATGCTAGAATGTTCCATCAGCGCCCTGACCAGAGGCGTTGGTAGTGGGGGGGGCCTAAGGGGGCTATAGCCCCTGGTCTTTTGGTTGTAGCCCCGGATAGAATCTCAGGAGCTACAACCAAAAGGCTAGCTAGCCCCCAGTCCCAACAGTTCCGACATCAGCGTAGCCCCGGGTCTTTTCCAGACCTAGAAACACCCCTGGCCCTGGCCAATGCAGCTATAACTCCAAGACCCACTTCACCCCAAAACCGAAGCGTTGGAAGGTTCTCCAAGGCTTTGACCATAGCAGGTTGGTCCTGATCCAACAAACTCTAACCAGATGCTAGAATGTTCCATCAGTGCCCTGACCAATGCAGTTATACCTCCAAGACCCACTGCACCCCAAAACCGAAGCGCTGGAAGGTTGTCCAGGGCTTTCACCATAGCGGGTCGGACTTGATCCAACAAACTCTAACCAGATGCTAGAATGTTCCATCAGTGCCCTGACCAATGCAGCTACAACTCCAAGACCCACTTCACCCCAAAACCGAAGCGTTGGAAGGTTCTCCAAGGCTTTGACCATAGCAGGTTGGTCCTGATCCAACAAACTCTAACCAGATGCTAGAATGTTCCATCAATGCCCTGACCAATGCAGCTATACCTCCAAGACCCACTGCACCCCAAAACCGAAGCGCTGGAAGGTTCTCCAGGGCTTTGACCATAGCGGGTTGGTCTTGATCCAACAAACTCTAACCAGATGCTAGAATGTTCCATCAGCGCCCTGACCAGAGGCGTTGGTAGTGGGGGGGCCTAAGGGGGCTATAGCCCCTGGTCTTTTGGTTGTAGCCCCGGATAGAATCTCAGGAGCTACAACCAAAAGGCTAGCTAGCCCCCAGTCCCAACAGTTCCGACATCAGCGTAGCCCCGGGTCTTTTCCAGAACTAGAAACACCCCTGGCCCTGACTAATGCAGCTATAACTCCAAGACCCACTTCACCCCAAAACTGAAGCGCTGGAAGGTTCTCCAAGGCTTTGACCATAGCAGGTCGGTCCTAATCCAACAAACTCTAACCAGATGCTAGAATGTGCCATCAGTGCCCCGACTAATTCAGCTACAACTCCAAGACCCGCTGCACCCCAAAACCGAAGCGCTGGAAGGTTCTCCAGGGCTTTGACCATAGCGGATTGGTCTTGATCCAACAAACTCTAACCAGATGCTAGAATGTGCCATCAGTGCCCTGACCAATGCAGTTATACCTCCAAGACCCACTGCACCCCAAAACCGAAGCGCTGGAAGGTTCTCCAGGGCTTTCACCATAGCGGGTCGGACTTGATCCAACAAACTCTAACCAGATGCTAGAATGTGCCATCAGTGCCCTGACCAATGCAGTTATACCTCCAAGACCCACTGCACCCCAAAACCGAAGCGCTGGAAGGTTCTCCAAGGCTTTGACCATAGCAGGTCGGTCCTAATCCAACAAACTCTAACCAGATGCTAGAATGTGCCATCAGTGCCCTGACTAATGCAGCTACAACTCCAAGACCCGCTGCACCCCAAAACCGAAGCGCTGGAGCATTCCATAAGAGATGGAACACCATGGCGTGTGTCCGATTTCAGGAAAGGTTTCTGGAACTTGAAGGTGAGGGACCAACCAATGAATTCCAGTCATGGTGGACCACCCCCAAAGAAACATTGAAATAAGAGTCTAATCCTGACGGAGGACTGGTATTTACGAGCCATGGTCTAGCCAACGTGTATCTAGGCTACTCCGCCATGTCCCAGATGGAACAACCAAACGTTTCCACAAGGGATCAACGAGCATGGAGGCAGCACCATTCACCTAACAGGAGACGTTAAGGGCCTCATCATGGATTTGAGGAGTAACCCAGCAGTGACTCAGTATAATTGCCACCCAACTCGGTAATCATTACCACCAGTCAGTCCTGTGGCATTACCGCAGGATTGCGAGTGGCGGTAAGGCAGTGTAAATTCCCATTGTTTACATCCATAGGATTCAATGGAAACTTTCAACGGATTTACCATGAGTGGAAATACGGTGTGATACGGTGTGATAAATCTGCCAAACGTTTTGGGGAAAGGAGAGGATTTACTTCCAGCAAAATGCTGCAGGTACATCCTCCATCTTACCTCCAAACCTGTAGTACAGCGGTGCAGTAATGCAGTGGTAAAATAGCGGACACTTTACTGCCATTTTTACCGCACTGCTGAACTTGTAATGTGTTAATAAATCTTTGCAGTAAGAGTCTGCGCAAAGCAGGCGTGGCCAGTTAAACCGCTCCCAAAATGTATCAATGAAATGTTCCGCAAAGGGTCCATGAAACAAGGAATGGGAAATCATTTTAGCCATCTACCAATTATCCAAGCAACATGGACGAGGCCCAACCTGTCACACGGCAAATAAATCACTGGAGACATCTACCAATGGTCTGACCACCATGGGCGAAGCCCAATCTTTAACACTCCAAAGAAATCATAGACTTCTTCCAATGGCCAGACCAACATGGACAAGACCCAACTTGTTATACGCCAAAGGAATCATTGTAGACTTCTACCAATGATCCAACCAACATGGACGAGGCCCAACCTGTCACACGCCAAAGAAATCACTGGATACTTCAACCAATGGTCTGACCAGCATGGACGAGGCCCAACCTGTCACACACCAAAGAAATCACTGGAGACTTCTACCAATGGATCGACCAACATGGACGAGGCCCAAACTGTCACACGCCAAAGAAATCACTGGATACTTCAACCAATGGTCTGACCAGCATGGACGAGGCCCAACATGCCACACGCCAAAGAAATCATTCCACACTTCTACCAATGATCCAAATAACATGGACAAGGCCCAACCTGTAACACACCAAAGAAATCACTGGAGACGTCTACCAATGGTCTGACAACGATGGGCGAGGCGCAATCTGTGACACGCCAAAGAAATCATAGACTTCTTCCAATGGTCAGACCAGCATGGACAAGACCCAGCTTGGTATATGCCAAAAGAATCATTGTAGACTTCTACCAATGATCCAACCAACATGGACGAGGCCCAACCTGTCACACGCCAAAGAAATCACTGGATACTTTCAATGGACCGACCAACATGGACGAGGCCCAAACTGTCACACACCAAAGAAATCACTGGATACTTCAACCAATGGTCTGACCAGCATGGACAAGACCCAACCTGTCACACGCCAAAGAAATCACTGGAGACTTCTACCAATGGACCGACCAACATGGACGAGGCCCAACCTGTCACCCACCAAAGAAATCATTGTACACTTCTACTAATGGTCTGACCAGCATGGACAAGGCCCAACATGTCACACGCCAAAGAAATCATTGTACACTTCTACCAATGATCCAAATAACATGGACAAGGCCCAACCTTTAACACACCAAAGAAATCACTGGAGACGTCTACCAATGGTCTGACAACGGTAGGCAAGGCGCAATCTGTGACACGCCAAAGAAATCATAGACTTCTTCCAATGGTCAGACCAGCATGGACAAGACCCAGCTTGGTATACGCCAAAGGAATCATTGTAGACTTCTACCAATGATCCAACCAACATGGTGAGGCCCAACCTGTCACATACCAAAGAAATCATTGTAGACTTCTACCAATGGGAAGATCAGCATGGACAAGGCCAAACCTGACACATGCCAAAGAAATCATGTTAGCCATCTGCCAATGGTCCAACCAACCTGGCGAGGCCCAACCTGTCACATAACAAAGAAATAATTGTAGACTTCTACCAGTGGTCCAACCTACATGGATGAGGCCCAACCTGTCACTTACCAAAGAAATCATTGAAGGCTTGTACCAATGGTCCGACCAGCATGGTGAGGCCCAACCTGTCACACGCCATAGAAGGCATCATAACCATCCACAAAGGGTCTGACCAACATGAACAAGGCCCTTTTTGTCTTAAGCCAATTATAGCACGGTGGCGTTGAAGCAAGAGCGTATCCAACTCAAGCCGGCACTCATCCACAGTGCCCCCATATGAAGCTGTGGCAGCAGTTCTGGGTTTAGGTTCACGGGGATAACGTCAGAACCTTGGGTTTACTCACACCCTCTGTACATTAACAAATTGCTTAAACCTTGCACACCCCTTTATTTCCCTGAATATCGGACAAGGTGCGAGTGCCTTGCCTAGTGGCGATCATTTGTACAGTTTCTTTTACACATGGAAGCTTTCTCAATGGAGTGCTATATCACGCGTTGGATCAACGCGTGCTTTGACCGATTAGCCAACGGCTCAAATAAATCAAGGAAACCTTCTGGCAAGTAGCCAAACATGCCCCAAACGAACTAGTGAAACATTTTGCAAAAGGCGTAGAAGGTGATTTCGACCTCATTACGAGTTGGCACGTGCAGAATGAATGTGCCGATATTAACGTTTATCGGCACGTTTCCGCACCGGCCAACTACAAGTTTACCGGTGAGGTGCCTGAATTTTAGTTTAGGCACCTTACCAGCAAAAATAGCAGGTATCACCGCTGCCACTAATACCAGCAAATCCCCCCATTGAGTCCAATGGGATACCAGGGAATGGGGGTTTAGACCAGGTTCCGCGACTCGTAATCCCACGGCAATACCGCCAGACAGAGTTTCGGTAACAGTATTACCATTGGGTGATATCCTAATCTGGAGTCACTGCCTTCCCAGAAAACCCCAGAAAGGGTGTGCCAGGGGTCAAACCAATGGGGAGATGCTGCGATCTCCCTGCCAGCCGATTGGCTGTGGGAAATCTCCCTGCCAGCTGATTGGCTGTGGGGGAGCACATGGGTCCTGGAATAGGATTTTAAAAACATTTTATTTACTTTTTTAAATTTATTTGTATATAGGAAGTAACAATGCTCTTTTGATCACAAAAGAATGTACCATAGAAAATAAATCAGATTTGACAGGAAGCAGTGAGATTCTTACAATGGAGTGAGTTTGGGTAGTTCCTTGCGACCGGGCTGCGGCAGGGCGGTGTGAGCTCCGCCCTGTTGCCTAAGCGGGTAGCGAAGGGGCTTTTCAAAGAAAAGGACGGTTTTATAGCAGACATAGGACTGGCACAAAGGGCAGGAGAGGATCAACTAGAACTGAAAACAAGCAAAGAAAAGAGTGAAAAGGGCAAGCAGAAGGAAGGATTGTTCGAAAGAAACTGGAAAAACCTGCAACCCGCAGGGTGGGGCTCACTGGCCAGAGCTCAGGCAGGAAGAGGGGGGACAGCAGCGCCACTCGGGGCAGGAGGGCGAACCGCGAAACTAAAGACGAGAAAAACACTCAGGGGAGGGAGGCGAGCACTGCAGGAATCCCAAGTGGGTGCGCAGGGAGTGCACAGGAATGCAAAGAAGTGCCGAGGTGGGGGCGAGGGCAGGATGGTCCTGGCAGCCCAGGGTAGGACATGTAATGAAGGCTTGCCTGGAAGCTGGGCAGCGGCTGGGCAGCGCAGTGGAGGCGCCTGTGAAGTTATCTCGCAGGGTGTGCGTGGCGCTGATCGTTCTGTGCGGGGCAGTACCACTGTAGATGCTGGCATGCAAGGTCCATACCAGCCGCAAGCCCCCGCTTACTACAGCCCGGCCCTCTCCCATATGCAGAAAGCCAGGGACTTTCAACCTTTTCAGGGGGGTCCCGGCAGCTGCCGCCATCTTGGCAATCAGCAGCCTTGTAACAAGGCAATATGTGTCCCTTCCTATATTACTTTCCATCAGGTGCTTACAATGTCCGCTTTGCAGTGCTCGCCTTACAAGCTGCGTTTTCTAGAGCCCTTCCGGCTGCGACCTCCCTGTGGGGGCTCCAGAAGTGTTATCACCTCGTTTTAACACCGGTTCTTCCACATCAGCCACTTCCTGACAAAGAAGGATGTGTAGCTATTCAGTGCTCGTTTAGAGTTTCAGCTCCCTGCTGGCTGGCCGTCTGGAGATAATCGCAGCTATTAACCTCATCTTTGTCTCCATTATAATGTGTCCACCTCACGGGTCCCTCAGGCTGTTTTTTGGTCTAAGGTAGGGGGGCGGGGTTGGCCCTAACCATCATGTTGAAATGGGCCCTCACACATCGTCAGCCTAGGCTTGCAGAAAGCCACTGGCTGGGAGGAGGCAGAACATTTGCAATGCGGAGCAGCTGTGTGATCTTGGGCACACCCTCTATATCCCGAGCTCTCCTGTGTTCCGCGTGCGTGTTTACCTTGGCATTTTAAGCCATCATTGATAAATAGAGGAATACAGTGTTTATATTGAATCCTTTATATTGAATGCCCATATCTCAAATCTTTTATCTTGAAAACCTTTATAGTGAATGTATATAGGGTGGGGTAAAGGGTTACATTTTTTTAGGACAGGGTAGGGATGGGTTTTTAGTGGTGGGAAACAGAGGTCTGGGGGGACCCCCTAAAAAAATAAAAATGCATTCACTATAAAAGTTTTCAAGATAAAAGATTTGATATATGGTCATTGGTTATAAATTACTTCGATATAAAGATGTGTAACCATAACTAGAGTGAACAGTTATCTTGCCGGCCCTCTACATGTCCCTTTTCTTCTCGATTTGATTTTGCCCCCGCCAGTAGTTCAACGTGGGTGAGGAAAAGTGAGGGTAATAATAAAATAATAATAATAATTTGGCATTTTATATAGCGCTACGAATCCTCAGGTATCTGAGCGCTGCTTATTATTACCCACGGTGTGTGGTGCTCTATATAGCGCTACGAACCCTCAGGTATCTGAGCGCTGCTTATTATTACCCACGGTGTGTGGTACATAATAAGTCACCAAAGAACTGTTTTGGGACGGGTCCTGAGAAGTGTCCGTCATGCCCTATGAGGTGCAGGCCACTATAGAATCTTTGAAAGGGCGTGGCCCATGTAACAAGGGGCGTGGCCCATGTAACAAAGGGCGTGGTCCATATAACAAGGGGCGTGGCCTCCGTGATGAAGTCGCATTTTTGATCTACAGAATATTCCTGGCAGGAACGGGGAAAAAACATGTTTAAAAAAAGGTCTTTTAAATGAAATAAAAAGTGATTAATAAGCAGTCAACAAAATCTACTAAAATGAAATGTTTTTTAAAAATCACATAAAAATGACAGGATCCCAGCAGGTCTGAAATGTCCATCTGATTAAGGTAGCTCAAAGGGTTTATGTTCCTGCTGCAGTACTCTACAGATAATATGCAGGGCGAAGAGGCCCCTCACCTGAGCAGTAGAAGAGGCGTGCAGCCACTCCCGCAAGGCCTGAAGTGGAACTGGCATGCAGGCAGAAGAGCAGAACCAGTCCACCGCCTGCTATGCCCGGCACCCCGGTGGCGGGCAGGGCCGTGCCAATGCTCCTGCAGTTAAGAAAGGGACTTAAGACCTTGCTCTTCAGGGAATTCGCAGGTGTCGTTTAGGATCCACTGCCCCTGGATTACCACTGCTCCCGGAATGTTCCCCCCCCCCCCGGTTCTCTTTGATGCGGCTTTACGCAGATGCCGGCTACCTGGGGAGCAAACCTACCTGAAGGGCAAACCCTCAAGTGGAAGGACTCGGGGCTAAAGATTAGAATGTACGTAACTCAGGGCGTCCTGCCACTTGTTAATTCAACATACCATCATTCATGCATGTAATATTTATCAAAAAAAGGTGGCGGGAATGAATCCGCCATTGAAACTCAGCAAAGGCCTGGTTCTAGGTTCATGATGTCGTAGACAGAGACAGTCAGCTACGACATGTTTTGTCAAAGTGGCCTTTTTTTTATTACTGCTTTTTGCTAAACGTGAGTACATCACCTGTAACTGTTTCCCTTACAGCAGTTTTTTGCATTTGTTTTTTCTTACTTGATCATACATGGAACACAAAAAAAGCCAGAGTGGCCATGATCTGTTTGGGAGAGAAGCTTGCACTTGCCCTGGCCATGATCTGTTTGTATCCGTTTGAGAGAGAAGCTTGCACTTGCCCTGGCCATGACATGTCTGTATCCGTTTGGGAGAGAAGCTTGCACTTACCCTGACCCTGATCTGTTTGTGTCTGTTTGTGAGAGAAGCTTGCACTTGCCCTGGCCATAATATGTCTGTATCCGTTTGTGAGAGAAGCTTGCACTTGCCCTGATCTGTTTGTGTCTGTTTGTGAGAGAAGCTTGCACTTGCCCTGGCCATGATCTGTTTGTATCCGTTTGTGAGAGAAGCTTGCACTTGCCCTGGCCATGATATGTCTGTATCCTTTTCGGAGAGAAGCTTGCACTTGCCCTGGCCATGATATGTCTGTATCCGTTTGGGAGAGAAGCTTGCACTTGCCCTGGCCCTGATATGTCTGTATACGTTTGGGAGAGAAGCTTGCACTTGCCCTGGCCCTGATATGTCTGTATCCGTTTGGGAGAGAAGCTTGCACTTGCCCTGGCCATGAGATGTCTGTATCCGTTTGGGAGAGAAGCTTGCACTTGCCCTGGCCATGATATTTCTGTATCCGTTTGGGAGAGAAGCTTGCACTTGCCCTGGCCCTGATCTGTTTGTGTCTGTTTGTGAGAGAAGCTTGCACTTTCCCTGGCCATGATCTGTTTGTATCCGTCTGGGAGAGAAGCTTGCACTTGCCCTGGCCATGATATGTCTGTATCCGTTTGGGAGAGAAGCTTGCACTTGCCCTGATCTGTTTGTGTCTGTTTGTGAGAGAAGCTTGCACTTGCCCTGACCATGATCTGTTTGTATCTGTTTGTGAGAGAAGCTTGCACTTGCCCTGGCCATGATATGTCTGTATCCGTTTGGGAGAGAAGCTTGCACTTGCCCTGATCTGTTTGTGTCTGTTTGTGAGAGAAGCTTGCACTTGCCCTGGCCATGATCTGTTTGTATCCGTTTGGGAGAGAAGCTTGCACTTGCCCTGGCCATGATCTGTCTGTATCCGTTTGGGAGAGATGCTTGCACTTGCCCTGATCTGTTTGTGTCTGTTTGTGAGAGAAGCTTGCACTTGCCCTGGCCATGATCTGTTTGTATCTGTTTGGGAGAGAAGCTTGCACTTGCCCTGGCCATGATCTGTTTGTATCCGTTTGGGAGAGAAGCTTGCACTTGCCCTGGCCATGATATGTCTGTATCCGTTTGGGAGAGATGCTTGCACTTGCCCTGATCTGTTTGTGTATGTGAAAGAAGCTTGCACTTGCCCTGGCCATATGTCTGTATCCGTTTGGGAGAGAAGCTTGCACTTGCCCTGGCCATATGTCTGTATCCGTTTGGGAGAGAAGCTTGCACTTGCCCTGGCCATGATCTGTTTGTGTCTGTTTGAGAGAGACGCTTGCACTTGCCCTGGCCATGATCTGTTTGTGTCTGTTTGGGAGAGAAGCTTGCACTTGCCCTGGCCATGATCTGTTTGTGTCTGTTTGGGAGAGAAGCTTGCACTTGCCCAGGCCATGATCTGTTTGTGTCTGTTTGTGAGAGAAGCTTGCACTTGCCCTGGCCATGATCTGTTTGTATCCGTTTGTGAGAGAAGCTTGCACTTGCCCTGGCCATGATCTGTTTGTATCCGTTTGTGAGAGAAGCTTGCACTTGCCCTGGCCATGATATGTCTGCATGCATTTGCGAGAGAAGCTTGTGTTACCCCTGTGTGTCAGTGTATTTTCCTTATCTCTGGGAACCGTCTTGCCTGACTCAAGGCTTGACCAGAGCAAGGAGAGGGAGCGAGGGAGAGCGACCCCTGCGGGGGGAAAGCAGGACTGCAGCCCCAGGAGTTCTGTGGATCGGGAAAACCAAGAGAAACTGGCAAGAAACTAAGCTCTCTAAAGCGAGAAAGAAGACACATGTTGGAAATGCGCTGGCAGCGAAAAGAAACCCCACAGTGCTCTTTTTTTTAAACTCTCTTTAATGTTTTTTATCATAAAATAAACAAAAAACACTAAACCAACATGACAGCAGTACATCACACATTATCCGGGACAGCTTCATATGAGGGTCGGGGGGGGGGGGTCCCAGGAAGAATGCATTATTTCATGATCTGCAGCAGGTGTTCTGAGCCCGGGGAGCCCATGTGGGCTTTAGATAACAAGAAAGCTTTATAAGGGTCCCATACATGTTTAGGCCTCTCAGTGGGGTGTATCTTGGTGCAGCATTCAGCCTCTCCATCGTGACAATATAGGATGTGGGACTTCTAGAGAGCATGCTCAGGAGAGCGGTGCCCACCCCACACCATGGCGACCCACCTCTCCGCCAGGAGCCAGAGCAGGCCCAACAGGCGCCGGGCACGACCGGGGGTTTCCTTTGGGTACCCAAGCAGAGCTACCGAGGGGGAAGGTGCTATTGGGTCCCCCACGATCTCACTCGGTGTGCAGAAAACCTGCGTCCAGTAAGCATAGATGCTAGGGTAGTGCCAAGGTGTCAGGCTGCATCTGCGACTATCGTGGGCGGACGTTAACTAAAATCTCAGGGGGACGAAGTGACGTCATAAAGAAGATATAAAAAGCTATATTGAAGTGATATGCAAATATATAGTAACAATGTAACTGAAGCATTAAGAGTAACAGGAACCTGAAGCTAAAGTAATCATGGAACTAAAGAAGATGAATGAACTTACTGACCAATAACTGTAAATGCGCAGGAACGCAAGGTAGGAAAACAACGTATAGAGGCTTGCCATAGAGGAATATATAACGTGGAGAGACAGGGACGTCATTTAGGGGTCGCCAGGGGTCGCAACTGTGACCCCTGAAGTCTCCCATGCTACCCCTAAAAAAAAGAAATCTTTTTCAAAAAACGTGTACGTTTTTTTCATTGAGGCTCCTGGGCTGTGGCCAGCAGCACGTGGCTCTTTGTTTCCGGAGTGGCTGGTTTTCTGATAGCCATAACCGATAAGATAGCTAAGTGGGTTGTGTGCTCGCTGCTGCAATGTGTGTGTGATCTGTAGTTTACAGGTTCGACTCCCGGCAAGGTCAACTCAACCTTTCATCCTGCTGAGGTTGATAAAAGAGTACCAACACAGGTTGGGGGATATTGTATGTATATTTGTTCTATAAGTGTTATATAATAACACATCATTCTGGTTTGGCCTTGGACGTCTGCTTGCATTCACAGTAATTTGGTAATATGGCCCTACATACACTATTAACGATACATATGGTGACCCATTCTTCTATGCAATGTATATCCCTTTACATTGATACCGTAACCATATTGTTCATAGTCTACTTAGAAACAATGCTATGTGATGCCACTTCCTGTTTTGTCTAGGGGTGAAAGGCTGTGTTCCATCACTTTCTGTGATGTCACTTTGGGGTGGGGTCAGATGACATCACTTCCTGTGCTGTTATCAGAGGTCAAGGGTCGTGGGATGTCACTTCCGCTACCACTGGCATTTTGGTGAAATGACTTCCCTGTAGCAAGGACAGCCATATTAGGAAAATGGGTGCTGGATCAAGTTGAAATAAACCAAGTTACCTCAGAAACAGGCCGAGGCTGTAAGAATCAGGAGACGCAGGAAAACAGCTTTGAGCGCAGAGCTAACAATGAGTCAAGATTGGCCCAGAGCAAAGATGCTATTTTGAGGGCTAAGCGCAAAGCACATGGATAAGCTCTAACTGTGAGACATTATTCACAGATGCAAATGACGAAAACACCTCTTAGAGCCAAATTGCTGGTCAAATAAAAATGTATAAAGTTCATATGAGATAGAGTGAGCAAATCTCTAGAGGCCAAAAGGAGCAACAGCGCCTTGCATAATTAAATCAAATAGCAGTAAATAGAAGGATGAAATGGACACATTTGTGGTCTTTTCACACGTGATTCAGAAGTCGAAAAACAATGCCTATTCATTAGAACTTTAAGCTAAGATAGTGGTCTGCTCACACTCCCTTGAATGTTCCAGAACTGTGAGCAGCAACAAGGTCAACTACAAAAAAACGACTTTGGCTAATGGCCTACCGGTGACAGTTGATGGACTAATTGGGAAAATGGGGAGTAATCTGATGGGATTCAAACTCCTAGGTTTCGTTTCACGTAGGTGCTGCTAAAGAGCCGAAAGTCCAAGTTTGAGATTGAATACCAACCAATCAGTTGGGTTGGGGGGACAACCTAACTTACAAAGTTGCAGGAGGCAATCCACTGAGGTAGTTTAAGAAGTGCCCTACAGACAAGGGGTAGCCAATGAAACACTGATCATTATATCTTCTATATTCTTTAAGCAGATATGTTCCCTTCAAAATATTGTAGATATTGCAAACAGCAAGATAAAACAGAAACATTGAGACACTTACTTACTGAGTGCGAGACACTCCTCAGCCATCGAGTAAAATACTTCAAACAGATAACAGAACCATTTGGCATTTTTACAGCTGATTCATTGTGGCAAACTATTTACTCTGGTATTTCTACTGTACTTTCAATAAGAACTATAGCATTTTTGAACGAGTTCAAATGACATGAACCCGAATCTGCAGTATCCTTATAACCTCAATAAGTAGTCAATAAGCAGTAACGAAACGCAATGCGTCAAATGGTAAATTGTAAGTGGCAGGGGAGGTGTTAAATTGTTAAATTGTAAAGTGCAAAAGCAGTATGTATAAATACGTATCAAATTTGTAAATTGTAAATAGTTTTTTTATATTGAAAAGTTGATTAATATCAGCTATAACAATAAAAAAAAGATATGTTCCCTTCACCAGTCCCTTCCCTCGATTGTTTTTGTTTTTGTAATGACATCATAGATTACGCATATTGGGGTATAAGACCTCCATGTAATCAAGCTACTGTGTGAGTGTGCAAGCATCAGTCCGATGTTTGTCAGGTCTCGCTGTTTTATTAAACTGAGAATAAAGTAGTACTTTGCCTTACTCTATGAGTCTGCCCGATAATTTGGTCTAAGATCTATTATTGTAATTCCATCTAGCACAAAAGCCGCTTCAAGGTGCTAGAGCCCAGCATCATACAGTCTCCTGGATGGGTGTACCCAGAGATATTTCCCACTAACAAACTACGCCTACACCAACCGACAAGAACACTAAGATCAAGCACCGACATACGCCTGGAACCAAAACCCTACAACAGAAAAAAACTCAGAGGATCGTCTTTCTCTCACCAGGCACCTAAAACCTGGAATGACCTACCTAAGAATATACGGAATACAACAAACCACCTAGCATTCAGGAAACTCCTCAAATCATGGCTCTTCAAAGTGTAACCACAGCGGAGACGCACCAGAATGCCCAGACATTAAAACAATGATGAAAATAACTCCAACCTCGACCACTCTCAAATTGGACGAACACTCAAACCAAAGAACCAACCACTTGACAGAGCATAAGACATCATGGAAAATAGTCATGAAGGAAGGCTGCAGAGACTGACCACATACCTAGACCCACACGAAAGCCCAACTTACTCTCCGACTCGCACGTACCGGACGAACATATCCAGACAGGCAGACGCATCTAGATAGACGCTGGCCTGCTTCGCATCTGGATAGGATCGATTGAAGGACAACATGCCCGCACCTAGAAAAACGTGAATGCTAACATGGGCCACACCTAGAGTTGTGAACACCAGCCTACGTGGCGCCCATATGGAGTTGTGAATGTTAGCATGCCCACACCTGGACGGGTCTCCAGACACTAGCCTGCGCCGCATCTGGGTGGGAATGTGAGTGTTGGCATGACCACACCTGGATGGAGTCCTGAGCGTTGGCCTGCGCTACGTCTGGATGGGAATGTGAGGGCCGGCAAGTGCCACACTCAGACAGAACTGTGAATGTTAGCAAGGTAAAGGTCAGGTAACCAACTAACCAATATAAGCTCAAACCCTGCATACTTATCTCACTAAAAAAAACTCACACAACCATCTCTTGCACAACAAGCCGCACGCACTTCACAACACTGCAACAACACATAATCCGGAACAATGGCACACGCGGACTGACTCTGATCCGATACTCGCACCAGAGCTCAACACCCGGTGTATACCGAGTTGAAGCTGCCAACAGAGCACCACTCCTCTCACTATCCTACTCCCTTCTTCACCTTACTAACCCATCCCACCTTTATCGTTTACATATCCGCCAGAGCGCCTGGGGATCAATTCCGTTGGTGACGGTGCGCGGTACAAATACCTTTAACATTTAACATTTAACTTATCTGGGCCTCTTCCAACCAGCCCCACTTGATGTCAATAATTTGGGCATAAATACTTGAAACTAACTTCCTGTTGCCCTCAAACTCTATTGTGCTATGTAAAGGTTGCTCAATCGGGGGCGGAGGGGGCAGCACGAAAGGGAGGGAACCATTCCTTCATCACGTTCGGAAGTCTAAAATATAGGAACGAGTCTGGGGCGGAAGTGCCCCCCAGATGTTTAAACTCTTCTGGCGTAAGGAATTGCCCAGAAGGGAATAGATCCTGCCATCGGGAGACACCCAGTTTGACCATCCATGAAATGTATTCTTTTTTGCCCATTCGGGGAATCCCAGGTACGTGAGAAGGGGGAGTACAGAACATCAAGGCGGACCTTTCGATCTATTTGCCGCCAAGCTTTACAGGTACCCACCGCCATGTTCTTAGCCTTGCCTATATGCCTCGGCGAAGTAAGGATGACTGATTTTAAGAGTGCCGGAGATGCAAGAGCTCTTTCTATGTGGACATGTGACCTATCTGGGCAGGTGGAGTGCCGCTAGGGAAGAAACGAGCCCTGCGCCACGTCGAGCCCTGCGCCACGTCCCAGGATGCGCATGTGCCTGTTTGCGAGGGAAGCTTGCACTGTCCCTGACCAGGATGCAAATGTGCCTGTTTGGGAGGGAAGCTTGCGCTGTCCCTGCCCAGGATGCGCATGTGCCTGTTTGCAGCGGAAGCTAGCACTGTCCCTGCCCAGCTGCACATGTGCCTGTTTGCGAGGGAAGCTAGCACTGTCCCTGCCCAGGATGCGCATGTGCCTGTTTGGGAGGGAAACTTGCACTGTCCCTGCCCAGGATGCACATGTGCCTGTTTGTTTGGGAGGGAAGCTTGCACTGCCCCTGCCCAGGAAGCCCAGGATGCGCATGTGCCTGTTTGCGAGGGAAGCTAGTACTGTCCCTGCCCAGATGCACGTGTGCCTGTTTGCGAGGGAAGCTTGCACTGTCCCTGCCCAGGATGCGCATGTGCCTGTTTGCGAGGGAAGCTTGCACTGTCCCTGCCCAGGATGCATATGTGCCTGTTTGTGGGGGAAGCTAGCACTGTCCCTGCCCAGGATGCACATGTGCCTGTTTGCGGGGGAAGATAGCACTGTCCCTGCCCAGGATGCGCATGTGCCTGTTTGCGAGGGAAGCTTGCACTGTCCCTGACCAGGATGCAAATGTGCCTGTTTGGGAGGGATGCTTGCACTGTCCCTGTCCAGGATGCACATGTGACTGTTTGCGAGGGAAGCTTGCACTGTCCCTGCCCAGGATGCGCATGTGCCTGTTTGCGAGGGAAGCTTGCACTGCCCCTGCCCAGGATGCACATGTGCCTGTTTGCGAGGGAAGCTTGCACTGCCCCTGCCCAGGATGCACATGTGCCTGTTTGCGAGGGAAGCTTGCACTGCCCCTGCCCAGGATGCCCAGATGCACATGTGCCTGTTTGCGAGGGAAGCTTGCACTGTCCCTGCCAAGGATGCGCATGTGCCTGTTTGCGGGGGAAGCTAGCACTGTCCCTGCCCAGGATGCGCATGTGCCTGTTTGCGAGGGAAGCTTGCACTGCCCCTGCCCACGATGCCCAGGATGCACATGTGCCTGTTTGTGGGGGAAGCTAGCACTGTCCCTGCCCAGGATGCGCATGTGCCTGTTTGCGAGGGAAGCTTGCACTGCCCCTGCCCACGATGCCCAGGATGCACATGTGCCTGTTTGTGGGGGAAGCTAGCACTGTCCCTGCCCAGGATGCGCATGTGCCTGTTTGCGAGGGAAGCTTGCACTATCCCTGCCCAGATGCGCATGTGCCTGTTTGCGAGGGAAGCTTGCACTGTCCCTGCCCAGGATGCGCATGTGCCTGTTTGGGAGGGAAGCTTGCACTGTCCCTGCCCAGGATGCATATGTGCCTGTTTGCGGGGGAAGCTAGCACTGTCCCTGCCCAGGATGCACATGTGCCTGTTTGCGGGGGAAGCTAGCACTGTCCCTGCCCAGGATGTGCATGTGCCTGTTTGCGAGGGAAGCTTGCACTGTCCCTGACCAGGATGCAAATGTGCCTGTTTGGGAGGGAAACTTGCACTGTCCCTGTCCAGGATGCACATGTGACTGTTTGCGAGGGAAGCTTGCACTGTCCCTGCCCAGGATGCGCATGTGCCTGTTTGCGAGGGAAGCTTGCACTGCCCCTGCCCAGGATGCACATGTGCCTGTTTGCGAGGGAAGCTTGCACTGCCCCTGCCCAGGATGCACATGTGCCTGTTTGCGAGGGAAGTTTGCACTGCCCCTGCCCAGGATGCCCAGATGCACATGTGCCTGTTTGCGAGGGAAGCTTGCACTGTCCCTGCCAAGGATGCGCATGTGCCTGTTTGCGGGGGAAGCTAGCACTGTCCCTGCCCAGGATGCGCATGTGCCTGTTTGCGAGGGAAGCTTGCACTGCCCCTGCCCACGATGCCCAGGATGCACATGTGCCTGTTTGTGGGGGAAGCTAGCACTGTCCCTGCCCAGGATGCGCATGTGCCTGTTTGCGAGGGAAGCTTGCACTGCCCCTGCCCACGATGCCCAGGATGCATATGTGCCTGTTTGTGGGGGAAGCTAGCACTGTCCCTGCCCAGGATGAGCATTTGCCTGTTTGCGAGGGAAGCTTGCACTATCCCTGCCCAGATGCGCATGTGCCTGTTTGCGAGGGAAGCTTGCACTGTCCCTGCCCAGGATGCACATGTGCCTGTTTGGGAGGGAAGCTTGCACTTTCCCTGCTCAGGATGCGCATGTGCCTATTTGGGAGGGAAGCTTGCACTGTCCCTGCCCAGGATGCGCATGTGCCTGTTTGCGAGGGAAGCTTGCACTGATCCTGCCCAGGATGCGCATGTGCCTGTTTTCAAGGGAAGCTTGCACTGCCCCTGCCCAGGATGCCCAGGATGCGCATGTGCCTGTTTGCGAGGGAAGCTAGTACTGTCCCTGCCCAGATGCACGTGTGCCTGTTTGCGAGGGAAGCTTGTACTGTTCCTGCCCAGGATGCGCATGTGCCTGTTTGCGGGGGAAGCTAGCACTGTCCCTGCCCAGGATGCGCATGTGCCTGTTTGCGGGGGAAGCTAGCACTGTCCCTGCCCAGGATGCGCATGCGCCTGTTTGCGAGAGATGCTTGCACTGTCCCTGCCCAGGATGCGAATGTGCCTGTTTGCGAGGGAAGCTAGCACTGTCCCTGCCCAGGAAGTGCATGCGCCTGTTTGCGAGAGATGCTTGCACTGTCCCTGCCCAGGATGTGAATGTGCCTGTTTGGGAGGGAAGCTTGCACTGTCCCTGCACAGGATGCGCATGCGCCTGTTTGCGGGGGAAGCTAGCACTGTCCCTGTCCAGGATGCGCATGTGCCTGTTTGCGAGGGAAGCTTGCACTGTCCCTGCCCAGGATGCACATGTGCCTGTTTGCGGGGGAAGCTAGCACTGTCCCTGCCCAGGATGAACATGTGCCTGTTTGCAGGGGAAGCTTGCACTGTCCCTGCCCAGATGCACATGTGCCTCTTTGCGAGGGAAGCTTGCACTGTCCCTGCCCAGGATGCACATGTGCCTGTTTGTGGGGGAAGCTAGCACTGTCCCTGCCCAGGATGCACATGTGCCTGTTTGTGAGGGAAGCTTGCACTGTCCCTGCCCAGATGCGCATGTGCCTGTTTGCGAGGGAAGCTTGCACTGTCCCTGCCCAGAGGCACATGTGCCTGTTTGCGAGGGAAGCTTGCACTGTCCCTGTCCAGCATGCGCATGTGCCTGTTTGCAAGGGAAGCTTGCACTGTCCCTGCCCAGGATGCGCATGTGCCTGTTTGCGGGGGAAGCTAGCACTGTCCCTGCCCAGGATGCACATGTGCCTGTTTGCGAGGGAAGCTAGCACTGTCCCTGTCCAGGATGCGCATGTGCCTGTTTGCGAGGGAAGCTTGCACTGTCCCTGCCCAGATGCACATGTGCCTGTTTGCGAGGGAAGCTTGCACTGTCCCTGCCAAGGATGCGCATGTGCCTGTTTGCGGGGGAAGCTAGCACTGTCCCTGCCCAGGATGCACATGTGCCTGTTTGCGGGGGAAGCTAGCACTGTCCCTGCCCAGGATGCACATGTGCCTGTTTGCGAGGGAAGCTTGCACTGTCCCTGCCCAGATGCGCATGTGCCTGTTTGCGAGGGAAGCTTGCACTGTCCCTGCCCAGAGGTGCATGTGCCTGTTTGCGAGGGAAGCTTGCACTGTCCCAGTCCAGCATGCGCATGTGCCTGTTTGCAAGGGAAGCTTGCACTGTCCCTGCCCAGGATGCGCATGTGCCTGTTTGCGAGGGAAGCTTCCACTGCCCCTGCCCAGGATGCCCAGGATGCCCAGGATGGACATGTGCCTGTTAGCGGGGGAAGCTAGCACTGTCCCTGCCCACATGCACATGTGCCTGTTTGCGAGGGAAGCTAGCACTGTCACTGCCCAGATGCACATGTGCCTGTTTGTGAGGGAAGCTAGAGCTGTCCCTGCCCAGGATGCACATGCGCCTGTTTGCGGGGGAAGCTAACGCTGTCCCTGCCCAGGATGCGCATGCGCCTGTTTGCGAGAGATGCTTGCACTGTCCCTGCCCAGGATGCACATGTGCCTGTTTGCGAGGGAAGCTTGCACTGTCCCTGCCCAGGATGCGCATGTGCCTGTTTGCGGGGGAAGCTAGCACTGTCTCTGCCCATGATGCGCATGTGCCTGTTTGCAAGGGAAGCTTGCACTGCCCCTGCCCAGGATGCCCAGAATGCGCATGTGCCTGTTTGCGAGGGAAGCATGCACTGTCCCTGCCCAGTATGCACATGTGCCTGTTTGCAAGGGAAGCATGCACTGCCCCTGCCCAGGATGCCCAGGATGCGCATGTGCCTGTTTGCGAGGGAAGCTTGCATTGTCCCTGCCCAGGATGCGCATGTGCCTGTTTGCGAGGGAAGCTATCAGTGTCCCTGCCCAGGATGCGCATGTGCCTGTTTGCGAGGGAAGCTTGCACTGTCCCTGCCCAGGAAGCGCATGTGCCTGTTTGCGAGGGAAGCTTGCACTGTCCCTGCCCAGGATGCGCATGTGCCTGTTTGTGAGGGAAGCTTGCACTGTCCCTGCCCAGATGCGCATGTGCCTGTTTGCGAGGGGAGCTTGCACTGTCCATGCCCAGATGCGCATGTGCCTGTTTGCGAGGGGAGCTTGCACTCTCCCTGCCCAGATGCGCATTTGCCTGTTTGCGAGGGAAGCTTGCACTGTCCCTGCCCAGATGCGCATGTGCCTGTTTGCGAGGGAAGCTTGCACTGTCCCTGACCAGGATGCGCATGTGCCTGTTTGCGAGGGAAGCTTGCACTGTCCCTGTCCAGGATGCGCATGTGCCTGTTTGCGAGGGAAGCTTCCACTGCCCCTGCCCAGGATGCCCAGGATGCCCAGGATGGACATGTGCCTGTTTGCGGGGGAAGCTAGCACTGTCCCTGCCCACATGCACATGTGCCTGTTTGCGAGGGAAGCTAGCACTGTCACTGCCCAGATGCACATGTGCCTGTTTGCGAGGGAAGCTTGCGCTGTCCCTGCCAAGGATGCGCATGCGCCTGTTTGCGCGGGAAGCTAACGCTGTCCCTGCCCAGGATGCGCATGCGCCTGTTTGCGAGAGATGCTTGCACTGTCCCTGCCCAGGATGCACATGTGCCTGTTTGCGAGGGAAGCTTGCACTGTCCCTGCCCAGGATGCGCATGTGCCTGTTTGCGGGGGAAGCTAGCACTGTCTCTGCCCAGGATGCGCATGTGCCTGTTTGCAAGGGAAGCTTGCACTGCCCCTGCCCAGGATGCCCAGGATGCGCATGTGCCTGTTTGCGAGGGAAGCATGCACTGTCCCTGCCCAGGATGCACATGTGCCTGTTTGCAAGGGAAGCTTGCACTGCCCCTGCCCAGGATGCCCAGGATGCGCATGTGCCTGTTTGCGAGGGAAGCTTGCATTGTCCCTGCCCAGGATGCGCATGTGCCTGTTTGCGAGGGAAGCTATCAGTGTCCCTGCCCAGGATGCGCATGTGCCTGTTTGCAAGGGAAGCTTGCACTGTCCCTGCCCAGGAAGCGCATGTGCCTGTTTGCGAGGGAAGCTTGCACTGTCCCTGCCCAGGATGCGCATGGGCCTGTTTGCGAGGGAAGCTTGCACTGTCCCTGCCCAGGATGCGCATGTGCCTGTTTGCGAGGGAAGCTTGCACTGTCACTGCCCAGATGCACATGTGCCTGTTTGCGAGGGAAGCTAGCGCTGTCCCTGCCCAGGATGCGCATGCGCCTGTTTGCGGGGGAAGCTAACGCTGTCCCTGCCCAGGATGCGCATGCGCCTGTTTGCGAGAGATGCTTGCACTGTCCCTGCCCAGGATGCACATGTGCCTGTTTGCGAGGGAAGCTTGCACTGTCCCTGCCCAGGATGCGCATGTGCCTGTTTGCGGGGGAAGCTAGCACTGTCTCTGCCCAGGATGCGCATGTGCCTGTTTGCAAGGGAAGCTTGCACTGCCCCTGCCCAGGATGCCCAGGATGCGCATGTGCCTGTTTGCGAGGGAAGCATGCACTGTCCCTGCCCAGGATGCACATGTGCCTGTTTGCAAGGGAAGCTTGCACTGCCCCTGCCCAGGATGCCCAGGATGCGCATGTGCCTGTTTGCGAGGGAAGCTTGCATTGTCCCTGCCCAGGATGCGCATGTGCCTGTTTGCGAGGGAAGCTATCAGTGTCCCTGCCCAGGATGCGCATGTGCCTGTTTGCAAGGGAAGCTTGCACTGTCCCTGCCCAGGAAGCGCATGTGCCTGTTTGCGAGGGAAGCTTGCACTGTCCCTGCCCAGGATGCGCATGGGCCTGTTTGCGAGGGAAGCTTGCACTGTCCCTGCCCAGGATGCGCATGTGCCTGTTTGCGAGGGAAGCTTGCACTGTCCCTGCCCAGGATGCGCATGTGCCTGTTTGCGAGGGAAGCTTGCACTGTCCCTGCCCAGGTTGCGTATGTGCCTGTTTGCGAGGGAAGCTTGCACTGTCCCTGACCAGGATGCGAATGTGCCTGTATGGGAGGGAAGCTTGCACTGTCCCTGCCCAGGATGCGCATGTGCCTGTTTGCGGGGGAAGCTTGCACTGTCCCTGCCCAGGATGCACATGTGCCTGTTTGCGGGGGAAGCTAGCACTGTCCCTGCCCAGGATGCACATGTGCCTGTTTGCGAGGGAAGCTTGCACTGTCCCTGACCAGGATGCGAATGTGCCTATATGGGAGAGAAGTTTGCACTGTCCCTGCGCAGGATGCGCATGTGCCTGTTTGTGAGGGAAGCTTGCACTGTCACTGCCCAGATGCGCATGTGCCTGTTTGCGAGGGGAGCTTGCACTGTCCATGCCCAGATGCGCATGTGCCTGTTTGCGAGGGGAGCTTGCAATCTCCCTGCCCAGATGCGCATTTGCCTGTTTGCGAGGGAAGCTTGCACTGTCCCTGCCCAGATGCGCATGTGCCTGTTTGCGAGGGAAGCTTGCACTGTCCCTGACCAGGATGCGCATGTGCCTGTTTGCGAGGGAAGCTTGCACTGTCCCTGGCCAGGATGCGCATGTGCCTGTTTGCGCGGGAAGCTTGCACTGTGCCTGCCCAGGATGCACATGTCCCTGTTTGCGAGGTAAACTTGCACTGCCCCTGCCCACGATGCCCAGGATGAACATGTGCCTGTTTGCGAGGGAAGCTTGCACTGTCCCTGCCAAGGATGCGAATGAACCTGTTTCCGGGGAAAGCTAGCAGTGTCCCTGCCCAGGATGCACATGTGCCTGTTTGCGAGGTAAGCTTGCACTGCCCCTGCCCACGATGCCCAGGATGAACATGTGCCTGTTTGTGGGGGAAATTTGCACTGTCCCTGCCCAGGATACACATGTGCCTGTTTGCGAGGGAAGCTTGCACTGTCCCTGCCCAGATGCGCATGTGCCTGTTTGCGAGGGAAGCTTGCACTGTCCATGCCCAGATGCGCATGTGCCTGTTTGCGAGGGGAGCTTGCACTGTCCCTGCCAAGGATGCGCATGTGCCGGTTTGCGAGGGAAGCTTGCACTGTCCCTGCCCAGATGCGCATGTGCCTGTTTGCGAGGGAAGCTTGCACTGTCCCTGACCAGGATGCGCATGTGCCTGTTTGCGAGGGAAGCTAGCACTGTCCCTGTCCAGGATGTGCATGTGCCTGTTTGCGAGGGAAGCTTGCACGGTCACTGCCCAGGATGCGCATGTGCCTGTTTGCGCGGGAAGTTTGCACTGTCCCTGCCCAGGATGTGCATGTGCCTGTTTGCGAGGGAAGCTTGCACTGTCCCTGGCCAGGATGCGCATGTGCCTGTTTGCGAGGGAAGCTTGCACTGTCCCTGTCCAGGATACGCATGTGCCTGTTTGCGAGGGAAGCTTGCACGGTCACTGCCCAGGATGCGCATGTGCCTGTTTGCGCGGGAAGCTTGCACTGTCCATGCCCAGGATGCACATGTGCCTGCTTGCGGGGGAAGCTTGCACTGCCCCTGCCCACGATGCCCAGGATGAACATGTGCCTGTTTGTGGGGGAAGCTTGCACTGTCCCTGCCCAGGATGCACATGTGCCTGTTTGTGGGGGAAGCTTGCACTGTCTCTGCCCAGGATGCGCATGCGCCTGTTTGCGAGAGATGCTTGCACTGTCCCTGTCCAGGATACGCATGTGCCTGTTTGCGAGGGAAGCTTGCACGGTCACTGCCCAGGATGCGCATGTGCCTGTTTGCGCGGGAAGCTTGCACTGTCCCTACCCAGGATGCACATGTCCCTGTTTGCGAGGTAAGCTTGCACTGCCCCTGCCCACGATGCCCAGGATGAACATGTGCCTGTTTGTGGGGGAAGCTTGCACTGTCTCTGCCCAGGATGCGCATGCGCCTGTTTGCGAGAGATGCTTGCACTGTCCCTGCCCAGGATGCACATGTGCCTGTTTGCGAGGGAAGCTTGCACTGTCCCTGCCCAGGATGCGCATGTGCCTCTTTGCGGGGGAAGCTAGCACTGTCTCTGCCCAGGATGCGCATGTGCCTGTTTGCAAGGGAAGCTTGCACTGCCCCTGCCCAGGATGCCCAGGATGCGCACGTGCCTGTTTGCGCGGGAAGCTTGCACTGTCCCTGCCCAGGATGCACATGTCCCTGTTTGCGAGGTAAGCTTGCACTGTCTCTGCCCAGGATGCGCATGTGCCTGTTTGCGAGGGAAGCTTGCACTGTCCCTGCCCAGGATGCACATGTGCCTGTTTTTCAGAGAACAGTCCCTCGCCCATGCTACATTTGGAGCTGTGTACAAGGAAACGTGCACTGTGCCCCCATTCACTGCAGCTGCCTATTCTGTGCTTGTAGCCCGAGAGAAGCTTGTACTGGCCCTGCCAATACCCATACCATACTGTTTGACGAAAGCATGCCCTGACTCACCCTACCAATGTTGTACTCTCAGTGGGGGGACGCTTCTCTGGCACTACAGATGTTGTACCCACAGTTGTTTGTAAGTGAAGCCGCTCCACCACACCTCCTTGTGGTGGAACGTTGTGCTTGCCCTGCCCAGGGGGCACCTTTCTGCAGGTGGAGCTTGCTCTGGCGCTACAGATGTTGGACCTAGAGTTATTTGTGTGTGAAGCTTGCACCCTGGCTGTTTGGTAGAGGAGCTGTCTCTGTGGTTCTGTTGCTGCTAAACGTCCACATCTCTATGATGGAAACCTGTGCCTGCTCGGCTCTGTGATGAACCTTTTTTGTGGGGAAGCTTGCTCTGGTGCTACAGATGTAGTGCCCTGAAGCTTGCACGGTTGCCCATGCTGCTGCACCTGTTAGATTTGTTAACCATGCAATTGCTCCTTCCCTGGTGGGGGGAGCATGTTGCAGAATGAGGGGGTGCATGCACCGCGTGACGGGCTGGCCATACATGTGAAGAGGCTTCAGCTCACTTGGGGTCATTAAGGCAGGTTATAGTCAGGGGTGCAGAGGTGCCTAGAGCGGCACGACACCCCTTGCATCGCCTCTGAGTGTAGGACTCGTGTATTTGTTCACCATTGGTAATGCCAGGCATGTGGCCCTGTGCATTCGGACTGGCGTTTGAATAAAGCGGCCTTGTAGACCGGCGGTTGCCTTTTATACTACCCTCGCTCTGGATGGTCCCCGAGCCACGGAAAACACCGGAATATTCCACCAAAGGTGTCGCCAACACACGCTAGCCCGATCTGCGTGACAGGCTGAGCTGCCGGATCCTCAAGGCCGGTGGCGTAACACAAAATGTGCCCCCCACCTGCGAGTCATGCTGAGGGCCCCACCCCCAACTCGGCCTAGATTACTACGCTTGCGCAATACGCAAAAACGTGCTGCTGAAGGGGTATACCACACACTGCACTAGGAGAAAGATATAACTATGTGTTTTAATGCAATATAGTTTCTGAGAAAAATTGGCTAAAAAGCCAGAGTGTTTGCAATTGTTTTGTAGGGTAACAGCAATCCAATACATGCAAGTCACCAATAGTGCACAGGAATATGAATGCTTTGCTATTAAAAATGCCATGCCACATTTCAAACATGCCCCACTGGCTGCACAATGTAGACCAGTGTAGACACGTAATAACATTACAGTAAAGCACGCCAGGCCACATTTACACATACCTAGACTGGTTGCACCAAAATGCCAGTCGAAGCAATAACACTCATAAAGAAGAGAGCACACACTGAAGCCCAGGTCTCTGTGGCCTCTAACAACACGGCCAAACTCTTTATAATCTGCAAAGAATTGGTCAATCCTGTTGCGGTACCTAGACTGGTTGCACCAAAATGCCAGTCGTGGCAATAACACTCATCAAGAAGAGAGCACACACTCAAGCCCGGGTCTCCGTGGCCGCGTAACAACACGGCCAAACTCTTTATAATCTGCAAAGAACTGGTCAATCCTGTTGAGGTCTCTACCTCTCCTGTTCCCTCCCATGCCCGCTGTATGGCTCTGCCCACTCACTTCTCTGCTAAAACTCAGGACATCCTGTCCACTATCTCCTCTTCCGCTCCATCTTCCTCTCTCGGCCCCCCTTTGGCCATATCTACCTCTCCTCCTCCTTTCTCCTCTTTCTCTCTGACAACACCTGATGAGGTTTCTAGACAAGTCCGATCTATGAAAGTGTCGTCGAAACAGGTGCTCCCCTGCTCCTTCCGAACCATCAAGGACCATATTGAAACCCTCGCTCCAGCCTTGGCCGATTTCTGTAATCGCTCTTTCACCACTGGAACGTTCCCCTCACCACTTCAGCACTCCCTTGTGCACCCACTCATCAAGAAGCCGTCTGCCTTTCCTACCTGTCCAGCAAACTATTGCCCAACCTCCATCACCCCTTTCCTGGACAAACTCTTGTAAAAGCTGCCCATCTCCCATCTTACTCTCCACACTGAATATGTTGGTTGTCTCCATGACCATAGGTCTGGCGTCAGAGCTGCCAGAGGCACGGAAACTGCTCTCCTGAACACCTGTGAAGATCTGCTGTCTAACCTTGATTCCAGCATTCCTTCTGTCCTAATTCTCCTTGATCTTTCGTCTACGTTCGACACAGTGAACCATGCCATCCTGATCAATCGACTACGTGAGAACGTGTGCATCAAGGATCAGGCCTTGGAGCGGCTGACCCCCTGCCTCCTGCACTGCCCCTCCCAGGTCCAACTTGGTCCCTTTCTCTCCGCCAACTCTCTCTGCCTGGGGCATTCCCCAGGTCTCTATCCTCTCACCCTGGTTTTTCAACCTCTACTTGGCTTCTTGGCCCACCTGATCTCTACCTTCTCATCTAACTTTCAGTGTTATGTGGATGACACTCGGCTTTCTTTCAGGCGCCTCTCCTCTCTCGCTCATTCCTGACTGTCTATCCGCGATTTAGGAATGGTTTGCATTAAGACAGAGATCCTTCTCATCGGGACCCCTGCTTTCCCTCCCTCCCTCTGGCTGCCCACCTTGGGCTCTCTTCCTTCGCCTTCCTGCGAGGCAAGAAACCTTGGTGTCATCTTTGACTCCACTCTTTCTCTCCTCACATCTCAGACATCGCCAAGAAGTCCCACTACCAGCTGCTTCTCCTCTAAGGGACTCTTCCCTTGATCATTTTCCCCCAGAAGCTCACTGTCTCCAGAGCCCTGGTTCTATCTAGGCTGGACTACCGCAACTGCCTCCTTCTCAATCTACCTTCCTCTACTCTCCACCCTATGCAACTAATCCATAACAGGACTGCAAGACTTATCTTTGGCCTTAAGCCTAGGGATTGTATCTCTCGAGCCATGAAATCTCTCCATTGGCTCCCGGTGGCTGCAAGGATCAAGTTCAAGACCCTTTGCATTGTCCACAAAGCTTTCTGGGGTCAGGGCACACACTACATCCAACGCTCTCTGTCAAAATACCTTCTTTCTCAAATCCTTCCGCCAGCTACCTCAAGCTCTCTAAGGGTTAGATGCTTCTCCACTCCAGGCAGAGAGCGGGGGGTTTAGATCTCTCTCCTCTGTAGGTGCCTCCTTCTGAAATGTCCTAGTTGCCCCTCTCAAACTTGAGCGGACCACCTGAAGTTCTGGAAGCAGCTCAAAAACTCCCTCTTCTCCTTTGTTTTCTCTCTCTCCCTCCCCTGCTGACCTACCTGACCTACCTGTCAGCTGTAACAACTGGTTGCTTGGCTACCCTCAGAGTCTCGCCTAGTTCAGGCTCTTTCTTAATCAGTCACCTGTCACGAGGCCTACCCCCGGGGCACCAGACCAGGTCCAGCAACCCCGGAAGCAGGCATCAAGTTATTTTGAGCAAGCCCAAAAACCCCTGCTAGGGGCTGTTTGGGTGCGGTCCTGGCGCCTATGGCGCCAGGCTCATATGGAGAGTCAGTCCTGGTGCCATAGGCGCCAGGCTCATAGAGTAGAACTTACCTGATGCAGACCATGCTGCAAGCTTACCTGATGCAGACCATGCTGCAGAGCTCCAAGCCAAATGAGGCTTGGAAGGGACTGTTTTACCGTGGGACTATTTTTTACTGGGACTACTTTGTAGGCTATGTAACCATGCCCGAAGAGCAGCACACGCTTCGTGTTATTCTGCATCCAGCAGCGTAACGCTCACCGTGTCTGCAAGCCTGCATCCAGTCTTCTGCCTCGCCCGCCTCGAGTCCGCAGCTCCTAGAAAAAGGGAGGAACAGAAGGAGAAGAAGTTAGAATAAGAGCAACCCTTTGATCCTTACCTGAATTCCGGATCCACCGCACCTTCGAGCTGGAAGAAAGAAGCATTTTACGCACGCCGCCTCGCCTGCTGCAGCGCCGTGCTGAACTCACCGTCCTTCGCAGCATCCTCACGATCCACCGCATCCTTCTGCACGTTCCCGTCGCACTCTGGCACCTAAGAGGAACACAAGAACAGCAAAGATGAGCCAAGGGAAGAAACAGAGGCAATAGTAACTACCCCCCATAGACTTACCTGATTACCGCCGGGGGTACTATTCCTCTTCACGGGTCGGCGCAGTCACCATTGCATCCTCGCCATACCCCGGCCCCTAAGGGGAACAAAAGGACAACAAGGTGAGACAAAGGGACAAACAAGGGGAACTCTTCAGACCACAATAGACTTACCTAATTTTACTGCCAGAGGCATTATTCCCCGAACTTCATATTTTCTCTCCACACCTGAATAAGGGAGCAAGCAACAGGTTACATTCTGGCCATATTTTATTGAACTGTGTAGGATAAGCCAAATCCTTACCTGAACTTTGACAGCTACCACGAGGAACTCTTCGCTGGGGTCAAGATGCAAACTGCAAGGAATCGGACAAGAGTGAAAGTCAGACATGTGAACTCTTACGAAATACATACTTTTTGGAGTCAATATTGTTCTGGAACTCACCAATTCCTTCGAGCCAGTGAAGCAACTGATTATCAACGCGCCCCTGCGCTCAATGCAGGATGGAGAGCTCATCTTTCCAAACCATCAGGTGAGACTATAAGAGGGGACATCAAAGGTGATCTGAGGGGAGAACAGCGGGGGTGGGGGGATTTACGCTCAACTCCACGGGTGGTTAATTCCCTTTCTCCATTTGCAGAAGAATATTCCTATGGGCCAAGCAAACAAAGCTAGGTGGGCCAGTCCAGTCAGTCATCTCGGCCCTATGCGTCACGCTGGTGGAGACCACAGCTGTCCAGTTCAGATCAATGCCTCTGTGGGAGCCAGGTGAGCGTAACAGAACGCAAAGCCTACCCACACATTCCCACCCGGGCGTTATGGATACCTCAGAGACTGACCAATTGGCCCAATTACTAGGGGAAATGAGGGCTGAAGTGCATTCCGCCGGTCAAGAAACCAATGCTCTTAGGAGAGAACTGATTTTGTGAAATGAGCGAACTGATGACCTTGCTAGGCAACTATTGCAAAGCCAGGCTGGACAACCACCCCTACCTGGCTCCGGGGGAAATCCAGCTCCTGTGTTATCGAGTAACCCTGTGTAAATAAACCTACCAGGAAATATTCCATTAGCTCCACCCGAACGCTTTGCCGGAGACCCCAAAAGGTTCGCCGTGTTTATGAACCAATGCCGCTTGCACTTTTTATGCAGACCAGGAGCCTTCCCAAACAATCAAGCCAAGGTAGCCTTTGTATTGTCATATCTCAGCGGCAGTGCAGCTGATTGGTCAATTCCACTAGTTACTCAGGATGACCCAATTCTTCGGGATTTTCAGGGCTTTCAAACTAGCATGGAAAGTCTATTTGCCCGGCACTCCCAAGGACAGGCCCTGGATAACAAACTTTTGTCCCTACGACAGGGTAACCAGGACCTTCTATCCTACATCGCGACCTTTAATAGGTTTATGGTGGAAACTGGATGGCCTGAGGTAAAACTAATCACGTTATTTCATCAAGGGCTTCGAGGAGAACTCAAGGATATCTTGGCTGAAGTCGTGAACCCACCTCAAGACTGCGCTGAATATATAGACTTATTGTTCCAGTTAGATCACAGACTTCAGAACAGAAAGGCTGATTGAGCCAAGTTTGAGAATCGGGTGTTGGTCAAAACGCACGCTAACCCCAAAGGAGCAGATGCTTCAGAACCCATGCAAATCGGAGGGGTTAAAGGACCCTTAACCCAGAAGGAAAGAGAAAGGAGACGGCAAATGCAATTGTGTCTATATTGTGGAACTTCTGGGCATTTTCTACGGGATTGTCCTGTAAAACCACCCAAAAGGGTGGTAGGAGCTGCTGATAACAGCCATATGGAGTCAGACTCAGGAAAAGACCATGCCCGACAAGCGTAGAGGTCCACTTGCCGAGCTTGAAGAAGGATACTCAGACCTCGCACTTCATCATACCAATGGTCCTTATAGATCCAAGGCAGCCATCACGTATGCACGCAATGAGGGCATACATTAATAGCGGGGCCATAGGAAACTATGTGGACCACGAGTTGGCTTTTAGGATGAATCTATCTCTCTGCAAAAAGACCACTTCGGATGTCATCACCACAGTCGATGGAACTGAAATTGCCTCTGGGCCTGTAACTCATTCCACCGCAGAGATGACACTATTGGGTCAGGATGGGCATCGAGAGACTATTGTGTTTGATTTAATCAAAGCCCCGCAGTTCCAAATAATACTGGGGATACCTTGGTTGGAAACACATAATCCTTGTATTGATTGGTGAGAGAAGAGAATAACCTTTCCGGATTGTGCACATACTTGTTACCCAAAAAAAACCTTGAACCAAGGCCTGGCCACAGTCGCTACTCCAGTCGTACAGTTACCTCAGGAATATCAAGAATTCCAGGATGTTTTCCAAAAGGAACAGGCAAGCACCCTACCGCCTCACAGATCATACGATTGTCAAATCGATCTCATACCCGGTGCACAACCTCCATGTAGTAGGATCTAAGCCCTTACGGAACCCGAAAACGTTCACCTACGACAATACTTGTACCAATACCTTGCTAATGGCTTCATTCGTCCATCCAAGTCCCCTGCATCTTCAGCTTTGTTCTTCGTGCCTAAAAGGAAGGTGACCACAGAACGTGCATAGACAACCGCGCATTAAATCAGATCACGGTTAAGAACCGATACCCATTGCCTCTGATCCCTGAACTACTAGACCAAGTGAAGGACCTTGTATATACACTAAATTAGATCTCCGGGGGCATACCACCTGGTACGTGTAAAAGAGGGCGATGAATGGAAGACTGCTTTCCGCACTAAGTATGGGTTATTCGAATACCAGGTGATGCCTTTCGGGTTGTGCAATGCACCAGCAGCCTTCCAATACTTCAATAACCATGTCCTTCGTGAACTCATTGACGTTTGTGTTGTCGTGTATATCAATGATATTCTAGTATACTCCTCTTCAGAATCTGACCATGAGAAGCACGTCCGAGCAGTCCTTGAGAAATTGCGCCAGCACAAACTATATGCAAACCTTGAAAAATGCGTTTTTCATGCCACAGAAGTTGAATTCCTTGGGTTTATCCTGACCCCAAAGGGAGTCCGAATGGACTCACGAAAGGTGGACGCAATCCTTAAGTGGCCATCACCAAGTTCAGTTAAAGGACTACAAAGCATGCTCGGCTTTGCCAATTTCTACCGCAGATTCATCCCAGATTTTTCACGTCGTACATCCCATCACAGCACTCTTGCGAAAAAATAAACGCTTTAGATGGACTGAAGAAGCTGAAAAAGCCCTCCAAGAGCTGAAAGCAAAATTCACGTCTGCACCTGTGTTAAAGCACCCGCGCCCTGAATTTCCATACATAGTGGAAACTGATGCATCCAGTCTAGCCATGGGAGCTGTCCTGTCTCAAAAAGACCCTGAAACTGGCCAGCTTCACCCAGTAGCATTTTGGTCCAGAAAGTTCTCGGCACCGAGTTAAACTATGCGGTTACCGACAAGGAGTTATTAGCCATTAAATCCACCTTCAAGGCTTGGCGCCACTATCTTCTCGGTGCCAGGTATACCATTACTGTGATCACCGATCACCGGAACTTAAAGTATTTAAAAACAGCCAAGGCCCAATCGTCACCTCAACTCCGATGGGCATTGTTCTTTGCTGAGTTCGATTTCGTGATAACCTATCGACCAGGTTGTAAGAATGGTAAAGCAGACTCCTTATCCCGAATAGGGATGGGAGAGACAGAAGTGAACCCAGAACCAGTACCTATAATTTCCGAACAAAGGATTCTTGGAATGACTACTCTACAGACACTAGAGGACATTCAGGTAAAGATCCAGCAACTCCTTGATCCTACAGCCCTGCAGGACTGGGTAAAGAAAGGCCCGGACTACTCTGTCACCAATGATCTGCCTTATTACCAAGGGCGGCTATTTCTGCCACACAAGGAACTAAAAGAGCTAGTCATTTCCTGTTATCAGGATACCCTAATGGAAGGGCAACCATGTATTGCAAAAACTGAAGCAAAAATTAAAAGACAATTCTGGTGGCCCACCTGGAGAAAGGATATTAAATCATTTGTGATGTCTTGTGGCATTTGCGCCCAAAACAAAAGTCAAAAGAAAAAACCAGTTGAACTCTTACAACCTTTAGACATTCCGCCTACACCATGGCACACATTATTGTTAGACTTTATTACCGATCTACCTCCTTGTAATGGGTTTAACAACATTCTAGTTATTGTGGATCTTTTTTCCAAGATGGCCCACTTTATTCCTTTAAAAGGACTACCTTCAGCCTCAATCCTGGCCAAAGAATTCCTCGAAAACATTGTTCGCATACATGGATTTCCGTTCGTGTTGGTCTCTGACCGGGGCAGTCAATTCATTTCACATTTTTGGAAGAAATGTTGTCAATTGGCGCAAATCGACGTGACGTTATCGACCAGTCACCACCCCCAGACCGGTGATCAAACAGAGAGGACCAACCAGACTCTTGAACAATACCTGCCTTGGATGTTACATCAGACGGAGAGTAACTGGAAGGACATTCTTTGGATCGCCGAATATGCATACAATAATTCAGTACATTCTGGAACTGGACAAAGCCCCTTTTATACCCTATATGGGCACCACCCTCGAACCTCAGACCTTGACTCCCCCCAACACTTAGAAATGCCCGCAGTGGACCATCTACACGCTATGATTACACAAGCCTTTAAGGAGGCAACTGCACATTTAAAAAAGGCGAAAGAAAAATACAAGAAAGATGCTGATCGGCATAGAAGTGATGCTCCACAATACCAGATAGGGGACCAAGTATGGTTGGCCACAAAACACATACCTCTCAAGAGAACACGGACCTTTAACCCTAGATATTTGGGACCTTACTCTATTAAGGCCATTATCAACCCGGTGGCCGTCAAGTTGGACTTACCTGCTAATATGCGAATTCATCCCGTCTTTCATGTGTCACTTTTGAAGTCAGTGCAACCAGGGACAAGACTAACCAAGCCACCAGACCCCGTCCTTATAGACGGGGAACCCGAATTTGAAGTTAAGAACATCCTGGACTCCAAGATGGTGAAGTCGAAACTTTTTTATTTAATCGACTGGAAAGGTTACGGACCACAGGAAAGGTCTTGGGAACCTAGCGACCACGTGCATGCACCTCAATTGGTGAAAAGATTCCACTGGAATTTCCCAGACAAACCAAAACCACGGGGAAGAACGACTTTAGGAGGGGCCTTGGGGGGGAGTGCTGTCATGATGCCTACCCCCAGGGCACCAGGCCAGGTCCAGCAACCCTGGAAGCAGACATCAAGTTATTTTGGGCAAGCCCAAAAACCCCTGCTAGGGGCTGTTTGTGTGCGGTCCTGGCGCCTATGGCGCCAGGCTCATATGGAGAGTCAGTCCTGGTGCCATAGGCGCCAGGCTCATAGAGTAGAACTTACCTGATGCAGACCATGCTGCAAGCTTACCTGATGCAGACCATGCTATAGAGCTCCAAGCCAAATGAGGCTTGGAAGGGACTATTTTACCTTGGGACTATTTTTTACTCGGGTGGGGCTGGGGAGGAATACTTACCTGGGACTACTTTGGAGGCTATTTAAACCACGCCCGAAAAGCGTCACATGCTTTGCGTTATTCTGCATCCAGCAGCTTAACGCTCACTGTGTCTGCAAGCCTGCATCAGTCTTCTGCCACGCCCGCCTCCAGTTTGCAGCTCCTAGAAAAAGGGAGGAACAGAAGGAGAAGAAGTTAGAATAAGAGCAAACCTTCGATCCTTACCTGAATTCCGGATCCACTGCACCTTCGAGCTGGAAGAAAGAAGCATTTTACGTGCGCTGCCTCGCCTGCTGCAGCGCCGCGCTGAACTCACCGGCCTTCGCAGCATCCTCACGATCCACCGCATCCTTCTGCACGTTCCCGCCGCACTCTGGCACCTAAGGGCAACACAAGAACAGCAAAGGTGAGCCAAGGGAAGAAACAGAGGCAATACTAACTACCCCCCCAGAGACTTACCTGATTACAGCCGGGGATACTATTCCTCTTCACGGGTCGGCGCAGTCTCCATTGCATCCTTGCCGTACCCCGGCCCCTAAGGGGAACAAAAGGACAACATGGTGAGGCGAAGGGACAAACAAGGGGAACTCTTCTCACCACAATAGACTTACCTAATTTTACCGCCGGAGGCATTATTCCCCGAACTTCATATTTTCTCTCCGCACCTGAATAAGGAAGCAAACAACAGGTTACATTCTGGCCATATTTTATTGAACTGTGTAGGATAAGCCAAATCCTTACCTGAACTTCGTCAGCTACCACAAGGAACTCTTCGCTGGGGTCAAGCTGCAAACTGCAAGGAATCGGACAAGAGTGAAAGTCAGATATGTGAACTCTTACGAACTACATACTTTTCGGAGTCAATATTGTTCTGGAACTCACCAATTCCTTCGAGCCAGTGAAGCAACTGGTTATCAACGTGCCCCTGCGCTCAATGCAGGATGGAGAGCTCATCTTTTCAAACCATCAGGTGAGACTATAAGAGGGGACATCAAAGGTGATCTGTGGGGAGAACAGCGGGGGTGGGGGGATTTACGCTCAACCCCACGGGTGGTTAATTCCCTTTCTCCATTTACAGAAGAATATTCCTACGGGCCAAGCAAACGAAGCTAGGTGGGCCAGTCCAGTCCGTCATCTCGGCCCTACGTGTCACGCTGGTGGAGACCGCAGCTGTCCAGTTCAGATCGACGCCTCAGTGGGAGCCAGGTGAGCGTAACATCACCCTTGCACTGCCTCCAGGCCTACCACGCACTAAGCGTCTGTAACTGTAACCTTACAGTCCCTTGTTCTCCTTGCACTACCCAGAGCCACGCTGCCCGGCTGCACTTATTCAGAGCATTATTGCCCTGTTTTCCCCTCCCCTCTTCCTTGCACTTCCCCCCTCCCTTTCCCCTTGCATTTCTCATTCTCGCATTTGCACGATCTGAATTACACAAGGCCTAGTAAGATCATTTGTCTTGTCCTCCCTCTATCTTCCCTCCCTTGCTTGTCGTGCCTAGAAACACTTGTGTACAGACGTGTTATAATAGACTTATAGTTTATCATTTTTATCACAGATGCCCAACAAAAATATACAATGCCGCAGTAAGAAATGGCTAGACTGGCAGCACCCAAATGCCAATCTAGCCAGGTAATTACACTTAGCAGGACTGCTTTATCAGAAATGCGCAGTTAAAAAAAGTCATACCAAACTGAGGAATAACTAGACTGGCAGCACCAAAATGCCTCTCTAGCCACTAATACCATATATCATGCCTGCCTAGCCTGGACATGGAAAAGCATTATGATTTATCTATCGCACAATCTCACCCCTACACATCCCCTCGCCCTCCCACCCCTTCTCCAACCTCCAAAATCAGTTCCTTGGCCCAGAATTACCTTCACGTCCCTCTTCCTTGTCCCAGAGCTTACCTATGAGGCTCCTTGCCTCATAGGTAAGTACTAGGATGAGTAAGAGTAGGACTAGGAGTAATGAAGATTAAAGGTAGCTAGGTCAAGCATTACCTCCATGTACCTCTACCTCATCCCAGTACTTGTGCACGAGGCAGAGTGCCTCATACACAAGTACTGCCTCATACACAAGTACAGGGACGAGGAAGAATAGAGCTGGGAGTAATGATGATTACCAATAAGTAATCATGACATTAATCACAAGTAGTGGCATAACACCATTGAGTTTACTGGCCTTTAGCAGTCCCCCCCTGACATGTTGGGCTATGTTGACTCAACCTGGCTGACCTTCAGAGCAGTTGCCGGACAGAACAGGACACAGATGTTAAACGGCACCTGGGTTTTGCTGATAACAAGGGCCCAGCAATTACTAATGTAAAGCATTTCACTTTTAGTAACTGCATTGAAATGCCAAATTGTTTAGGCAATTTAAATCGTGATGTGGGTTTAGTACTTGCATGCCAGGGGAATGATTGGAAGGTTAGAGAGGGGACAGGAGACTGCTCATTCTCACAGACAGCAGTCCGTAAGTGGGTGATTTCAGACTTAAAGGAGAGAGTTAACTGCTTGTAACATTGAAGCTCCACTATAATTGTCTCATTAAAAGGCGTAAATAAGTTAGATGCCCCCACAAATAAGTTTGCCCCTCCCCCACCGCCGTGAAGGTAGCGCCTCTCCCAACATTTGAAGGATTAACCCCCCGAAATGTAGGTTTTGTTGCGCCCCTGAACACAAGCACACACACCATTCCCCATATACACACATGCACACCCAGCCATCCATACATTTAAATGTGCACTCTTTCACCATGCACGCACACTCAGGCAGCCACCAATACATTTAAGCGTGCACCCTTTCACCATGCAGGCACACTCAACCAGCCACCCATACATTTAAGTGTGCACCCTTTCACCATGCAGGCACACTCAGCCAGCCACCCATACATTTAAGTTATGTTATGTTACTTGGCATTTATATAGCGCTATATATATCATTGGTATGACCTCAAAACACTGGTAGGTTGAACGCCCTCGGGAACCGTAGTTCTAGTCAGTAGAGAGAGGGAGATAGTGTCGTAGGGTGCGTGGGTGCACCAGATATGTGTTCAGCTGATGTAATTGCTGGATGGAAGCTGCATATAACGTTAGGTGTGGTGCTGAAGATATCAGTTGGATGTGTGCAGTCTGGTGGGTGGACCCCCAGATTGGGCTCGGGCTGCGTTAGGCCTGAAGGACGCATATGTGAGCAACTAGGTCGGAATGTGCTCGGCTAGCTGCTGTTCATTAGAGTGATCAGGTGTTCATGGGTTCGTATTCGTATGTGAACAGCTATGCCGAATTAATCAGGGGTATAGCTGTGTTCTAGTTGTATGATGGTGTAGAGAGTAAGCGTAGTGATGTGATATGATGGTTATTTTAAAACGCCAGAGACTAGGCAGGTGAACAGGATGGCAGGGAACAGGGCGACAACGGACATATAGAGACAGGGGGCTGTGTTTATGGTGACAGAATAAATAGCAACAGCATGGGTAAGAGGAAAGCAGTGTACAGAGTGATGCAAATGTGGGGCGTGATAACATTACATTTGCATATCTATCTAGATTCAGGTTAATGTTCACCACGCAACCCAAGTGTGGAGCATGCTAACATTTGCACTTCCATCAAGAACCGACTCAGGCTATGATGGGCATTTCTATCCAGAAGTGGCGCAGGCTTTTAGCGGCTGCCAAAACCACAGAATCTGGAGACAGCTGGGACCGTAAACACTTGTGCGCTGAGTCCGGCACTCTGACCTTCTTCTTGTAGCGATTCTCTTCGCCAGAGCTAAGGAAGGGTTCTTCATGAGGGACAAACCCTTGTCCCAAATGTCATCCAATCACGGGATCGAATGTACGGTCTTCCTCTTCGCCTCCCGTCGCTGGTAAAGGAAACCCTCTTTCTTCTTCTCATCCGGGACGAGCGGGAACAGCTCTGAGGCCCTGGAGATCATGGCGTGGAAAGAGCCAATCTCATCTGGCGGTGAAGATCTGGCCGGCGGAGATGAGAAATCCTCCAGGCCTCCGTTGCCCGTGCCAATGCCTATCGTCGTCATGTCTGGTTCTGTGTCATCCCTTGGTGGGGAAGAGGGAGGCGAGGGGTGAGAAGGCGAAGGAGGATGAACTCTCCTCCTCTTGGGTGTTGGTTCCTCCGATGGAATAGATGCCGTGGGCGGGGCCGCCGGCACAAGAGGCATCCTTGTTCGGATTTCCGAGCACAGGGTATGCAGAGCCGCAAGAATGTCAACTCAGATATCCCCAGGTGGCTGCTGGGGTGGAGGCGACGGGGTTTGGGGCGCACTGGAGAGTTTGCGTCATAGGCTGATCTGCTCTGTCGTCACCACCCTGTTGCTCCTCATCGGTCTCCTTGTGATCGTCACCTTCATCGTCGCCCTCATCGGGATCCCCGCCCGTAGGGCATGCTCTTGACACATCTTCCCTCCTGGAGGAGCAGGAAGCTGTTGAGCTATTCCTCTGAGGAAATGTCCGTGCCCTTGAGGACTACCTTGCCCCCACCCTCTGCGACCAGGGCAGACGGTTTCGTGAAATGATGGGCATCACCTTCTCCTGAGTCTTCTTGATGGGCTGGACAGAGGACTGCCTCCTGGCAGGCAGGGATACCCACACCTTAGGGGCCACTGAGGAGCCTGTCACAATGGCACACCCGGAGGACGTGGACTTGCAGTGCTTAGCCTTATGTTGGGCCCCCGCGGGAGGGCTGCCTTCAAAGGACTTAGAAGACTGCTGCGCTTTCTTCTTCTGGGCAGGGGAGGCATGCTGCCAGGACTCACCCACAGCAGGGGCCTTGGCCTGCAGCCACTCGTTGAGGCACTTGCATCGGTCAGCCTGCATGCACTGCACCATCTCCCGACAAGCCATGCAGTCATCCTCCACATGCGACTAGTCCAAAATGCAGGCAGTAGAGGCACAGGGAATGTCATCATCCGAAAAGATGTTCCGTAGGTTGCAGCCGGGACAAACCTTGAAGAGGGGCGCTCAGTCCTCCTTCACCTCCGCCATATCCACGCGTTGTAGGTCTCGAAGAAGCTTCTGGAATCATCCAAGAAGAAACTCTATGATAATCCACCCTTGAGGGGCGCTGAAGAATCCAAAAATGGGTCCCCGTTAATCAGAAGGTTAATCGGTGGAGCTTGAGGCTCGATTGACCAAAGAAATAGAGTAAAACTCTTAGAAAAATTGCAAAACAAAGTAAAAGCTTGAGAGCTATATAGCACGAGGATTCTCAACACTTGAACGTGCGATAAAAATCTGAAGATGGCTACCAGAGGAGGGGCTTAGGTAGAGGGCAGTCATTGGCTGGGGGCAGCATGACCCACAGACCAGTGATTGGTTGTTAGGAGAAAGACAGTTCAGAAGTGAAACTGAAACTGATTTTTTCTTTACCAACGATTCCCAGCCTGATGATGGGGAATATTGATGAGCATGTGAATCCATGCCAGACCCATGCTGGAGAAAAAAATCAAAAGCTTTAGCTATACAACGCCATCTAGAGAAAGATAATAGCCTGACTTACCTATGCAGATCTAGTTCATTTCTCTTTATGAATAGCAGAGAAACAGGGTTGGTAGGGAGGGACGGGTCAGATGTCTTTCTGTATAAAGTGACAGTAGTACACGGCCATCTGATCGCACCAGTTTACCAAATTTGGTGAAAGACATGCAAGTGTGCACTCTTTCACCATACAGGCACACTCAAGCAGCCACCCATATATTTAAGTGTGCAGCCTTTCACCATACACTCACACAGGCAGCCACCCATACATTTACGTGTGCACCCTTTCACCATACACTCACACAGGCAGCCACCCATACATTTAAGTGTGCACCCTTTTACCATACACTCACACAGGCAGCCACCCATACATTTAAGTGTGCACCTTTACACCATACACCCACAGAGGCAGCCACCCATACAGTTAAGTGTGCACCCTATCACCATACACGCACACATCCACCCATACGTTTGTGTGCACCCTTTCACCATATACTCACTCAGGCAGCCACCTACATATTTAAGTGTGCACCCTTTCACCATACATTCACACAGGCAGCCACCCATACATTTAAGTGTGCACCCTTTCACCATACATTTGCACAGGCAGCCACCCATACAGTTAAGTGTGCACCCTTTCACCATACGCTCACACAGGCAGCCACCCATACATTTAAGTGTGCACCTTTACACCATACACCCACACAGGCAGCCACCCATACAGTTAAGTGTGCACCCTTTCACCATACACGCACACATCCACCCATACGTTTGTGTGCACCCTTTCACCATATACTCACTCAGGCAGCCACCTACACATTTAAGTGTGTACCCTTTCACCATACACTCACACAGGCAGCCACCCATACAGTTAAGTGTGCATCCTTTCACCATACACTCACACAGGCAGCCACCCATACATTTAAGTGTGCGCCCTTTCACCATATACTCACACACGCACAAGTCATGGGATTGAGGGGAGCCCTATTACTTGAAAAAGAAATATTTTCTTTTTGAAGTCACTCTGCCTTCATAAAGAAATTATCTCGGTTACATGAATAATTTCTTTATGAATGCAGAGTGAATTAAAAAAGAAACAGTTAAAAAATGTGAGAAATGTTTGTTTTCATTTTTTTTTCTCTAAATGGGGCCTGCTCTCGGGACATTTGGTAGCGGGCCCCCCGCACCGCTGGGGCTGCGGGTGTCCCCATTACGCCACTGCTTCAGGCTCAAGGCAGGGCCGCCAGCATGTGAATTCCGGGGCATGCCCGTGGCAAGGTTCTATGGATGTGTTAGAGCTTTCGAGGCAGCGAGAGAGCAGCGAAGGTCTGACTGGTGCCCGGGCAGTGGCACCATTGCACCCCCATACCCGAGCACTGGGAGTCTTAACATGAGGGGGTCCATACATCCGTCTGTCGAGGTCCAGCCCTAAAGACTGCACATGAAGCATGTCAGGCCCTCGCTTGGAATGAGCAAACCTTTGTTCAAGCTTGCACACGTCTTGGACTGAGGCAACTTCTGGAAGCTCAATGATGTCACCTGAACATGCCAGGAGAGGATCACGTGCTGTGTACCCGTCCCGCTCCATTGAGCTGGGACAACACAGGTTGGCATTTGCGCTTAGCCCGTGTTTTTGTCCTCATAGTGCCTTTTTGGCAGCTGTGCAGCCCAAGAGGGCTTGGGACTCTGCTGGCATCAAACACTGCATAAAAGTTCTGCTGTGTATGGGCACACCGTTCCATACTGTCCAGCTGACTGATAGAAGACCCCTATACAACTTCCAGAAGACCTTCAGGTAGCGCCCAGAGGCCGTCAGAGAGGCCTCTATATCCTGGCACAGCACAGTGCAGCCCCCCAGAAAGCTCCCCCCACTGGAACTAGCGGGGCCCTCCCCTAACAATGCACACAGCAGGCAACAACAGAGCTCCCCTACAGACACTAGCAGAGCACCCCCTTAATTCACACAACAGGTCACCATAGATCCTCCGCCCCCCTCCTCCCTCTCTCCCACAGGAACTAATAGGGCCCACCCCGAAGACGGCACCCAACAAGCAGAAACAGAGCCCAGAGCAGGCACTAACAGACCCTGATTGCGCCACGGCAAACAACAGGGCATCACAGCCTCCAAGAGACACTAGCACAGCCCGCCTCCAGCATGGCACACATCAGGCCATCACAGCCTCCAAGAGACACTAGCAACGCCCGCCTCCAGCATGGCACACATCAGGCCACCACAGCTTCCAGGAGACACTAGCAACGCCTGCCTAAGCATGGCGCACATTAGGCCATCACAGCCTCCAAGAGACACTAGCAACGCCTGCCTAAGCATGGCGCACATCAGGCCATCACAGCCTCCAAGAGACACTAGCAACGCCTGCCTAAGCATGGCACACATCAGGCCATCGCAGCCTCCAAGAGACACTAGCAACGCCCACCTCCAGCATGGCACACATCAGGCCATCACAGCCTCCAAGAGACACTAGCAACGCCTGCCTAAGCATGGCACACATCAGGCCATCACAGCCTCCAAGAGACACTAGCAACGCCTGCCTAAGCATGGCAACATCAGGCCATCACAGCCTCCAAGAGACACTAGCAACGCCTGCCTAAGCATGGCAACATCAGGCCATCACAGCCTCCAAGAGACACTAGCAAGGCCCACCTCCAGCATGGCACACATCAGGCCATCACAGCCTCCAAGAGACACTAGCAACGCCTGCCTAAGCATGGCACACATCAGGCCATCACAGCCTCCAAGAGACACTAGCAACGCCTGCCTAAGCATGGCAACATCAGGCCATCACAGCCTCCAAGAGACACTAGCAACGCCTACCTAAGCATGGCACACATCAGGCCATCACAGCCTCCAAGAGATACTAGCAACGCCTGCCTAAGCATGGCACACATCAGGCCATCAGAGCATTCAAAAGACACTAACACAGTCACCTCCAGCATGGCACCCATGTGGCCACCAGAGCCCTCCTCCAGCATGGCACGCAACAGGCCATGGCAGCCTCCAAAACACACCAGCAGAGCCCACCTCCAGCATGGCACACATCAGACCATCACTGCCTCCAAGAGACACTAACAAACCTCTCCTACAGCATGGCAAACAGGGCATCACAGCCTCCAAGAGACACTAGCACAGCCCGCCTCCAGCATGGCACACATCAGACCATCACTGCCTCCAAGAGACACTAACAAACCTCTCCTACAGCATGGCAAACAGGGCATCACAGCCTCCAAGAGACACTAGCAACGCCTGCCTAAGCATGGCACACATCAGGCCATCACAGCCTCCAAGAGACACTAGCAACGCCCGCCTCCAGCATGGCACACATCAGGCCATCACAGCCTCCAAGAGACACTAGCAACGCCTGCCTAAGCATGGCACACATCAGGCCATCGCAGCCTCCAAGAGACACTAGCAACGCCTGCCTAAGCATGGCACACATCAGGCCATCGCAGCCTCCAAGAGACACTAGCAACGCCCACCTCCAGCATGGCACACATCAGGCCATCACAGCCTCCAAGAGACACTAGCAACGCCTGCCTAAGCATGGCACACATCAGGCCATCACAGCTTCCAAGAGACACTAGCAACGCCTGCCTAAGCATGGCAACATCAGGCCATCACAGCCTCCAGGAGACACTAGCAACGCCTGCCTAAGCATGGCAACATCAGGCCATCACAGCCTCCAAGAGACACTAGCAACGCCCACCTCCAGCATGGCACACATCAGGCCATCACAGCCTCCAAGAGACACTAGCAACGCCTGCCTAAGCATGGCACACATCAGGCCATCACAGCCTCCAAGAGATACTAGCAACGCTTGCCTAAGCATGACACACATCAGGCCATCAGAGCATTCAAAAGACACTAACACAGTCACCTCCAGCATGGCACCCATGTGGCCACCAGAGCCCTCCTCCAGCATGGCACGCAACAGGCCATGACAGCCTCCAAAACACACCAACAGAGCCCACCTCCAGCACGGCACACATCAGACCATCACAGCCTCCAAAAGACACTAACAAACCTCTCCTACAGCATGGCAAACAGGGCATCACAGCCTCCAAGAGACACTAGCAACGCCCGCCTCCAGCATGGCACACATCAGGCCACCACAGCTTCCAGGAGACACTAGCAACGCCTGCCTAAGCATGGCGCACATTAGGCCATCACAGCCTCCAAGAGACACTAGCAACGCCTGCCTAAGCATGGCACACATCAGGCCATCACTCTCCAAGAGACACTAGCAACGGCCGCCTCCAGCATGGCACACATCAGGCCATCACAGCCTCCAAGAGACACTAGCAACGCCCGCCTCCAGCATGGCACACATCAGGCCACCACAGCTTCCAGGAGACACTAGCAACGCCTGCCTAAGCATGGCGCACATCAGGCCATCACAGCCTCCAAGAGACACTAGCAACGCCTGCCTAAGCATGGCACACATCAGGCCATCGCAGCCTCCAAGAGACACTAGCAACGCCCACCTCCAGCATGGCACACATCAGGCCATCACAGCCTCCAAGAGACACTAGCAAAGCCTGCCTAAGCATGGCACACATCAGGCCATCACAGCCTCCAAGAGACACTAGCAACGCCTGCCTAAGCATGGCAACATCAGGCCATCACAGCCTCCAAGAGACACTAGCAATGCCTGCCTAAGGATGGCAACATCAGGCCATCACAGCCTCCAAGAGACACTAGCAAGGCCCACCTCCAGCATGGCACACATGAGGCCATCACAGCCTCCAAGAGACACTAGCAACGCCTGCCTAAGCATGGCACACATCAGGCCATCACAGCCTCCAAGAGACACTAGCAACGCCTGCCTAAGCATGGCAACATCAGGCCATCACAGCCTCCAAGAGACACTAGCAACGCCTACCTAAGCATGGCACACATCAGGCCATCACAGCCTCCAAGAGACACTAGCAACGCCTGCCTAAGCATGACACACATCAGGCCATCAGAGCATTCAAAAGACACTAACACAGTCACCTCCAGCATGGCACCCATGTGGCCACCAGAGCCCACCTCCAGCATGGCACGCAACAGGCCATGGCAGCCTCCAAAACACACCAACAGAGCCCACCTCCAGCATGGCACACATCAGACCATCACTGCCTCCAAGAGACACTAACAAACCTCTCCTACAGCATGGCAAACAGGGCATCACAGCCTCCAAGAGACACTAGCACAGCCCGCCTCCAGCATGGCACACATCAGGCCATCACAGCCTCCAAGAGACACTAGCAACGCCCGCCTCCAGCATGGCACACATCAGGCCACCACAGCTTCCAGGAGACACTAGCAACGCCTGCCTAAGCATGGCACACATCAGGCCATCACAGCCTCCAAGAGACACTAGCAATGCCTGCCTAAGCATGGCACACATCAGGCCATCACAGCCTCCAAGAGACACTAGCAACGCCCGCCTCCAGCATGGCACACATCAGGCCATCACAGCCTCCAAGAGACACTAGCAACGCCCGCCTCCAGCATGGCACACATCAGGCCACCACAGCTTCCAGGAGACACTAGCAACGCCTGCCTAAGCATGGCGCACATCAGGCCATCACAGCCTCCAAGAGACACTAGCAACGCCTGCCTAAGCATGGCACACATCAGGCCATCGCAGCCTCCAAGAGACACTAGCAACGCCCACCTCCAGCATGGCACACATCAGGCCATCACAGCCTCCAAGAGACACTAGCAACGCCTGCCTAAGCATGGCACACATCAGGCCATCACAGCCTCCAAGAGACACTAGCTACGCCTGCCTAAGCATGGCAACATCAGGCCATCACAGCCTCCAAGAGACACTAGCAACGCCTGCCTAAGCATGGCAACATCAGGCCATCACAGCCTCCAAGAGACACTAGCAACGCCCACCTCCAGCATGGCACACATCAGGCCATCACAGCCTCCAAGAGACACTAGCAACACCTGCCTAAGCATGGCACACATCAGGCCATCACAGCCTCCAAGAGATACTAGCAACGCCTGCCTAAGCATGGCACACATCAGGCCATCAGAGCATTCAAAAGACACTAACACAGTCACCTCCAGCATGGCACCCATGTGGCCACCAGAGCCCTCCTCCAGCATGGCACGCAACAGGCCATGACAGCCTCCAAAACACACCAACAGAGCCCACCTCTAGCATGGCACACATCAGACCATCACAGCCTCCAAGAGACACTAACAAACCTCTCCTACAGCATGGCAAACAGGGCATCACAGCCTCCAAGAGACACTAGGAACGCCCACCTCCAGCATGGCACACAACAGGTCATCACAGCCTCCAAGAGACACTAACAAGCCCACCTCCAGCATGGCAAACAACAGGGCATCACAGCCTCCAAGAGACACTAGGAACGCCCACCTCCAGCATGGCACACATGAGGCCATCACAGCATTCAAGAGACACTAGCACAGCCCGCCTCCATCATGGCACGCATCAGGCCATCACAGCCTCCAAAAATACACCAACAGAGCCCGCCTCCAGCATGGCACACATCAGGCCATCACAGCCTCCAAAAATACACCAACAGATCCCGCCTCCAGCATGGCACACATCAGACCATCACAGCCTCCAAGAGACACTAACAGAGCCCTCCTCCAGCATGGCACATATCAGGCCATGCAGAAACAAAGAGGTGATGGCTGGAAGGTTTAGACTGAATCTTAACCACCGGCTTTGCTCTGGGCAACCCTCCAGACCACCGTTCTTTGCCTGCCAAGCCATTACAGAAGGGAAAAGACCATATGCAAATCCGGCTTTGTCCCACCCCAAAAGGGGCAGTCCAGCCCGAACTGCTAGGTCACATCCCTTCTGCACGAGACCACAAGCATCGCCAAACATGTTTCGGCATTGTTGGGCCTCATCTGTGAGGAGTAGCTTGGGTCTCTGGGCCCAGCAGGCGCGGGACCCACATCTGGGCATACCCGTCCCACTCAGGGTGACAAAGCAAAAACAAAGAGGTGATGGCTGGAAGGTTTAGACCGAACCTTAACCACTGGCATTGCTCGGGGCAACCCTCCAGACCATCGTTCTTCGCCTGCCAAGCCATTACAGAAGGGGAAAGACCATATGCAAATCAGGCTTGGTCCCACCATCAGGCCATCACAGCATTCAAGAGCCACTACCAGAGCCCGCCTCCAGCATGGCACACAACAGGCATTCCCAGCCTCCAAAAATACACCAACAGAGCCTGCCTCCAGCATGGCAAACAACAGGGCATCACAGCCTCCGAAAATACACCAACAAAGCCCGCCTCCAGCATGGCACACATCAGGCCATCACAGCCTCCAAAAATACACCAACAGAGCCCGCCTCCAGCATGGCACACAACAGGCATTCCCAGCCTCCAAAAATACACCAACAGAGCCCGCCTCCAGCATGGCACACAACAGGCATTCCCAGCCTCCAAAAATACACCAACAAAGCCCGCCTCCAGCATGGCACACATCAGGCCATCACAGCCTCCAAAAATACACCAACAGAGCCCGCCTCCAGCATGGCACACAACAGGCATTCCCAGCCTCCAAAAATACACCAACAAAGCCCGCCTCCAGCATGGCACAGAACAGGCATTCCCAGCCTCCAAAAATACACCAACAAAGCCCGCCTCCAGCATGGCACACATCAGACCATCACAGCCTCCAAAAGACACTAACAGAGCCCTCCTCCAACATGGCACACATCAGACCATCACAGCCTCCAAGAGACACTACCAAAGCCCGCCTCCAGCATGGCACACAACAGGCATTCCCAGCCTCCAAAAACACACCAACAGAGCCCGCCTCCAGCATGGCAAACAACAGGGCATCACAGCCTCCGAAAATACACCAACAAAGCCCGCCTCCAGCATGGCACACATCAGGCCATCACAGCCTCCAAAAATACACCAACAGAGCCCGCCTCCAGCATGGCACACAACAGGCATTCCCAGCCTCCAAAAATACACCAACAGAGCCCGCCTCCAGCATGGCACACAACAGGCATTCCCAGCCTCCAAAAATACACCAACAAAGCCCGCCTCCAGCATGGCACACATCAGGCCATCACAGCCTCCAAAAATACACCAACAGAGCCCGCCTCCAGCATGGCACACAACAGGCATTCCCAGCCTCCAAAAATACACCAACAAAGCCCGCCTCCAGCATGGCACACAACAGGCATTCCCAGCCTCCAAAAATACACCAACAAAGCCCGCCTCCAGCATGGCACACATCAGACCATCACAGCCTCCAAAAGACACTAACAGAGCCCTCCTCCAACATGGCACACATCAGACCATCACAGCCTCCAAGAGACACTACCAAAGCCCACCTCCAGCATGGCGCACATCAGCCCATCACAGCCTCCAAAAATACACCAACAGAGCCCGCCTCCAGCATGACACAGATCAGGCCATAGCAGAATTCAAGAGACATGAACAGAGCCCTCCTCCAGCATGGCACACATCAGGCCATCACAGCCTCAAAGAGATGCAAACCGAGCTCTCCTCCAGCATGGCACGCAACAGAGCATTGCAGCTTCCAAGAAACACAAACAGATAGAGCCCTCCTCCAGAATGACACACGTCAGGCCATCACAGCATTCAAGAGACACTAGCAACGCCCACCTCCAGCATGGCACACAACAGGCATTCCTAGCCTCCAAGAGACACTAGCAACGCCCGCCTCAGCATGGCACACATCAGGCCATCACAGCATTCAACAGACACTAACACAGTCACCTCCAGCATGGCACACATCAGGCCATCACAGCTTCCAAAAGACACTAAAAGAACTCACCTGCAGCATGGCAAACAACAAGGCATCGCTGCCTCCAAGAGACACAAGCAAAGCCCATCTCCAGCCTGGTACACAACAGGCCACCAGAAACAAGTGCTTTTCAATTTAGATTGGCGGAACATAAATTACGTTAGTTCTTGCAAGTTCTTATGCAACGGGATTGAGAAAAAACATTTTTCAAGTCAATCATCATGAAATATTGTGTCACTGCTGGGATACTACAAAGTATTGTTGCTGGATTCGGAACTAAAGGAAACTCTGCCTTTACAATCTGGTTAATCGATCTCATGTCTTGTATGAATCTCCACAACCCTCCCTTCAATTGTTTGATAGGATACACCACAGTATTACACAGCGACTCTGACATCACTAAAATACCTTGTTCCATCGGAGCTGAAATAGTCTTAAAAATACTGTCATCCGCCTCTCGAGACATTGGGTACTGTCTTACTCGAGGTAAAATTGCTCCTGGTTTCAGTTTAATCTTAAGCTCTCCTACCCCCTTCAATAGTCTGACGTCATAGGGGCCTGTAGTCCATAAAGGGCTTGGCACATTTTCCAAATCTTCATCAAAAAATGCTGGAAGCTGCCGCACTATCACCTTTCACTGTGGGATTTCCCTTGTATCTATTCTGATCCAATATGTAATACTCATCTTGAATATCACTTCATCATCTGATGGATCATCTCTTAACATATCCTCATCAGTGACGTTAGTCAATCTATACCCTTCCCCAATGGCAATCACTGTTCTCCATGGCCTGCCCGCGTCATCGGTTCCTTCGAGCATGGCCATTTCCCCTCGTACTATGGCTGCATTTAACTCTAGGGGAATAATCTGTCCCCCCTCTTCGTCCATAGGTATTAGTGGCCTAAATAAACACTCATCAGGTATCCTCGTAATCCTTCCCACTAAGCCATGCCATGCCAAGAAAATGCATACCCCATCAAGAAAGATTTATGGCTCTAATGGCATTCCTCACAGAGCCATTTGCCCTGTAAATTCCAATATGAATTTGCACACATTCATATAATGTATCCCTGGAGTCGAACACACTATACCTTCATCAGTAAAAGAAATCGTCATATTAAGCTTTGTCATTAAATCTTGTCCTAGAATGTTAACTGGTGTCTGCCTTGAATACAATAATGGAACAGACATGTCACACTTTGCTATGGAGACTGGTAATTCATCAGTAAAAGGAACTCGACTTGTAGCTCCAGAGAATCCTTGAGCATTAATTGCATTTCCCGTCATTGTGTATTTTCTCTCTTGTATACATGAATGAGTAGCCCCAGTGTCTACTAGAAATGAAAAAGATTTGCCTCCTATCGTCACATCGACCCTGGGTTTCTCTTGGGGGTCGGTTATCACTGATAGTACTGAACACATCAAGTCGCCCTGTGAGCTGTCCTATTGTGGGTACATGCATATCCATGTACCTGTAAAAAGGACTTCCTCCTACCACAGTGACACAGCCTACTCTAGATGTCAATAAATGTCCTGTGTTTGCGTTCTGCCGTACCTGCATGGGTGCGTGCTGTGACTGTCCTTGCAGTGGATTCAATGGTGTTTGCTGTGGCTGCAAAGCCTGTTGCATTTGCAGCACTTGTGCTTGATAAACTGTCTGATCTTGGACAAACCCTAGAGCTTGTGAGCTATATGCTGAAGTATAAACTGCCCCCCCCCCCTCTTGAGAAGTGACCATTCTGTACATACCCTTGGCTTCCACCTCTGCATGCAATATGTCCTATCATCCCACATGCCCAACATACAGGGGGAAATATTCTGATTTGTCCCCTTGGTTAAATCCTCCTTGCATATTATGATTATCATTATGCATATTCTGAAACCCGCCTCGGTTGTTCTGAAAACCACCCCTTCCTCTGCAGCCCATTCCTCTGCCTTGTGGCATAAATCTATTCCCTCCTTGATCTATTTGGCGCTGATTGTTTGTCTGCGATGCACCCACTGCTTGCTGCATTCCCAGTCCTTCTCCGCTTATCTAAAACAAGGAATACAACGGACATCAACGGATGTTCGCTCAAGTCTCTCAATGTGTTGCATGAAAAAACACATATTTATAGCAAAAAGTCGTCATCATTCAAGTCATACTATGTGGCAAAGTAAGAAAACCTACTTGGGGTTGTGGTTGGTCTACGGGGAACATCTAGGTATACTTTCTATGTGGTATTGATATTGATATTTTATTTATATCGCGCTCGTACACAAGTGTTTCAGAGCATGAAGAGACAAGGGAGGGGAACAAGGGAGAACCAAAACAACGATCTTACTAGGCCCAGTGACATTGGAAAAGCGCAAGTGCATGTGAGAGGGAAAGGGAAAAGTGCAGGGAGGTGGGGAGAAAGTGGAAAGTGCTGAGCAAAGAAATCAAAATAAATAATAAATAAATAATAAAAGCAACAAACAGTGGTAGTGCAGCCAGCAAGTGGTAAGTGCTAGGTTTAAGGCAAACAGACAGGGTGTGTCTGATAAGTGCAGGAAAAAGGGGAGGACTGTAGAGTTACGGATACAGGTGGGTGGCAGGGTGAGCAGGTACCTGGGCCCGAAAGTCTGAGGGTAACCAGGTGCACGATGCCGAGATAGAACAGATCAGCAGGCGAGAGGAGGAGCGAAGGCAGAAGCAAAGAGGAAGGTCTTGAGGTGCTTCTGGAACCAGAGATGGTGCTTCTCAAGTTTCAGAGAGGCAGGGAGGCTGTGCCAGAGGGAGGCCCCAGCAAAAGGAAGAGATCTACCCCCAGCATGTTTCTTTGAAAAACGGCTGACCCTGAGGGAGTTAGAGGTGGAGGAGCAAAGATCTCGGGAGGGAATGTATTTACCGAGGGACAACTGAAGGTATTTTGGACCCAGGCCCCAGAACGCCTTGTGGAAAATGCAAAGGGTCTTGAAGTTAATCCTTGCAGCCACAGGCAGCCAGCCAGTGGAGAGATTTCAGGGCTGGAGAGATACAATCCCAGGGCTTGAGGCCAAGTACAAGTCTTGCTGTCCTGTTCTGGATAAGTTGCAAAGGGCGGAGAGTAGAGGCAGGTAGAATTAGAAAGAGGCTGTTGCAATAATCAACCTAGAGAGAACCTGGGCTCGTGAGACAGTGAGCTTCTGGGGGAAGGAGACGAAAGGCAGAATACCTCTGAGGAGGTGCAGTAGGAAGTTTGACTTTTTAGCGACATCAGAGATGTGGGCGGAGAAGGAACGCGTGGAGTCAAAGAACACCCTGAGGTTTTTAGCCTCACAGGTGAGGGTAGGAGGAGGGCTAAGGGAGGCTGGCCAGAGAGTGACAGGAAAGGAGGGTCCTATCCCCTATGGGGGATATGATTGTGTTTGGGTCTCTCTAGTCAGGTGGACAACTATGCCCACCCCTAGTGCAAGTCATCTTCATTGTCATGAAATAAACATTGTTTCATTGGCTTTCAAACTATAGGGCTTCTGAATACGTGGCCCTCTACAATTGGTTGGCATGCTTGTACCCTTCTGGAATATTCCACTCACTAGCAGCACGCAAGCTGGTACCCCAGGTTCTTGTGGGTGGACTTGGCCATGCCTCCCCACCCGCTTAGCCCATCATCCACCATTACTCCTGCTGTCTGTCATTTGAATTGTCTTTGAACTTGGCCTTGTAAAGTATCACTGCACCTGAAAATGGAAGGGAGTGTGAGCACAGTCTTATCTCCAGTCTCAATGTAGCTTGCCCAAAGTCTATTTCCATCTACACCATGTGACAGTTTGAGCTCTTCCTTTAGTATTTAACACTATTAAATGAATAAAACCTGGCACTCATGTTTTTTTTCCATTGCACCTCAACAGGAGCTCACCTGTGCTTCTCACGTTCATTGTATCTTCTTGAATAGATAACCAGTTTCATAGCTGCCCCAACCCTTGACACTGGGCCAGACAAGCCTTCTCGATTCTTCCTTTGTTGTCAGCTGTTTTCCTCTACTGTGCCAGACTTTCAGCCCTTTCACTCACAGGGTCCTGGTTTGCTAAAATGCGATGTGTAACATCCAGATTCTATACATAGATATATTGGCGGCACCGCCTGCAGTCTATTCACTATGTATAGCCAGCCTTATGATTACTTAGTCTGCTTGCGTTTCAGCATCTGTACACTTATAAAATGGCTTGCATTTTCTTCAATGCTTCTCGTACGTGCAATCTTCATTCCGCACATGAAATGTTATTTAATTCTTTACTTCGTTATCAGAATCTATAAGGTCTATATACTTCCTTCTTCGTCATCTCTTCTTGGTGCATCATCTCTGTTTCATGTGACGTCACCAGTCCCTTGCCTTCACTGCTTCACACTTCTTCAGGGACCTCTTTCAAGAGGCTGTCATTTCTTCGTGGGTAGACTATGTAGGGCTTTCTTAATGGATACCTTGTTTCAAGGATTCTTCGTGGGATGGATACCAATGCTGGCGTTGTGCATGTTGCAATTTCTGGCTTCCAACATATGGGTAAAATAGGGGCGGGACTTCCAGTAGAGGCATTTGGCTACTCCTCTACACTTGTGACCCCTAAGGCCCTTAAAACGACGTAACAATCTCTGGGATAGATGGTGATGCATAATTTACTCTAACACCAATAATAAGACGGACTCAGGAAGTTGGCAAAACCTAGCTGTTTTATTTGCAATTGTCTAAAAAAGGGAGTACAGCGAATATAATTGGACGTCACACAAGGGTTTCTCAAAGCTCACTCACTCCATGCATTTCATAGAAAACATAGACTTTATACTAAAAGTTTGTCATAGGTGACATCAGACTATATGGCAAAATAAGAAAACCTAACTGGGGTTTGTTTGGTCTACGAGGAACATCTAGGTATACTTTCTATGGAGGATGGGATTATGATTGGATCTCTAACATCAGGTGGACAGCTATGCCCACCGCTAGTGCAGGTCATCTTCGCTGTCATAGAATACACAATGTTCATTGGCTCACAAACTATAGGGCTCTTGGCTACGTGGCCCTCTGCAATTGGTCGGCATGCTTGTACTCTTCTGGAATTTTCCACTCGCTAGCAGCACGCAAGATGGTACCCCAGGTGCTTGTGGGTGGACTTGATCATGCCTTCCCACCCAATTAGCCCATCATCCATCCTCACTCCTGCTGTCTGCCATTCAAATTGTCTTTGAACTCAGCCTTGTAGGTTTCACTGTGCCTGAGAATGAAAGTGAGAGTGAGCACAGCCTTATCTCCAGTCTCGCTTTGGCTCGCTCAAAGTCTATTTCCATCTCGACCATGTGACAGAAGACCTGGTTTGAGCTCCTTTCTTCGTATTTAATACTATTAAATGAATAAGACTTGGCACTCATAGTGTTTTTCCATTGTGCCTCAACATGAGCTTGTCTCGCTTCTCACGTTCATTGTATCTTCTCAAATAGATAACTAGTCTCTTGGCTGCCCCAACCCTTGGCACTGGGCCAGACAAGCTTTCTCGATTCTTCCTTCATCATCAGCCATCTTTCTTTGCTGCGCCACACTTTCAGCCTTTTCTGCTCTTGGGGTCCTAGTTTGCTAAACACGACATGGAACATCCAGATTCTATAAATATATATATAATGGCGGCACCAGCTGCAGTCTATTCACTACGTTTAGCCAGCGTTCATGATTACTTAATCTACTTGCGTTTCAGCAACCGTAAACTAATAAAATGGCTTGCATTTTCTTGAGTGCTTTTCATACGTGCAATCTTTATTCCGCACATGAAATGTTACTCAACTCTTTACTTTATCATCAGAATCTATAAGGTCTATATACTTTCTTCTTTTGCATCTCTTCTTGGTGCGTCATCTTTGCTCATGTGACGTCACCAGGCTCTTGCCTTCATCGCTTCACACTTCTTTGAGGACCTCCTGCAAGAGGCTGTCATTCCTTCGTGGTTACATTATATAGTGCTTTCTTAATGGACATCTTGCTTCGAGGATTCTGGTACCTATCTCTTGCTTCGAGGGATAGGTACCATTACTGGCGTTGTGCATGTCATAATTTCCAGCTTCCAACATATGGGCAAAATGGGGGCAGGACTTCTGGTAGAGGCATTTGGCTCCTCCTCTACACTCTGTTTACAATTCAGGACAGCCAGATGCATGTCAGGGCCCTCTGGAAAAATACGGCAGTGGTCTGGTCACTTCACTCTCAAGGATGGCCTCCTGCTCTCCACCATAGGACCCGGTCAGCTTTTAGGCCTTCCTAGAAACAGACATCTCTACCCAGATGCACTCTCAGCAATCTCCTCTGGTGTTTCCGTGCAGCTGTCAGACGGTAGAGTTCAGCAGCTCTGTCTAATATATACATTTCAGCAAATCTGTCCCTTCCTCATAGTGCATTCCACCTTAAATAGCAGCGATAACACCATCAAGTTTACAATCCTAGGGAGTACCCTGGAAGAGTTCTCACAACTAGGATTGGACATTTACCCTTCTCTCTCCTCCCAACTCCAGCCCATCTCTATGGATTGTTTAAGAGTCTGGAGCAGAAATATGGTAGCTTCATTTGCAACCCCATTTGTTCTAAAGGGCTCGGGGCTCTAACCTCTCATCCTGGCTCTTTAACGTCTATCTCGCTCGGCTTGCTCACCTTATCTCCACTTTCTTCAATCTTCCCTCTGATGCTCTTGCCATTTCCTCTACCATCCCTGACTGCCTATCTGCTATCCAGTCCTGGTGCTCCTCCAATGATCTCCACCTCAATACCAGCAAGACTGAGTTCCTTCCTATTGGGACTCCCATTTGTGCTTTCCTCCATTCACTCTGGCAACCTTGTATGGGCTCACCCTTTCTCTCGCATCTGAAGCCAGAAACCTTGGAGTCATCTTCGACTCCTCTCTCTCTTTTCTCCCTCACATCTTGGATCTTGCCAAGAAGACCCATTATCAACTCCACCGACTCAAAGGTATCCTTCCTTTCCTCCCTTGTCCACAGAAGCTCAATGTCTCTAGAGCTCTGGTACTCTCTAGGCTTGACTGCTGCAACAGCCTCTTCCTTAATCTACCCTCTTCCTCTCTAGGGCCCCTCCAACATATCCAAAATAAGGCTGTAAGACTGGGACCTTATGTGTCCTTCTGGGTCCCAGCCTTCCGCCCAGTAGCCCTCAGCCTTCCACCCCATCCCAGGACCTGCCTTTGGGCACCCAATGACTTGTGTTCTCACATGCTTGCACTTATTATTGGAAGGTGATCCGTCTGTACCAAGCCATCTCTGCCAGGCACTTACTTTGCACACAATGGACTCCTTGACACTTCCCTCTGTAGAACTCCCAGCTTTTACCCCATCCCTGTCCCTTCTCTCTCTCCCTGTATTTGCACATTCTGAATGCTCACAAGGCCTAGTAGGACCACCCCTTTCCTGTTTCACCAGTTTATACTATTTGCCTTTTGCTCCCAAGTTCCCTCCCCTTGCCCTGTGGGGCGCATTGGAGCCCAATTCCTTGATGTATAAGCGCTTTACAAATGCACAATACATAAATGATAATTATTATTATTATAAATAAATAAAATGACAAATTTTGGCAAAAATCTAGTTAGGTGGCAAAACTTCATAATTTTACTCGCAACTGCCATAATATATATATTTTCCGAATCAGCTAATCATGGGTAATTAAATAAGACGACAGCCAGGTCCACACCACTTCGTATGGTCATGTGGCAATTTTCTGACATTTTCACAAAAAACATAACATTAGCAACATGTAATTTATTCCCCATATTCCTAATTTCACCTTCCACCGGTTCACCAACTCCGACATTTGGAACATTTTCAGATCAGCCAGAAACCCATTTTAAATGGCCATTAAAGTTCCCTGATTCGTAGGTGGATGAATTTTACATCACTATAATTGCCTGGAAATTACCTAAAAAATTACACATACATGTGATTAGTACGGCTTATGGTTGCTGAGAAAAAGGCCTAAGTTATAATAGTCCTTTTAAATTAATAGTAATCCTTAATGTTGGACAAATGGCAACTCCCATGCCTCCAGGCCATTTGTTATCACTGGGCCAGCTTGTAACCAGTGTTTATTTTTATTAGTCTCTTTGTGTTTGAAGCTTGGTCTTTGAAGTTGGAATTTCAGCCTCTCTAAATTTTAGCCCCTGTGTTCACACTTCCTTCTTACATTTTGGTCATGCATCAGCCAAAGAAAATTGTCTTGCAGAGACAGCAAGTCTAAAGGACACTTGGTTTCCACACCTTTCAGGCAAGCCACTTTTTTCCTGTTGTAAAATAGCTGGGGGGATGTAAACCAGGCTTTCTGTGGGGGACGTCCTTTTTGACATGTGTCCCACAGAAAGCAAAGGGTTTGCTCAGGCCTACAGAAATGTCTTCATGGAAACAGCGTGGCCTTTTCTTTTCAAATGTTTGCTGGTATTTTGAATGCAACACATAATATACCTTACTCTTTGGGCCTCATTACAACTCAGGCGGTAAGGGGTTTACGGCGCCGTAAACAGCGCCGACCCTTACCGCCTGAGTACGAGGTCCCTTAGCGCCATGGCGGACTTAACACCTGCTTTTAGCAGGTGTTAAAATCCATGGCGCTAAGGGACCATGGAGTTAATTACGCCACCGTAATTTACGGTGGCGTAATTAACGCCTTCCCCACTCCCATTATGCCCTATGGGGCAAAAATGGGAATGGGGAAGGGTAAATGGGGATTGGGGACTTACCGCCCGCCAAGGTCGGAATGGGGCGGTAAGTCCGCCAACCACCATGGCGTAAACGTAGTTTACGCCATGGTGGTAAAGTCACGGCCCAGGCGGTAACTTACCGCCTGGGTCGTAATGAGGCCCTTTGTCTTTTCCCTGACATTTTTATGTTAGCAGCTGTACATTTTTTACATTTAAACTGCAAATACACATGCAAAGCCGTTTTGTGTCAGTGTTTAATAATCCTGTTTTTCTTGTGAAAGGGACATTTGAATGTCTTCTTTCTTTGTGAATGAAATGCTGCTTTTCCTCTGGCAATGACAGGTAGGCCCCTTTCACATGGCCCTTCAGTTCTGTTAGTTTGAGGCCTTTGATTACACCCCACAGTCATTAAGGGATGGCTGGCAGCTAGGTATCAATCTTGCAGGGTTTGCAAGATTGGGAAGAAAAAAAACAAATCATCTGAAGAGAAGAGGCTCTTCAGAAAGGAAACCTATCAGAAAGACTGAGCTTTAACCTGGAAGCAAAGAGAGGTGTAAACAAAGAGGGAGAATTACTACATGGATTGGAGTGCATAGAAAGCGGAAACTTGCAGGCAAAGACAATGTTTAAGAGAACAATTCTGTGAAGCATTTCACCAATAAATACATATAAATCATCAGTCAATTTTCCATTACCCTAATATTTTATATTATTTAAGTCTCCTGATGTGAATGGTTCTGGATCTTCACATGTCGAGTGTTCGGCCCAAGGGTACATGGGATCCTGATTTCGATGTCGCTAAAATGTGCTTCTATCTTTCTTGTTACATACATGCATACAAACTTTATTTCAAAATATCAATTTCATAAAAGTACCCAATTGACATACAGAATAAAAATATATGGAAACTTAATAAAATACAATTTTAAATAGCATTACGTTTTCTTAAATATAAAAGCATTTTCAATAAAACCATAAATAGAATCGGCCACTTTCTTACAGGGAAGGGAGAGCACCAGTGTCCTGGCCTCGCCTGGTCTATGGACACTATATAATGTAAAAATAGGTAGGAGAAACTTCTGAGTGACTGTAAATTAGGACCAAAAAATAAAAAAATGATACAGATTTTCCACTGTGTAGCCATTACAGAGACAAAAAGGGGCTGTGGTGGGGGTCTTACCTGTGGACCATTTAGCCACTGTAGAAGCTATTGGTAGGCGATTTTCTCTAAATTTAAATATTATGTCCCGCTTGCATGGATTAGTAATCCAGCTTGCATAGTTCTCCAGACTGAGATGTGGTCTGTGCTCAAGGAAATAATGCACCGTGGGCTTTTCTATCTGGTAGTTTCACAGAGTCAGTGCCTTTTCCTCTAAGATGGTAACTTTAAGGGTTTAACCAGCAGCCCCTTCCTTGAAGGGCCTAATTAATGGTTTGATAAATCCTATCGAGGCCAACATCTGCTTGTTAAATCGCAGCCACAAGCTGTGGCCACCATCCTCTGACAGCAATAGTTACTTTATAAGGTCTTGCTTTTGACTTTCGTATGACACTCCCAACATAGAACCTATTACATATGCATTTGATGTCATAGACTGTCAACAGTGTTTGACAATTAAGGAATGCACGCACGATTTGTCAAATTTGTTTCCCAAATTTCCTCCGAATGGCAAGCTTGCAAACATTACCGTGACCACATCCTAAAACTCATTTAAGTTGATGTTCACCCAAGATCTTGGTTTCATGATTGATTTAAAAAAAAAAGCTGTGACATAGCAGCGTGTGGGACTTAGGAGCCCCTTTGCAGTAGATATAAGGTACAATTGTTAATGCCACTGGCTTGTCTGGGAGCAGGATTTCCCCATGTTATTGCATTTTTAAAAAACCTGATGGCTCTTCTGCTGGTAAATGGTAAGACACCTGATTTCAGACTCTTCCTTTTGGGTTTTGTGTTGCCTTGGTAACAGATCACAACACTCCTTTGAATGCAGCTCTAACTTCGTTGTTAAAGTCCATTCATTGTTTTTCTTGCTTGTTGTTTGAAAACCTCATCCTCACTTCAGTCCTGACCAGCAACAATTCGCCCAAGGGGATATTTTCTTGGAGGTGCTTTGGATGAGCTCTCTGCGAGTGTAAGACTGAGTTGGTGGTTGTTGATGACTATAGGTTTCCTGAAAATCCTGCTATGCGAGGCATTTTGTTTGATGTATACCCCCAGTCCAAAAAAGGAACATCTGTCTGACTGGTTTGTGGGGAGGGGGTCATTTTGGGTAGTGTGAGTGGTGTTTGGGGCTTGTGGGTGACAGAAGGGCAGATATCTAGGAGTAGCTAGCGGGCATTCCACCCCTGGCCTCAAACAATGTCTGACAAACACCTTGCCCTGCATCTGCCAGGGGAAAAGGCCCCAGCAGGCCACTGAGCACAGCACCTGAGCATGTTAGGGTGAGGTTTGAGGCATCTCTCAGCCTGCCAACCAACATACTAAGGACAGTGAAATGGATGGCCTCACATTTCAAGGTGCCCTTTGTTGAGGCTGGAGGAAGACAGAGGGCAGCAACCAGGACAAATTGTTTTTTGGGGTATGCTGGCCTCCTGCTTCTCCAGGGCATGTAGGAGGCAAGGCAGAGTAAACATCCCAGACCACATGTGCCAGTGGATGCCCAGGGGATAGAACACAGAAAAGTGGGCCGGCGAGCTGAATAACCCTGGGCTCCAAGGGTGTGGTGGCCCAGGTGTGGAGCTGCCTGCAGGCTGGCGGAGGATCATGTGCAACATCCCTGTGGTGGTTAGGGCCTGGACAGGAGTGTGGGGCATCACTCAGTGTTAGCCTACCAGGCCAGTAGGTGTGTAGTGGGCCCAAGCACCCAATGCATCATGGGTCACTCCGGACACTGTTGGAAGGGTAGCAACCTGGAGGAGTTCTTAAATCTTCTAGACAATTAAGGAAATGTTGTGTGTCTCCTACCTATGGACCAATGGTTGCAAAGGCAGTCTAAATAGATTGCCAGAGGGTCACAGAGAGGAGTGCGGGAGCGCCACTGAGGGTTAGCCTACCAGGCTGCGGATGGTGAGTAGAGGGCCTGTGTACCCTCTGAATCACTGCCCACTGTTCGAAGGGTGACAACCTGGTGGAAGAGACAAACAGGTGTCCACAGATCTGTGTGACTTTCCCGCCACCTGCACACCGAAGATTACTGTCTAACAATCAACAATTAAGACCTTATATGTAATTAGCTGTAAGAAAAAATGACTTGCTCAGTTATATATTTACAATCTTGATTGTTTATATAATTAGTGTACACAAAATAAATGTTTCTTCACAAGATAATATTCACAAAATTAGCAGAAAAATAATAGAAAAATAAGAGTTTTTCAAAACCAACAAGCAGACACTTCCCTTCCTCTGGGGCTAGTGGTGATTTTCTCTTTTCGTGAGTGTTACCGCACAATGATCTACAAACTTAAGATAAAGATTGCCATTATTCCAGGTTGAATAATGTGTTAAAGCTGATTTTGTGTGATAATCTCAAACAGAAATCATTCCTGGTATTGCTCCCTCAATAGTCACCTGGTTTACGTCAAGGAAGAACAGTCCAAGCTGTTGGTCACATCATCAGGAATGCAGGGGCATGCCGATGAGTCTCATAAGATTGTGTGGCCGAGGGAATTAAAATGACAAGTGTCATATAGTCCATAACATCACATATTGCATTTTCCCATCGTTTCATTTTTTATTTTAAATGCGGCTCTGAGTCAGTGGTCTTCCCTTCAGTAGAACAGATATCTAATGTGTTTAAGGGAAAGCACACCTGCCATATGGTTCTCAAATCCGTCCTAGTTGAGTTTCAGCGATCGAAGTACAACCTAAAGGTCAGAAAACGGCTAATTAGACTTGGATATCCAGACTCAACAGTTGATATAAAGATATAATCGCTGCTTTAGTGTGCTAAACTTATTAAGCTTACCCTCATAGGAGATTGGATGACCCTGGTGATTCAAATGGACAATGCACCCTTTGTAGTGGTAATACAATCTTTCTATCATCTAAAACAGGCTTGTCCAACCTTTCTGAATGTGGGGCCGAAGCATTAACTTTTTGTCACCCAGTGGGCCGGCAAGCCAAAAGTCAACACCCTCACCCAAAGCAGTATATTAAAAAGTGATACTGTGTGACCTTTGACACAATAGCATCACGGGCAGGGATAGCCATGCAGACCCAAAGATAGCTTTTGGTGTCATGGGCAGTGATCAAAGGTTAGATGCTTGTGATTTCTTTCAGTGTCTAGGTGTTCATATTTTTCTGAAATAGTGGGGGCGACCGAGCGTAGCGAGGGAGCTTTAAGGTTCTTGGGAGGGTTTGGGGGGGTTTCCCCCACAAGAATTTTTTTCAAATATGAGGTTGAAATGGTGCATTTTAGAGCAGAAAAGATGACCAAAAAGCCATAAGTTTACAATCAGTTCTAAAGGGGAACATGAAAATTCCATGTCACCAACAGCAGAAAAGAACATTTTACAACACAACACATTTTAATGATCAATGTGTCCACAGTGTAAGACACCACTGTCACTGATGTAACACATTGTCATGCTGGTTGTACCCAAATAAACCTCTGTAGCAACATGTCTATGCTGGCTGTTCCCAATTTAGGCCAGCATTGTCCTGTACAAAGCATGATTGATGCTGCCTGAGCATGTGCAGTGCGCCCAATACATATGGTAGCTTATCCCTGTAATACACATTACTTCTGTGGTGATGAAAGAAGCATAATTCAATTCAACAGATAAAATGTGGAAAAGCGATCACCCAGAGGTGAACCTAATTGAAGAAAAGCAATGTGAGCACAATCTTAAAGTATACAACCTACAAGGCCTAGTGCACACTTTACCTTTTCTTTCACCAATAAATCGGGGGGAGAGCGCAAACGCAGTCCCCCACTACCATAAATAATGCAGTTGTGTATCCCGCATTTGGGAACATAGCAGGGGTCAACAAATCCGATGTGCAATGGGTAAGCCTCACCCTGGGAGATCTGCCCTTGAGGTCAGATTCTCTCCTGCCAGCTAAGTATGAGTTGCATGCAAGAGGGCAGGGGTTGGGTCAGTTCTGGGAAGCCCCGCTAAGCGAGGGTGAGAAGGCAGGCCCTGACCCAGCCTCAACCCCCCCCCCCCCTCCCGGAAGCTCTGAGTATCTGCAGAGCTGCCTGTCCCGCGTGTGGGTGAAGCTCCAGCAGGCAGAGCCCAGCAGAAGAGCAGATTGTAGCGCAGTTCCTTTCTCCCATCAGGCCCTGCTCGGCCCGAGATTTGTATAAATAGCAGGATGGCTCGAGCAGGCCTGTTGCAGTCTGCCCACTGGCCTGTCGGCCCCACACGCGCCCATGGCCCTCCTGAGTGGAGCTGCTCAGCGCTGGCCCTATTGACACCATCATAATCATCCTGGACCTCGATGCTCCACCACCCCTGAATCTCAGAGTTCTGCTCAATGACAATGCTGAAGCTTTGACATCTTTGCCGTAACCATATAGTGTGTTGTGTCAGCCGAGCCTGCACAGCGCCAAAGGCAAGTATTCCCTTGTCTGGGCCCAGAGGTCACTGAGTCTTCGAGTGCCATCCACTTGGCACGGCCTACTGTTCCCAGCATTTTCTACCCGCAAAAAAGCACCACTACCAAACAGAACTGCATCATTGGGGCCCATCTCTGCAGCTCTCCGACTTGACCCCAGCCCAGCACAAAGGCACCCATGCTTCTGGTCTGATGCTGAAAGGCCTGGCTCTGCTGAGATCCGAAAGACAAGAACTAAGGTATTTTGGGAACATAGTACTATTGTTTTTTGTGTTGCAACTGTATCAGCTCACACGTCTCCTGAAGGGTATAGGCTGCCCTCAGACTGCGCTACCAAAAGAGTGAAAATAGGTTATACCTGTTGGGCTTGCCTGTTTCACTTTTATGATTGGGATCACTGCTGCATGGGTATTAAGCGCGTAATAAATAACCTATCATATCAGATCATATCATAGATCACAGATCAAGATCATAAGCAACTTCCAGAAACCTTGGCAGGTGGTCCACTGTGACCCATTTGCAGGTTGCAGTGTGTTATTGGGGCACTACTAGGGAAACATATTGTGCTGTACATGTGGTATTCGCCATGCTTTGATACCCCACTGGCCACATCTATAATGTCCAATGTTCTTGGTATAATGCATGGACATTTTCATCAATCCGCACTGTGCTTAGAGGTAAACGTAACTGAGCTCCCGCTGTTCTTCTTTGTCTCCAGATGAGGAAAAAAGCACTGCAAAGGTTAGGTTTCTCAGCTGATAAAAGTTCATCTTCGGTGACATTCGCAATTCAAAAGAACGATTTTTGGGGCAGAGAGGCTGTGTCGCCGCAACCCCTGCTAAACATATGTCCAGAGATGACAAACCTTGAAAGTAACTCCGCACAATGGCCCTCTGAGCAGCGGCCCACGGCTAATCAGGGGTTCAGGAATCCGCTGTGCTGCCCACGCCGAGAGGAACTCCTGCACAGCACCTGTCCACATAATCCTTCGCCCGGGCCAGCACTCTCTTCTCCTCACCTCGCCACCTCCTCCCATGAGGTCACCAGGGGAAGTTACAGTTTTGCGCACAGGCACATTTAAAAAAAAAATGTATTTATTTTTTTATTTATTTATTTTACTCAAGAGTTGTCCAAAATACAGCCTCGCGGGCCACATAAAATGGCTTGGCGGGCCGCATTGTGGCCCGCGGGCCGTATGTTGGACAACCTTGCTCTAAAAGGACAGACCTTTTATCCTTTAAAAAACAACACTGTCCTTATAGATTAGTGTAACTCACCAATTCTTACATTCACAGACATTCCTCCATTCTCCCGGACAACTCGCGGCCGAAATTAAAATGGCTGCCATTACATGACATGACGTACTCCCGCCGTGGTGCGATGACATCATTTTTGCTTATCGCGGGTGTTATGAGTGAAAGGGACACGGGTCCTTTAAGGGAAGGAGCACGCCAGGGCGGGAGGAGGGCGGAAGGGGAGGGACGAGGGAAGAGTTAAGGCTGTTATGTGTTGGGGAAATAAAGGAAGGTTGACCCGTTCCTTGGCTCCTGTCCTTATTAGGCAGTGCCTGAAATGTATGAGTGAACCCCACAACATCTGGCGACGAAGCCGCCATCCCAGGCGTGCAGCAGGAGGGGCTCACCAGCCCAGCAGCATTACAAAAAACCACCGTAAAGTCGGCTACAAGATACGGCGCGGTCGCGCGACCACAGCAGAGGTGGCCCAACACCCAGAGCACCAGGCCAGCAGAGCGGGAAGAGGCTGCAGGAGCAAGAGCCCTGCCACAGCAGCAGTGGAACTTCGCTGGAGCGGACATCCAGCAGCAGAAGAAAAGCGCCACGGACGAGAGCCCAGCAGCAGAAGCAGGACACCGCTGGAGCGGACATCCAGCAGCAGAAGAAAGCGCTGCTGGACGAGAGCCCAGCAGCAGAAGTGGGACGTTGCTGGAGCGGATATCCAGCAGCAGAAGAAAGCACCGCCGGACGAGAACCCAGCAGCAGAAGTGGGATGATGCCGGACTGCGAGCCCAGCAGCAGGGGAGGAGCGCCGCCGGACCGCGAGCCCAGTAGCAAGGGAGACGCACCATCAGACCGCAGGACCAGCAGCGTGAAAGGAACACTGACGGAAGAGTGCCGCGGGACTTTACCAGACAGCAAAGTGCAAAACAAGGCCAGGTAAAGACCCCGCGCCTCCCACGAAGAAAAAAAATAAAACAAGTGAGATCCGTGCCAATAAGACGGCACGTATCACCAAGTGCCCACACCACGGGATACCATTACAAATACTCACAATCATTAAAAAAAAAGAAGAGGAGGGGTGGACACACGTGGAGCTCGTACTAATACGCCAGCGCGAATCATTAACCGGCCGCACCACAGGACAACTACACAGGCCACCCACCCAAAAAAACCAAGTACAATACGAGGAAACAAAGCCAAGGGCTGCCACACCATAATAAGGAAAATGAGCCTTTCAGACCACGAGGCCCCAGGACTCAACCTACCACTACCAAAACCCACAAGGCCACAAAACCAGCCAGAAAACAAACAAGCACCACACATGGACTAGCGAACAACAGGGCTCACATTTGAATACTGCTAACAGCCCCAACCGATCTCAAGACATCATAACACCACCCAGGGTGCAACCATGACTGACCAAGCACAAGCAGCTGCAGATGCAGGTTCTCCCAACGCCAGCCCCAACTCGCATGCCAGCCTCATGAGAAGACCAAGCCCGTTCACCCTAAACCCTCACCATGACTAAGGCCAACGATGGGAGGAATGGGTTGAAGAATTTGAAGACTTTGTAGGGGCCATAGGCACACAGGATCCTCCCAACAAGATCAGCATCTTCACAAACATAGCGGGAAGAGAGATCAAAAACATAATACGTACGATTCCCCCCGCAAGACCGCAACACATATACATGCCTTCTGGAGGCCATCAACGAAAAGCTTGTAATAACACCCAACAGAGACTATGAACGCTATGCCTTCAATCAATGTGTCAAACTAGCCCACAAATCCATAGGCGATTTCGTCATCCGCCTCCAAAGAAAAATCATAAAGTGTGACTTTGCCAACTTCAATGATGATGAGGCCATCAGACTGCGAATAATTGAAGGATGCATCTCGACAATGTTCAGAAAACACCTTCTAAAGAACCCACTATCCCTTAAAGAAATACTAGACCTGGCCAGAGTATATGAAAGAATAGACGTCCAAGCGGCAGTCATAGAAAATCCAAAAAAGGGGAACATCACCGCGGCCATGACCCCATTCATCCGATACGAGAACCCACAGAACAGGCAAACCCTCAGGAACACCACATAACGACCCCAGAGTGATCGGCATTGCTATCGCTGTGGTTTTGAATACCCCCACAGAGGACCATGCCCTGCAATCGGTCAATGATGATTACGATGTGGCCTAGAAAACCACTTTCAAGCCATGTGCAAGGAACAACTCCCTGACATGGGACCAAATTGTCCACAGAATGCCAACCGCCTCTCGGAACCCCAAAGGGGACAACATGTCCAACGAACCGTCGAGAGGGGACTGACATACCCTGCAAGCCCTCAACAACGCTCGAACACTGTGAGAGCACTAGAAGGATTACAAATTGAGCCTGACAGGAAGCCTCATGAATGTTATGACTTCCACCACTATGACCAAACGCAAATGACCACCCTCAAGAGGGAGTGCACACCACCTCAAGAACAAGAAACCTACACAAGCCCCCTCCCACCAGGCTACGATCCTTACGACAACTCCCCACCGAGATCCGAGATCCCTTCAAGACAAGATACAACAACCACAATAACTACAGGATGGATATGACAGACAATATGTCAGTCTACTCAGCGTCGACGCAGAAGAGACACCAGCCCCCAAGGTCACAATTCAAATGGGTAACACCAGAAACAACTTTGTTGTTGACACCGGGGCGACTGTGAATGTCATGAATGAGGAACTATACCAGGCCATAGCAGACCTCTACCCCCTACGACAGTCGAAAACCCACATATTCCAGTGGGGAGCAGCACTACCGCTAACGTCTAGAGGACAATTTCAATGCGACCTGACACACAGAGACCTCACAACTACTACTGCAATACACGTCATCTGGAGTCCCTCAATAGGAAGATGTCTCCTCAGCTACAGGACGGCCAGGGCCCTGGCACTCATAGACCTACGATATGAACCGGCTGAAGTAATAGAAGGACACGCATCAAACAGAGGTGATGTGATGACAATAACCTGCCGGCCCCTCACCAAAGAGACCCTGCAAACACAATTCCCCAAACTGTTTGAAGGGGTAGGGATGCTTAAGGACTCTGTCATCAAACTACATATCAACCCCAATGTGACACCAGTACCACAATACCCTCACAAAGTGTGCTTTCACCTTCAAGCACAGGTATCCAAAGAACTGCAACTGCTACTACAGAATGATATCATCGAAAAAGCCGAAGGGCCAACACCGTGGGTATCCCCCATTGTAGTTGTCCCCAAAGACAATGGACGACTACGCATATGCGTCGACATGCGCATTCCCAACACCACCATCCAAAGGGAGAGACACCCTGGACCGAGCCTGGACGACATGCTCATCTGGCTGAACTTTTCCAAATTGGAACTCAACCAGGGCTACCACCAATTGGTTATAGACCCAGCCTCCAGACCAATAACCACTTTTGACACGCACAAGGGGCTCTTCAGATATAAACACCTCAACTTCGGCATATCCTCAGCTGTGGAAATATTCCAAGAGACAATCAGAAGACTAATATCCTCGGAAGTCAATGCCCTAAACTATAGTGACGACATCCTCATATTTGGGAAGAATCAGGAGCAACATGACAGGGCACTCATAGCAGTATGCAAAATCCTAAAAGAAGCTGGTCTGACCCTTAACGGCCCCAAATGTGACAAAAACCAGCCTCAAATTATTTGGTCACATATTCTCCAACAAAGGCATGACGGCTGATCCGGACAAGATAAAAGCCATCACCGATCTTCACCTCCCCCTTCAACAACAGCGGAACTACGATCATTCCTAGGAATGCCAGGATATTGTGCAAGATACCTCAAGAACTAGACCACCATTACCAACCCCCTCAGAACTCTCCTGAAGAAAGACAGTCTCTTCCACTGGGACCCACGATGACAGGCAGCCTTCCTGACCATCAAAGACAATCTAGCCAACCACTGCCAACTAACATACTTTCACCCAGAGTGGAACACCATCATCACAGTTGACTCCAGCCCAGTCGGGCTCGGGCCATCTTAGCCCAAACCAACCCCAAGGACAATGCACAACATGAGGTGGTAGCCTACGCCAGTCGTGCTCTGTCCCACATCGAGAAAGCCTACTCTCAGGCAGAACGTGAGAGCATTGCAGCCATGTGAGCCTGTGAAAAATTCCATCACTTCGTTGTGGGACGAAGATTCACACTGGTCACAGACCATCAGGCACTTCTATCTCTATTTGGAAATCCCAAAACAAAAAGGCCCCCCAGGATAAAATGATGGGGGATAAGACTGGAAGAATACGATTACGATATTGTCCACAAACCAGGAGGGGAAGCCAACCCGGCCGACTACTTGTCAAGAAACCCAATGACTGGAAACAACCACTCCCTAGCGTGCAAAGCTGAAGAATACATTGCATATTTGTCATCCAATGCCATGTCGCCCACTATATCGACAGCGGTCTTTGCAGCCAGAAGCAAAGCCGACCCCACCATCAAAACCGCCCTACACCTTACCCGCACGAACAAATGGAAAAACGTGCATGAAAGAGGAAACAGAGAGGAGGGGACGGATAAGAAAGACCTAAACCGCTTAGCCAAAATGCACTCTGAGCTGGTAGCCACCGACCAAGGTATACTACTACGAGGCAACCAACTAGTAGCACCGAAAGACCTGCGGAAAACCCTAGTAGCAATAGCCCATGAAGGTCACAGGGGGATCAAGAACACAAAAAAGATCCTACGGAATCATCCATGGTTCCCCTACATGGACGTCATAGTAGAAGACATACTAGCTCACTGCAGGCCCTGCCAACAAGCGGCGAAGGAGACAGATCCAAACCCGATGCAACCAACAACACTTCCGGAGACGGCACCCATCATAGATGAACTCTTCAGCGAATGGGGTATCCCCAACATCGTCAAAACCGACAACGGGCCCCCGTTCCAGGGATGAGAATTCACCAAGTTAGCAGACCATCTCGGCTTACTTCACCAAAAAATCACTCGGCTCTGGCCTCAGGCCAACAGAATGGTGGAACGGTTCATGGCAACCATAAAGCTAACCCGACAGAAGGCCCTGGTAGATCAAGTACCAAATCCACAGGCGATTTGCTTAATGCTTAGAAGCTACAGAAATACACCACATGATGCGACAGGACGAACCCCGGCAGAACTTATGATGAAATACAAACCCCGAACATGCATCCCTCAATGGGAAGACTATACACCAGAAGAAGACGCAACCATACGAAGATGAGATGCTGAAAAGAAAGGAAAGGCCAAAGAATGGGCCGATAAGAAAATAAACGCCAAAGAGTCACAACTCGAAGTAGGACAGACGGTACTAATCCGGCAAAGACAGCTGAGGAAAACAGAGACGCGCTACAGCCCAGAACCTCGAGTCATGACAGCTGTAAAAGGACCCATGATAACCGCAACAGGAGAGCCAGGTGAAATAGCACGGAATGCATCATTCTTCAAAAGACTATACCTTGAGGATATGGAAGAACCTGAGAATGCAACCGAGGACCTAGATCCTGAAGAGAGGGCGAGTCCCCCAATTGAAGAAACTGGCGAAACTAGAGAATCTCCAGGCAGACCCCACAGAGCAGTGCGTAGATCTGCATGACTCATCGAACAAATGTGACCCCTGCTTTCATGATAAGCACGGGAGAGATGTTATGAGTGGAAGGGACGCGGCTCCTTTAAGGGAAGGAGCACGCCAGGGCGGGAGGAGGGCGGAAGGGGAGGGACGAGGGAAGAGTTAAGGCAGTTATATGTTGGGGAAATAAAGGAAGGTTGACCCTTTCCTTGGCTCTTGTCGTCATTAGGCAGGGCCGAGTTATGGATGCCTGAAATGTATGAGTGAACCCCTCAACAGCGGGTGATGATTTAAAACACCAAATTGCCGCGATTCACTGTAAAATGCACTTGTTTTTTGAAAAAGATACATTTTTAGAAAAATAACACGTTTTTGAAAAATCAGTATTTGTTCACCTACAAGTAAAAGAATGTAATAACATTACTTGTAGAAAACAATGTCATCATTAAAATGAAAAGACTGACCAAATTGAGCCGACAAATCCTAAGTAAATGATGTCAGCGCTCCACAGCTGCACTAGTGGGTCAATATATCCAGCTGGAGGTTGTTAGAGTGCATATATCTATATGGTGCCACATATTCTAGCTTCTATAGACTTCTCCAGGTGAGACATTGAGTGTAGGGACCATGCTTACAATCTAGAAACCAACATTTCTTAGGGGTACCGCCAACACTCTAGGATTGTCATGTCATTACTTCAAGAGAGGTTTAACATCAAAAATGCTGTACATTTCTGTAGGGGAAGGGGGAAGACCAAGCCTGATTTGCATGTGGTCTTTCCCCTGCTGTAATGGCTTGGCAGGCGAGGAACTAACGTCTGGAGGGTTGCCCAGAGCAAAGCCAGAGGTTAAGATGTATTCTAAACCTTCCAACCATCACCTCTTTTGTTTTGCTTTGGTCACCCCGAATGGGACGGGTATGCCCAGATGTGGGTGCCGTGCCTGCCTGGGCTAGAGACCCAAGCTACACCTCACCGATGAGGCCCAATGAGGCTGAAACATGTCTGGGGGTGCTTGTGGTCTCGTACAGAAGGGATGTGGGCGAGCAGTTTGGGCTGGACTGCGCCTGTTGTGGTGGGATCAAGCCTGAGTTGCATATGGTCTTTCCACTTTTGTCATGACTTGGCAGGCAGCAAAGGATGGTCTGGAGGGTTGGCCAGAGCGATGCCAGAGGTTGAGATTAATTCTAAACCTTCCAACCATCACCTCTTTTGTTTTGTTTTGGTCACCCCGAATGGGACGGGTATGCCCAGATGTGGGTGCCGTGCCTGCCTGGGCTAGAGACCCAAGCTACACCTCACCGATGAGGCCCAATGAGGCTGAAACATGTCTGGGGGTGCTTGTGGTCTCGTACAGAAGGGATGTGGGCGAGCAGTTTGGGCTGGACTGCGCCTGTTGTGGTGGGATCAAGCCTGAGTTGCATATGGTCTTTCCACTTTTGTCATGACTTGGCAGGCAGCAAAGGATGGTCTGGAGGGTTGGCCAGAGCGATGCCAGAGGTTGAGATTAATTCTAAACCTTCCAACCATCACCTCTTTTGTTTTGTTTTGGTCACCCCGAATGGGACGGGTATGCCCAGATGTGGGTGCCGTGCCTGCCTGGGCTAGAGACCCAAGCTACACCTCACTGATGAGGCCCAATGAGGCTGAAACATGTCTGGGGGTGCTTGTGGTCTCGTACAGAAGGGATGTGGGCGAGCAGTTCGGGCTGGACTGCGCCTGTTGTGCTGGGATCAAGCCTGAGTTGCATATGGTCTTTCCACTTTTGTCATGGCTTGGCAGGCAGCAAAGGATGGTCTGGAGGGTTGCCCAGAGCGATGCCAGAGGTTGAGATTAATTCTAAACCTTCCAACCATCACCTCTTTTGTTTTGCTATTGTCTTCCTTCTGATGCATTGGCACATGAAGCAAAGCAAGGGTGGTTCCTTACCCCACACCCACGCCCCTTTCTCTCTAAGACCTGTGGAGTTATTGTGTGTCCCTGGCTGGGGGAAGGGCAGGCGCCAGTCCCGCGTAGCTCACAGAGCAGCAGCTGTAATCTTAGGCACTTGGATATGGACTCGCTCAGATCTCTCAGGAACGCTATTGATTGGCTGGAGAAAGCCGTCCCTCCGGGCCACTGACTGAGAGGGAGGTCCCTGGCAGTGCCACTGTAGGACTTGCCCAAGGGCTCAGCATTGTCTGCAGGTTGCCACCTCAGCATGACCCATGGGGGACAAAGCACCCCATATTATCAGGCTGTTCCTCCACCACACTCCCACGCCCCCCCCATCTGCGGCCTATAGTAATAACTCAGAAAGGGGAAATGGGGTCAGCGAGATGTTGGTTCAATTGGCAGCTTCTCCAACCCTCTGTGCAGTGGTGTACTAACTGAAGGGGGGTGCGGGGTCACCGTTTGCTCCCCCCACCACAATCTAGGCCCCCTCATTTGGCTTCTGAGGGAAGGGAACAAGAACGTTATTGGGCAGTAAGGGACTTTTTGGGGCAGTTGGTGCCATTGCGGGAGCTGGCATGAGGGTAGTGCGGGCAGTACCAGGATGCAGGCCTCTGCCCCAGCCCCTTCAACAGGGTCTGGGCGACGGATCCCTAAACCCTTGCTGTACACTCTTTCTTTGTGTTACGGAATTGAGTTCTAATGGACAGCTGTTTTATTTCTCGCTACAGCTAACACCGCAAAAGGTTTAGAGATTGCCATTTTACCTGACAAGTCTGGGGCTCCAATTAAGTGTTAATGGTCTGGCCATTGGCCCTCGAAGAGCCATCAGCATTCAAAGCCCACTTTTGGCTTTTCAATCTCTGATGACTGCCAAAGTAAACGGAAACAGAAAGGGGACATAATAAAAAACCATATGAAGCTGACTGGCTCATGATGTCCGTTCATTGAATGTGCCAGAAATAGTTCCTCTTTCTCTGACTTTGCAAATGTTATTGCAAACCAGCCCCCAGGAAGCTGCGTGCCTGTGTCAGGCAGTGACTGCAGCAAGGTGATTTTATCACACAGGCTCTTTTGGCCTGTGTCTAAGGGCCTCATTACATGGTAGGCGTTATGGATTTAACGTTACCGGTTACAGAATACCGGTAACGTTAAATCCCCATGCGGATTACGACCCGGCTCACCGCTATTAGCGGCACCGCTAATTACGGTGCCACTAATAGCGGGCAGGCCGCGTGTGCGCGACCCTCCATCCCGTAAATTACGCCATGCCGCTATTAGCACAGCATCACAAGGCTAGTGGACATGCCAAAAGCGGCATGGTAAAGCCCCCCAAACCTCTTACCGCCATGGTGCTAATACCGGCATCGCAAACCACCCGTTAAGAGAACTGAGCAGAGTTCCCACCTGCCACAGGTGGAAACAATCAGCACAGGTGGAGGCAATGGAGACTGTGGCAGCTCAAAAGGAGCACACCACACCCCTTCCCACACCCCTTCCCACACCAAGATGGTTCCAATACTGGCAGCATTACATGGCCTGGAGGACCTCATTGCAGCACAGCTGCAACAACAACAGGCAGCACAAAGGAGACGCAGGAGGAGGAGGAGGAGGGCAAGACAGGCACAGCAAGCACCACCACGGCACTTAATCATACCACAGAGAAACCCACCAATCCCCAGGATCAGAGACAGTCCATTTAACCTAACCCCTGAGCAGATACACACCCTGTACCGTCTGGACCGGGATACCATCACCAGCATCGTGGACATGATACACAACGACATTGTGAGCTTCATAGACATCAGAACTGCCATCCCCCCGCTACTGAAGGTGGTGAGTGTGCTCCACTTCCTGGCCACAGGCACCTACCAGCATACAGTGGGACAGATGCATGGCATCTCACAACCAGTATTCTCCCGCACGCTGAACCAGGTACTCGATGCCCTCCTGAAGCATGCACCTGAACACATAACCATGCCACGGACTGCACAGGAGATTGCAAACACAAAAGTTGGTTTATATTCACTTGCAGGCATACCAAGTTGCATCGGGGCCATCAACTGTACCCATGTGGAATTGGTGGTCCCACATCGCAATGAAGTAGTCTACCGAAACAGGAAGCAATTCCACTTCATCAATGTCCAAATGGTATGTGACGCCAGCAAGATAATCACACATTGCTGTGCCCGATTTCCCGGATCAACCCATGATTCCATGGTCCTGCGGAACTGAACTATCCCACACTACATGGAGCGACAAACCGCACAACGTTCGTGGCTACTTTGTGAGTAGCAGGGCAAGCACATGGCAGTGTAATTGGGGGGGAGAGATACATACTCCAACTGGGTGTGTTTTGGAGGGGGACAGATACATACTCCAACTGGGTGTGTTTTGGGGGGGGGGAGATACATACTCCAACTGTGTGTGTTTTGGGGGGGAGAGATACATACTCCAACTGGGTGTGTTTTGGGGGGGAGAGATACATACTCAAAATGGGTGTAGCTTGTCGTCCGCCGGACAAATGCACATACAGATGTACGCCAATGTCCATCTGGTAAGGCCGCAACGTACTTGAGATGAACCGACATGCAGGTATAAGATACACAACATAGATAACAATCCAGGTCTAGAAACATTAAACATCCATCCACATACACACTGCACAACATTCCACGCCACAAAATATTACATTTTACACATGCCATCAAGAGAGCCATCCTGAATTAGTCCACCCCAACATCAAATATGCAATGTGCCCCATAATGCATGCAAATGGATCAACCCTAGCCATAGCATTTCACCACGCACCTATACCACCACTGAAGCGATGCCTCTATGCATGGCAACATCAATGTTGGTATGGCAGTACACCAGCAGTGCAGAACTACATCTGCCTGGCCCCAGGGACACCGGAGACCTCGCCTCACCCAGGACATGTCAATTACTGCTGGAGGCATTGATGGGGCATGTCCACTTGCAGGGTGTAGCTCCCCCTTGCACATTTCTGTCACACAGACCATCTGCATGTATGCTGTCAATTGTGTACGTGAATCACAATGCAATGCCAATTTGTGTCATTTTAACAGGCCGCTCTTGAGGTGAACAGTAACAGGGCCCCATTCCCTCCCCCATACAGGTGATGTGGGCTATCCTCTGAAGAGCTGGCTCATCACACCTGTACGGAACCCACAGAACAGGCACGAGGAGGAATACAACCGTGCACATACCCAGACCCGCATCGTGATCGAGCAGACCTTTGGCCTTCTGAAGTCACGTTTTAGGTGCATTAGCAGGTCTGGTGGCGCTCTCCTGTATGGACATGAGAAGGTGTCCAAGATCACCATGGCATGTGTCATGTTGCACAATATGTGTATCAGACGGAATGTGCCACTGCCCCCTGACGTTGAAATAGAAGCCGCTGATGAGGATGATGATGGTTATGAGGACGGAGGTGAAGGGGATGCAGGTCTTGCAAGAGGGGATGGGCAGGAGGGACGTGCTGTGAGACAGCATCTGATCAACCAAATATTCTGAGGAATATGTTTTCGTACTGTCACATGGATATTGTTAGTAATGCACTGGTGTATGTTTGTGAGCACGCAATGGACCCTGTTGCCAATATAGTACACAGACACAATGAGGATGTCCAGGCCTGCGTTTTGAACATAAACCAGTGTACTGAGTAATGAAAAGGTGAAAAAGTGCAAGTCCCTGAACATCCCAACACCCTTCCCCCCACCCCCCACAACACACCCATAACACCCTTCCCCCCACCCCTCACAACACATACATAACACCCTTCTCCCCACCCCCCCACAACACACCCATGACACCCTTCCCCCCACCCCCCACAACACACCCATAACACCCTTCCCCCACCCCCCACAAAACACCCATAACACCCTTCCCCCCACCCCCCACAACACACCCATAACACCCTTCCCCCCACCCCCCACAACACACCCATGACACCCTTCCCCCCACCCCCCACAACACACCCATAACACCCTTCCCCCCACGCCCCACAACAGTTACTCATGTGCCTGCCATGTATGCATTTGGCCATGCACGCAGTGGAATTTCCATCAACCCCCTATTTGTCATTGTCTGTGGCAGCATTTTGAGAATGGGCAGACGAGCGCCTGGTGGTGCGTGTTGAGCGCCGGAGGGGGCTTGTCTGTCTTGATCCTGATGATGATGATGGGGCAGACTGTCCTTGTTGCAAGAAGTGGCGGTCCAAGGCATCAGCCATGCGAGATAGGACCTCCCTGAGCCTTGAAATCTCAGTACACAGCCTGTCAGTGTTGGCGTCCATTCTGTCAGTTGAGTGCCTCGCCGTCTCTGCAATGTTTTCCCTGAGATGGGCAACCTCCTCAACATGCTGCCCAACCAGCACAGTCAATTCTCGTTGACGCTCCAGGATGGTGGTCAGTTGGAGGGCAGTGCTGGGTGATTGTACACTGGATGCAGTGCCCTCAGAAGCAGCCACTGCAGCTGGTGAAGCCACCATGGGGGACATGATGGCAGGATTGTTCTCTTCAACAGTCACATCAGACCCTGGGGTCTGGAATTGTGTAGGCTCTGCGGTACTAGGGGGGCTTAGGTTGTGCATCCCCATTGGGTCAACTATGGTGTCCTCTGGATCAGACAGGGGGGCAGTGGCAGCTGCCTCACCAGCGGAGCTTGCCGCAGCTGATGGTGGGCCCTCAGTGGCTGCTATTGGTGCCTGTGGGATCTCCTCCAGTGGTGTGTCTGCAGTTTGTGGTACAGCTACTGCTGCCCTGACAGTGGCACTTCGTCGGTGTTTCATGGTCATCAGGTGTGACCTTCCCCCCTTGCCCCTGGAAGTTGTGGGAGTGTCCTCCGATTCCTGGGGACTTAGCCTCTTACTAGTCGCTGGTGCCAGGGATGCATCAGTGGCATCCTCGCCATCTGTGTGTGAGTCTGTCAGGGACAAGAAGGGGGATGGCATTGGTTGATTTTCAATATACTTAATGCAGTTAACATCAATGATGCAGTTGTGGCCATTGGGACTTAGTACTTGTGGATTCAGGTGATGTGCCAATTCAGTGCCTCATCCATACATGGTTGTATTTGGGACTTGTGACTGGTGATGTGCGCATGTGTGTGTGTTTGGGTCTGACACTGACATGGGGAGGGATGGATGCATGTGTGGATGTGTGTCCATGTATGAGAGGAGTCTGTGCTGACATATGGGTCAAACAGTACATTCACTCACATTCAGTCATGTGTACACTCACCTGCATCCGAAGAGGTACCCACGCCGACCTCCATGCTGCCTACTCCCTCGATGGATTCAACTGCAATGAGGTTCCCACAGGTCTCCTCCCATTCTTTGAGTTGGATGGGTGAACCAGCTCCTCCTTCACTGGCAATCCGGTGGTTCTCCGCAAGGATGCCCCTCACCCGCAGCCTGAGGTCGTCCCACCTTTTCCGGCACTCACGCACTGTGCGGGTGCTGGTGCCGACTGCACTGACTTTTACAGCCACTTGTTCCCAGATGGCTTTCTTCTTCAGTATTGTGGGCCGCCGCATGTCATTAGCAAAGACGACATCAGCATTCTCAGCCAGGGTCTGTGTGAGCATGTTCAATTCTTCAGTGAATTTCTCCTTGCGCTGCCTGTCAGCGCTTTTTTTGAAGGCCATGGGCATGATGCAGGTGTACAGGATGATTTCCAACTCTGAGCAACCCGTAACAGGTCCAGGGGGCAGAGGATGGCAATGGATTGTGTTTTTGATGGCCGCCATGCTATTTCCCGTTCCTGTGCGATGACGCTATTTCCGGTTCTGCAAAATAACGGTCACCGCTATTAGCGGTGACCGATATTTCCATGCAGCAGGATGGCGGAGGTGCAATCAGCACATTGGTCAAGGACGGTAGGTGACTTTATTGGGTCTTTAGCGCCATGGCGGTAGGGGGTTTACCGGCATGGCGCTATGCTCGTGTCCGCGAACTCGTAATGGTACGCTATTGCCGCCCTCTTGTGCACGTTAATAGCGCCATGCCGGTAAATTCCGTTTTTTACTGCATACCGTGTAATGAGGCCCTAAGTCTTGAAATTAGTGCAACCCGGAGGCCCATTAGCAGATCTCACGTTCTCCCACTTCCTGGGCAGTTGTGACTCTTCGGCCGTCATCACAATGCCCATGACGTGCTCTCTTACATATTCACGTATGAATCACGTGTCATATGCAATCAAAACAAATTGTTCTAAAAACGCCAAGTCTTGCAGAGAATGACTTCAGAGCTCTTAATCTGGATGGTTTTAAGAAGCCTTATTACAAGTTTGCTGAATTACCGCCAGACCCGATTACCGTTACCACCACTTGGTCCCGAGCCTTTGCCGCGGATTACAAGTAGTGGTTTGCTGGTGTAATTCCCCATTTGTGCAGCCCACAGGGCTCCATGGGGATTTTTGGCAGGTTTGCTGCGCTGGATTTACACTGATGTTTTGAGGTAAAGTGGCGTATTTACCTTCAACTTGTTGTTGGTGGCAATTTATGCACTTTATCTCCAAAAGCATTATTTGGCGTTTGAGCAAAACGTCTACAATTCTGTTACTGTCAAAAAAGTGGCAGTAATGAAATGCCCACCACTTTTTCCCACACAATGTAGGTTCTTTAGAATGCAGCCACTCTATTTTAGCTGGCGGCATGCAGAATGTAGCTACTAAACCAAAATAAGTCTAGGTGGTCATAGAAAATGGCGAATGTATGGAATCTAGGCATTCGTTAGCCACAGCGGTCTGCAACCTGTGGCTCTCCAGATGTTTTGGACTATCACTCCCATCAGCCCTAGCCATCATAGTCAATGATGAGTGATCAGGGGATTAGCAGTCTGAAACATCGGATGAGCCAAAGGTGGCAGATCCCTGTGTTAGAGTGTAGCCAATGTATTTAATCCTATTGCACTCCATGCAGCCATCCCGCATGCATCTGCTTTCGCACACAACTCGAATGACACTTTTCACAACACTACTGGCCTAAGAATGCAGCTACCTTTCACGACAATAATTTGTTCTGTAGCTAAACACAAAGGACCCGATTCATGCAATATTGCTCAGAGATCCCGAAAAGCCAGCACGCAGAGAACAACTCTGCGCAAGCCTGTACGCAGAGGTTTTTCAGCGCGCTCCATGTGTTCATGGAATTGTGTGCTCAAAGTAACTGTATCCGCAAGTCGCGGCCGGAACGCCGCTGACATGCCCCCTCGCAAAGAAAAAACAGCCAGAAACATCTACCTTTGTGTGCTCCACGGACGCGGATACATGCACCCTTAAAACAGTGTGCTGGGTCTCCTGTAAGCAGGCCTGCATTTCGGAGACCCTGCACTCGGTCCCACGTAACTGTTACCGGCACCCAGACAACATGCGTATGATTTATCGTAACTCGGGTAAAACTTTAAAATTCTGCATACGAACCCCCAGAAACTGTTTCTGCACCCCACTACACTGTGTACGTGTGCTGCTAAATTAGTACGGAACACCAGCTGCGTAAACACACACCCCTAAATCTGACACCTGAACTTATCTCTGCGCGATGATTCCCATGCGCAAGTGTCTGTATGCCTGCCTTCGGGTGGCGGATTGGATGAGGGCTTTGCGTGGTCATTTCCCTGAGAGGTTGCGTATGCGGACACATGAATACATATTGTTATGCACAATAGTGGGCATGCGATGGACTGCCCTTGTAACGCCCACATTTTCCCTTTGTTCTTTCTCATTTTACGAGCTCTGCCCCTTCCCTGCCCTCTGTGCAAGCAACACCCACGCTCTGCGTGGTGTCTCACGCAAGCCACTCAGCCCACTTGCAAAGGCATGCAGAGCCTATGCGAAATCCCCACAACGCACGAAAAGGTGCCACGCAGTCGATTACATGAATTGACAAATGGGATTTCACACGCAGTTCGAGGCACAAAGTCCCCATTTACCACGCAAATAATTCCATGAATCGGGCCTTAATGGCTATCCTCTTTCATACCCCTTCTAGACTACTGCTCTCCACCCATCCACATTCCAATTAGAAATGGGTGGCTAGCAGGGACTTGGCCTCCCCTCCATATCATCACATTGGCTATAACGCACACACGCATGCTAGCACCTCCTCGAATTTCTCATACCTTGGACTTCTCTCCCCCCAAGGGCATTCAACCTACAGAGTGTTGTGACCATACCAATGGTGAAGGGCGCTATACAAATGACACACTGCATTACACCGCATTACACCGCCAAACGTGTAATGAGGCCCACAGAGTATTCACTAGGAGCTTCAGAATGTTCACACTCAGCAGGTGCTTTGCACGTTGCTCACTGTTGTGCGTCAGAAAGTAAACATGTACTCCATGGAATAAAATGGGGTGGTAAAGTTAGGTACGGTAAGGGGAGGGGTCTTGTAGGTCGCCCTCCTGCCGGGAATGATGGCCTCGCTGCGAGTGGCTCAGAGAAGCAAAGTGGGTGGGATGAGCTGTTAGTGACCTGTGGTGTTGACGAGCGCAGGTCGGCTGCACCTGTGTGGCAGTATGGATTCGATGTGCTTAGGGGAGGCGAGGGGAAAGAGCCCCTGGGGCTGCTTATCCGTAAGGTCGGCCATAGGGTTGAGGAAGCCGTGTTGGGGGCAGTGCAGGTTCTGACAGCATCAGACATGGAAGAGTCTGTTGTTAGCACAGTGAGTAGCAACTGTGGGAAGCACAAAGCGGGGGGTGGGGGGATGTCGGCACCATAAACTTCCTCGTAGGTCTAACTCCTTCTTTGGTTACAGTCTGGATTGGGGAGTGTCATAGGGAAGGAGATGGGGTTCCGGACAAAGGCACGCGGCTAGTACTTTCCAAGCCAGACATATTGCTTAGACCATCATGGGACCATCATCGGCAGGTGCATGTGATCTCCAGAGCTCTTTGAGCAACATGTGTTCATTTGCTGGAATTCTGGGAGGGCCGTCTCTGCCTTTCATCCTTACACAGTTGATAAAAGGAGTTCTGTTTTACTGAGCGATGGTCGTAACCATTACACAACATGCCGTGAAGCTACCGGCCCCCATGGGGTGCTGTGAAGTTTACTTCCTGTGCCGCTGGACTCCAGTGGGGGCTGTCGGAGTAGGGTGTGGGGCCCGAGGAGATGGCTGCTTTCAGCCTTTCAGCCTTTCTTTGACCACACATCAGGAGGCCCAGGTTCCCCCAAAACAGGGCTTTTTGCACAGTCCCCCGCCCCCTCCTGGAATGCTGGCTAGTCCCCTGCTATCGGTCATGCCTTTGGCCTATGGGTTCATTGGAAAATATCCTCATAGGAGGCGACTGGCTGTTTTCTAGCCACACCGGCACTTCAGTCATGGATCCAAGGCTGGCCCGAGGCATGGGCAAACTGTGCAGCCGACCAGGGCGCTGCGGTCATAGGGGCCCCCAGGCAACAGCTGCCTGTCTCCAGCAGATAAAGAAATATTGTTTGCCAGATGGACTGTGCTCCCTCCATGTACGAGGCGCCCTTTTTGTTTGCCCTAGTGAGGCAAGGTGTCACCTCTCAACCTCCTCTTAGGAGACAAATACCCCCTCACTCAGCTGCCCACTAGACACTGCGCGCCCCGTAAGTGCTGCTTATCACTTTCTTTCTTCAAGCAGAGCATTTAAAGGGTGAGTGATTTTCAAGTGATGGCCCTATTTGGATATGTTCGAGTATGGCCGACGTACAGAGTCTGGATGTGCTACAGGTTATTTATTATGGTTATTTTATCATTTATTTACAGTGCACATAACCCGTAGGTATCTAGGCACTAGTTTCATTGTGGAAGGGCAGGTTATTTATAACGCGCTCGTTCTTTTTTTATTTCCTTCCAAGCGCAGGTCAGGGATTCGAACCTGTGTTTGCTCAGCGTGGTCTTGCTACCAAGACCTGGGCATTGCCACAGAGCTAGCCTCCTGTCCTAATGGATTGACTAATGGGTCAATTCTGAATGTGGTGGAGGGTGGGCAACGTCTTGAACCTAGACACAGGTGCAGTCAATGTACTGAATCTGAAAGTAACACGAGGGTAGCTCCGGCCGGGGGGGGGGTACCTGAGCTTGGACCCATCACGGAGACGGCAATGTCTGCAAGTTGATATACTCTGGAGCACCAACGTGTAGAACCTCAAAGAACGTGATACGACTAACAACCCTCAAATACTCTGCGTACTCACCCTAAAACACAGAACTATATACAACATATCTCTAACGCAACAAAACACCAGACCATCACAAACCACAACAAACTATGCACATCACCTAACAAGAATCTAAGCCACCCACAACCAACACACACGCCCACACCAACCACAAGATAACTTCCACCTAATACCGCTAACCAGCCTACAAAGACCAGTTTTTCTGAACTGAAGCTACCAACAGCACATCAAAGCTCTTGCGCTTTTCCCACTCAATCCCACCAACATTCCCCCCAGCCCTCCTCCGGGGTCCCGATCCGCTGGAGGAAGTTCCTTGTGTGACACCTGAGTGACACCCATGCACTTGGTGAACACAGGTGTGACCTTGTGACCCTTTGTTCTAGGCGCACCTCAGTGGAATAGTGTTCACCCCTTACACTGCAGTCCTACCCCGGGGGTGCTTAGAAACCTCCATGTCACACCTCCCCAGACCACTCCTCTCTCCCACTCCAGACAGATGTCACGTGTCTGGAACCTGGACTGTGTCCAGTACATCCGAAGGCTGCTGCAGAGGTGGCACCTAACTGAAGGAGGGAGTGGTCTGCAGGGGGTGCGTGAGTAGAGAGGAGGAGAAATAGGGAAGTGAGGAGAGAGAGAGATAGAGAGGTAGTGGGTAGGAAGGACGATGGGGAAGGGAAGTGAGGAGAGAGAGAGATATAGAGAGTTAGTGGGTAGGAAGGACGATGGGGATGGGGAAGGGAAGTGAGGAGAGAGAGAGATAGAGAGGTAGTGGGTAGGAAGGACGATGGGGATGGGGAAGGGAAGTGAGGAGAGAGAGAGAGATAGAGAGTTGGTGGGTAGGCAGGATAAGACAGAGGGGCGATATGGATGGAGAAGGGAAGTGAGGAGAGAGAGAAGTGAGGAGAGACAGAGATAAGAAAGAGGGGCGATAGGGATGGAGAAGGGAAGTGAGGAGAGAGAGATAGAGAGTTAGTGGGTAGAAGGACAATGGGGATGGAGAAGGGAAGTGAGGAGAGAGAGATAGAGAGTTAGTGGGTAGGCAGGATACGAAAGTGGGACGATGGGGATGGAGAGGGGAAGTGAGGAGAGAGAGATAGAGAGTTAGTGGGTAGGAAGGGCGATGGAGATGGAGAAGGGAAGTGAGGAGAGAGAGAAGTGAGGAGAGATAGAGATAGAGAGTTAGTGGGTAGGCAGGATACGAAAGTGGGACGATGGGGATGGAGAGGGGAAGTGAGGAGAGAGAGATAGAGTTAGTGGGTAGGCAGGATAAGACAGAGGGGTGATAGGGATGGAGAAGGGAAGTGAGGAGAGAGAGAAGTGAGGAGAGATAGAGATAAGAAAGAGGGACGATGGAGATGGAGAAGAGAAATGAGGAGAGAGCGATAGAGAGTTAGTGGGTAGGCAGGATAAGACAGAGGGACGATGGGGATAGAGAAGAGAAATGAGGAGAGAGCGATAGAGAGTTAGTGAGTAGGCAGGATAAGACAGAGGGACGATAGGGATAGAGGCAGTGCAAATCAATGGACTGGCTCTTGGAGGGTCCAAGATCCGGCATCAGATGCCTGGCCTGATCTGATCTCGGACCCGGCCAGCCTCAGCCCTGACAAGGCTTTACCGAACCCCCAGCTTCCTTTCCCCAGCCATCACTCCTTTGCAGGTATGATTTGCTCAGCCTGTTTTCTTTCTTCTGCCCTGAAAGGGAGACCACGGGAATTAATGGGCCATGACTATCACTGGGGTGGGGGGCCATCACTGTTAAAAGCAGGCGTTCTACATGCTTGGCACACTACTGTTTTCCAAATGTGCTTCTTACACTTTCACAGAAAAAATAATAATTTCCAAATTCAAAAATGCTGCCTAAACTTGCATCCACTGGTTTTCTTTGAAATGTGTTTCTTTTTTTGTCAAACTACCACACAAATACCCTGTAATACCCTGTAATTTGTGTCCCCCTTCCTTTGTGTTTTATGACAGGTTATATTTATAAAGATGTTATATGCTTGTCGAACTGCTTGATCACAAATACATGCTTTGTGCTGAAAAAAGTTATTAGGAAATTAAACAGTGGGTTCATGGGTGGCAACTTTTGATTTTCACTGCAGGGGCAGAAATACCCCCACCTCTGACCTGAATATAAGCAAGCGACCAGCCCAGCCCATGCCCTGGCCCAACACATTGTATAGCACTTGTTTTTTTTTTTTTACAAGGAATTGAAAAAAAGTCATAGGATTAACAACCAGTTTTTTAATAAATAACATCTCAGCAACAGTCTCTCAACCTGCCAAGCTACCCGGGTAGCCTATTATAATACAGTGTATCTTTGGATCCCTCAATGTACCATCACTGCATTACCCACAGTATTTTTGGTGCCCCCCTGCCATGGAAGTGATGTAAAGTGGACTTGATGTCCAGTGTGAAGTTTGCAAAGAAGCAGCATGAAAGAAATTGCACCATTTTAAAAATATTATTTTGAACATTTCATTAAAATGGAGTTCAACTGCCAGCTGAACCCCCTCAGAACACCGCCCCCTCCTCCAAACCCCGCCCCATCCTCCAAACCCCACCCTATCCTGGCCCTTGTGTGATCCCTCTTTCATTGTCTTCCATTTCCACCACTGGATAGAGAGAGTGTGAGAGAGATGGGGGGGGGACAGCAGAAAGGAGGGCAAGAGACTGGGAAAGCTATGGGGGAGGGAGGAGTGCGAGAAAAAGGCGATAGAGGGATATGAAGAGAAAGGGGATGTGGGACCCAGCGAAAGAGGGAGATCATGAGAACAAGAAACACACACAGGCCCACAGATGGGGAGAGAGAGAGAGAGAGAGAGAGAAGGAGGGAGAGGGAGAGAGAGAGAGAACACAGATGGGGAGGGAGGTCTAGGCGAGACATACACACAGAGATGGAGGGGGAGGTCCGTGAGAGGGAGGGGCCGGGGAGATGAAGAGAGGGGTGCACTTAGTGGGTTGGAGGAATGGGGAGTGCTTGGGCGGTGATTTTGGAGATGTCCTCATGCTGCACCCAACCTCTCCCTACCTGGACACTATAAGAGAGAGGGAGGGTGGGGCTGGGGCTGCCCCCCCTCCCTGTGCATGAGCCACCGCGCCCAGGGAGGGGAGGGTGGAAGGACAGCCCAGGGGGGCAGCACTGTGATGTCAACAGGCCCATGTGTTGACTCACAGGGTGGCTCTGCTGGTTTTTCCAGGCCCTGCAGCCTGAGAGCTGCTGACTGCAGACCTGTGCACTTCGCACGATTCGACAGGACCGCCGCAGGCCAGGCCTGTATGAAACAGGGAAATTCCCCAGCAGATGTCAACAGGCCCATCTGCTGGTTTTTTCATGGCCCTGTGCACTTCACACGATTTCACATGACGGCCGCAGGCCAGGGCCTGGCAGCTGCTGACTGCAGACCTGTGCACTTCACACGATTTCACATGACGGCCGCAGGCCAGGGCCTGACAGCTGCTGACTGCAGACCTGTGCACTTCACACGATTTCACATGACGGCCGCAGGCCAGGGCCTGGCAGCTGCTGACTGCAGACCTGTGCACTTCACACGATTTCGCATGACGGCCGCAGGCCAGGGCCTGGCAGCTGCTGACTGCAGACCTGTGCACTTCACACGATTTCGCATGACGGCCGCAGGCCAGGGCCTGGCAGCTGCTGACTGCAGACCTGTGCACTTCACACGATTTCGCATGACGGCCGCAGGCCAGGGCCTGGCAGCTGCTGACTGCAGACCTGTGCACTTCACACGATTTCGCATGACGGCCGCAGGCCAGGGCCTGGCAGCTGCTGACTGCAGACCTGTGCACTTCACACGATTTCACATGACGGCCGCAGGCCAGGGCCTGGCAGCTGCTGACTGCAGACCTGTGCACTTCACACGATTTCACATGACGGCCGCAGGCCAGGGCCTGGCAGCTGCTGACTGCAGACCTGTGCACTTCACACGATTTCACATGACGGCCGCAGGCCAGGGCCTGGCAGCTGCTGACTGCAGACCTGTGCACTTCACACGATTTCGCATGACGGCCGCAGGCCAGGGCCTGGCAGCTGCTGACTGCAGACCTGTGCACTTCACACGATTTCGCATGACGGCCGCAGGCCAGGGCCTGGCAGCTGCTGACTGCAGACCTGTGCACTTCACACGATTTCGCATGACGGCCGCAGGCCAGGGCCTGGCAGCTGCTGACTGCAGACCTGTGCACTTCACACGATTTCACATGACGGCCGCAGGCCAGGGCCTGGCAGCTGCTGACTGCAGACCTGTGCACTTCACACGATTTCGCATGACGGCCGCAGGCCAGGGCCTGGCAGCTGCTGACTGCAGACCTGTGCACTTCACACGATTTCGCATGACGGCCGCAGGCCAGGGCCTGGCAGCTGCTGACTGCAGACCTGTGCACTTCACACGATTTCACATGACGGCCGCAGGCCAGGGCCTGGCAGCTGCTGACTGCAGACCTGTGCACTTCACACGATTTCGCATGACGGCCGCAGGCCAGGGCCTGGCAGCTGCTGACTGCAGACCTGTGCACTTCACACGATTTCGCATGACGGCCGCAGGCCAGGGCCTGGCAGCTGCTGACTGCAGACCTGTGCACTTCACACGATTTCGCATGACGGCCGCAGGCCAGGGCCTGGCAGCTGCTGACTGCAGACCTGTGCACTTCACACGATTTCACATGACGGCCGCAGGCCAGGGCCTGGCAGCTGCTGACTGCAGACCTGTGCACTTCACACGATTTCACATGACGGCCGCAGGCCAGGGCCTGGCAGCTGCTGACTGCAGACCTGTGCACTTCACACGATTTCACATGACGGCCGCAGGCCAGGGCCTGGCAGCTGCTGACTGCAGACCTGTGCACTTCACACGATTTCACATGACGGCCGCAGGCCAGGGCCTGGCAGCTGCTGACTGCAGACCTGTGCACTTCACACGATTTCGCATGACGGCCGCAGGCCAGGGCCTGGCAGCTGCTGACTGCAGACCTGTGCACTTCACACGATTTCGCATGACGGCCGCAGGCCAGGGCCTGGCAGCTGCTGACTGCAGACCTGTGCACTTCACACGATTTCGCATGACGGCCGCAGGCCAGGGCCTGGCAGCTGCTGACTGCAGACCTGTGCACTTCACACGATTTCGCATGACGGCCGCAGGCCAGGGCCTGGCAGCTGCTGACTGCAGACCTGTGCACTTCACACGATTTCGCATGACGGCCGCAGGCCAGGGCCTGGCAGCTGCTGACTGCAGACCTGTGCACTTCACACGATTTCACATGACGGCCGCAGGCCAGGGCCTGGCAGCTGCTGACTGCAGACCTGTGCACTTCACACGATTTCACATGACGGCCGCAGGCCAGGGCCTGGCAGCTGCTGACTGCAGACCTGTGCACTTCACACGATTTCACATGACGGCCGCAGGCCAGGGCCTGGCAGCTGCTGACTGCAGACCTGTGCACTTCACACGATTTCGCATGACGGCCGCAGGCCAGGGCCTGGCAGCTGCTGACTGCAGACCTGTGCACTTCACACGATTTCGCATGACGGCCGCAGGCCAGGGCCTGGCAGCTGCTGACTGCAGACCTGTGCACTTCACACGATTTCGCATGACGGCCGCAGGCCAGGGCCTGGCAGCTGCTGACTGCAGACCTGTGCACTTCACACGATTTCACATGACGGCCGCAGGCCAGGGCCTGGCAGCTGCTGACTGCAGACCTGTGCACTTCACACGATTTCGCATGACGGCCGCAGGCCAGGGCCTGGCAGCTGCTGACTGCAGACCTGTGCACTTCACACGATTTCGCATGACGGCCGCAGGCCAGGGCCTGGCAGCTGCTGACTGCAGACCTGTGCACTTCACACGATTTCACATGACGGCCGCAGGCCAGGGCCTGGCAGCTGCTGACTGCAGACCTGTGCACTTCACACGATTTCGCATGACGGCCGCAGGCCAGGGCCTGGCAGCTGCTGACTGCAGACCTGTGCACTTCACACGATTTCGCATGACGGCCGCAGGCCAGGGCCTGGCAGCTGCTGACTGCAGACCTGTGCACTTCACACGATTTCACATGACGGCCGCAGGCCAGGGCCTGGCAGCTGCTGACTGCAGACCTGTGCACTTCACACGATTTCACATGACGGCCGCAGGCCAGGGCCTGACAGCTGCTGACTGCAGACCTGTGCACTTCACACGATTTCACATGACGGCCGCAGGCCAGGGCCTGGCAGCTGCTGACTGCAGACCTGTGCACTTCACACGATTTCACATGACGGCCGCAGGCCAGGGCCTGGCAGCTGCTGACTGCAGACCTGTGCACTTCACACGATTTCACATGACGGCCGCAGGCCAGGGCCTGGCAGCTGCTGACTGCAGACCTGTGCACTTCACACGATTTCGCATGACGGCCGCAGGCCAGGGCCTGGCAGCTGCTGACTGCAGACCTGTGCACTTCACACGATTTCGCATGACGGCCGCAGGCCAGGGCCTGGCAGCTGCTGACTGCAGACCTGTGCACTTCACACGATTTCGCATGACGGCCGCAGGCCAGGGCCTGGCAGCTGCTGACTGCAGACCTGTGCACTTCACACGATTTCGCATGACGGCCGCAGGCCAGGGCCTGGCAGCTGCTGACTGCAGACCTGTGCACTTCACACGATTCCACAGACTGCTGCTAAGATCCGTCTCAATTCAGGGAAATGAGTATCATCGCAGCTGGCACCGGTTTTGGGACGTGTATTGGTTACATGTGTGTCATTAATAGGTCTCGCTACGCTCGCCACCTTCACTTAGTGGCCAAGACATGTTAGGGTGTGAGTTGTCCACCCAGGCACCCACTGCCTTAAGTGGCAAAAGAAAACGAGCCAGGGCTCATCAAAGGGGCGTGAGCTAAGGAGGGCCACCTGCCCCTGTTAGGCAACGCCCCCTTGACGGCTCAATGGGTTACAGACATTCCAGTGGCAGCCCTTTGCAGATATCAGAACCCTCTCCCCCCTGGAGGAAAGATCAGCTCCCTCTCCCCTTCCGCCCTGGAAGAGAGATCAGCACCCTCTCCCCCCTGGATGAAAGATCAGCTCCCTCTCCCCTTCTGCCCTGGAGGAGAGATCAGCACCCTCTTCCCCCAGGAGGAAAGATCAGCTCCCTCTCCCCTTCCCCCTGGAGGAGATATCAGCACCCTCTCCCCCCTGGAGCAGAGATCAGTTCCCTCTCCCCTTCCGCCCTGGAGAAGAGATCAGCAACCCTCTCCCCCCTGGAAGAAAGATCAGCTCCCTCTCCCCTTCCCCCATGGAGGAGAAATCAGAACCCTCTTCCCCGCTGGAGGAAAGATCAGCTCCCTCTCCCCTTCCGCCCTGGAGGAGAGATCAGCAACCCTCTCCCCACTATGGGAGAGGGTGCTGGTCTCTGCATCTATTAACAAAAGGGATGCCAGGCGGGGGACAGCGCCTCACCTTTTCGGCCTTTATGGTGGCGTTGTCCTTCGCAGAGGCATAGCCAGGATTGTCTAAAAAGGGCCTGAAGCTAATGTAGTTATCCCACTGCAGCAACATTAACATCTGTAAATGCCCACAAAGCACTGCTGAGTGGGCATTTACAGATTTGGGGTGAGCCTTGCATGCTCAGGCCCTACCCTGTGAACTGGAGGCTTCCAGCCCTTTAAGATGAGTAGCAATACCCTGGAGATAGATGGGGATGCAGATTTTATTCATACATCAATAATCAAGATGACACAAATAGTTTGGCAAAAGTTTGTCTGTTTTAATGTTAAGTATCTAAAACAGGGAGTACAACGAACATCAGCAATCGCTCGATACTCTGACTCTACTTCATAGAAAGTTGGGTTCTTATACCCATTACTGGTCATAACTGATGCGTTGACCTGCGTCATTAACAACGTCATCCTACGTGGCAAACTACAAAAACCTATTGGGAAGTGGGATTGGTTCTAAGTGAATAACTAAGCATAGGTTCTATATCTGTATGGTGTAACGGAGAGAGGTAATAGGATAGTTAACATCAGGTGGGGCAACTAAGCCCTTCCTACAAAATGGCCACTATGAACGTCACTAAATGTGTGATGTCCCATTGGCTAGGCAAACTATAGGACCCCCCAACTATGTGGTCCCCTACAATCGGTTGGCTCTAACCCCGTCAGTATTTTTCCTACCTACGTTAGCAGCACACAGACCAGGTGCGGGTGAGCTCATCTTTGCACCAGCTTCCCACCAATTAAAATATCATCCATCATCACCTCAATGGTCCAGTGTCAATTAGTGCTTTGAAGTTGGCCTTGATTCTGTACTGTTCTCTGAGAATTTTTAAGGAGTATGGGCCCTATCCGGCTTCTGTGCGTAGGTGTGATCATCTCGTTCATCCAACTTTCTTCCATCACGTGACTGGACACCATGAAATTGAGTCTTTTCGTGGATTTTATTTTATTTTCAATAGTTCTCTGACGTCTTTTGTTTTTGCTTGATCTCTCTGAACAGGAGCTTCTATTGGTCACATATATCTTTTTGAATTTCTTACATCTGGTGCCCTTAGCCAAAGGCGCCACTGAGGCTTAGTATGGCTGGTGATATAAGTATATTTGCTCTAATCAATGATTCACTCTCTATGAACTATCAGTTGAATAGATACTGCTAGTTTTTCAAATTGTATTAGAATCATAGCCAAGCAGAAACAGTAAAAAAGCCTTGGGCACCAGCGGGCGGGGTTGCCATGGGACAAGAGTGAGCCCCAGCATTTCTGTGCCTGCTGGGATCTGCCCCAGCTAGCCCCACCCCACTTAAAGCCCTGCAGGCACCCCTACATCGAAATGGACTCCATTGTAAGCAGTGTTACACAGATGTGATGCGGTTTACGGGTTATGCTGAACTGACAATAGCTACCCCCGCAAAACACAATCTGGCTGCAGTGCTTTTATTATTTATAAAACAATGGTATAAACTCAGGGCACGGCCCAACTACTGTGGTTTAACGTGACGCAGGCTGAGTAGCCTGGCCTTCTCTTGCAGCTGGTTTGGGAGGGTTCGGTATGTAGTGGTCCCTCCCTGGCCTGGGGGTAAGGGTGTCACCAGAGGGCAGGGCAAATTAACTCAGGCTGAAAAAAACCTTGTTCGTTGTCCCCTCCCCAGGGATTACTTGTTGATCCATCTGAAGGGTTCGTAAGTTAGGTTTTTCCATGACGCTATTATCGAATGATCATATCACGTTTGGAAATCTGAGGTGGGGGTGTCTTGATCACAGATGACTGCCTGGTGCCAACACACATGTACTTTCCGAGTGAGGTTCAAGGCCACTTTACAGGCCGGCTCCTGCCTCCAGGCTCCAGTCGTGCAAATCCTGCAAGAAGGTTTCCGTTGCTACGAGTACACCTTCCAAATTCACGAATATCTGCCTATTCCTGTCATCCTGTACGGATAATTCTGCAACAGGGATATTGCCACTTTTTTTATTACCTAGTTCCTTATCCATAACTATTGTTTAGTTTTGGGAATTAATTTGAAAAGGTGCATTTGTAAATCAGTGACGTTGCTTATGAGAAGGGTCGTCCTCCATTAAGCAGAGTTTGTATCTCATGGTTCACAACTGTATCAGCTCATTTGTGTAGTTGCATGTGAGAAGGGTCGCCTCCATTAAGGAGAGTGCTCATCTCATGTTTCAGAACCTTATCAGCTCATGTGTGTATTACCGTGAAGTTGCATGTGAGAAGGGTCGCCCTCCATTAAGGAGAGTGCTCATCTCATGGTTCAGAACCTTATCAGCTCATGTGTGTATTACCATGACAGTGCATGTGAGAAGGGTCGCCCTCCATTAAGGAGAGTGCTCATCTCATACTTCAGAACCTTATCAGCTCATGTGTGTATTACCATGACAGTGCATGTGAGAAGGGTCGCCCTCCATTAAGGAGAGTGCTCATCTCATACTTCAGAACCTTATCAGCTCATGTGTGTAGTTACATGTGAGAAGGGTCGCCCTCCATTGAGGAGAGTGTGTATCTCATGGTTCAGAACCTTATCAGCTCATGTGTGTATTACCGTGACGTTTCATGCGAGAAGGGTCGCCCTCCATTAAGGAGAGTGCTCATCTCATGGTTCAGAACCTTATCAGCTCATGTGTGTATTACCGTGAAGTTGCATGTGAGAAGGGTCGCCCTCCATTAAGGAGAGTGCTCGTCTCATACTTCAGAACCTTATCAGCTCATGTGTGTAGTTACATGTGAGAAGGGTCGCCCTCTATCCAGGAGAGTGCTCATCTCACACTTCAGAACCTTATCAGCTCATGCGTGTATTACCATGACAGTGCATGTGAGAAGGGTCGCCCTCCATTAAGGAGAGTGCTCGTCTCATACTTCAGAACCTTATCAGCTCATGTGTGGCACAAACACCTCCATCCATAGCTGTGATCATGTCCAAAACGTATCTGTTCTGTGGAGTCAGCAATCTTACAGCTCTCAACTCTTTTCTGATTACATTGAATCCCTTTATGGTAGTATTAATCGTTTGTAGCAATTCCCATCTGGTGATCTGAAGCCACTTGGTATTTGCTACAACCTGGATCCTTGGCATGAAGATCAATGTGAACACTGAAGAAGTCTGGTTGAACAGTCTATGTTCATATGGAATAGCATCAAAGGCTTCTATTGATTTGGCTGAAAAGTAGTTCTCCCTCTTTATTCATTTTATCAGCTCTATAGATCTCTTCTTCCTTAGATGAGCATCTGCTTTCGGGAAACTATTCATGGTCAGGTCACCTTTTGGAATCACCAACGCAGGAACATGGACATTCACCAATGTGCAGATTCCTGCAGTCTGATGTAGGCCTTGGATCCACAGACCCAATAATGATCCATAATTACTGCTGTCCCATGCACCATTACTGGTACATCGAAGATTCAACCACAGTTCTGATTCTCTCCCATTTTTCTTGTACCATTGTTTCTGAAGCATAGTTTAGAACTCTGCAATGGTACTATCTGCAAGGGTCCTCCTCTCTCTTCGACCCATGTCAGTAGTGTAGCAAGTTTTGTCCACAATGGCTTGCAGCCATTCTGCACTATGTCAACAGTTTCCTTGTAGAATCCAATGATCACCCATGCTCTGCAGATCACTACTCCTTTCTCCCCTCGGTCTGGTGATATTATTGTTCCCCAGATCTGCATTTGACCTCTGTTCTTCCATCTATGAGCTTCTTCTGCTGTTTTTCCTGTGGTCTCCAGTTTTTTTTCACTTCTCTTCTGATTTCCGCTCCTTTTACTCCAGGTTTTTCATATCTGATCACCTGATTCTTTGTTTTGGCATTGTTTCTTGTCTTTATATCTTGTATATAGTCATCTTCACCTGGATCTGTCTTTTCAGTTGCCCATTTGAGAGAAGCATCACTTGCCATAAATTGACCTCTTGTTTTGCAAAGTGCTATGTGCAAAAGACAATGCACTGTTTGAACATCAATTTCAATGGCTATGAAGATGTTCAACTTCCCAATGCTGTATGGCAGGAGTGCACAAACGAAGCATTCTTCATCTGACGTACTTCTTCCACCTTTTTTCATGTGTTGGTACCACATGTTATTTCCCAAGTGTGCTGTGCTGTACAGATCATTTAGATCATAATTATCTTCTTGGGTGCTTCTTTTGGTTCTCAAACTCTTCATGTAGTTACCTATGACTACGTCTCTAAATGCATCAGCATAGCTTCTTCCGGCTGGTTTGTTTGCAGGAATATCCATCCAGGTTCCTTGTGTAGAAGAAAGTTCAGCAAGTCTTTCTTTATCCATCTGTCTTTTTCTGGCAACAGCTAAAAATGGCCATAAAGATTTTGCTATAATCTCTGCGTGTAATCTTTCCTTGGGACTTGGACTTTATCCTCTTGTTACTGGACCAGGTGTGTCTGCATGCATTATTTCTGTAGGCTCAACCTTTATCAACCCCTTATTTTGCCTGATCTGCCGACCCTATCTCCGGTGTTTAAAAGCAGTTTCTGGACCAAGTGCTGTGTGTGATTTATTACTGATAAGATCCATTTCAAGCTCAGGTATCTTCCCATCTTTTCTTGGGACAGGAATGACTATGTAGGGTCTAGGCTGCCTTGTAGTTGCCACACTCACCTTTTCCTTCTGCTCAGAAACATAAACAAGAGTCTTAGCATCATGTGCTCCTATATAAAATGCAGTTCTCACTGTCAGTGAACGCAATATGGGTATGAATATAATGCATGTGTAGATGATGCAGTGATAAGTAACCTTACAGCATCTACTTCTGGGACAATTTGTACGTCTGTCCTCATGGGGCAACACAATGTTACTATTTAGATTCCCCATCTCGATCATTTGATGCTAAGGAAGGAAAAACAAACTTTAATAGCTCTGCATTTTTAGATTTGGTTTCTGGAAGCTGTTGTCTTCATTCAGCATTTGTCCTCGATCAACTATCTGCTTTCTGGATGCTTTAAGAAGTGACTTTATCTTTCTTTCTGGAACCAGTTTTTTCACCAGGCAGGATGCAAATGTTCCTTTATCCTGAAGAAAAATGTCCTCTGTGAGCCTCTATAAAATCTGCTTCATTTATAAGTTCCCAATCGATGCCTCGTATCTGCTTCAGTCCAGATGACGTGTTGCTTCCCTGTCAGCTTGAACAAAGAGTTTTGTCCTTCATTCACTTCCTCGATCTGTCCCTCGGAGGGAAGTTTCTACAGAGCTCTGTGATTTCTTTCAGAATAGATTGCCACCTGAATTATAATTCCCTCCAGGATCACATTAAAGTTTGCAGTGTTTCTTGGATCTCTCAGAAAGGTTACCACATCCATGTGTCTTCCAACGAGATGCGGGTATTCTTCAATTAGACGAAAGAACACCACACTGACCAGTCTACGTGCTGCATCGGTTGATAAGGGCATTTGTGTTTTCCTCACTGTACTCAGGCAACTTCAAAAACTCTTCAGTGATGATTATGAGAAATCTTCTTACGAGCTTTTCATTGTCAGGGTTTTGAATATAAGCTGGAATGCGACAAGTTCTCCCCACCAACGTACGATAAGAACGTAGCACCAACTCAAAATAAGTAAGTATTTGCCTAGAAAGGTCATCACTGGGCAATACCATGAGTAGAACCAAACAAGAACTCAGTGTTGAAGGAATCGGGGTATTGTACTCTCTTCCAATTGCTGTGTCCACAATCAAAATTTGGCATATCCTTATTCTTATCAAGGCATAAGTATGCCTCAGTCCAAAGTCAATAAGCTATTGTGGCTTTAAGAATGCAGATCTTCCTTTACTCTGCAACTAAGATGCACAGAGTGTTCGAGTGTGTCCTTTTACCCTTTTATTTATAGCTCAAAAGGTAATGTCCAAAATCAAGCCACAGTCCACTAATAGGTTCTTCACGCTTTCGATTTGTCAGGTTATGCATCCTTCTTCCTCGTTAGAGATCTCGTCTGCATGTGCTGTGGTTCTTCCCCGATGATTGTAGCCTCTTTGCGGTGGAGTGCAGGCAGAGGGGTTTCTCCAAAGTAGATTTTCATGTCTCCCAGGAAGATCCAAGCTCGCCTACCCTGCAATTTGACAGCAGATCGCGTTACGTCCTCAATGACAAAAGGACCGTTGAATCTGGGCTCGTCCCATTTTTTTCTTGTGTGGTTACAAACTAAGACCGTACCTCCTGGGTACATTCTTGGAAGTTGAAATTCGGGAGTTTGGGTTGTTGAAGCATCTCCTTCTGTGTTCTGTACTGCCTTACACCCTCGTCTCTGCAACTCTCCTGAAATTACAGAAAAACTAGATTTTAAACAGTTCAAATAGGTTTGCAATTCAAGTCCTAAAACTTAGGATGTTGGCTGAGCATCACTTCTAACTCAGGATGGAGGCATTAAAGGTGTTCTCATTCTCCTTCCTGTCACGATTTTGTGCGGCATAAGATGGTGGTCAGAACCTGGTTGGTTCCTCAATGCATACAATGCCAGTGGTAGGCAGTGCAACCACCCTTTTTTCATGGTAAGCTTCAACTTGGCTATTCTTTCTTTTAACAGGCCATTGAGCTTTTCACAGAGCCCATTTCCTTGTGGATGATATACCAAAGAAAACTTGTGTTTTATACCAAGCAACGAGGTGATCTGCTCAAAAACTGTATTAACAAAGTGAGGTCCATTATTCGATCTCATTACCTCGCACACTCCCCGTTTAGGAAACACCTCCCACACTAAGAATTTAGCTGCACAGGTAGAGTCTGGGTTTGTGCATGGACCCACCTCCATCTTGAAAAAGGACACACTACAACTAATAAGTGTCTATACCCATTGCATATTTGTATCATGTTGACATAGTCGATATGCAAGGGCTTAAAAGGACCATTAGGTCTTGGAATGACTCCCCTCACTATGCGAAGTGTGTGCTCAGCTTTGAATTGTTGGCAAACAATATAATTTACCATAAAAAATGCAACATGCTCCATTAGATTTGGTACGAACCAATCTTCAGCAATGGTTACAGCAAGATTCACCCTAGTTGTATGCACTGGGTAGTGTAATTGTTCTAGCGCTACCCTTAATAAGGCTATGGGTATCACTGGTTTACTAGTGCTGTCTTGTCACCACAATGCTTCTGAGGGGTTTAGAGAATACCCTTTTTGCTTCCACAAATTCTTTTCCTCTTGAAGTGCTTCTGCCTGTAGCTCCACTTTCTGTTTTTTAGGCATATGATTATATCCCTCACCCACAATCATCATCACATTCATCCTTTCATTCACATCCATGGTTTCAATATTCATCATCCCTGTATCTGTGTTTGCTATGCGCTTGGCTTCAGCGTCTGCTGCTTAATTTCCACTTGAGATAAAATCTGTCCCTTTCGTGTGAGCTGTGCATTTACCCACTGCTATGCCCACTGGGAGTTGTAGTGCCTTAATGAGCCAGTCCAATAAGGCTGCGTGCTGCACTAGCGTCCCGTCTGCTTAGAGGTAGCCCCTCCTTTCCAGCACGCCAATCCTGCGTGCACCGTCGATGTTACATAGGCAGAGTCACTCTACACTGTTACTTCCTGGTCTGTGTGATTCTCGATCGTGAGTATCAATGCCAATAATTCTGCAGCTTGCGCTGAATAATTAGATGGCAATCGAGTACTCACGAGCACTCAAATTCTCCATTTGCCATATGTTTCACTACCGCAGCGCCTGTATATCTTTGCCCATCATTTCGATCGATTCTTGTTGACCTGTCAATGAAGACAATCTCTCCCCTTACGAGAGCATTCTCCTTTACTCTAGGGAGCTCATCACAGAACTCTTCATAGTTTTTGCAATTGTGTATAGGCTCTCCTTCTGTGATTGGCTCAGCTATAAACATAGCTGGGTTCACTATTTTGCATCAAACTATTTTAATCGCTGGATTTGATATGCCTACCTCATAGGCAGAGCCCTTTGAGAAGTCAACATGCCTTTTGGTTTTTCGAAAATAGCAATTAGTCCATGTTCAACAAACAACGTCATAGAACATCCCATCACTATGCTTGCAGCCTTTTCTATGGCGAACGTGGCAGCTGCCAAACTTTGTTCTCACAGAAAGTGACCTCTTATTATTGGGTACAAAATTCTACTGTAATATGCAAGGGGCTTGTACCCCAACGTGGTTCTCTGGGTGAGTACTGCTATCATAAAAGTACCATCTGTATGCAAAAATAAAAATAATTCTTCTGCATAATTGGTGATCCCTAGAACTGGGGCTGTGCAGATTGCTTTTTTCAATTCATCAAACCCTTCTTCCATTGTCTCAGTCCACACGATTTAGTCTTGCTTTGCCTGTGCTTTCTTCAAGGCCTGTAAAAGAGGCCTTGTATACGAGCTATAGTCAAAAACCCATGCCCTGACATAATTGCATAATCCTAGAAAACTCTGCATCGGTTTTATCGTGTGTGGTTTAGCTGTTTTTAAAATGGCCTCAGCTCTTTCAGGGGTGACCTTCTTTCACTCATGTGAAATTAATTGGCCTATGTACAACACTTCTTGTTGACAATATTGTAACTTTTCCTTGTCAACCTTATATCCTTTGTCAGCAAGGATAATCATCAGCTGAACAGAATCGTGTCTGCACTCTTCCTCTGTGGTGCTGCAAACTAGAATGTCATTTACGTATTGCAGCACAACACTTTCTAAAGCAATATTGCTCAAGTCCCTCTGGAGGTCTCTGTTGAAAATCGATGGGGACTCACAGTACCCCGGCGGCAGCCTTGTGCTTTTTAATCTCACTTGTCTAAAAGTAAACTATGTCAAATCTTGGGAGTTTTTGTGCAATGGATTGAGAAAAACACATTTTTCAAGTCAATCACCGTGAAATATCGTGCATCAACGTGTATATTACATAGAATTGTAGACGGGTTTGGGACTAGAGGGAACTCGGCTTCTACAACCTGGTTTATTGGGTGAAGGTCTTGGATTAAACGGCATGACCCCCCCTTCCCTTTTTTCACTCGTTAAATTGCGGTTTTACACGGTGACTCTGACGTCACTAAAATACCTTGCTCCATCATGGCGCAAATCGTCTTGAAAATGCCTTCATCTACCTCTCGAGACATGGGATATTGCCGTGCTCGAGGTAAAATTGCTCCTGGTTTCAATTTAATCTTCACTTCCCCAAATCCTTTCAGTAAGCCTACGTCATAGGGGCCAGTGGTCCATAATGAAACGGGCACTTTTGCCATATCTTCATCAAAATATTCAGGACATTTTTTTGCTAGCATCATTCTCTGCGGAACTTCTCTTTTGATCGCCTTTACCCAATAAGTAATGCACATTTAAAATATCACAAAATCATCAGATAGGTCATCTCCAAACAATTCCTCATCAATGATGTCAGCCACTCTGCAGCCTTCATCAGTGGCAATCACTGTGCTCCACCGTCTACCCTTATCATCAGTTGCATCAAGCAAAGCCATATTTCCTCGGACTATAGCTGCTTCTATGTCTAAGGGAAAAATGTGACCCTCCTCTTCGTTCATGGATATCTGAGGCCTGAATAGAAACTCATCTGGCATTCTCATGGTTCTGCATACTAGACCTGGTAACCATGTTAACAGAATACGCATCCCATAATGGAACACCTCGGGTTCAAGCGATATCGCTATAGGCGCTACTTGCCCTGCGAATGCCATAATCATTTTGCACATATTTAAATAATGCATTCCTGGTGTTGAGCATATTATGCCTTCGTCTGTAAACAAAATGGTCATATTCATTTTTGTCATCAAATCTCGTCCTAATATGTTGACAGGTGTTTGCCTTGAATAAAGCAGTGGCACCTTCATATCGTATTCTCCTATGGAGACTGGTAATTCTTCTGTAAAAAGAACACAACTTGTTGCTCCTGTAAAAGCGCTGAGTATTCATCACATTGCCAGACATTGAAAATGTGCCCTCACGTATACACAAGCGTGTTGCACCCGTGTCCACTAAGAAGGAAAAACGTTGCCGCCTATATTTACGTCTATCCTTGGTTCCTCATGAGGATTCGGCGTTACAGATAGGACTGAACACATCAGGTCTCCCAGTGAGCTGTCCTATTTCGGGAACAGTATCACTCCATCACTCATAAATGGATTTCCTCCATCAACAGTGACACCTCCTATTCTACGCGTCATGGGCGGTTCTAGGTTCGTGTTCTGCTGAAGTTGCATAGGAGATTGCTGCGATTGTCCTTGTGGTTGATTACCTGTCACTTGCTGTGATTGCAAGCCTTGCTGCACTCTCAGCACTTGATGCTGCACTGTTTGATCTTGCGCAAATCCATTTCCGCCCTGCTGAGAATATGCAGGTGGATTTGGCATTCCCTGTCTTGAAAACGGATCATTCTGTACCATCCCCAGGCTTCTAAACACACAAGCTATGTTCCCTGCCATTCCACGTGTCCAACATACAAGTGATGGTCTCCCCATCTGCCCATATTGCAAATTCTCATTCCAATTTTGCTTAATCTGAAAACCTCTGTGATTACTCTGCCAACCTCTTCTCGATATCCCCTTCCTCGTGGAGAATATTCATTATTTATCTGATCAAACTGTCTTTGATTATTTATCTGTGGCATGTTCACTCCCTGCAACGAATTTGGTCCACCTACGCTAGTTAACATTGCCCCTTCAATGGCGTACTTGGACAGTTTTTTCTGAACTCATTTTGCTTCCTCACCTTTTCGCATATCGTCCTTTTTGTGATTCTTTTCCTGCAGGAGTCTACAGTAATGTGCAATGGTCAACTGGATTTCCGTCCACGGTTTAGCTTCAATCCCCACAAATTTCTTGAGCTGTTTCTGTACTTGCTCTGGCAGCCCATAGCATAATATAGGATAAAATACAGGTATAGACTTCCCCCAAGCCTCGCGCGTTTCAAGCGTCCAAGTGTCTTGAAAAATTTGAATGTAAAGCAACGGAGCCTCTCCTTCTTTCATCTTTCTCTTCTCGTCATTGTAGCTCCCATATCGGACGTGTCCGGATATAGGACTCAAAGTGCTTACCAAATTGCTGCTCTACAGTAGTTAAACGCCTCTCCATCATGCACGGTCTTGACTGTAGTCACAACAGGGTAACCTGCCCGTGTCCATCAGCTCTCTCAACAAGTATGGCGATTAGAAGACCTTTAATATCCCCTATATCTAATGTATTCCCTCCCGTCATTTATTCTAACTCATGTATTCATTTTCCAGCACCGGAAGTTAAATTCAGGAGTTTACATTGAAAATGTTCTCTGTCCATCTGGGGCCACGGTATATATTGCAGCCTGGCCCCTCCCTTTTCTAACAAGTGGAACTGTGATGCTCCAAACTCATTCTCATCTCTCATCATTTGTCTATCTACCACCGGGGTAATATTCCCACAATGCCGTCTACCTGGCAATGATCTTAGCCTGCTAACATAAGGCAGGGACTCCCACATCTGACTGTGGGGTTGCCCCTTATCTTGGTCTGATTGTGTCAGTGGCTCTGATGCCTTAGACATAGGTATTTTTAAATATGACCATCTTACTCCTTATTTTTAAATATGACCATCTTACTCCTTTATCCAAAGGAAAATATCTCTCTGGATCACATATATCACTTCTCTCTTCCCCCAGGAAGGTTTCCCTTTCTTCATCTGATACTTCTTGTGCCCAACTCGTGTGACTTCTCTTATCATCATCTCTATTTAATGTCATTCTGTCTAAAGACAGCTCCTTATGTCTCACACTACAGAAGGCTTCCTCCGTGTCATACAATTGAGTGCTCTCGAGACGATTATTCTTTTCCTTCCCTTGTGATTCTTTCTGGGCTTGCATTCCTTGGGAACTTTATCAATCGTTTCCCCAATACTTCGCAAGTCAAATCCGTCTTCTAGATTTACTCTAGATGTGTCTGGTAATGACTTGGACTCGGGGAGGAATTCCTGCATGTCTTCACATGCTACCCGTGGATTGGGATCTCTTACTTCCCTTTCCAAATATTCTTTTACGTTCCATGTCGTCATCGACTTCTGTGCACTTTCTCGCTTCTTCTCTTACTCTATCTTCCTTTTTCTTTTTATATCCCTGCGTTCAAATGCCCTTCGTATTTCCTCATCACTTCATCTTTATATTCTTTTCTCTCTTGTCCCCTCCTGTTCATCCTCTTATATTCTTTTTCTTTCTAGCCTTTCCTGTTCGTCAGCTGTTCTCTTTCTATTGTTTTCTCCTCTTCTGCTCTCTCTTGTTTTTAAGCTTTCTCATCTTGATATGACTGTTCTCATCTTTGTCTATCTTTCTTTTCCCTCCATCATCTTTCAATCGTTCCCCCCTCTCTTTGTCCTTTCTGTCTTTTTCGTCTTGGTCTCCCCTTTGTCTTACATCTTCAATACTTTTGTCATCAAGTTTTAAGTAAAATCTGACCTCCCAACCATTTGTTCTGTAAGAGTGCTATCTCATCAGTTTTATCCTTATCTCCTTTCCACCTCTTTTTTTCTCTCCTTATGTCTAGAGATGTACTTGTCACTTCTCTCCTTATCGCGTCTCTCCTTGTCTCTCGGGGCCCTCGTCACTACTTTGCGTAGGTGACTCATATGACGAATTGCTAATCCCGTCGCTGCTTTAAATTCCCTTAATCGGTATAACCCTTCGTCTTTCTTAATCTTGTCTTTCATTTCAGACAGGGCGGGCAGAGCAGAAGGCTCTTCACCCCCCTCTTTGCATATATTGAGTATCCAATCTAAAGGAGGCTCCTCCTCCTTCTCGTATTCATACATTTTCCAAAGCTCTAGACTCGCTAGGCGCTTTTCTAACTTTTTTCCTGTGTACGCAGAATGCAAATATGTCGTCATATGCTGCAAAACTGCTCTTGATAATGACCCGCCTTGCGGACATTGCATAAACATTTTGTCTGTGGTCCCCTTGACCCACTCTGCACTGTATTGTTTAAGTTTAAGTGCATGCTTCGGTAGCTGTTTACAGAGATGCACTAATGGCGTAACTTCTTTCATGTCTGACCTTCTCTTTTCTCTTCGTTACCACTCGCTTATGCTTTTGTTACAGTTTCCAATTCACATCTCAATCAAAATACACTTATGAGTGAGCACTAATCGTCACAAGCTCCAATCCCTTTACAACACAATTTTTTACTTTAATCTTGCTAAAAAACAACCATCAAAGTTCTATTATAAAACAATCAATTTTTGCATCTCAACTTCACACTTCTCCTTTACATAACATTTTCTTTCAACTCTGACGTCATCACACCTCTTTCAATCACATACAACAAACAGACAAATTTGACCGGTCACATGTACTACTCACTATCTTTTCTTAAGACTCGCCTTACCCTCTACTTCTGCTCCGATTTGGAACCTAAGCTAATTCCTTTAAGACTGTCTTTAATCATTCTCATCGTCTATATGTTTGACATAAAGGGGCTCTGAATTAAAGCTTCTGCTAGCACTCTTTAAAGTCTAGGAACAGGGTGTATCCTCATAGTGTGGCTACACTTACACTATTTTTCCTTATATATTACTTGGCCATACTCAAGTCAATATCTTGTTTCCCATATACATATATGTTACACTCTTACTCTTGCATTATATTTTATCCCGCTTCCCTCCATTCCTCTCCGTTATTTACTATGCATGCATCCCTTTGCCACACTCTTTGTCAATTCACTCACTGTTCGCATGTTTTTCATCTACGGACCCTCTGGATCATCGCCTTCGTTACCGCCTCGTCGAGCCGCTTTGTGATCCAATTCACGTAGATGTGGGAGGGGTTTCTATCTTAAAATAGGGGTCCCGTCAAACCTTCCCTTGCAAGGAGTTACTTATTCTAACCACTTCTACGGGGAGCTTCATGTCCTGTCAGCCGAATGGCAAAGGTTGTGCGATATTGCAGAGACTCTAAAGTTACTTATGTCGACGGCCGATGGCCTCTCCTATCTAACCATCTAATCTCTGCTACCAAGTGAACTGGAGGCTTCCAGCCCTTTAAGATGAGTAGCGGTACCCAGGAGAGAGATGGGGATGCAGATTGTATTCATACATCAATAATCAAGACAACGCAAATAGTTTGGCAAAAGTTTGTCTGTTTTAATGTTAAGTATGTAAAACACGGAGTGCAACGAACATCAGCAATCGCTTGATACTCTGACTTTAACTACTTCATAAAAAGCTGGGTTCTTATACCAATAACTGGTCATAACTGACGTGTTGACCTGCGTCATTACCAACGTCATCCTACGTGGCAAACTACAAAAACCTATTGGGAAGTGGGATTGGTTCTAAGTGAATAACTAAGCATAGGTTCTATATCTGTATGGTGTAACGGAGAGAGGTAATAGGATAGTTAACATCAGGTGGGGCAACTAAGCCCTTCCTACAAAATGGCCACTATGAACGTCACTAAATGTGTGATGTCCCATTGGCTAGGCAAACTATAGGACCCCCCAACTATGTGGTCCCCTACAATCGGTTGGCTCTAACCCCGTCAGTATTTTTCCTACCTACGTTAGCAGCACACAGACCAGGTGCGGGTGAGCTCATCTTTGCACCAGCTTCCCACCAATTAAAATATCATCCATCATCACCTCAAAGGTCCAGTGTCAATTAGTGCTTTGAAGTTGGCCTTGATTCTGTACTGTTCTCTGAGAATTTTTAAGGAGTATGGGCCCTATCCGGCTTGTGTGCGTAGGTGTGATCATCTTGTTCATCCGACTTTCTTCCATCACGTGACTGGACACCATGAAATTGAGTCTTTTCGTGGATTTTATTTTATTTTCAATAGTTCTCTGACGTCTTTTGTTTTTGCTTGATCTCTCTGAACAGGAGCTTCTATTGGTCACATATATCTTTTTGAATTTCTTACATCTGGTGCCCTTAGCCAAAGGCGCCACTGAGGCTTAGTATGGCTGGTGATATAAGTATATTTGCTCTAATCAATGATTCACTCTCTATGAACTATCAGTTGAATAGATACTGCTAGTTTTTCAAATTGTATTAGAATCATAGCCAAGCAGAAACAGTAAAAAAGCCTTGGGCACCAGCGGGCGGGGTTGCCATGGGACAAGAGTGAGCCCCAGCATTTCTGTGCCTGCTGGGATCTGCCCCAGCTAGCCCCACCCCACTTAAAGCCCTGCAGGCACCCCTACATCGAAATGGACTCCATTGTAAGCAGTGTTACACAGATGTGATGCGGTTTACGGGTTATGCTGAACTGACAATAGCTACCCCCGCAAAACACAATCTGGCTGCAGTGCTTTTATTATTTATAAAACAATGGTATAAACTCAGGGCACGGCCCAACTACTGTGGTTTAACGTGACGCAGGCTGAGTAGCCTGGCCTTCTCTTGCAGCTGGTTTGGGAGGGTTCGGTATGTAGTGGTCCCTCCCTGGCCTGGGGGTAAGGGTGTCACCAGAGGGCAGGGCAAATTAACTCAGGCTGAAAAAAACCTTGTTCGTTGTCCCCTCCCCAGGGATTACTTGTTGATCCATCTGAAGGGTTCGTAAGTTAGGTTTTTCCATGACGCTATTATCGAATGATCATATCACGTTTGGAAATCTGAGGTGGGGGTGTCTTGATCACAGATGACTGCCTGGTGCCAACACACATGTACTTTCCGAGTGAGGTTCAAGGCCACTTTACAGGCCGGCTCCTGCCTCCAGGCTCCAGTCGTGCAAATCCTGCAAGAAGGTTTCCGTTGCTACGAGTACACCTTCCAAATTCACGAATATCTGCCTATTCCTGTCATCCTGTACGGATAATTCTGCAACAGGGATATTGCCACTTTTTTTATTACCTAGTTCCTTATCCATAACTATTGTTTAGTTTTGGGAATTAATTTGAAAAGGTGCATTTGTAAATCAGTGACGTTGCTTATGAGAAGGGTCGTCCTCCATTAAGCAGAGTTTGTATCTCATGGTTCACAACTGTATCAGCTCATTTGTGTAGTTGCATGTGAGAAGGGTCGCCTCCATTAAGGAGAGTGCTCATCTCATGTTTCAGAACCTTATCAGCTCATGTGTGTATTACCGTGAAGTTGCATGTGAGAAGGGTCGCCCTCCATTAAGGAGAGTGCTCATCTCATGGTTCAGAACCTTATCAGCTCATGTGTGTATTACCATGACAGTGCATGTGAGAAGGGTCGCCCTCCATTAAGGAGAGTGCTCATCTCATACTTCAGAACCTTATCAGCTCATGTGTGTATTACCATGACAGTGCATGTGAGAAGGGTCGCCCTCCATTAAGGAGAGTGCTCATCTCATACTTCAGAACCTTATCAGCTCATGTGTGTAGTTACATGTGAGAAGGGTCGCCCTCCATTGAGGAGAGTGTGTATCTCATGGTTCAGAACCTTATCAGCTCATGTGTGTATTACCGTGACGTTTCATGCGAGAAGGGTCGCCCTCCATTAAGGAGAGTGCTCATCTCATGGTTCAGAACCTTATCAGCTCATGTGTGTATTACCGTGAAGTTGCATGTGAGAAGGGTCGCCCTCCATTAAGGAGAGTGCTCATCTCATACTTCAGAACCTTATCAGCTCATGTGTGTATTACCGTGAAGTTGCATGTGAGAAGGGTCGCCCTCCATTAAGGAGAGTGCTCATCTCATGGTTCAGAACCTTATCAGCTCATGTGTGTATTACCATGACAGTGCATGTGAGAAGGGTCGCCCTCCATTAAGGAGAGTGCTCATCTCATACTTCAGAACCTTATCAGCTCATGTGTGTAGTTACATGTGAGAAGGGTCGCCCTCCATTGAGGAGAGTGTGTATCTCATGGTTCAGAACCTTATCAGCTCATCTGTGTATTACCGTGACGTTTCATGCGAGAAGGATCGCCCTCCATTGAGGACAGTGCTCATCTCATACTTCAGAACCTTATCAGCTCATGTGTGTATTACCGTGAAGTTGCATGTGAGAAGGGGCGCCCTCCCTTAAGGAGAGTGCTCATCTCATGGTTCAGAACCTTCTCAGCTCATGTGTATAGTTGCGTGTGAGAAGGGTCGCCCTCCCATAAGGAGAGTGCTCATCTCACACTTCAGAACCTTATCAGCTCATGTGTGTATTACCGTGATGTTGCATGTGAGGAGGGTCACCCTCTATCCAGGAGAGTGCTCATCTCATACTTCAGAACCTTATCAGCTCATGTGTGTATTACCGTGAAGTTGCATGTGAGAAGGGTCGCCCTCCATTAAGGAGAGTGCTCATCTCATGGTTCAGAACCTTATCAGCTCATGTGTGTATTACCGTGAAGTTGCATGTGAGAAGGGTCGCCCTCCATTAAGGAGAGTGCTCATCTCATACTTCAGAACCTTATCAGCTCATGTGTGTATTACCGTGAAGTTGCATGTGAGAAGGGTCGCCCTCCATTAAGGCGAGTGCTCATCTCATACTTCAGAACCTTATCAGCTCATGTGTGTATTACCGTGAAGTTGCATGTGAGAAGGGTCGCCCTCCATTAAGGAGAGTGCTCATCTCATGGTTCAGAACCTTATCAGCTCATGTGTGTATTACCATGACAGTGCATGTGAGAAGGGTCGCCCTCCATTAAGGAGAGTGCTCATCTCATACTTCAGAACCTTATCAGCTCATGTGTGTAGTTACATGTGAGAAGGGTCGCCCTCCATTGAGGAGAGTGTGTATCTCATGGTTCAGAACCTTATCAGCTCATGTGTGTATTACCGTGACGTTTCATGCGAGAAGGATCGCCCTCCATTGAGGACAGTGCTCATCTCATACTTCAGAACCTTATCAGCTCATGTGTGTAATACCATGAAGTTGCATGTGAGAAGGGTCGCCCTCCCTTAAGGAGAGTGCTCATCTCATGGTTCAGAACCTTCTCAGCTCATGTGTATAGTTGCGTGTGAGAAGGGTCGCCCTCCCATAAGGAGAGTGCTCATCTCACACTTCAGAACCTTATCAGCTCATGCGTGTATTACCGTGATGTTGCATGTGAGGAGGGTCGCCCTCTATCCAGGAGAGTGCTCGTCTCATACTTCAGAACCTTATCAGCTCATGTGTGTATTACCATGACAGTGCATGTGAGAAGGGTCGCCCTCCATTAAGGAGAGTGCTCGTCTCATACTTCAGAACCTTATCAGCTCATGTGTGTATTACCATGACAGTGCATGTGAGAAGGGTCGCCCTCCATTAAGGAGAGTGCTCGTCTCATACTTCAGAACCTTATCAGCTCATGTGTGTATTACCATGACAGTGCATGTGAGAAGGGTCGCCCTCCATTAAGGAGAGTGCTCGTCTCATACTTCAGAACCTTATCAGCTCATGTGTGTATTACCATGACAGTGCATGTGAGAAGGGTCGCCCTCCATTAAGGAGAGTGCTCGTCTCATACTTCAGAACCTTATCAGCTCATGTGTGTATTACCATGACAGTGCATGTGAAAAGGGTCGCCCTCCATTAAGGAGAGTGCTCGTCTCATACTTCAGAACCTTATCAGCTCATGTGTGTATTACCATGACAGTGCATGTGAGAAGGGTCGCCCTCCATTAAGGAGAGTGCTCGTCTCATACTTCAGAACCTTATCAGCTCATGTGTGTATTACCATGACAGTGCATGTGAGAAGGGTCGCCCTCCATTAAGGAGAGTGCTCGTCTCATACTTCAGAACCTTATCAGCTCATGTGTGTATTACCATGACAGTGCATGTGAGAAGGGTCACCCTCCATTAAGGAGAGTGCTCATCTCATACTTCAGAACCTTCTCAGCTCATGTGTGTATTACCATGACAGTGCATGGGAGAAGGTTCGCCCTCCATTAAGGAGAGTGCTCATCTCATACGTCAGAACCTTCTCAGCTCATGTGTGTATTACCATGACAGTGCATGTGAGAAGGGTCGCCCTCCATTAAGGAGAGTGCTCATCTCATGGTTCAGAACCTTATCAGCTCATGTGTGTATTACCATGACAGTGCATGTGAGAAGGGTCGCCCTCCATTGAGGACAGTGCTCGTCTCATACTTCAGAACCTTATCAGCTCATGTGTGTATTACCATGACAGTGCATGTGAGAAGGGTCGCCCTCCATTAAGGAGAGTGCTCGTCTCATACTTCAGAACCTTATCAGCTCATGTGTGTATTACCATGACAGTGCATGTGAGAAGGGTCGCCCTCCATTAAGGAGAGTGCTCATCTCATGGTTCAGAACCTTATCAGCTCATGTGTGTATTACCATGACAGTGCATGTGAGAAGGGTCGCCCTCCATTGAGGACAGTGCTCGTCTCATACTTCAGAACCTTATCAGCTCATGTGTGTATTACCATGACAGTGCATGTGAGAAGGGTCGCCCTCCATTAAGGAGAGTGCTCATCTCATGGTTCAGAACCTTATCAGCTCATGTGTGTATTACCATGACAGTGCATGTGAGAAGGGTCGCCCTCCATTAAGGAGAGTGCTCATCTCACACTTCAGAACCTTATCAGCTCATGTGTGTATTACCGTGAAGTTGCATGTGAGGAGGGTCGCCCTCCCATAAGGAGAGTGCTCATCTCACACTTCAGAACCTTATCAGCTCATGTGTGTATTACCATGACAGTGTATGTGAGAAGGGTCGCCCTCCATTAAGGAGAGTGCTCATCTCATACTTCAGAACCTTATCAGCTCATGTGTGTATTACCGTGAAGTTGCATGTGAGGAGGGTCGCCCTCCCATAAGGAGAGTGCTCATCTCATACTTCAGAACCTTATCAGCTCATGTGTGTATTACCATGACAGTGCATGTGAGAAGGGTCGCCCTCCATTAAGGAGAGTGCTCGTCTCATGGTTCAGAACCTTATCAGCTCATGTGTGTATTACCATGACAGTGCATGTGAGAAGGGTCGCCCTCCATTAAGGAGAGTGCTCATCTCACACTTCAGAACCTTATCAGCTCATGTGTGTATTACCATGACAGTGCATGTGAGAAGGGTCGCCCTCCATTAAGGAGAGTGCTCATCTCATGGTTCAGAACCTTATCAGCTCATGTGTGTATTACCATGACAGTGCATGTGAGAACGGTCGCCCTCCATTAAGGAGAGTGCTCGTCTCATACTTCAGAACCTTATCAGCTCATGTGTGTAATACCATGAAGTTGCATGTGAGAAGGGTCGCCCTCCCTTAAGGAGAGTGCTCATCTCATGGTTCAGAACCTTCTCAGCTCATGTGTATAGTTGCGTGTGAGGAGGGTCGCCCTCCCATAAGGAGAGTGCTCATCTCACACTTCAGAACCTTATCAGCTCATGCGTGTATTACCGTGATGTTGCATGTGAGGAGGGTCGCCCTCTATCCAGGAGAGTGCTCATCTCATACTTCAGAACCTTATCAGCTCATGTGTGTATTACCATGACAGTGCATGTGAGAAGGGTCGCCCTCCATTAAGGAGAGTGCTCGTCTCATACTTCAGAACCTTATCAGCTCATGTGTGTAGTTACATGTGAGAAGGGTCGCCCTCTATCCAGGAGAGTGCTCATCTCACACTTCAGAACCTTATCAGCTCATGCGTGTATTACCATGACAGTGCATGTGAGAAGGGTCGCCCTCCATTAAGGAGAGTGCTCGTCTCATACTTCAGAACCTTATCAGCTCATGTGTGTATTACCGTGAAGTTGCATGTGAGAAGGGTCGCCCTCTATCCAGGAGAGTGCTCATCTCACACTTCAGAACCTTATCAGCTCATGCGTGTATTACCATGACAGTGCATATGAGAAGGGTCGCCCTCTATCCAGGAGAGTGCTCATCTCACACTTCAGAACCTTATCAGCTCATGCGTGTATTACCATGACAGTGCATGTGAGAAGGGTCGCCCTCCATTAAGGAGAGTGCTCGTCTCATACTTCAGAACCTTATCAGCTCATGTGTGTATTACCATGACAGTGCATGTGAGAAGGGTCGCCCTCCATTAAGGAGAGTGCTCGTCTCATACTTCAGAACCTTATCAGCTCATGTGTGTATTACCATGACAGTGCATGTGAGAAGGGTCGCCCTCCATTAAGGAGAGTGCTCGTCTCATACTTCAGAACCTTATCAGCTCATGTGTGTATTACCATGACAGTGCATGTGAGAAGGGTCGCCCTCCATTAAGGAGAGTGCTCATCTCATACTTCAGAACCTTCTCAGCTCATGTGTGTATTACCATGACAGTGCATGTGAGAAGGGTCGCCCTCCATTAAGGAGAGTGCTCATCTCATACTTCAGAACCTTCTCAGCTCATGTGTGTATTACCATGACAGTGCATGTGAGAAGGGTCGCCCTCCATTAAGGAGAGTGCTCATCTCATGGTTCAGAACCTTATCAGCTCATGTGTGTATTACCATGACAGTGCATGTGAGAAGGGTCGCCCTCCATTGAGGACAGTGCTCGTCTCATACTTCAGAACCTTATCAGCTCATGTGTGTATTACCATGACAGTGCATGTGAGAAGGGTCGCCCTCCATTAAGGAGAGTGCTCGTCTCATACTTCAGAACCTTATCAGCTCATGTGTGTATTACCATGACAGTGCATGTGAGAAGGGTCGCCCTCCATTAAGGAGAGTGCTCATCTCATGGTTCAGAACCTTATCAGCTCATGTGTGTATTACCATGACAGTGCATGTGAGAAGGGTCGCCCTCCATTGAGGACAGTGCTCGTCTCATACTTCAGAACCTTATCAGCTCATGTGTGTATTACCATGACAGTGCATGTGAGAAGGGTCGCCCTCCATTAAGGAGAGTGCTCATCTCATGGTTCAGAACCTTATCAGCTCATGTGTGTATTACCATGACAGTGCATGTGAGAAGGGTCGCCCTCCATTAAGGAGAGTGCTCATCTCACACTTCAGAACCTTATCAGCTCATGTGTGTATTACCGTGAAGTTGCATGTGAGGAGGGTCGCCCTCCCATAAGGAGAGTGCTCATCTCACACTTCAGAACCTTATCAGCTCATGTGTGTATTACCATGACAGTGTATGTGAGAAGGGTCGCCCTCCATTAAGGAGAGTGCTCATCTCATACTTCAGAACCTTATCAGCTCATGTGTGTATTACCGTGAAGTTGCATGTGAGGAGGGTCGCCCTCCCATAAGGAGAGTGCTCATCTCACACTTCAGAACCTTATCAGCTCATGTGTGTATTACCATGACAGTGCATGTGAGAAGGGTCGCCCTCCATTAAGGAGAGTGCTCGTCTCATGGTTCAGAACCTTATCAGCTCATGTGTGTATTACCATGACAGTGCATGTGAGAAGGGTCGCCCTCCATTAAGGAGAGTGCTCATCTCACACTTCAGAACCTTATCAGCTCATGTGTGTATTACCATGACAGTGCATGTGAGAAGGGTCGCCCTCCATTAAGGAGAGTGCTCATCTCACACTTCAGAACCTTATCAGCTCATGTGTGTATTACCATGACAGTGCATGTGAGAACGGTCGCCCTCCATTAAGGAGAGTGCTCGTCTCATACTTCAGAACCTTATCAGCTCATGTGTGTAATACCATGAAGTTGCATGTGAGAAGGGTCGCCCTCCCTTAAGGAGAGTGCTCATCTCATGGTTCAGAACCTTCTCAGCTCATGTGTATAGTTGCGTGTGAGAAGGGTCGCCCTCCCATAAGGAGAGTGCTCATCTCACACTTCAGAACCTTATCAGCTCATGCGTGTATTACCGTGATGTTGCATGTGAGGAGGGTCGCCCTCTATCCAGGAGAGTGCTCATCTCATACTTCAGAACCTTATCAGCTCATGTGTGTATTACCATGACAGTGCATGTGAGAAGGGTCGCCCTCCATTAAGGAGAGTGCTCGTCTCATACTTCAGAACCTTATCAGCTCATGTGTGTAGTTACATGTGAGAAGGGTCGCCCTCTATCCAGGAGAGTGCTCATCTCACACTTCAGAACCTTATCAGCTCATGCGTGTATTACCATGACAGTGCATGTGAGAAGGGTCGCCCTCCATTAAGGAGAGTGCTCGTCTCATACTTCAGAACCTTATCAGCTCATGTGTGTATTACCGTGAAGTTGCATGTGAGAAGGGTCGCCCTCTATCCAGGAGAGTGCTCATCTCACACTTCAGAACCTTATCAGCTCATGCATGTATTACCATGACAGTGCATATGAGAAGGGTCGCCCTCTATCCAGGAGAGTGCTCATCTCACACTTCAGAACCTTATCAGCTCATGCGTGTATTACCATGACAGTGCATGTGAGAAGGGTCGCCCTCCATTAAGGAGAGTGCTCGTCTCATACTTCAGAACCTTATCAGCTCATGTGTGTATTACCATGACAGTGCATGTGAGAAGGGTCGCCCTCCATTAAGGAGAGTGCTCGTCTCATACTTCAGAACTTGGGCATCATTGTTTTAATGTTTCTTGGTTATGGCCTCTGGTAGTTACTTACCCCTTTCTGGGTTCCGTTGGCCCCTTTGGTTTCTCCCTCCTCGTCTGCCTTTTCTTCTGGGGCGTGTATGTAAGGTCACTCTTGATTTGTTTGAATGGTTGTGTGTTGTCTCTTGTTGTTAAGACGCTAGCCTTTGAGTGTTAGTGTTTCCTTCTCTGTGAATTGCCCCATTACCTCTTCAAAATTCAACCTTTTGGAATTGCGGGCTAAAAAAAAATGCCTCTTTCTTGTAGGTCTCTATCAAGGCTCTGAAGCTGCGGGTGGGGGCTATTCAGGCTCCATTCGCACCTGGCAGTCTTCACGCCAGAAGAAGACCTCTGATCCTCTGTCTTGCCTTAATTCTTAGGAATTCAAGAGGCTGGGCATGAGGCAAAGCAAGGCAGGATTCCTCCCCCACGTCCTGGCTGATATCACATGATATGATGAGTCATTTATAACGCGCATGCACACAAGTGCTTCTAGGCGCTAGGATGGAGGAAGGGCAGGCGCCAGTCCCGCATAGCTCACAGAGCAGCAGCTGTAATCTTAGGCACTTGGATATGGACTCCCTCAGATCTCTCAGGAAACCTATTGATTGGCTGGAGAAAGCCGTCTCTCAGGGCCACTGCCTGAGAGGGAGATCCCTGGCAGTGCCATTGTGGGACTTGCCCAAGGGCTCAGCATTGTCTGCAGGTTGCCGCCTCAGCATGACCCATGGGGGACAAAGCACCCCATATTATCAGGTTGTTCCCCCACCACACTCCCACGCCCCCCCATCTGCGGCCTATGGTAATAACTCAGAAAGGGGAAATGGGGTCAGCGAGATGTTGGTGAGTTTGGCAGGTTCTCTAATCCTCTGTGCAGTGGTGTACTAACTGAAGGGGGGTGCGGGGTCACAGTTTGCTCCCCCCACCACAATCTAGGCCCCCTCATTTGGCTTCAGAGGGAAGGGAATAAGAACTTTATTAGGCAGTACAGGGACTTCTTGGGGCAGTTGGCGCCATTGCGAGAGCTGACATGAGGGTAGCGCGGGCAGTACCAGGATGCAGGCCTCTGCCCCAGCCCCTTCAGCAGGGTTTGGGCGGCGGATGCCTAAATCCTTGCTGTACACTCTTTCTTTGTTTTCAAGAATGTAGTTCTTATGGGCATCTGTTTTATTTCTTGCTGCAGCTAACACCGCAAAAGGTTTAGCGATGACCATTTTATGTGACAAGTCTCGGCTCTAATTAAGTGTTAATGGTCTGGTCATTCAGCATTCAAAGCCCACTTTTGCCTTTTCAATCTAAGATGACTGCCAAAATAAAAGGAATCAAAAAGGAAACATAATTTAAAAACCTTATAAAGCTGATAGCCTCGTGATGTCTGATTTATTTTATTTTAACATTTATGGCAGCGCACAAAGCCTACAGGCATCTAGGCGCTAGTTACAGTAAGTGCAAAGTGACATTATACAAAGTGCAGGACCACACATACGGTTACAGCATACAGTGGTTCTTGAAAGAAGGACCTGGTAGTGCACGCCTCGTGGTAGGGGGGCTACAGCAGGTGTACAGGTACGCAGAAGACAAAATCAGGATAGGTGCACAGTCTGGCAACGCCCCGCCTCATGGTATAGGGAGCTACATCAAGTGTACAGATACACAAAAAGGTATGTTACAGGCAAGATTGAATATGTATACAGAATTAAGTTGCAGGTGAGAATTTGTGTATTGCAGGCCTGTTACATGTGCAGTACAAGGCTGCCAGACAAATCAGGTGGCAGTTACCAGTCTGGCAAAGCAGTATTTGCAAGATCCGATACATGCATCATGCAAGGTCACAGGAGAATCTGGCGTGTGATAGACACATTCAGATTATGGGCAGGATCGGGCGCATGAGCAGCACAAGGCCGTGGGTCAGGTCTGGCGTGTAGCAGGCAAGTATTCAGCGCCGCTGCAGCGATGCGGCGCGTGGGGACCAGCCTGGGCGCCTCCCGCCAGAAGCAGGAGGTGTGCCTCGCTAACGTTATGCAAGGCTCTGCGAGCGGCCACGGTGGTGCAAGTGGGTAGGGATGGACCCTATTCGGGTTGGCTCATTGAGAATATGGGCCATACCAGTGTCAGGAGGCGAGGGGTGTGGGTTACAATTGTTGGATATGCCAAAAAATAGTTCCTCTTTCTCTGACTTTGCAAATGTTATGCCAAATCAGAGCCTCCAAAAAGCTGCATGCCTGTGCCACACAATGACTGCAACAAGGTGATTGTATCACACAAGATCTCTTGGGCTGTGAAAGTAGCGCAACCCATAGGACAGTTTGTAGATCTCACGTTCTCCCATTTCATGGCCAGTCGTGGCTCTTCGGCCGTAATCATAATGCTCATGGTGCGCTCTTGAAGAAAGGGTCCCTGGAATGCCCCTCCTTACCCCCATGAACATGACGGCGGAAGAGTCAAAAATGCACAAAGTCACTCAGTATTCAGCCAGGCCCCAGGAGGACCAGTGACTGACACCTATGCAGAAAGATATTCTCTCAGACAGCATTTTAAACCTTATCCAGTGAATGTCTTTATGGATACAGGTGCTTCAACATTGGTCATGGAACCAAATGCCTCGATCGATGACGTTGACTAATGCCGAGAAACCACTGTGCTGACGTCATTAGTGACACCACGATATAGCCACGTTAGTCACGAAGCACACTCGCAGCCATGCACAAAATTACACAAACATACACTCGTATACACGAAGAGCATGCTTATTCAGTTCCGACAGATAGATATGCATACTGTAAAAATCTTGTATTATTTTCCTCGTTAGCCAAGTGCAGAAACGCTGAACGCAAGGCAACAAAGAGATGCAGAGCAAGCTTGCAGAGGCTTATGGCAACTAACCCTATGGACCTACAGGATCACATACAGAGCCTCGAAGGACCAAATACGACTAACCTATGGAAAACATAGCATAGTGTAGATATGTAGAAATCATAGTATAAGTATAACAAGCATCACATAAGGCCACAAGCCGCAGGACAAGAGACGACAGTATGCAGAACCAGGCTGCACAGAACAGGAAGTACAGGACTTGCAGCGAAGGTCAGAGACAAGCAGCACTTTCCAAACTTAAAACGACAAGGGGCCATCTGCAGAAAAACAGAATAAATCCTCATAAATTGCAGACCAGAAGAATTTGAGTTTGTGGTCCTCAACCACATGATGCGGCTGAGCTAGACAATGGTAATTCACCCGCGGTTTGAAGACAAACAGTTCTCAGCAACAGAGACATGAAGTGAAACATGAACTTGTCAATAATGTTGCAACGTGGCAACCAGTCTCACAGGCAAAAGTGGTACCGCTAACAGATACATTGGGAAGACATAGTCATTCTCATCACCTTGAAGAGGCCCACAGAGCGCTGAGAACAGAGCTGGGTCCCAGGACTGGGGAGAACAGTTCCAGCCAATCAGGGGACAGAAATCCAGTGATGAATGGCACAGGGTGGGGGCCAATGGTAATCCTGTTACCCTGCAACGATGTAATAGATCATTTCTTGAGGAAGGGGCAGGCCAGCCACCTGACATGAGAGGACCAATTAACTAAGATCCAGAGGGGCAATCTATACAGTATACCACTCCGGCCACCCAATCAGAAAGTGGGATAGGTTTTTCAGGGGAGGGCCCATGTTGTGACGTTACTTTTCAACAAAAGGTTGGACACAGGTTTGGGAGCTATGACTCTGGAGATTTTTCAATGTCCCGTATGATCCCTGATGGTTTTTGTAATAAACAACAGTTCTAACTTGCCCTTGGCTGAGTCCTCCATTTGTTCTGGGGGAGGGGTTACTGGGCCCTGGCAGCTGAACGGGTAATCTCGTAGTAATCCCCAGACCTCTGTCATACCAGACCTCACCAACACTCTCTTATACATTCATGTATGAATAGTGTGTAATATGGAAATAAAGCAATCTGTTCTAAAAATAGCAAGTCTTACAGAGAATGACTTCAGAGTTCGGAATGTGCATAGAAGCAAAGGGCTGAATTACCACCAAACCCGATTACCGTTACCACCACTTGGTCCCGTGTCTTTACCACAGTTACAAGTAGAGGTAGGGCAGTGTAATTGCACATTTATGGAGTGAGTAGGAGTCAATAGGACTTCATGGGGATTTGTGGCAGATTTACCGCCGGTGGATTTACAGTGTGATAAATGCATCGATTTTTGGAGGTAAAGTGGGGGATTTACCTGCAGCTCGTTGCTGGTGGTAATTCATCCACCAAATGCATAATTCGGTGGTGCTCGAAAAACGTCTGTAATTCTGTTGTCCAAAAAAGTGGCAGTAACGGAATTATCACCACTTTTTTCTGGCACCGCTGGACTTGTAATGAGGGCCACAGACTGTTCACACTCAGCAGGTGCTTTGCACGTTGCTTACTGTTGTGTGGCAGAAAGTAAACACCTACTCCTTGCAATAAAATGGTGCGGTAAGGTGAGGTGCAGTAAGGGGAGGGGTCTTGTAGACCGCCCACCTGCCGGGAATGATGGCCTCGCTGCGAGTGGCTCGGAGAAGCAAAGTGGGTGGGATGAGCTGTTAGTGACCTGTGGTGTTGACGAGCGCAGGTCGACCGCACTGGTTACCTGTGTGGCAGTATGGATTCTCTGTGTTTAGGCGAGGCGAGGGAAAGAGCCCCTGGGGCCGCTTATTCATCAGGCCGGCCATTGGATTGAGAAAGACTGATGGGTGTGGTGTGGGTGTTGACAGCAACAGACACAGTGGTTGGTGGTACACTAGACCTCGTGGGTTGCCGTGAGCGAAATATGCATGCTGTAAAGTAGCATTTTAGCAGTGAGTGGTAAATGTGGGAAGTAGAAAGAGGGAGGGGACGGGGCGGGTGTCGGGACTCTAAACCTCCTCGTAGTTGTAAGTCCTTCTTTGGTTGCAGGGGTTGCAGTCTGGATTAGGGTGTTGTAGATTTTGAGATGGGATTCCAGACAAAGGCACACGGCTCGTAATTTCCGAGCCAGAGATATAGCTTAGACCATCATGGCAGGAGTGTTGCTCGGTTTGGAAAAGATTCAGGGCTATGCCAATGTTGAGACTGTCGGCACTCGGGGAAAGCTAGCCTTTTGGTTGTAGCCCCTGAGCTTGTAGCCGGGGCTACTATAAAAAGACCCGGGGCTATAGCCCCCCCAGCCCTCCCACCTAGCAACGCTGCTGCAACATGGGCCAGTGTACGCGATCTCCAGAAATCTTTGAGCAACACATTTTCATATGTTGGAATTCTGGGAGGGCCATCTCTGCCTTTCATCCTTACACAGTTGATAAAATAAATAATGATAGTAACACATACACAACATGCTGTGAATCTACAAGCCCCCATGGGAAGCTGTGAAGGTTAGTCCTTGTGTCAGGTCCCCGATGGATGCTAGTGGGGGCTGTCGGATTAGGGTATGGGGCCGAGGAGATGGCTGGTTACAGCCCTCCCCTTCTTTAAAAACACACCAGGAGACTCAAGTTACCCCAAAACAGGACATTTTCCATAGTTCCCCCTCCACCACCTTCCTTGGCCTGTGGGTTCATTGGAAAATATCCTCTTTGGAGGTGACTGGACGTTTTCTAGCCACACTGGCACTTTAGGCCTGGATCCAGGGCCGGCCCCAGGCATAGGCAGTCTGCAGGCCCCGTAAGTGCTTCTTATCAGTTTCTTTCTTCAAGCAGAGCATTCAAAGGGGGTGCAATTTACAAGTGAGGGCTCATTAAAGAAACCATTGTGTTTTGCAAGAGGTTCTTAATGTTTCCGCGTTCAGAACTGCAAAGAGACGTTTTATATTTTGAAAGCACACGCAAAGCACCAGTCGACTGCCTAAAATCTGTGCCCTCCTCCAGGACAATTAAACATATCAAACAAAAAAGAAAGGTCAATTGAACTAAACTTGTATATTTCACTTTAAGAGATGTTCACTTACTGTGCATATATGATTGTGTGTCAGCTTTTGATTTTTGCTACAGGGGGAAGATATTCCCACACTGAGTGACGTGCAGGAACACTACCCATCCCCAGGTCAAAACAACACATTTTGGAGCACATTTTGCAACAGGAATAGGAAAAAATCCATATGATTTACAGGAAGGTCTAAACATAACATCTCAGCAGCAGTCACCTAACCTGCTGATCTGTCTTTGCAGCATTCTACTATAGGATCCGCTGCTACTCCCCCATCTGTAAAACAGATGTGGCCTGTACACCCCTTCTAATGATCAGGTGGTCCATTCATGAGACTCGCTTCTCATTTTGAAGTGACCAGCAGTTGCTAATTTTGCAAGATGCATGCTAGCAGTCACCAAGCCCAAACCCAGGAGGAGATGATACAGAAACCCTGCCACAACTAGTGATTTAGATGAGCATGGCAAGGAGAACGGATGCAACTGTGCCCTCTGCCCACATGTACTCAGTGCCTATGCATATATTATTGCATATATATATATATATAAATTCATATATATTAAACGGCCCACGGTAGTGGGCGTGTAGTTATGGTTAAGTTGCTAAACCCATAGGAAGAGCAATTTTTGGGCAGCTTATAACTTCGCTCCCCCTGGACAAATCCTCACCAAAGTTTGCAAAAAGAGTGTATGGCCCACTCTGAATTTGTGCAAGGTTTGGTGAGGTTTGGTCCAGGGGGGGGGCAAAGTTATAGGGGAGTGGCAAAATTTCTTTTTTCCCCATAGATTGTATAGAGAAAAAATGTCTGTCGTGCCTACAGCCCAAACCAGTGGATGGATTTTCACCAAATTTGTGGAAGGAGCAGCAGGTTAGTCACAAAGTGTCCTTTTGTAAATTTCGTGAAAATCCGTCCAGTTGTTTTTTTTTAAAACAATCAAAAAGTAGGTCTCAAAAATGTAGTGATATCTATGTCTGCTCTGCGGACACACTTCCCTGTTCGCTCTGCGGACAGGACACTGATTGGATAATCGGGTTGCATCATGTCCGCGGACACGCAACGTGTTCTCTGATTGGCTGGGATGAGGCGTCAGGTGCGTCAAATTGTTTCGATGCGCCCGCCATATTGGATGTGAGGACATGCGCTGCAAGGGAGCATAAATCCAATTTTGGGGAGTGTGTTGGTGTGTATGAGTGCTTGGAGAGGGTGGGGGGGTAAGAGATGGGTCAAATGCTGTATTTGTTTAGGTGGGGGAAGGCCATGATGTGTTTGCGGTGCCCGTGGACATACTAGACACTGGGCGCACTACTGGCTAGTTTAGTTTAGTATGATGTTGGTTTTGGGTCGTTAGTAGAGCTTTGGGTGAAGAGGGTATGTATTGAAGAGTTTGTACGTTGGTTGGAATTATTTTTTAGAATGTTAATTGAAGTGCACAGTTTTGAGGTGGATGTATTATGTTTTTGGGTTGTGGTCGTTTGGTAGGTGTTTGTATACATGGGTGTGTTATGCTGCGGTGGTTGTGGCCAGGGCCTAGAGTCTTGGGTGCATGGGCAAAGGCCGTAGGCCGTAGGCCATGTACCCAAGACTCTAGGCCCTGGCTACAACCACTGCAGCATAACTCTACAATGCTACCAAACATTTTGATTGTGGTATGTGGGTTGCTTAGGGGATATGTTTGCAAAAATGTGAGTACTGATTCGTAGTAGTTAGTAGTGTAATAGTGTTTACAGGATAGTGAGATGATGTGTGTTTGTTTGTTGGATTGTGTGGGCGCACTACTGGCTATTTTAGTTTAGTATGATGTTGGTTTTGGGTCGTTAGTAGAGCTTTGGGTGAAGACGGTATGTATTGAAGAGTTTGTACGTTGGTTGTAATTATTTTTTAGAATGTTAATTTAAGTGGACAGTTTTGAGGTGGATGTATTATGTTATTGGGTTGTCTTCGTTTGGTAGGTGTTTGTTTCTATGGGTGTGTTATGCTGCGGCCGTAGGCCATGCACTCAAGATTCTAGGACCTGGCCACAACCACCGCAGCATAACTTTACAATGCTACCAAACATTTTGATTGTGGTATGTGGGCTGCTTAGGGGATATGTTTGCAAAAATGTGAGTACTGATTGGTAGTAGTGTAATAGTGTTTATAGGATAGTGAGATGATGTGTGGATTGGGTGAGGGGAAGCACTTACTTTTTTGGATGGAAAGAGTAGGTTTTTTCTGAGTTCTCTTTCGTACTTCAGATGCTGTTAATGTAGACATGGATTTCTTTGTTTTGCAGTAGTAGTGCTTTCTGATAACTGTGCATAGCATGTACGTGCACTTCCTTTGCCTATGTGCATTCTGTATATTTTATTTAGAATATGATAGTTGAATGTGCTTTAGAAATGAGTACAATAGTAAGTGCACAGGGCACACTTGGCTTTGTAAGGCAGTGTTATTGGATGATAGGAGATAGAAGAAATAATCATATGCTTTGTTTGCTATTTTTACAGGGTAAATGGCAGGAACTGTATGGAAAAGTATGAAATATATGTATTTGGGAAGGTGTGGGAAATAAATCAGAAGGATTTGATGGGGTCAGCAGCTTATTACTCAGTAGGTGATTACTAAATTACTGGGTGATTTTGTGGTGCTTAGAGATGGGAGAGTCTGAAATAAAGTAAAGGTTGCAAGTAAGGACCTGGTGCTTGTGTGGCAGACTGAAGGGTAGGGGGGAGATGTTGTATGTCTTGCTTTACAACACTGTACATAGTTGTAGATGATGTAATAAATATGACTGCACCTGTGCATAGTTGAATGCTGTTGTGAAATCTAGCACGGAATGGGCAACCAGCTGGAATGAGAGAGCTGTATAGATTGGAAGAACAGTTGTAGAGGCAGTGGTGGTGTTTCAGGGGGGAGCCTATCAAATGATATTGGCTATTTGTGTGCATAAATAAAGATGCATGTACTCATCCTGGCTGCGTGTCATTTTATAACACACTAGAAAGCCTTTTTCCATAATTATACTGTTATTTCTCCCATCTTTTAACATGAAATAGGACTGTGTAGATAGCTGTGTGTGTTGTGTCTGATTACTAATATAGTCATGTGTAAAGGAAGTTGACATGATAGAATGTATGTGAAATATGCAGAATGCATAGAAAGGAAAGTGTATGTACATCTGATGCACGATAAAGCATTAAATGCTACCATGGTTGAAATGTGGTTGAATACGTCACCGTGGTTACAGAAATGATAAAATGAATGAAGAAAATAACAGTTTGCACATTGCAGTTAATAATATGGGTAAATAAAAATTTGGAGAGCAGAGAACTTTGCAAGTGACACTTGATCATAGCAGATGAAAGACATGGCAGTAAGCTTGTTTTACAGGTAACACAGGGTAAGTGGCAGTTACTCTGTTTATATGCATTTATACAAGAGATGTACATGTACCATACATGCCAATCCTCCCAATTTCGCTGGGAGACGCCCCATTTTTCCGTGAAAAATATTGTTATTTTTCACGTTCTCCCGCCGAAAATACATCTTTGCCCAATGCATTCTTATGACACAAACGTTATCTCACGATTTTATGGAGGAAATGTCCCTCCCAGGTGGGTCGCAATGTTGGCATGTATGCTGTACTGTGCAAGAAATATTCATACCTGTACTTTGTGTTCATGCATGTGGATGTGCATGAATCTGCAAGTAGAAATGTTGGAGAGTTTACTAGTAGTTGTTGTAGGTGCTTTGCAGTCACAGTGCAATTGTACTCGGAGTGATCAACAGTACATCTAAAGTGCTGAAATGTAATATTGGAGTTAGATGTAGAGGTCTTGCATGTGATTGGTGGATGGTTGTGTGACTGCTTAACAGTAGCCAATGAGGGAATGGTGCAGAGATTAAAGTGGAAAGGGTAGAAGGGCTGCCCCAGTGATACTTATGCGCTCCACGAACAGCACGGCTGTTCGCAGACAGGACATGGCACATCCGGGGCTTCCGAGCATGAAATGGGAGTGTATTTTGAAGATTAGCCAATCAGGTGTTGAGGTTCTGCTTTGTATTGTGAGAGGCTGTGTGTAGTGAAGATGGCAGAGGTGGAGAAAGTCAGGGTGGTGGTGCTTTGGGGATATGTTTGTGAATGGTTTGGAGCAGTATGCAAAATGTAGGAATGTGGGAAAGAATTTTGATGTAAAAGGAGTGGAGGTGGTGTGGAGCACTGTGCCTGGTTTCAATTTGCAGGCAATGGTAGAAGTTTGCCAAGATATGTCTAGGGTTAACAGTCCACATGTGGTTGTCCTGCGCTGTGCTGCTTTGCATTTGGGTTATGTCAGTGCCCCTACTTTGTTAAAAGATCTAGAAAACTTGGTTCAGGCAGTAATGAAACTACTTCCAAATGCCAAGGTAGTTTCTTTTCTGGTTTGGTACCTAGGGCAATATGGGACAATAGTTCTGTTTTTTGTCCTCATCAAAATATTGCTAGGTGTTTAATCAACCAAGGCATGTTTGCTTTTATGCAAAAAGCTGGCATGTTCTTTTGCAACAATGGCAACATTGACTCTGGTAAAGTTGATTACTTTAAAGAAGATGGCATGTCTTTATCTTTTGTGGGAAATGCCATGCTATTTTGGAACATAACGGTTGCTTTGGAGAAGCTAATGTGAAGATTTTTGGAGGAAAATAAGGAACAAAATACAATAAAAATACAAAATAAAAGGTGTTTCTGAAGCATCTGCAAAAAAAAACAACAAAAAAGGCTCTTTTCAGAGCCAACTTCAAAGGGGAAATGGGGAACACTATTTAAATTTGAATTCCCTGCACTCAGATTTTACGATTTGTCCACGGCCACCGACAGTGCATATTGCATACAGGATTTTTGAGGTTGAGGGGGATGCAAATGAGACGTAGCACAGCAAGGGATTGGTTAATAGGGTTTACTAGGTGTGATGTGTGAGCAGAGAGTTTGTCAGAAAGTTTTTTTCCTGAGAGGAGAGGAGATAGAGGAGATAGCTATGGCTGTGTGTTTCAGAAAGCAGAGTGTCTGGATTTTGGGAGATTCATGGATAAATTGGTTGGAGGTGCATGCAGATCACTGCCGGGTGGCTGTACATCTTGGATTCTCTCATGTGGAAGTGCACTGGCATGGAGTGCGTGAAATGAAGTGGCTGGATTTGGTACCTCTTTGTGCTAATTTGGTGACAGAGTGTCATCCAGATATTATTATTATTCATTGTGGAGGGAACAGTTTAGGACATGTGTCTGGAATCTCTTTGCAATTTGCAATGAAAGAAGGACTTGGGAAAGTCATGGACATGTATCCAAACTCCAGAGTAATTTTTTCCCATATTGCGCAGAGGCAAATGTGGCTGCGTTCTTCTTCATTTGGTCTACAGATGGAGAAAGCAACGTGCAATGTTAACAAGGCTGTCTGTGCCTTTTTGAGAGATGTTGGTATGTCCTCTTTTCACAATGAAAACATTATGTTTCATAGTACACACATTTTTCGCAGAGATGGAGTACATCTTACTTATGCCAGTATCAGATTTTACTGCAAAATATACAAAATGCATTGCAACCTTTTTTGGAATTACAGCAATCCAGTTTGCAGTAGGTGTTGACCATTTGAAGTTTTTGAAACACCAAAAAAAAATGCTCTTTTCAGAGACGCCACTTCCTCCCAGAGAAAAGTGCAATGGTCCTGACAGGGCAGCACTGCAAATATTTTAGAGGTCTGCGGACAGTCCGCAGACTTGTAAAAATGCACAGGGCCTTGCGCATTTCATTGACACTTCTGTTTTTGAACTGTGAAAGGCAGCTCTGAAAAGAGCCTTTTTTTGGGGGGTTTTGTTGTTTTATATTTTTTTGGTTTTGTAAAAACAACACACAAGGAAAGGAAGGGAAAGGAGGGTAAGGAAGGTACACCAACCACGGGGATAAGAAAGGGATGGTGGAGAGAGGAAGATGTAGGGTCGACCTTATTCAGGTAGGTAGCAGTTCTTCTCATGCTCCTTGACCACAGTCTCGAAAGCACTTTGAAGGTTCTCCCCCTTGCAGAGTACTGCATCGCAATACATGCTCAATACTGTGACCCACAAAAGGTAAGGATCAACAGCATCATGTATGGCCTGCGAGGCAGCTGGAGGGATGCGCTGCCCCACAGGAGTGTCTCTTCTGGTGGCAGGAGGGGAAACGGAGGATGCTGCAGGGGAACTCAACCTACTATGTTTATTGCAAGGTACAACCTTACTAATAGGCCCACCGTGGAACCATTTTAGGTGTTGCTTCATTGAGCTGGTACCATAGCTGTACAAACCCGGTTTCCCACGACTCAGCACCATCTTGCACTGATTGCAGGTCACCTTGTGTGCACGTCCTTTTGGTACTCCATCAAGAGTGGTAAATAACCTCCACACCCAAGATTCACGGTGAGAACTAGTAGCAGGGACTAGTTGTGATGTCATCTTTGATGTCCTGGGTGTTAGTCTTAGCAGTTATGGTTGCTTAGCTTACTATAACTGCCGAAATTCAGGGCTTATTTGGTTTTACTTGGAACCATAACGTCCCTTTAACAAAGTTTTTTTCACTTAATTTCATAGGTTTTTAGTAGCGCAACCTAATCATAACTGCCCTTTAAGAAAGTTTTTGTTTAGTCAATAAATAAATAAATAAATAAATATATATATATATATATATATATATATATATATATATATATATATATATATATATATATATATATATATTACACCCCACACTTTCTTTTAGGACTTGAGCCCTGTTCATGTTAACATTTAAAGACCTGATAAATTGCTTACTTCCCTGACTCAAGATCTTGCAGGGAAATAGGCTCTGTCGCACTACTAGGCACTCTTGCAGTAGACGCAACCCGCCCTGCCTGCCCCAGGACCAATCCCTGCCCTGCCTGTCTGTAATGGAAAATACAATAATGGGGCACTCCTAATTTTAATTAATTCAGAGATAGTGTTTTAAGGTTTAGCTAGTATATATAGATGTGCTCTTAAGGTGCTAAGGTGCGGGGGAGGAACTGGGGTCTTGGCACAAGGCCCCTACATATAAGAAGGAAAAAGGAGAAGATTCAACTTATAAGGCCTATGAAGGAGAGGACTTTCTCCTCGAAATGCGTCGCCACCACAAATGGACCATTGTTGATGTTCCTACCCTTGTTTGAAAAAATGTTTCATAGTTGTTTTGTTTTTTGAAATTTTACTTTGTGAAAATACACTTATACACTATTGTTTTACAATACTTTTGTGTGGTAGTCATTATTATTGCATAAACAGTACTAAACATACTCTATAGATTATAGTAGGTGCTTTTTCCAACGCAACACAGTGTGCAGGGGACGGGAGGATTCATAAGTTGAATCTTCTCCTTTTTCCTTGCTGCCTGTCACTTGGAACTTGCTTGGATTTTTTCTTGTGACAGCCAAAATAAACCTTATCTGTACCTTATCTGTAAAAAATTATTTATTTATTTACTTATTATTTATCTTGTTCTCTCCTATGCTCTGCACTTTGCAATTTCTCCCCCCTCCTATGCACTTTCCCCCTTCTCCCTTCTCCCTTCCCCATGCACTTGTGCGTTCTCAATGTCACTGGGCCTAGTTGTTTTTGTTTCCTCCCCTGTTCCCCTCCCTTTGCCTGGTCGCGATCTGAAACACCTGTGTACGAGCGCAATATAAATAAAATATCATATCATATCATATCATACCTTCTGAAATAAAAGCATATTGCTGGTTTGGAAAATATGGCCAAATATGTAAACCATAAAAATAATTGAGAAACACCTGCAAAAACAACAATTCACTTCAGTTAGCAAAAGACAGTGGTATTTTCGAAAATATGTTTCAAAAAGACCTTTTACAAACAATATTTCTACAAATGACATCTGGGAAGAGATGTGTTTAAGTTCCTGGATTGCAGACCGGTCACAAATCCTAGCTTGTCAACTTATCCAAAATGTGTGCTCCTGGGCAAATCCTTTAATTTCATATGCCTTATCTTCCAACTTTAAAAATCTATTTAGGCTATACAGAGCACGTTGCTACTTCAAAAAAAGCCTCACCCCTGATATTTCCACAGAGGTAAATATTAATAGTGACAATCCATATACTGGACATCAGTTTATTTCTCTCCTGCATTACTGTTATGTTATGTTACTTGGCTTTTATATAGCGCCTTATATATCACTGGTATGACTTCAAAGCGCTGGTAGTTTGAACGCCCTCGGTAACCGTAGTTCAAGTCAGTAGAGAGAGAGAGAGTGTTGTATGGTGCGTAGGTGCACCGGATATGTGTGCAGCTGGTGTGGTTGTTGCATCTTAGCGATAGGTGTGGTGTTGAGGAAATCAGTTGGATGTGTGCAGTCTGGTGGGTGGACACCTAGACTGGGCTCTGGCTGCGTTAGGCCTGAGGGACGCCTATGCAAGCTGGAATGTGCATCAGCAGGCTGTGTTTTATTAGGGTGATGAGGTGATCGTGAGGTCGTGTTCATATGTGAACAGCTAGGCCGAATTATCAGGGGTATAGCTGTGTTCTAGTTGAATGATGGTGTGTAGTACAGAGTAAGCGTAGTGATGTGATATGGTGACTATCAGTATAAGCACCTGAGACAAGGCACGTGAGCAGGACAGTGGGGACATACATAGCGACATACATATATATAGCGACAGAATGGATTCAACACAATCTAGATGCTAGATTCAACACAGTGGGCCTCATTACAAGTAGGGGCAAAGGGATACCGGGCACCGGTAATGACACCGGTGCCAGTAATCCCTTTGCGCCCTACTACGAGTTCCCTTTGCGGGTCCCTTCCTTAACGCCTGCTTTTAAGGACGGGACCCGAAAAGGGACACCGGGTTCAATAACGGTACCATAGTTTATGGTACCGTTATTGCCGCCTTCCCCCTTCCCATTGAGTCCTATGGGGGCTGAAATGGGAATGGGTAATGGTTCCCGGAATGGGGACTTACCAGTCCCGCAAAGGTCAGAATGACATGGTAAGTCCCCATTCCCGGAACACGGACCCGGAATGCGGTAAGGGGGTAGCCATGGCGCTCCTACCTCGTAATGAGGCCCAGTGACGCTATTAGGGCACACTCAATGATTTTGGGCGCACTTTCTAAATTCAATACTCATGGCAACATCTGCGGGGGAATGTTCCTGTTTCCTACAGGCCTCCAAGCTGGCTGTCCTGTGGAATCGTGTGAAGTGCACAGGTCTGCAGTCAGCAGCTCTCAGGCTGCAGGGCCTGGAAAAACCAGCAGAGCCACCCTGTGAGTCAGCACATGGGCCTGTTGACATCACAGTGCTGCCCCCCTGGGCTGTCCTTCCACCCTCCCTTCCCTGGGCACGGTGACTCATGCACAGGGAGGGGGGGCAGCCCCAGCCCAACCCTCCCTCTCTCTTATAGTGTCCAGGTAGGGAGAGGTTGGGTGCAGCATGAGAACATCTCCAAAATCATTGCCCAAGCACCCCTCATTCCTCCAACCCACTAAGCGCACCCCTCTCTTCATCTCCCTGGCCCCTCCCTCTCACGGACCTCTCCCTCCATCTGTGTGTGTGTGTCTCACCTAGCTCTCCCATCCCATCCGTGCTATCTCTCTCTCTCACCTACCGCTCTCGCCCCATCTGTGTTTTCTCTCTGTATCTCTCACTCTCTCTCTTAGCTCTATTTTCCCATCTGTGTTCTCGCTCTCCTAGCTCTCCCACCCCTTCTGTTTTATCTCTCTCACCCTCTCCCTCACCTAGCTCTCCCTCCCCATCTCTGTTCTCCCTCTAACCAATCTCTCTTTCCCCATCTGTGTTATCTCTCGCTCTCTCTCTCTCGCTCTCTCTTTCTCTCTCTCTCTCTCTCTCTCTCTCTCACCTAGAACCCCCACCCCATATGTTATCTCTCTTTCTCTCTCCTAGCTCTCTCTCCACATCTGTGTTATATCTCTCTCTCCTAGCTCTCTCTCCACATCTGTGTTATCTCTTTCTCTCCCCTTCTCTCTCTCCTAGCACCCCCACCACATCTGTGTTATCTCTCTCTCTCACCCAGCACTCCCCCTTCCCATTGAGCCCTATGAGGGCTCAAATGAGAATGGGGAATGGTTCCCGGAATGGGGACTTACCGGTCCCGCAAAGGTCGGAATGACATGGTAAGTCCCCATTCCCGGAACACGGAATTATCTCTTTCTCTCTCCTTCTGTGTCTGTCACCACATCTGTGTTATCTCTCTCTCTCTCTCTCTCTCTCACCCAGCACTCCCTCCATATCTGTGTTATCTCTCTCTCTCTCTCTCTCTCTCTCTCTCTCTCTCTCTTTCTCTCTCCCTCACCTGGCTCTCCCTCCACATCAGTGTTCTCTCTCTCTCTCTCACACCTAGCTCTCCCTCCACATCTGTGTTATCTCTCTCTCTCTAACCTAGCTCTCCCTCCACATCTGTGTTATCTCTCCCTCTCTCTCTCTCTCTCTCTCTCTAACCTAGCACTCCCTACACATCTGTGTTATATCTCTCTCTCCTAGCACTGCCTCCACATCTGTGTTATCTCTCTCTCTCCTAGCTCTCTCTCCACATCTGTGTTATCTCTTTCTCTCTCCTTCTCTCTCTCCTAGCACCCCCACCACATCTGTGTTATCTCTCTCTCTCTCTCTCTCTCTCACCCAGCACTCCCTCCATATCTGTGTTATCTCTCTCTCGCTCACTCTCTCCCTCTCTCTCTCTCCCTCACCTGGCTCTCCCTCCACATCAGTGTTCTCTCTCTATCTTCTCTGTCTCACACCTAGCTCTCCCTCCACATCTGTGTTCTCTCTCTCTAACCTAGCTCTCCCTCCACATCTGTGTTCTCTCTCTCTCTCTCTCTAACCTAGCTCTCCCTCCACATCTGTGTTATCCCTCTCTCTCTCTCTCTCTCTCTAACCTAGATCTCCCTCCACATCTGTGTTATCTCTCTCCCCCTCTTAGCTCTCCCTCCCCATCTGTTTTCTCTCTCTCTAACCTAGCTCTCCCCCCACATCTGTGTTCTCATTCTCCCTCTCTTTCTCTTCCGATCCCTCTCTCACTTTTAATTCCCAATCTATCCCCTATAGCCTGTCCCTTGCCCTCTTTCCTGTCTCACTCTCCGTCATTCTCTCACTCTCCCTCATACGCCTCTTTCTTTGCTTCTCTCTCACACACTTTCTGCCCCCTCTCTCTATCTCGCTCTGCCCTCTCTCGTTGTCTTTCTCACTCTAGTTCGCTTCCCTGTGTGCCCCCTCTCCCTCTCTTTGCACCCGCTCTGCCCACCACCCCTTCCCCCTTCCCATTGTCTCTCTCTCTCCCCCCCAACCCTCCTCGCTCCCCTATCTCTCCTCCTCTCTACTCCACCGTCGGACTGGGGCATGAAATTGTCTCGGGCACCAATTAAAAAGTGGCCCACGGTAGCAAATGGCAATTAATTCCTTTTGTGGCCCACTTTGACCGACACAAACTGGCCCACACTGGTATTTTGTGTATTTGGTTGGCATTGCCCTGTTGCCCTATTGGCCAGTCTGAGCCTGCTCTTTCCCCTGCCTCTTCCAGTTCTGCCCCGGCTCTGCAGAAGCCTTGTGATGTGTTGGAGATCTTCCTGGAATGGGAGAGAGGAGTGGCCTGGGCAGGCGTTGCTAGTGAGGTTTGGGGGGGCATTGGGGCTATAGCCCCGGATAGAAGCTCAGGGGGTACAACCAAAAGGCTAGCTAGCCCCGAGTCCCGCCATTCCTGACATTAGCGTAGCCCCGGATCTTTTCCAGACCTAGCAACACCCAGGAGTGATGGAGGTTTCCAAACCACCCCCACCCCGAGGGTGAGCACATTTCCGCAGTGGTGTACGTAGAACAAAGGGTCACAAGGTCAGACCTGTGCTCACCAAGTGCATGGGTGTCACTCAGGTGTCACACAAGGAAGTTCCTCTTCACCAAAAGGGTGGACAATACTTAGAGCCTGTTATCAGTGTGAGACAAGAGGACACAAAGAGCAGCACTATCACAACAAGACTTGGCAAAGCCAAGAGGTGTGGCTTGTATCAGTGGACATTTGCAGTGTAAAGATTGGTGCCTTGATAAAGCCTTTCGGATGCATGTGTTGGACGTGTTCTTGAGCACTTCTGGGCTTTGAGTTTGTGATTTGTATATGTACGGTTGGAATGTTATACACAAGGACCCGGACAGGAAGAGGACACAGGGAGTGGACAGGCTTCCTTTGCAGCGGAGCAGAATGTGTGTTTCCGGGTGCCAAAACAAACATTTAAGTGGTAAAGATGGGTATACTACTGCGCCTTCATCAATAGAGTCCATTGAGGAGGGGCAACCAAGGCGGAAAGGTTAAAAGCGCCTGTTGTCGTCACCTGTGGTTTGTCACCAAAGGTGGGGACAACATGGCGTGTAGGTGGCTCTTACTCCATTGATTCCAAAGCCATTGCTGCCATCTACTCGATCATCCACTCCTGGATGAGTCAGAACTTTATGGCATTGAATGCCGATAAAACAGAGATCCCCATTGCTGGATCTAGTCACATGTTAAAGAATCTCTCTGAGGAATATGCGTCATTTACGATTGCCAATGTCTCCATTCCGGTGGCTCAAAGCGTTAAGACCATCAGAGTTAATATCGATGCTGAACTCTCCATGCGCCCACACGTGGCCAAAACCCGAGCATCCTTGGGCTGGATTAACAGGCAACTGTGCGCAATGGGTCCATTTTTATCTGTTAGCAATATGTCTCGTCACGCATCTGCCCTTGTAAAATCCAGGTTAGACTATTGCAACAGTCTTCTAGCAGGCACCTCTGCTGGCAATATCGCTGCCTTGCAGATAACTCAAAACGGTGTGGTCAGAGCCGTGCTGGGTCTACCTAGGAACTTCTGTATAACCGATGCCCGGAAGAAACTGTACTGGCTTCCCATCAAGCACAGGGTTTCCTTTAAAATACCCAGTCTTACTTTCAGATGCTTGAATAACTCTGTACCCATCTACCTGACAAAGTGCATCCAGCGCTACGTCCCTGTCTGTTTACTGAGGTCGAGTGAGCAGGTCACACTCAGTCAGTCTTGCTTTTGTTCAGTCAAATTTGGAAAAACCAACTTCAATGTTATTGCGCCAGCTCTATGGAACTCACTCCCTCTTCACCTTAACAGCTCAACCTCTCTGGTTATCTTTAAAAAGAACCTCAAGACTCATCTCTTTAACATACCCTAGTCCACTGACTAGTTTGTTGCCTTCTTCTTGTCTCTGATTTTTCTCTGTTTTCTACTGATTGTCCCTGTCTTATACTGTTTTGAGTGCGCCGTGAGGCCTGTGGGCGATGTGGCGCATTATCAAGAATTCAAATAAATAAATATTTAAATGTGTGCCATGGTTCTGGTGATCCAGGGTCAGCGCAACCCTACACCTGTGCCTCTACTTCATGCAGGTAGGCTTGATGAAGTAAGGATCAATTTAGAGCCTTTTTGAACTTTGAACAGTACCTTTCTGAACTTAGATTCTCAGGGCGCGCATTCCGCAGCTTTGCACCAATGTGAGAACTCACTCTACTTCTGCAGCGGCTGCTCTTAGGTTTGGATGCCTGGAGCAACCCTAGTGGCGATGACCTGAGGTCCCTGGGAGGCGTGAAAAAAATGCGTGAAATGCCTTTCGGTCCAGTTCCCCACCATGCCTGGTGCATGATGCAAAGGGTCTTGAGATCCTCCTTCTGCATAGCAGGTAGCCACTGATGTAATATGGCCCAAGTTCTCCGTACCAGTCTTCGATCGAGCCACCCTACTTTGGATCAACTCTAGTTGTTTCAAGGATTTCCAGGCTAGACCAGCATGGAGGCTATTACGGGAACCCAACTGCGGTTTGGGGTAGAAGTCGGGCAGAGACAAGATTTTGCAGAGAATAAGGATGAGATAATGTGTAGATGTAGCCACGCCCTCCATCCGAGGGCTGAAAAATAAATGACTCTCAAAAGTTTCTTCTAGGTTCCTCATATCACCTGTGGGGGTGGGTGGGAGAGGTAATGGGGCTGTCCAGAGAAAGAGGATAGCTTGTGGCTTGGGTGCTCCACACCCTGTATGTTCAGGCTTTCCCGCTCGGTGACAGTGGCTGCTATCATTCATCCATTGTTATATAATGTGTTATACTCATTATTATTGTCACTGTCCAAGCAAATCAAGATTTGATCGTCAATTGCATAGAGTTGGACGTCTGCATTGAAAGGACTCTGTTAGAAAAACAAGTGGTCTTATGTAGGCATTAAAGAGCCACAGGGATAGGGCACAGCCTTGAGGGACTCCACATGTGGATTCTGATTGAGAACGACCCAGTCGGACTGGGGAAATCCTGTTTTGGAGGTAGGAGTCTATCGTCTTGAGAGCTACGCCGCATATTCCATAGTGATGATGCTGTCGATGAAGCAGAATATTGAACTTAACCATGCCGTAGGCAGTGGGAAGGTCTAGCAGTGTGATGTCGCTGAGAAGTTGTTTAGGATTTTCTGAAATTCTTCCCTAATATGAGGACGGGTTGATATAATACATCTTTTTGCCTGAATCTTGATCAGCGGTTATGTAAGAGAGAGTTGGTATAGCTGTAGGTTTACAGTCAGAGGTGATCAAGCATTCATGATTGATGTGGAATATGACTTTGCAAGTATTGTTCTGGGGAGGAGGAGTTGATAGCGGACTTATCATTCCTGCAAAGAATGATAAGTCAGAGCTTCACTTTCAGCGAAAAAAAGTCATACAACGAAACTGGAAGAGTGTTCAATCGCCTTCAGTTTCTACCTGGCTATTGGATTTACAGCAAATGTCTAAGTTAGAAAGGGTGATCCTGTATAGAAATAAGAAAAGGAATCTATTCGAACAAATTTGGGAGAGATTCTTGGAGTTGTAATGCTTGAAATAATACCTAGGAACAACTTGACTATTGTTTGTACCACATTGTGTAGTAGGTGTTTATATGTATTTGACTTGTTAATGTGACGATTTATAATTGTATTACTGAAATGTTTAATACAAATGTGAAAGTTTAACCCTGAAAGGTGGGTTTGAATTTGGACGTAAGTGAAATAATCTGATGGTATCCAGTCTAGGTTTCCTAAAGATCAGAATTATGATCGTTTTTTTCCCCATCTGCTCGGTCTCGGGAGGATAGCTCAGTGGTAACGTGCTTGCATTGGAAGCAAGATGACATGGAGCAACACAGGTTCGATCCCCGGGTCCGTGCTTAAAAACCGCTGGGTATTAAGCGCATTATAAATAACCTATCACATCATATACTAGGGGACCATTCTGGTTGCAGAGAACTTTGGATAAAGATGCTATACAAACATTAATAAACAAAACACTACAGAAGGCAGTCAGAGTCGGCTTTAAGAAGGTGTTTACATTTCCTTGACGATAATTGGAGAGAATGAGGCTCAATGCGCAGAGCACATCTTCAGCTTTTCTTTGGATCCGATTGGTTCATTCACTAAGACCGGCTTGTAGTTGAAGCGGATAGTTGCCGTGGATCTTCGGAAAGTGGCAGAGGAGAATTGGACTTTTGGATCTGATGTTGAGCTTGATGTTTGGTCTTCCAATTTTTGAGGCAGTGTTGTGTTCTTTTTCGCCTGCCCAGATTGTGTGAATTTGTTGTATATTTTGAAGAACTCTGAAGACTTGCTGTTAGCATCCATGATTCGTCCATGGAAGCACTTGCGCTCCCTGCGATGGATTGCCCTCTGATGTATGAATAGTCTCTCGTGTGGAATAAGTATGCCACTTTGTCTTTCGGGTCTCGATTTCTTGCAGAGCCTGTCCGGCGTCCTACACCCTCTTTTCAGTTCTGCCCCTCTCCATTAAAGCTTTCCAACCAGGTTTGTATCTTTTGAATAACTATTGTCAAAAGTAGTGGAGGTTTCCTCATGAGTATTGAGCAGTGTAGCTGCAGGGTTGTTGCCTGTACTGTGTCTTGCAGTCTGGAGAACATATATCCCAGCAAAGATTTACTGTCAGACCTTCTTTATTCTGGGCAATGGCCTTTGTTCCGGGGGCATGTGGGTGGGGCCTGTGATGGGGTAAATCACAAGCCAGTGATGAAATGGTAGAGAGACCAAAAGTGTAATGTACAGACACAATGGGCCTCATTACACGTAGTGCGGTAAGGGTTTACCGGTACCAGTAAGGGCACTGGTACCGGTAAACCCTTACCGCCTTACTACGAGGTCCCTTTGCAGGTTGGTACTTTAACGCCTGCTTTTTAGCAGGCGTTAAAAACCAACCCGCAAAGGGCCCAGGGTGCTAATTACGGTACCACAATTTGCGGCACCGTAATTAGCACCTTCCCCATTCCCATTATGCCCTATGGGGCAAAAATGGGAATGGGGAAGGGCAATGGGGGAAGGCGGAATTACCGCCCCGCCAACCTTGGAATAGGGCAGTAATTCCCCTTTCCTCCAAGGCGGTGCCGGTATTTTACCGGCATGGACCAAGGTGCTAATAGCACCTTGGTCCACCGCCTACCGTGTAATGAGGCCCAATGACTTCTTTGTTCAAGATGGCCAATGAGAAGATGTTATTGAGGACATAGCAGACCTTGAAGGCAGTGCCCCGGGCCATTGAGTGACACCCATGTTTTGCAAGCTGTGGATTAAGTCTTGGACCAGCTTGTCATGTGCTTAACCCACAGGTTGAAATCTTCCAATATAAATCATTTTGTCTGTGGAGTTTTGAAGGCTGAGGAGTAGGTTTATCAATTCACAGAAGAAAGTACACGAGCAATAAACAGATTGCAAAAGTGATAATTCACTCTTGGCAAGTAGGAAATTGTTTGCTTTGTGCATGATATGATATGATATGGCATTTATAACGCGCCTATACACAAGTGTTTCAAGGCGCGACGAGGCAAGGGAGGAGAAACAGAGGGAGGACAGAGACAGCGATCCTACTAGGCCGGGTGACATTGAGATCGCGCAAGTGCATGGGATGGGGAAGGGGAAAAGTGCAGGGGGAAAGGAGAGGGGACAGTGCAGTACATAGGATAACAGTAAGATACATAAATACAATAAATAAGAGTGCAGACATCAGGTGTCAAGTGCTAGTAAGGGCTGAGGAGATACAGAAACAGTCCCTGAGTGCAAGGATTGCCAGGGGGGGCAGTGCAGATGTGCAGCTGGCAGGGAGGGGACCTGGGCCGGAGATCAGAGGGTAGCCAGGTAACCAGTGCAGTTTCAGACAGGAGATCAGCAGGGGAGAGGAGGAGAGAAAGCAGAATCAAAGAGGAAGGTCTTAAAAGGGAGGCCCCAGCAGTAGAAAGAGATCTACCACCAACTCACTGTTTGGAGAAGCGACTGACCCTGAGGGAGTTGGAGGTGGATGAGTGAAGAGCTCGAGAGGGAAGATTTTTAGGAAGAAAGAGTTGAAGGTATTGAGGTCCCAGGCCCCAGAAGGCCTTGTGGACAATGCAGAGGGTTTTGAACTTAATCCTCGCCCCCACTGGGAGCTAGTGCAGAGATTTCAGTCCTGGAGAGATACGATCTCTGGGCGTGAGGCCAAGGACAAGTCTCGCAGTCCTGTTTTGGATCAGTTGCAGAGGGCAGAGAGTAGAGGCAGGCAGATTTAGAAAGAGGCTGTTGCAGTAGTCCAGCCTAGAGAGAACCAGAGCTCTGTAGACAGTGAACTTCTGGGGGAAGGAGAGAAAAGGGAGGATAGCTCTGAGGAGGTGCAGCTGGTAGTGTGACTTCTTAGAGACGTCAGATATGTGAGGAGAGAAGTAAAGTGTGGAGTTTTAGATGACCCCTAGGTTTTTAGCTTCACAGGTGGGAGCAGGAAGAGGGCCAAGGGAGGCCTGCCAGAGAGTGACAGGAAAGGAGGGAGCAGGTGTGCCGATGAGGAGAATCTTGGTTTTACTGGCATTAACGCAGAGATCATTGGCGGCGCACCACTCCTGGATGGCGGATAGACAGTCAGAGATGAGAGAAGGAGAAGAGGTGGCGGAAGGGAGCCTGAAAATTAGCTGAGTGTCATCTGCATAGCACTGAAAGTTGGGTCAGAGAGCGGCAATGTTGTGGGCCAGAAGTGGCAGGTATTGGTTGAACAGCCAGGGAGAGAGGTTAGACCCCTGGGGAACACCACAGGTAGAAATAGAGATAGAGTAGAGGAAGGACCCAAATTGGACCTGGGAGGGTCGATTGGAGAGGAAGGAGGTCAGCCAAGCCAGGGCCTGATTGGTGATACCTAGGTTATCACAGAGACGTTTGAGCAGGATGGCATGGTTGAACGTATCAAAGGCAGAAGCGAGATCAAGCAGGATGAGGACGCAAGGGGTGTTGGAATCAAGGTTGGAGAGCAGGTCTTCACAGATTTTCACGAGAGCAGTTTCCGTGCTTCTGGCAGCTCTGAAGCCAGACTGATGGTCATGAAGGCAACCAACGGATTCAGTGTGGAGATTAAGCTGGGAGATGGCCAGCTTTTCCAGGAGTTTGCCCAGGAAGGGAGTGATGGAGATTGGGCGATAGTTAGCTGGGCAGGAAGGGTTGGCAGAGGGTTTTTTAAGAAGGGGGTGCAGGGGGAGGGGAAGACTCCAGTGGCGAAGGAGTGGTTGCAGAAATCAGCCAGAGCAGGAGCCAGGGTGTCAATGTGGTCCTTGATGGTTTTAGAGGAACAGGGGTGAACCTGTTTTGATGAGACTTTCATAGATAGGACTTGTCTGGAAACCTTGTCAAAGGAAAGCAGGGGAAAGGCAGAGAAGGATGGAGGAGAGGTGGCTGCAGAAGGGCCAGAGGAAGAACAGGGAGTAGAGGGAGGAGGGGTAGGGGGAGAGGAAGAGAGAGAGGACAGGATGTCCTGAGTTTTAGAGATGAAATGAGAAGCCAGGGCCGTGCAGAGGGCCTGGGAGGGGACAGGAGAGGTAGAGACTGCAGCAGGTTTGGCCAGCTCCTTTCATAATTGAAAGAGTTTGGCCGAGTTGTTAGATGCAGCGGAGACGCAGGCTTGGATGAGGGCTCTCTTCTTGGAGCGGACAGAGAGCCGGTATTGTCAGAGGATGTACTGGAAGTATGCCATTTCCTCTCAGCCACACTGCACTTGCGCTTAAGGGTGACGCGGTCTGAGTCATACCAAGAGTTACACTTGGCTTTGGGCTTCAGGTGGATCCTCATGACAGGGGCAAGAACATCGAGAGTATCAGATATAGCAGAGTGGAGCATGGAAAGGGCTGTGTCAGGGTGTGAATCAGCCAAGGGGGAATGAGGGGGGGAGAAAGTGGCGGCGAAAGCCTCAACTGACACACGCTTCATGGGTCGGATAACCGAGAAGGTAGGTGGCAGTGCTGGAGTTGGCTTGGCCTGAGGGGTAGAGAGGGCGAGATGGGAGAAAAGGAGAAAGTGATCACTCCATGGGGAGAACTGACATTTATTCATGGTTGCGAGTTACTTTTATGCCTGGCTAGTAGCTTACAACTTGAAATGTGTTCCCCTCTGTGTTGATGGTTATGTTTGTGTTGATTTCTAGTTTAATCAGAATGTGGTCAAATAAAGAAGAGTTACCGGCCATAGGGCTGACATTTACAATTTGTGTTTTCAAGGAGCATATAGTCAGGTTTTATTGCATAAGGAATGGACGTGTTCTGTCCTGTTATACTGGGATCGCACAAATTAAGGACAGTGGCGATCAAATCCCAGCGCATGGACATGAAGGAAATAATAAATGATTAAACTGTCTATGTGCAAAAAATGCATACATTTAATTATGAAGTATATTAAAATCATTGTGCATATGGCATTAGATTCACACATAATAAAAGTATTTGTTCATTGGAAATCGTAAGGCCAGCTGAATATAGCATTCTGTCTTTAAGTGTTACAGGGGCACGTTTCCTATATGTATTTAAGGTTGGGATCAGTGGCTTTTGGTTGACCTTCATAAAAGGCTAATGCAGGTCGAAAGAAAGCAAGACAACCTGTGCTCATATCAGCAACACACGAATTTACTTTACAGAGAAAATACTGAAAAATAGAGTCTTTATTTAAGAAACCAATGTCCCAGTAGTGACTTTATTTTCTGAAGTGCATTCTTGAGTTGTTGGATAGTGATCTGCTGTCAATGTAATGGCCTTTAGCGCGCAGATGGTGTAAGTGTCCAGGGAACCTTAATGGTGGCTTCATGCGAGTTCAACAAGCTCTTAATGCTTGACATAGTGGAAGAAAAGGGTAAAGGGTATCCTTCAGAGTAAATGTTACTTCAATTAGAAGCTCATAGAAAACTGTCCATTTGAACAAAGAATGTCCTACACCATCCGTTTCATAAAATTCTCATCTCAAGAATCCACATCTCCAAACTAACACTTTCAAGAACAACTTCCAGAAATGCAAAGAACATGATTAATTTTAAAGGTGACATTTAACAGTAACAAATATTTATAATTCTGATACCATATGTATAGGGGAATTATGTGTACATAATCCGATTGGTTATTTAGCAATTCCTCATATAAACAGAAATGAAGTTATTTAAGAAATACATATTTTAAAATAAATAAACATTTTATCTTAAGGGTAGGGTGACATGGGACTTAGAAACTCCTAGAGGGTCCATCCAGAAGAATATTGTTCCATGACATTACACGAATGCAGGTCATGTAGGGAAGAAAGAAATCCAAACTCTGTGGACGGGGGCAGTGGGGGGATTCTAGTCTAGTAAACTGATGACACAGAGGATAATTTGCAGGCAGGGATTGAAGCACTTATTTACAGAGTACAGGAAAACTCTCCCACAGAGCCAGAAAGGGCAAAGTTCAGGATACAGTCTTACCTTGATCCAAGGGCTGAGACAATCAATCGGATGACCTGCTGGGCAGTGACTTGCCACTGCATTTAGGGGGTCGGCACAAACCAGAGGCTCCAGAGAGATTCGTCACTGGGGCTGGTTCCTATCCAAAAGGATTCCTATGCAACAACTGCAAACCCAAAAGGAAACCCAAGTCAGCCCATTTCACGAGTATGTGTTTAGAAGTTATGTTCTCTTAGAAATGGAATATCAGTGAGGGTAGGCCATTCCCTTCTCCAAAACTAAATAATGTAATTACCTGCTTTCTTTCAGAAATCCCGGGTTTCCTGGAATATGTGGCCTCTGACACAAAAGGAGTCACAGATTTGACTGAGGAATTAAAGGATGTGACGTCTTGTAGCAGCGTAGCCAATCAATTCTCTTTTTCAAATGTTTGAAACACACAGGGGGTAAGTTTGTTAAGGAAATGTGATTTTAGGAACCAGTAGTTCAAATCTATTCCCCAAATCATTTATCCTTCCTTCCAACACCATAACTATGTTGAATGTTCTTTTGTTTGTCCACATCCAGATACAGATACAGATATTATTTGGACTACACCCTTTCATTGCCAAGTTAGACAAAAAGATATTCTCTTACCCATAACACTTGAGTAATTTCTGATCCATTAAGTCATCTCAAGACCAACAAATGTACAACGATACATCAAGTTGTTTCCAGACCCGAACGCAAGAAGACTGTTCATGATGTTTCGATTGAATGCTTTCAGGACTAAAGAGGGTCTTGGGGCATGGGCAAGCAACGCAAACATAAATCCAATCTGTAGATTTTGCGAAAAGGAAAAGGAAACTCTCAAACGCTTGGTGTTGTTCTGCAGCAATCTTCGATCTGAAAGAACACTTCATTTGGGTCCGTTGAGCCTACAACACCCTTCTCTCTGCGCTGACGAATGGTGGCAGAATATGTTCAACGGAACAGACTTGAAATTGCTAGTTCGGCTAACGTTTCTGTTAGCTGAGATTGAAAAACGGTTGAGTTTGGATTTATCAGCAAGCAAATGAAACCGACACTCACACTCTCGGGGGAAAGGCGGGATTGGCAATAAGCACAGAAAGCGACTGGCTGTATGTTTGTATTGTATTGTGTGACATTTTAAAGGTTTGTTATAAACAAATCAAATAAAAAAAAAATTTAAAAAATTTAAAATGTTACAATTCTGATTCACCATAAACAGCCAATGTGCAGTAGAAAGGGGATATATTCTTTCAGCTAAAAGAAGAGCTGCGATTATGTTTCATATTCTGATTTTCTTTATGTTATGATGCCATGATTTCTTAAAGTACGTCGAGTGTGATTTATCTAAGTTTCCACAATGTTATGCCTTGATAATGCTGTGCTTGTCACTAAAGTAATTAAAATAAAATGACTAATAATTTTTTTTTAAAAACCTTCACTCATGATCATTTATGAATGGGTGTCTATTTGACCAAGCAATGTTCATTCTGTACTATTGGGTGTATATTCACTAGCGAGACCAGAAATAGGCAGGTCGATATTGTGAGGGCCCCTTTTATTTCATAAACATCTAGATTTATTTGCAGTATTTTCAGAATCCATTTTAAGAGGTGGAGAATCACTGGCATTAATATAAAAAAATATATTTGCTATTCCAAAAACTTCTGTTTCTTGTGCCAGGTTGTAGGGTTCGAAAGTCGACAACAGGATTGACCCGGCCCCCAGATTGCCAGTACCTGGTGTCATGTAGATGTCTATACCCTAGAGGAAGAGGCATATCCTGTGCCATAGGGGAATTGCATAAACGCCTGTCATGTTTATACCTGGCAAATTGCTAATGATAAACCACTGCATGCAGAATAACATAGGAAGTGCACAGAATATAGTGGGCTCATTCTTACCGCAATGCACGGTTTAGATGTGGCGCGTGTCACTCCTAGGGTGGAGTGACGCAACAGCTGGAATGTCTGTGAAGGGTCAGTGCTCTGTCGGAAGGGCCAATTGACTGCAAATTGTGGGCCCTGAGTGCCCAGTCCTGAGTAACTGGAAATAGCACAACAATGTCTAGCATTGTTGTCATAACAGGGCATAATACGGCACGGAAGGCATGTGAAGGCATGGAAACATAACTCATGACAAGTTCTCTCTCTCTCATAAACCTTCCCAGCCCTGGATGACCCCCGCTCTCTGCTCCGCCCACCATACCCTGTGCCTGGCTGAGCAGCGCTGGCATAGATAAAGGGCTACTTCTGATCTGGATCATCCATCTTCTCTCTGTTCTTTGTGTGACTCCCTGCTCCTTCTTACCAAACAACAATAATTAAGCCTCTTTGCCTCTCTTTCCTCTTATCTGTGCTGCCTATTTAATCATCTAAATTGTATCCTCTCACTTCTCTGCCTGACCCTGCCGCTCCCTCTTCTCTTTCTGCTTCTGACTTCACTAGCTATTTCTCTTCTAAAATCTCTCTTCTATTTCCTCCACATCCTCGCAAGCCTCTCCTGCCCATTCTTTCTCACCCATGTCCCTCTTGCCTTCCTTCCGCCCCCTGTCTAAGATTGATATCTCCCTCTTTCTCTCAAAGGCCAATCCCACTGCTGCTCCTGATCTACTCCCATCTGTGCCCGTCCCACTGCTGCTCCTGTTGATTCTCTCTCCTCTTCTCTGCTCCCATCTGTGCCCGTCCCACTGCTGCTTCTGGTGATTCTCTCTCCTCTGCTCTACTCCCATCTGTGCCCGTCCCACTGCTGCTCCTGTTGATTCTCTCTCCTCTTCTCTGCTCCCATCTGTGCCCGTCCCACTGCTGCTTCTGGTGATTCTCTCTCCTCTGCTCTGCTCTCATCTGTGCCCGTCCCACTGCTGCTCCTGGTGACTCTCTCTCCTCTGCTCTACTCCCATCTTTGCCCGTCCCTCTGCTGCTCCTGGTGACTCTCTCTCCTCTGCTCTACTCTCATCTGTGCCCGTCCCACTGCTGCTCCTGGTGATTCTCTCTCCTCTGCTCTGCTCCCATCTGTGCCCGTCCCACTGCTGCTCCTGGTGATTCTCTCTCCTCTGCTCTGCTCCCATCTGTGCCCGTCCCACTGCTGCTCCTGGTGATTCTCTCTCCTCTGCTCTGCTCCCATCTGTGCCCGTCCCACTGCTGCTCCTGGTGATTCTCTCTCCTCTGCTCTGCTCTCATCTGTGCCCATCCCAGCGCTGCCCCTGGTGACTCTCTCTCGTCTGCTCTACTCCCATCTGTGCCCATCCCACTGCTGCTCCTGGTGATTCTCTCTCCTCTGCTCTGCTCCCATCTGTGCCCATCCCACTGCTGCTCCTGGTGATTCTCCCTCCTCTGCTCTACTCTCATCTGTACCCATCCCACTGCTGCTCCTGCGGATTCTATCTCCTCGGTTCTACTCCTATCTGTTTACCCTACTCTTTTTCCCTATCGTACAGCTCTATTTAATTCCTCTCTTTGTACCACTACCTTCCCTTCTTCCTTGAAACGCCCCTCTATTTTTTCTATTCTTAAAAAGCCCATGCTTCATCTTTCACTCCCCTCCACTTCCGCCCTCTTTCACTTCTTTCTAAGTTGCTTGGACGGATTGTTTACTCTCAGGTCTCCAGCTTTGTAACTCAAAATTCACTTCTCCCTCCCTTCCAATCTGGCGTTTGTGCCTGTCACTCTACCAAAACTGCCCTTCTTGCTTTCTCTGACTCGCTTCTCGTTATTCTAAGTTACCCTCCCTCTTAGTCCTCGCCGACTTGTCGGCAAATTTGATACGTTTGACCATTCTATTCTTCTTTCTTCTCTCTCTCAACTTGACTCCATTGGCTTACTTTTTCCATCTCCTGGGCTGGTCACTCATCTCGTGTTTTTTTCTCTTGCACACGGCGTGCCTCAAGGTAATGTCTTAGGCCCTCGGCTGTTCTCTCTCTGTACCACCCCTCTTGCTCCTATCGTTTCATCTTTATGCTCATGACTCCCAGATTATCCTATCCTTCTCTTCTTTCTCTGACTCTATTCACACAACGCTCTCTGCCTGCTTGCTCTCAATTCACTCCTGGATATCATCCAACTACTTACACCTCAATCCATCCAAGACTGAGGTTCTCTTTTTTCCTGCCTCTTCTATTCCTCCTCCTCTTCTCCCTTCATCTTTTTCATTTCCTCCTGCTTCTCTTCCTTTTTCCTCCTCTTCAACCAATCTGGCTGTCATCTATTTAACACCACTCTCTCATGCACTTCTCAGATTTCTATTATTTCTCGGTCTTGCCGCTTTCAACTCGTCACCATCTGCATGGCCCAGCGGTTCCTTACCTTTGATGCCTCTGAGCTTCTTATGTCTTCCTTAATCATCTTATGTTTCTTTACTGTTCCTCTTCGACTTCCTGCTTATCAGCTTTCCCCTTTCCGCTAAATCTATCATTCCTCTATTCGCAGTTTGTGTATTCCCTCCCAGCATTACTCTATTTCTTCGGCTTTACACTCATTAGGGTGGCTATCCTTTGAAACTCGTCGACTGTTCAATTTTCTGTGCATTGTTTTCAAATGCCTTCACGCTTTGGCACCTCCTCTTTAAACACTCACTTTTCTCCATTATTTATAAAATAACAGGCCTCTTAGTGACAACCATCCTATTCCCTTCAGCATTAATACCTGTTACCCAAAATCTCAGTGCAGCACCTCCTGTGAAACTCAGTATTCTCACAATATATCTCAGCAAATCTCAGAACCATACATAGAAGCACATAGGGACCATATTTCATGCCCCTACTGTCAATGGATAACGGATATACAACAGGGTCAAAAGTGTGAAGACTGGCATGAAAACTGGGATGGGAATGTGGCCGATACACCAGAGTGGGAAGCTCTCAATTATCCCAATGGGAAACATGTTCGGCCAGCTTGAAGTGGAGCAGGTCTGGTGCACTGCCACGGTTAGTGTGGCGGCCATCTTGGAGTGAAATGCCAACCATTTATTAAAACAAAGAGATGCACTCACACTAATTTGAACAACCTATTCCTTTTAATGCCATTTCCTAACAACAAAGGTGTCTGCCATTCTAGACAGGACAGGATGTATGTTTCGTTGGAAGAACTGGTCTGCATTTTCTCTCCTGATGTGACTGTGTGCCGCACTACAGCATTCTAAAGTTTTGAGATCTCTGTGTATCTCCTAACTCTTGTAGCTCATCATCTCACTGTGACATTTGACCCTCGGATCTGGGCATTTTTTTTTTTTTTACTTTTGTTTATTGGCAGAAAGTTAAGACAGGCACAGCACAGATTACAGAGCAATAATCAAGCAACATAACATTATTCAAAGACAGTACGGCGTGAGTATATCCCACATCTCAGGTCGGGGACGGTGGATGGCTTGGAGAGGAGCAAAAAAGAAAAAAGGAAGGAGAGTCACACTTCACATGGCATGTTGGGCTGTGCCGGTGGGGGGTAGACCTCCATTCCACTTCGTCTCTATTGTTCAGGTAGCTACAGAATTCTGACCACACGTTTTTGGGGCGTGATGGCATTGGTAGGGATCCGATGTATTCTTCTTCGCACATTTGTACCCAGGTAAGGGCTTTCAGCCACATCATGAAGGAGGGGGGGGGGGTTATGGCGCTTCCAGCATTGCAATATACATCTTTTGGCAACGATGGCACTTACATTTAAGAATGTTGACAATTTACTTACATTTTCCCCAACCCAGATACCAAACAACAGGGCTAGTGGGTCCAGATCCACCAGGGAACCAATTATTTCGGAGAGCGCCTCCGCCACGGCCACCCAGAACGTGTTTAGCGCAGCGCAGGACCTGAACATGTGTATGCCATCTGCTTCGCTGGATTTGCATTTAGAGCATGTGTGAGTCGGGGTGTGTGTAAATTTCGCTACTCTGTACGGTGTGTAATAGAGCTTGATGAGGAGTTTGAATTGTATGCAGCGGAAGCTGGCGCTAAGGGAGACTTTGCGCATGTGTGCACACATTTTGCTCCACATTTCATCAGTTATTTCCGTTTCAAGCTCCCTAGCCCATGCTTCTCGTGGTTTGAGAGACGTGTCCACTGTTTTCTCCAGCTGCATTTTGTACAAAGTGGATATTATGCCCCTGCCGCCTGCGGAGTTTGCTATATATTGGAGTTCAGGTGACTCTGGGGGTTTCGTCTGGGTACGAGGGCCACATAGCTCGAACCGCTGCTCTGAGCCTGTAGCACCTCGAGCAGAGAGTTGGAGTGTTCTGGTCGCCATGTTTGAGGGGTAACGAACGTACCATCGGGGAAGAGGTCAGTTAGGGCTCGATAGCCCAGATTTTCCCAGTGTCGCAAGAGGTGTTGGTCGTGTGTGGGGGGAAGTCCGGGAAATTGCCATATGGGAAGCCCCTTATAGTGTGGGTGTTGCTGTTGCTCGGGGCACAGGATGCTATTCCAAGCCCTGATCGTAGTGGCCACCGGGTCAGCCTGGGCGTCTGTTTGTAAAGTGCTGTGCAGTAGTAAGGTCATGATGTTGGTCCCACCCCCAGCCAGTTTCTCAAGTTTTACATGCGGGGGCGGATTCTGGAACGTGTACCAATGGGTGGCGTGTTGGGCCTGTGCCGTGTTCCAGTACAGATGGAGGTCTGGGGCTGTGAGCCCCCCTTTATCATAGGGTATAGTCATGTGTTGCCACTTCTTGCGGACCGAACCAGAGTGCCAGAGAAATTGGGCGCACTCCGAGTGGAGCCTCTTAAAGTATTGCTTCCCGAGCCAGACTGGTACGTTAGCGAAGATGTAAAGGAGCTTGGGGACCACTATCATCTTTATTAGGGAGAGTCTGCCCGCAAAGTATAGTGGTAGATTGTGCCATTTGGAGAATTTGGACACGACGAGCTATGCCATAGCCTCGTAGTTGTCCGCTAGTAAGGAAGATTTGGTTAGTGACACCTGCACCCCGAGATACCTGATACCATCCGGGGACCAGCGTAGGGGGTACTCACATGCCGGTTGTTGAGTTGCTATAGTAAGAGGGAAGATTTCTGATTTAGAATAGTTGATGGTGAAACCGGAGTACGTGCCTATTTTGGTAATGTTGCGGATGATGAGGTCTAGATATGCGGAGGGGTTTCTGACGTACAAGAGTACGTCATCCGCATAAAGTGAGACGATTTCCGGCGTGTCCTGTAACCGAATGCCTTTATTGATGTGACGCCCTCTTACATGATCAGCCATGGGTTCGATAGCGAGCGCAAATAGGATGGGGGAGAATGAACATCCCTGGCGAGTACCTCGGTGTAGCATGAAAGGAGAGGAGGGAACAGAGTTTACAAGCACCCTAGCTAGTGGACCCGTGTATAGAAGTTTCATATAGGAGATCATATTTGGCTCAACTCCCATTTTCTCCAGCATGGCCCATAGGTATTGCCATGAGACCATATCAAAAGCTTTTTGGGCGTCTAGTGTTACTGCCACTGCATCAGCTTTCAGATCAATTCTGGACATCACGTTAAATAGGCGGTGGTTGTTAAGTGCCGTGGATCAACCGGGAACAAATCCACTTTGGTCAGCATGGACCATATGGGGCATGAACGGGAGAAACCTGTTTGCGATTATCTTGGCAAAGATTTTCATGTCAGTGTTAATGAGGGATAGAGGCCTGTAGGACCCGCACTCGTCTGGGGGTTTCCCAGGTTTGGGAGGACTGTTATTAAGGCTTCTCTTAAGGAGGAGGGGGGGGTGTTTAATCAAAGTGAGTCGGCCCAGACCCCGTGTAAAGCAGGTGCTAGTATGGCCACGTGCTCCTGATAGAACTCAGAGGTGAGCCCATCTGGTTCAGGAGCCTTGTTTTTGGGAAGGTCTGAAATCACCTGGACTATCTCATCCAAGGTGAACAGAGTGTCAAGTCGTTCCCTCGTGTCCTGGGAGATAAGGGTCATAGGAATGCTTTCCAGCAGGTCATCCAAATCCTTGGCGGTGTGTTCAGGCTGGGGACCATATAGATTGGCATAAAAGCTGGCGAATGTGTCTAGAATGGATTGGTCCGACCAGTGCCTTAACCCTTTTTCGTCTATAATGCTATCAATTCGGGTCTTACCACCCTCTGCACGCACCATCCTGGCCAGGATTCTACCCAGTCTGTCTCCCTCCCCATATTTATGGGCAGCAACTGGGCGAGCATAATATCGCACCTCACTCAAGGCATGCGACTCAAACTGTTCCAGTTCTGTTCTGATCTTAGCTAGGGTTACTGGGCTCGGTGTGGAGAGGTACTCCTGTTCTAGGGCTTTAAGCTTGGTTTCAGAGTTGTTTAGGGCTTGCCTTATAGATTTCAGGACTCCGGCTTCCCTAGAGATGCACATACCTCTGATGTAAACCTTTAATGCCTCCCATCTGATCCCTTCAGGTGTGTCGGACGCGCTGTTATTTTCAAAGAATGTGGTTATGTCCGCTAGGATCTCAGCTTTACAGACAATGTCGGATAGGGCGGCAGATTTAAAGCGCCAGGCGGGTCGTGGCGACATTGTGTTGCCGAGTTGGATCTGTAGGAGCACAGGGGAGTGGTCAGATAGCGTGCGAGCGAGGATCCTGACATCTAAAACCCTACCCACATGGTTACTAGACAAGCGGAACAGATCTATCTTGAGGAACTGTCATGTACCGTTGAATAGAAAGTGTAGTTCCTTTCATGGGGATGGAGCGTTCTCCATATATCATGTAGATTCAGGGAGTCCATGTGTATGAGGAGTTGTTTGGCCGCTCGAGTTGCGGCTCTGCGAGTGGTCGTTGTTCTGTCTAGAACATTGTCAAGTATCAAATTCATGTCCCCCCCATATGATGGGGACGTCTAGATATCTCATAAGGATGGCGGTCACTTTGTCAATAAACTCGGGGGAGTCAGTGTTGGGCGTGTATGAGTTAACCAGCAAGCATTCTTCGTGAGCCAAAGTGCAGTGAAGAATCACATATCTGCCTTCTGTGTCGATGTGGGATGTGTGGAGTATGAAGTTTACTGACTTGTGGATGAGGGTCAGAACTCCCCTAGCTTGGGTGGAATATTGGCTATAGTATCTGTTGAGGCCCCAGGCCTGTGCTACGTTTGATGATAAGTGTTTCAGAGCGTGTGTCTCCTGCAATAGGAGGACCTTAACCCTGTGTCTTTGTGCATAAGCAGCGATCCTACGAGACTTCGTGAAATTCGTCAGCCCCCGAACATCCCATGTCATCATTTTAATCGCCATATAGATAACTCACGGGACATCCCTAGCAAAGGATCTATCTCTGACAAACGCCATGTGTGCTACAGTGGCATAAGAGTGCCTCCCTTTAGAACCGGTCCCAACTTTTTCGCCATTTTGTATATAGCATACCCCAACTTCTTCACCCCCCTCCCTCAATGCCCTGCACAATCTAGCAGTGTGTAGATACCCACCCTTAAAGTAAACAACTACGTGCCATCCCCAAATCGGCAGCGCCTGAGAAATTGCCCAACTGGGGCTAAAACACAAACATTTAGACTCAGAGGGTATTGCAACTGCAGTGGGGGCTGCCGCTGCCATTCTGCCCACATGTATTAATACAAGTTTCAATAATACAACATAAATCTGAAGATCGGCTGATGAAAGTAAGGTTGCAAAGCGAGGATATGCATAATCTAGGGTATCAAGGTCATAGCCAGAACTGCCGTGAGCCAGTACATGACGGCGGAGCTTGGCATACAGCGTACAGGCCCCCTGTGTGGCATTGTTACCAAGCGAGCTAGAGGCGCGCCCCCCCCAGTGAGCAGCGTTTCCAATATGTTAGTGTAGGGCCACGGGAGGCTCGCAGTGGGACAATGAGGGGGGACCTTTAGCCACACGGGGGAGTCAATGGCCAGATCACCACAGCTAATGGGGATTCACAAGAGGAGTCCATGCGTCTGGCATTAGTCATCATCCATCGGTTCCTGCGGGGGGTCCACCAGTGGGATCTACACCTCAATGAACTTAACCGCCTCATCAGGGACCGTAAAAAAGTAGAGTTTGTTGCGGTGGGTGAATTTTAGACGCGCAGGGAAAAGCATTGCGTATTCGATTTTCCTGTCCCGTAACATCTTTTTCACTCCCCCAAATTGGCGTCTCTCCATCTGCACACCCACCAAAAAATCCGGGAAAATCCTGATGATGTTTGAGTCGAGCCTTAGTTCCCCTTTCTCTCTGGCCAAGCGAGTATGTGGTCCCTGTCCTTCTAACTCAGCAGTTTAGCGATTATAGGCCTGGGAAAGTCTCCTGGTTTAGGCCGGGGTGCCAGGGAGCCATGTGCTCTTTCTACTGTGAAGAATGGTGAGAGCTCGGGGTTGTCAAGGAGGTCTTTGATGAGTTGTTCGACCACCGGCTCCATGCGGCCCTTCAGTGCAGCTTCGGGAACCCCAACTATACGAATGTTATTTCTTCGGGACCTCGATTCAAGGTCGTCGCACTTAGCTTTGACCTGTTTCATGTCTCGGACGAGCTCCGTGACTGTGTTTTGTAGGGCATGAACGCAGTCTTCATTAGTACCTATTCTTTGCTCCGCCTCCGTGATCCTGGCACCATGCTGGTCAATTTTCGCTTTCAGGGAGGCTACATTTGCATTGATGTCGTCCAACTTTTCATGGAAGGCAGCGAAGTTTTTCGCCATAGATTCCATCATCACAGATAGGTCTGGTTGCGGGTGGACCGGCAGGGCCCCACCATCCTCATGTGTCGCAGAAGAGGACGCCTGGTCAGTACCAGGCGCCGCCCTGGCAAACCTGTCCATAGTGCCTACTTTAGTGACAGCCCACACCTTGCTGGGCATTGCAGTGGCAGGAACGGCGACCGATTCGCCAGGGTTAATGATGGCCGGAGAGCGGGTCTCCGAGGGCCGGACAAAGGCGCAGCCTATAAGTAGCTTCAGCTCAATAGGAATAGTATTGACCAGGCAGAGCGGGGGAGGTCCGCATGTGGCGCGGCAGCGATGGCGGGGCCGCCGCAGGAGAAGAGGAGCCAGGGGAGCGCAGGACGCTGGGTTCAGTGAGCCCTGTGCAGTCAAAGTCTCTTTGAGGTGTGACAGGAGTGGGGCTGTACACCCACTGGTGTGCCCTTTTTTAGAGTGGGGAACTCGCCCGGCGATGGCCCCCACAACGTTGCAGTTTCAAATCAGGCGAAGCACAGCACATGGATATTTGGAGCCTCATGGGACGAGGCCAGGCTGGATGCTATTCTTCCCAAACGTAAATGATGGCCAAGGGGAGGTGAACCCCAGGCCCCAGCGGTTGCAGCATGGGGGAACAGCGTGTCCTGGGTGGAGGGATTCCAGGGGGGAGCAGGGAAGCTTCCGTGGAGTCGTTCCTTCAAATGGGGAGTGGGTAGCGGGTAGTTAAAGGGTCCCCCTTGGGTGGAGGGGCGAGGTTTAGAACACTACACCCACTTTGCAGCTTCCAGAGCGGCTGGGCCCGTATGTTTACCGAGGAGGCCACGCTTCACCCAGCAGAGCCAGGCCCAGATCCGGGGCCAATGAAGGGCGGGGGCTGCAGCCAGCCGGAGGCAGGTGCCGCGATCGGCAGACCACGGAGTCACGCGGCAGCCCGGCGGCTCCCAGCCCAGGGGCCGTGTTGGCAGGATCTTGATGGGGGCTGAGGGTCCTCTTCAGCAGAGGGCCGCCGGGGTAGGCTGGAGGGCAGCGGCCGTGTCCGGCGACCACCACCGGCAGAAGCAGCAGCTGTTGCTGGGGGAAGAGCCTCCAGCCCGCCGCGGCCGACAGACGGCGAAGAGTCCCGCCACACAGGGCCCGGCAGGGGAGCGGATCGTTCTGGCAAGGAGCTGCCACAGGGAGCCCACAGCCGGCGGCGCTCAAGGATCGGGAAAGGCAGCACCACCTGGCGCAAGCAGCCACGGCAGGGTGGCCGCGCGGCGATGTTGTTGGCAATGCCGGTTCCAAGCAGCGAAATCCCTTCAAACTTCGACCACACCAGGGAAAGAGTGTCCGAACAAGAATCGTGATAGTATTGGTGCAATATCCTGAGGATTAGCACCGATATTCAGCAGATACTGATGGGCAGGAGCGGAGCTCTCAGGCTAGGCAGCCATTTTCCTCAGCTGCTCAAGAGCGCCCCCGGATCTGGGGCATTTTACTGTACCAAGTGAAATTTGATTTTAAGCATGTTTACTGTGGTGGGCGTGGCTAACCGGCATGTGAAGAGGATGCGTCTTGGGTGAGCTCCGCGCAATGTGCCCACGATAAGCTGCTTTTCATGCACTACAGAAGCCCTAGATACCTGTAAGCCACCATACCCGTCGCAGAAGACATCAGGAATCCCCAGACGGAGTTTTGTGACCGAGAGTGCCCCGGAGGAACCAATACACCTCGCGGAGTGGCACTGCGAAGTCACGCCCAAGATGCGCATGCCGAAACTGAGCTGTGGCCCCCAGTCCGTTACCTGCCGAGCAGACCGGAGGCCCACGAGTCCAGAACGAGGGAGCGCACTGCCCCGTTCTGGGAGCTGAAAAGGCACATCCATAGATACGAACCGGCAGAAGACCCCTGGCGGAAGAGGCAACATCCAAAGAGCGCCGAGTGGCGGAGGTGCACAGGGCCCGCAGGGTTGCCACCAGAGAGCCCGCTCCAGAGGTGGGCAGACAAGCACCGGAGAAGCAGTGGCAAGTGAGAAACAGAGCAGTGGAATTGAGCGACCCGACCCCCCTCTACATCTTGGCAGCACCGAAGTTGCACGCAGCACGAACAAGTGCAGACAGCCGAGCGGCCCGCCCCGGACACTAGTAAGCGGTGCCCCATCGAACAGACCCCCTGGCCCCTGGAACCTAGCGCAGGCCCAGCAAGGACGCCGCAACCTGGCTGGGATGTCCACGAAAGGAGCGAGTGCCAAACAGCGCCAAACCACCATGGACACCTACACTGCTGGAGGGCCCACAGGACTTGAAACCACAAATAAGACATCCCCCGAGGCACTGCCGGATCCCTCTGAGGGGGCAACTGAACCAAGCAACACTCAGATCCTGAAAGCCATCAAAATGTTCCAAACAACAATGGAAAATAATAGATCTAGGCCTACTACGACAAGATGTTCGCTCCCTAGCCAGCAGGACTGAAACATTGGAAGTCCAGCTGCGAGAAAACAATGAAGCTAAAACACAGCTCCTAAAAGATGTGGACATGCTGCAGCAGAGGGTGAAGAACCTGGAGGACAGAGCTGAGGAAGCCGAAGGGCGGGCACGCTGAAATAATATCTGACTTTTGGGCTTGCCGGAGGGAATCGAAGGATCAGACCCCACGAACTACGTAGAGACCCTTTTGCTACAGGAGATATGAGCTGGAAAACTCTCGCAAGGCTTCACGATCCAAAGAGCCCATCGATCCCTCACGAAAAATCCTCCCCCTGGCACCCTGCCTAGACCGATGATAGCAAAAGTGCTTAATTACAGGACCCATGAGACCATCCTGGCCTTCTCCAGATCGGGGGGCCAGATACAGAAAGACTCTGCGAAAATATCTATCTACCTGGACTACACCTCCCAGGTCCAGATGAAGAGAGCACAATTCATATACACAAAACCCAGATTGAAAAAGGCTGGACTGCGATACATGCTTTTATACCCGGCGAGACTAAAGGTGATACACAACAACAGGGCTCTTTTGGTTGACACCCCTGCGGAGGCCCGGGAATGGATGGGCGGGGAACAGATCCCGGATGCCGATGTGAAAAGGCAGAGGTCGCGGTGAGTCATAGCACAGGGCTGTAAGCAGGGCCCTTAACCCACAGAACACAGGAACAAAATGGCCAAAGCTAGGCGCAGCTGGAATGATTCTTCGAAGAGCGACACCGAAGACAAACACCCCTCTACCCCCTGAAGTTATCGGGGTATGTATACCTGCCCGTAGGGCACCAGGAGACCATGTGCGGTCAAACGGAGTGGAAACGGGACAGTCATAACGAGGGAAACCTCGATGGACCTATTTTTGGTTTGGGGAGTTTAAAGTTATGGGGGGAGGGAAAGGGGGAGTTGGCACTAAAGTTGGGGACCTAAAGGGGGAAACACCAAGACCACTAGGAGCTTTCATGAACAGTTCAGCGAAAGAACACCCTCGAGAGATGCCTCGCTCGGATGCTCAACCACCCGGCACCCATGGCTGACAAAATCAAAATTATGACATGGAATGTCAGAGGCATGAACTTTGTCAAGCAACGCCGCATACAAGCATATTTAAAAATATGCAAGGTTGGGATTGCCATGCTTCAAGAGACCCACCTGAGCGCAAAAAAGATAGAAGCGATTGCGAAGACCTGGTGCGGAACCCTAATAGGATCCTCTTACTCCTCCTATGCCAGAGGGGTCCTGATCTGGATCAGCCCGACCATTCCCATCAACTTGGCAGGCACCACAACGGACGACGAGGGGAGGATGGCGCTAGCACATGGCACCATAGAGGGAAAAGAGGCATGTCTAATCAGCACCTACGCACCCAACCATGATGCCACAGTCTTCTTCCACTCACTATACTCACGGCTCAGCCCTTACAGAGATAGCACCATGATATGGGGGGAGATCACATCTGCACTCTGGATCCCCATAAGGAGAGATCAGATGACAGACACACCTGTCTATCCCCTCCTGCCAAAATTCTAACCACACTAACACATCAGCTCCTACTCCAAGATCTGTGGAGGGAACAACACCCATAACAATGGGAATACTCCTTCTACTCCCCACTGCACGCAGTCCACACCAGATTAGATTACATATTCATGAGCCAAGAGCAACAGGCCGCGTTTGAGGACGCACACTACCTGCCCAGGGTGCTATCTGACCACTCTCCTTTAGCGATCACCAGGGACGTGCTCCCGCCCAGGCCTCCGGTGCCCACTTGGAGGCTCAGGAGCAAGGCCCTACTCGACTCAGCTTTCCGGGAGCACATACAGGAAAGCACGGAGGAGTATTGGCAATCGAACCTGAATAGCGTGGAGCGTATAGGCACGGTGTGGAAATCATATAAGGTGGTCATGAGGGGGGACATTATTGCAACAGTGGGAGACGCTCAAAGATCTATCATAGCCTCATTAGAGCGCACCGGAAAAGAGCTGGGAGATCTGGAGGGGAAGGCTTACTCAACCCAAGAACACCTGCAGAGGGAGATCGAACAAAGACAAACCTGCCTAACTCACTGGGAGGCCCTGGGGAAATTAAGTTATACCAAACACACCGAGAGAACCCACGCCCTGGGGGACAAACCCGGAAAACTATTAGCCTGGCTCTATAAGAGGGAAACCACCCGGACACCTATCTGCCACATTCGCAAACCAGACGGCACCACCGCGCACATGCAGACAGAAATAAACTCAGTCTTTTCCGATTTCTACCAAGACCTATACTCCAACGCCACATCCCCTACGGACATCGAAATAGACAATGTCTTGGATATTATTAAGATACCCAGATTAGACACGCAGATGGCAGAAACCCTCGACGATCCCATCACACCAGATGAGGTGAAGGCAACCATTAGATCCCTGTCGTCTGGAAAATCCCCAGGCACGGATGGCCTCCCGGGAGAGTTCAACAAGGCATACAAGGAGACCCTAGCCCCATTACTGGCCCAAGTGTTCGATGAGGCTTACAAAAATGGCACCCTCCCAGAAACCATGAGGGAAGCTGTTATCATTCCCCTACTAAAACCCGGGAAGGACGGTGCTGAGTGCAGCTCATAAGGCCCATCTCCATGTTAAATGTAGACAATAAGATCCTAACGGCCCTGCTAGCGCAGAGATTGCATAGAGTGATCCCCCTACTGATACACCAGGACCAAACGGGCTATGTGCCCGGGCGCTCCATCACTGAAAACCTGCGCAGGCTGCACCACATCATATACAGCACCGAAAACAGGCCCCTGAAATACGCGGTGGCGTCCTTAGACGCTACCAAAGCCTTCGATTCTGTACGGTGGAAATGGCTGTACGCCACCATGATAAAAATGGGGATAGGGCCTGTCTTCTAGAAATGGACCCAGCTGGTATACACCAATCCCACTGCCAGGGTGCCCACTAATAAAACATACTCCAATAGATGGTCCCTCCACAGGGGCACGAGACAAGGATGCCTGCTTTCCCCCATGTTATATATCTTGGCCATAGAACCCGTAGCAGCTTACCTACGACAGGAATATGGAGATGGGGGCATAGAGATAGATGGCGTAACCCACCTCATCTCAATATACGCCGATGACATGCTACTATACATACACAACCCTGAAACCTACTCCCATACATCCTGGAAACACTAGATGGATTCCACAGATACACAGGGATCCAGATTAATAAGGACATATCTTGCCTCTACCCCCTCGCTGCGCTGTGCGGCAACGAATATGGACCCCTCCCCCCCATGGCCCTCCAAAGGAAGACAACCTCCTTTAGATACTTGGGAATCACTATACATCGAACCCCTAGAATGGAACATATTCTCAACACGGTCAGAGCCAAGGATGCCCAGGCGAAATCAATAGACTTCTGGGGAAAACTGCCGCTCTCTGTGGCAGGGAGGGCTGGCCTCCTCAAAATGGTGGCGCTGCCCCAGTTACTACACAATTTCACCAACGTCCCATTCAATGACCCCCTCCCTTCTTCAGGGAAATAGACAAACTTTGCAGACGGTTCTTGTGGCAGGGAGTCAGACACAGAGTGGCGCTAGAGACACTATAGAGACGCTATGAAAGGGGAGGCATGAAAATCCCCAACTTCGAACTTTACTACTTGGCAAGTCAGCTCAAGCATGTAGTGAAATGGATGGCGGACGAAACCACAACAGACACCCGACTCCTACAACCAGCCTTGCCTCGGCTGCTACTCGGGGACCTACTCTGGGTCCCGACCGCCACACAGCAAACAGCCCATACCTGGTTAAGCTGGGGATCCCGCTGTGCAAACGCGCCTGCAAAACTGTGAGAGTGGATGACC